>NC_064580.1:89426431-90029764 GCF_937001465.1 Orcinus orca
TTTTCCATAGTGGCTGCACCAATTTACATTCCCACCAACAGCATACAAAGATTCCCTTTTCTCCACATCCTCTCCAATATGTTATTTGTAGACTTTTTGATGATTGCCATTCTGACAGGTGCGAGGTGATATGTCATTGTTGTTGTGATTTGCATTTCTCTAAATATTAGCGATGCTGAGCATCTTTTCATGTGCCTGTTAACCATGTGTACATCTTCTTTGGAAAAATGTCTATTCAGGTCTTCTGCCCATTTATCATTGGGTTGTTTGTTGTTTTGACATTGAGTTCTATGAGCTGTTTATATATTTTGGATATTAACCCCTTGTTGGTCACATCATTTGCAAATATTTTTTCCCAATCCTTGGGTTTTCTTTTCATTTTTGTTGATGGTTTCCTTTCCTGTGCAAATGCTTTTAAGTTTAATTAGGTCTCGTTAGATTATTTTTGTTTTTATTCCTTTTGCTTTAGGAGATTTATCCAAAGGAATATTGGTATGATTTTTATCAAAGAGTGTTCTGCTTATGTTCTCTTCTAGGAGTTTTATGTTTTGAGGTCTTTCATTTAGGTGTTTAAACCATTTTATTTTTGTGTATGGTGTGAGGGAATGTTCTAATCTTTGTTTTACATGTAGATGACCAGTTTTCCCAACACCACTGATTGAAGAAACTGCCTTTTCTCCATTGTATATTCTTGCCTCCTTTTCTGTAGATTAATTGACCATACGTGCATGGGTTTATTTCTGGACTGTCTATTCTATTCCATTGATCGATGTGTCTGTTTTTGCGCCAGGCCCATGCTGTTTTGATTAGCTTTGTTTCATAGTCCGAAGTCTGGGAGGGTTATACCTCCAGCTTCATTCCTTTTTTTTCTCAAGATTGCTTTGGCAATTTGGGGTCTTTTGTGGTTCCATATGAATTTTTGGATTCTTGGTTCTAGTTCTGTGAAAAATGGCATGGGTATATGATAGTG
Organism: Orcinus orca; assembly: GCF_937001465.1. Classification (NCBI taxonomy): domain Eukaryota; kingdom Metazoa; phylum Chordata; class Mammalia; order Artiodactyla; family Delphinidae; genus Orcinus; species Orcinus orca. The sequence goes on from NC_064580.1 coordinate 89,427,402, forward strand.
ATTGCATTAAATCTGTAGATTACTTTGGGAAGTATGGACATTTTAACAATATTAATTCTTCCAATCCCACAGCATGGGATATCTTTCCATTTCTTTGTTCATCTTCAGTTTCCTGCATCAGTGTTTCATAGTTTTCAGATAGGGCTTTCACGTCCCTGGTTAGGTTTACTCTTAGGTGTTTTATTCTTTTCAATGTGATTTTAAACTGAGTTTAGACTTGAGGATATGAGGAGGGGGAAGGGTAAGCTGTGACAAAGCGAGAGAGTGGCATGGACATATATACACTACCAAACGTAAAATAGATAGCTGGTGGGAAGCAGCCGCATAGCACAGGGAGATCAGCTCGGTGCCTGGTGACCACCTAGAAGGGTGGGATAGGGAGGGTGGGAGGGAGGGAGACGCAAGAGGGAAGAGATATGGGAACATATGTATATGTATAACGGATTCACTTTGTTAGAAAGCAGAAAGTAACACACCATTGTAAAGCAATTATACTCCAATAAAGATGAAAAAGGAAAACTTTCATTTTGTGATATTTCATTATTAGTGTATAGAAATGCAACAGATTTCTGTATGTTAATCTTGGATACTGAAAGTTTGCTTAATTCATTCATTAGTTCTAATAGTTTTTGGGTGGGCTTTAGAACTTTCTATACAAAGTATCATGTCATCCGCAAAGAGTAACGGTTTTACCTTGTCCCTTCCAGTGTGGGTACCTTTTATTTCTTTTTTTGTCTGATTGCTGTGGTTAGGACTTCCAATACTATGTTAAATATAAGTAGTGAGAGTGGGCATCCTTACCTTGTTCCTGAATTTAGTGGAAAGTCTTTCAGCTTTTCGCCATTCACTATGATGTTGGCTGTGGGTTTGTCGTAAATGCCCTTATCATGTTGAGACATGTTCCCTCTATACACACTTTGTTGAGAGTTGTTGTCATGAATGGATGTTCAATTGTGTCAAAAGAGTTTCCTGTGTCTATTGAGATAATCATGTGATTTTTATCTTTCATTTTGTTGATGTGGTGTCTCACACTGATTGATTTGCAAATGTTGAATCTTCCTTGTGACCCTGGAATAAATCCTACGTGATTTATGGTGTATGGTCCTTTTGATATATTGTTGGATTTGTTTTGCTAATATTTTGTCCAGGACCTTTTCATTTGTATTAATCAAAGATATTGCCCTCTCATTTCCTTTTTCTGTAGTGTCTTTGTCTGGCTTTGGTGTCAGGGTATCGGTGGCCTTGTTGCATTCTTATTTTATGATGTCTTTGAAATGCCATGTGTTATCATTTCAACAAAGCAACAACATATACAATTCATTTAACATGTTTATCTTTCTAAGACAGAAATGCAGTAGCAAAATGGAGGTAACAACAAGTTATTAACTATTTTTATTAATTATTAATTAAGTTTTACATTATTTTCTCTGTTTTTGAAATGCAGTTTATCACTTCAACATGTAAGCAATACAAAAAAAATATTGTCATATTTTTAAAATAATATGCCACTTGAATCTCAAAGAATAGGATAGTGTCTTAGCTTGTGGTTCTTCTCTCCACATTGCCCCTACAGCTCTTCCTGTACCATCCGAGGCAACGAGAGAGGAGGGAGATGCCACAGTGAAGGCCACATGCATACTACAGTTTCAAGGCTTTAAAAATTAGTAGACAGTGAGAATTGAAGTGGTCCTAGCTTGGCTCTTGTTATCCACTCATTGTAATTAATATTTTGCCACACCCCCCCCCCAAATAATTCTAACTATAGTCTTTGAAAATATTGTGAGATGGGTTTTTACGTAAACAGCCACATTGTTTTCTTGTTACGATATCACACTGCCATCTACTGCTGGTGGGTATGTTCCCATATGATGTAAATGAGTTACCTTTGCCAGTTTTCTTTAGAATAAAAGCAGGCTTTGAGGACTAAGTTCTATCAATGAACTTTGCATTTCCATAACATCACCAGATGATTTTTAATTATCTACTTCATGTAGCCTCTTTGGGTCCAATGATAATCTAAAATGTACATGATGCTCTACCTTTTTTTCCCCCACAAAATCTGGAAAAACATGGCATATACTGTGCTCTCTAAAAACTGACAGGCACTTGCAATAGTTGATTATCACTGGATTCTGAAATTCTAATTTAGTCTAGTGTATCTGTTTTTATATGGGATACTTTGATGCAGTTCAAAGTCTCCCAAATGGGGAGTGGGATCAAGATGGTGGAGGAGGAGTATGTGGAGCTCACCTCTCCCCACAAACACATCAAAAATACCCCTACATATGAGGCAATTCTCACAGAAAACCAACTGGAAACTGGCAGAAGATCTCCTACACAACCAAAGCTGCAAGGAATGTCTCTACGTATCCAGGAAGGACAGAAAAAAATTTTAAAGGCATGAGGACGGTCCTGGCACCCCTGGGAGAGATATGTAAAGGAGGAAAGATACACATAGGCAGACAGTTGCCCTGAGGAGCCCCCTTGCCTGCTGGAATAGCCGTTGGGATAGTTGGAGGGGCTGCAAAAGCCTAAAATCTACTCACAAGGAGTCCATGCGTGCTGGCTTGCTAACAATCAGGGCAGAGAGAGACCGGCTCTGGCGGCTGTTGCCTTGCTGCACTTCCCAACCCAAAGCACACACAAGGTGGCGGGGCCTCAGATGCACACAGCAGCTGAGCATTGAATCTTAGGTACACAGGTCCGGGGAGAGGACTTGATCTAGATGTGTGGAGACAGCCCGGAGGGCCTGGGGTACGGTCTGGGCCAAACCAAGGAGCCCATGGTGAGCCCGCACATAGTGGGGGCAGGTCCTCCCACAGTGCCCATTGTCAGTGTGCACACAGTGGGGGCAGGTCTGGCTGTGGTGGACTTTGCCAGCACATGCACCAGATGGCACCATGGAAAGGCACAGCAGCTGGGCACTGCATCTTGGTTGGACGGGCTCTTGGCAGGAGTATGCAGCCGTTCATTTCACGGTGGGAGTACACTTGCTCCGCTCACACTACACCATAGCTTGGAGCCAGATCTGGAGCTGACAGGTCCTGGGAGAGGTCTGCCACAGAGGCAGCCCAGGTTCCAGGCAGCGGCACAACCACCTCAATTCCTGCAGCCACAGGGCCCCGGCCGCCAGCACCAGCCTACTCCACACCACAGCCCAGCACTAGGTCTGGGATGAAAACACAACAGAGAAAGGGATGCAACCTTGGGCTGCGTCTGGGCAGGACCATAGATGCCTGCACGGGAGGCACATAGGTTTGTGGTGACCACACGGACCTCATTAGCTTCAGTGGTCACCTCCTTTGCATCAGGGCATGTGCTCAGGGGCAATGGAACCTGACTGAACCTGACCCTCAGGGCTTCTACTCCAACAGCTGGGAAGCAGACCCCAGCCCCAACAGGGCTGTGACACCCATCGAGCAAAGAGGAGGCCCCAGCCAACAACCAGTGCAGGCTCTGGTCAACACAACTTCAAACACACCCCCTATCAAGGGAACAAGGGCCAGCACACTTTAAGGAAATACGTGGCAAGCACCCACACCAAAACCAGCCCTTGCACCAAAAATATTGGACTCATACCGTCTACACAGGGATCCTCCAACCTCAAAACACCCCTTCAAGAACACAGTAGATTCATGCTTCTCCTAAATTCAGAGAGAAAGAAAGTTGAGTGGAATGAAAAACAGAGGAACTCTTCCCAACAAAAAGAACAAGAGAAATCCCCTGAAGGAACAAATAATGAAAGAGACCTCACCAGTCTACTAGTCCCCAGGTTCAGAAAGGAGGTAAAAAAAAGGCTACAGAAATTAAGAAAGATTATTGATAGAAATGCAGATCCCTGCAACAAGGAACTAGAAACTATAAAGAGAAATCAATCAAAACTAGACAACTCAATTGCCGAGATAAAAAACAAACTAAAAGCAATAAATAGCAGACTAACCAAAGCAGAAGAATAAATAAGTGATCTGGAAGATAGAATAATGGAAATCACCAAATCAGAACAGCAGACAGAAAGACAAATTTTAAAAAATGAAGAAAACATATGAGATCTATAGGATAATATAAAGCATGTGTAATATGCATAATCATATGCATAATGTGCACAGTCATATGCATAATAGGGGTACCAGAAGAAGAGGAGAGAGCAAAGGGGATAGAAAATGTATTTGAAGAAATTATGGCTGAAAACTTCCCAAACCTAAGGAAGAAAACTGATATCCAGGTACAGGAAGCACAGAGGGACCCACACAAGAAGAACCCAAATAGAGTGACACCAAGACGTAGCATAATTAAAATGGCCAAAGTGAAAGATATAGAGAACTACAAAGTCAACTGGAAAACAAGGTTTAAAATGGCAGTAAGTACATACTTATCAATAATTACTTTAAATATCAGTGGACTAAATGCTCCCATCAAAAGACAGAGTGGCTGAATGGATAAAAAAAAAAAACAAGAATGTACAATATGCTGCCTATAAGAGACTCACTTCAGGGCACAAGACACAGACAGATTGAAAGTGAGCAGATGGAAAGCTATTTCATGCAAATGGAAACAACAAGAAAGTGGGCTTAGCAATACAGATATCAGACAAAATAGACTTAAAACAAAGTCCATAAAGACAAAGAAGGACATTATATAATGATAAAGGGATCAATAAAGAAGAGGATATTACACTAGTTGGCATATATACAGCCCATATAGGAGCACCTAAATATATAAAACAAACAGTTACAAACATAAAGGGAGAAATTAACAGGAATACTATGATACTAGGAGACTTTAACACCTCACTGACATTAATGGACACATCTTCCAGACAGAAAATCAACACAGCAAGAGAGGCCATAAATGACACAGTAGACCACTTGGACTTAATTTATATCTACAGGACACTACATCACCCCCATAAACAGAATACACATTCTTTTCAAGCATTCAAGGAACGATCTCTAGGAGAGGCCACATACTAGGTCAAAAAACAAACCTCAACACAATTAAGAGGATGGAAATGACTTCAAGCATCTTTTATAACCACAGTGTTATGAAACTAGAAATCAACCACAGAAAGACAAATGGGAAAACAACGAATACATGGAGACTGCACAACATGCTACCAAAAAACCAGTGGGTCAATGATGAAATCAAAGAAGAAATCAGGAAATACCTCAAAACAAATGACAATGAAAACACAACCATCCAAAATCTATGTGATGCAGCAAAAGCAGTTCTCATAGGGAAGTACATAGCGATTCAGGCCTTCCTCAAGGAACAAGAAAAATCTCACATAAACAGAAAGAGAAAAAGAATTAGAAAAGGAAGAATAAAAAAATTCCCAAAGTCACTTCTTTGGGAAAGATCAGAGGAAAGAAATAAAATAGAGATAAAAATAGAAAAGATCAATAAAACCAAGGACTAGATTTTTGAAAAGACAAAGAATATCGACAAACTTCTAGCCAGGCTCACCAAGAAAATAAGAGAAAGGGCCCAAATAAACAAACTAAGAAATGAAACAGAAGCAACAACCAATACCACAACAAACCAAAAAAAAGCCACAAAAACCAAAACACATAAGAGAATACTATGAACAGTGATATGCCAACAAATTAGGCAACCAAGAAGAAATGAACAAGTGTCTAGAAATATACAGCCTGCCAAATTTGAGTCAAGAAGAAACAGATAATTTGAACAGATCAATCACCAGAAGTGAAATAGAATCTGTAATTAAAACAAAACAAAAACTCTCTGCAAACAAAAGTCCAGTACCAGACAGCTTCACCAGTGAATTCTACCAAACATATATAGAACTTATACCTATACTTCTCAAACTCTTCCAAAAGATTGAAGAGGAGGGAACAGTCCCAAATTAATTCCATGAAGGCACCATCACCCTGATACCAAAAGCAGACAAAGACACTACCAAAAGAGATAATTACAGACCAAAATTTGTGAAGAATATAGATGCAAAAATCCTCAACCTCATATTAGCAAACCAAATCCAATGCTACATTAAAAAGGATCATACACCGTGATCCAGTTGGATTCATTCCAGTTGCTCTGATAGCCTTATGGAAGTTCCCTTGTATGTTATTTGTTGCTTTTCCCTTGCTGCTTTTTATATTCTCTCTTTATCTTTAAATTTTGCCATTTTAACTACAGTGTGTCTTGGTATGGTCTCCTTTGGCTTGACCCTGTTTGGGACTCTCTGTGCTTACTAAACCTGGATATCTCTGTCCTTTCCCAGGTTAGGGATGTTTTCAGCTATCATGTCTTCAAATATGTTTGCTGCCCCTTTCACTTTCTCTTTCTCTTCTCCTTCTCAGACCCCTATAATGCAAATGTTAGTACACTTGCTGTTGTCCCAGAGGTCTCTTAAACTGTCCTATTTCTTTTTCTCTTTTTTTCTTTTTTCTATTCTGCTTCAGTTATATCTACTACTCAGTCTTCCAGCTTGCTCGTCCATTCCTCTGCATCATTTCATTTACTGTTGATTCCATGTAGTGTATTTTTCATTTCAGTTATTGTATTCTTCTCTGTGTGGTTCTTCTTCATATTTTCTAAATCTTTGTTAAAAACTTCTCACTCTGAAAAAAAAAAAAACTTCTCACTCTGTTCATCCAATCTTCTCCTGAGTTCTTTGAACATCTTTATGATCATTACCCTGAACTCTTTATCAGGTAGATCGCCTATCTCCTCTTCACTTTGTTCTTCTTCTGGGGTTTTATCGTGTTCCTTTGTTTGGAATAGATTCCTCTGTTGCCTCATTTTGTCCAATTTGCTGTTTTATTTCTCTGTGTCTGGTAGGTTGGCTCCATTTCTGAACCATAGAGAAGTGGCTTTTTGTAGGAGACGTCCTGTGTGACCCAGCCGAGCTCTCCCCTCTGGTCACAAAGCTATATGCTCTAAGGGTGCCCCCTGTTAGGGCTGCATGTGTCCTTCTGCTGTGACCAGCACACTACTGTGGGTGGTGTGGTAGGTGTGGCTGGCCCCTGGTCCAGTGGGTTGCCAGGCCCTGCCTTGTGCAGAGGCTGGTGGCCACTGGCGAGTGAGGCTGGGTCATGAGGCTGCTGGCTGCAGTGCCCCAGGAAGTCCCGGGATTAGCGCTGGCCCACTGGTGGGTGGTGCTAGGCTCTGCAGTGGGTGGTGGTGGGGCTAGAGGTCCTGTATCTAGTGTCAGCCTGCTGGTGGGCAGAGCCAGTTCCACATGGCTGGCTGCCGGGTTTGGGGGTGTCCAAAAGCTGGTGTTGGCTCACTGTTGAGTGGGGCTGGATCCCAGGGCAGCTGGCTGAGGGGTGTATTGGAACTGGTGTTGGCCTGCTGGTGGGTGGGGCTGTGGCCCAGGGAGTCCTGGAGCTAGTGCTGGCTTGCTGGTGGGCAGAGCCAGGTCCCTGGGTCTCTGGCTGCAGGGCCTTGGATTCCTGAAGCTAGTGCCGGTTTGCTGGTGTGTGCGGCCAGTTCCTGACATGGCTGGGTATAGGGTCGGGGGTGTCCTAAAGATGGCATCATCTCACTGGTGAGTGAGGCCAGATCCAGGAGCAGCTTGTTGAGGGGCCCAATGTGTCCCAGAGCTGGTGCCAGACTGTTGGTGTATGGGCTGGGTCCTGGTATGCCAGGCGGCAGGGCTGTGGTGGTTCCTGGGCTAGTGTTCCCAGAGGAATATTCCTTTTTGCATATTTACAAATATGTACATTAACAGAAGATGTTCTTTAATTTTATTACATTTTCATGAGGCTGGATTTCTTCTAAAAGCTTGAAGCTTTTAAAGATATTCCATATTGAAATTTAATGGTGCTCTTTAAAGAAAATTGTTGCTGATCATAAATGTTGACAATTTTCTTGCTTCTCACCTTTCATACCTTTATGAACTCTGTGTTGTATGTGTACAGAATGGCAATACTTGATGAAATTGTAACTATAAAGAATCCATTCCCTTCTAGTCAAACTATCCTGACACAATAATATCAAAGTACGATAGTAAAGAAAAAGCTTTGCCAAAAATTTGAGAAAGAAAAAGAGATTTAAGTACGCTACCATGGATGCCTTTGTGGTCCTTCCTAAACTTACTGCAGGGGTGAGAGCTCTAGTGCTCTGTAGCTACCCATTCACTAATTCAATGTAGGTATTTCCTGAATAGAAGTATTTGTTACCTGGAAAGACATAGTAGTTGAAAACCATTTGAGCTTGAGTACTGTGGGTATTATGCTCATACTGATAATTGTGCTTTCAAATGGTGCCTGAAGGTGAATATTTTTGTTTACCTACGCAATATACATTCCTCATCTTCCTAAGTGGTCTCAAATTTTCATTAGTGCATTTCCTCCCTCACACAGTCACATGTTTGAGGGAAATTTGCCTGCTAGTTCCAAGAGTGAGACCAGAGTTACTCTAGATCTCATGCAATAATCCTATGTCCCTAGCCACAGTCATTGGTTCAAGATTGGGCCTGAGTCTTTATATCTTTGAGCCACTAGATCAACTAACCTAAAGTCTCCTCTACCTCTGGGCTCTCAGTTATATAAGCCAGTATCTTTCCTTATCGTATACACAAAAGTGGATTTTACTTTCTGTTACTTGTAGCTTTGTTACTTACTGCTATATATGTTTTTGAAGATATGTTATCGGGTGAATGTACGTTCAGAATTTGTAATCTTCTCAACACATTTTCTTTTATGGTTTGATAGTAGCCTTCTTGGTTGCAATTGCTTGATGTCTATTTTGCCTGATAGTAATACAAATTAACCATCTTTCTTTCAGTTTTACTGACCATTGGTATTTTTTACCATCACTTTATTTTCATCCTTTCTGACAGTCTACTCTACCTGCTTCATGAACTACTGAAACACGTTCATAATGCCTGCATTAGACTGTTCAGACTGCCACAACAAAAATACCACAGACTAAGAGGCTTAACAACAGAAATTTGTTTCTCACAGTGCTGGAGGCTGGAAGTACAAGATCAAGGTGTGAGCAGGGGTGATTTCTTCTAAGGCCTCTCTCCTTGGCTTGAAGATGGCCATCTTCTTGCTGCTTTTTCACATGGTTGTCCCTGTTTGTATACACACTTCTGCTGTCTCTCTGTGTGTCCTAAACCCCTCTTCTTATAAGCACACCAGTCAGATGGGATTAACGTATCCCCTAACAGCCTTAAATTCACTTAATCACCTTTTAAAGGCCCTATCTCCAAATCCAGTCACATTCTGAGGCACTGGTAATTAGGGCTTCAGGATATGAATTTTGGGAGAACACAGTTCAGTCAATAACAGAACCTAATGTTAAGATGACGTTACCATAGAAAACAAGAGAGCAGAGGCAGGAGCAATGATGCGGAGCAGGCAGGAGGATGATATGTTAGGCTTTCATTTTCCTATAGCTTCTGCAGTTCCTAAATTTCTCGAATGGCCAATGAATCCCAGGCATTTGACTGAGAAATTTGCATTGCTACTACCTCAGCCTGGACCTAAAGGATGGGAACTAGTATTCCACACTTGTTAGTAGCTCACAGCTTAAAATCTAACACTTGCCTATTATCAATAGATCTGCTATTTTCTTCCAAGATACTTGACCCTTCTTAACCTCAGCTTCTTAATTAGATACAGAGACAAAATAATTAGTCATACAACTCCAACTGTGAGAATTAAATGAAATTGAGATCTACTTCTGCACATAATCAGGGCTGATTGCTGGGTGGAAAGTTTGGAAAGCTGTTTCCTCAGCCATTTATGCACAGAATGTTCAGGCTTATTCTATTCTAACAGCTCTATGTTCTAGGTCATGCCACAGCATTGTCAATGAGACATGCAGAAGGGGAAGAGTTGAGTCTGTGCACTGGGGTTAGACCTTTTGGGGGCCCAATTATCTCACCAAATACCTCCCTTACTATTTAGCAACCAGAGCCACTATTTCGACTCCTAATCTTCAGGAAGACAGAGACATTGTCTGAATTTTTTCATGGTCCTATCTTCCCTTCTTAGCACTAAGCTTGACATGCACTAGGTGCATGAATGGATGAATAAGTGGATGAATGATAGTTATATTCCACACATATATCTTTCTTCTCTGACAGTTAGTAGCCCCTGGCAGCCCAGGTTCGATCCCCGGTTGGGGATCTAAGATCCTGCAAGCCACGCAGCACAGCTAAAAAAAAAAAACAAAAAACATGGATGCATTATGTTGAACACAAATTATAGCTCAGTGAAGTTGGTTTTTAATATGTCTTTGTATCCCTTCCAGAATCTAGAGCTGAGTCATGCTCATATGTGGAATCAACCTGTATTTTCAGATTGAACTGTACAGTTTGGCTTTTTCTGTGTTTGCTTGCATGCTTGTATTTTTTGTTTGTTTGTTTGTTTTGGGTTTTTTTTTTTTGCCACAGCCAAGAATATTCTCAGGATCTCCTGACTTATACATCCAACCACATGCTCCCCACCCAGATTTTTCATAGGCTCCACAAACGACATGGTCAAAACTGAACGGTCAGTTTCCTGGCATTGCACCGAAGCTGGTCTTCCATTCATTTCCTCATCGAAGAAAACCACCCTAACCCAGCTGCAAAAATCCAAATTCCAAGAGACACACTTAATTCCTCAATATCCCTTACCACAAACGTGGACTTCATCAACAAGTTCAGTACTTCCAAGATACATCTCATCTCAAACCCCATATCTCGCCTTCCATTGCTACGACTGTGGTCTACGAGACTGTAACCTCTCACTGTCATGTGTGTAGTAGCCTCCTAATCTTGTCTCTTGATCGTACAGTTGCTCTATTTCAGTCTGTCCTCCAAGGAACATTTAGAATGAGCTTTAATAAGGTAGATTATAATAATAATTCCCTTCCTTTCAGAAAGAATCCAATGGCTCCATCATAATAAGAACAAAACCCAGAGTCCTTCCCATGGCCCACAGGACCTTCTGTTATTGGGCCCCTCCTACCATTCTCACATCATTTTCTAACACTGTCCTCCCAATACACACTGGCATACAAGCTGTTCCCTAAAACTGCCAAGCTTGCCCATATCTTAGGGCCTTTCGTCTTGCTCTTCTATCTGCCTCAAGCACTCAGCTCCTATATCTTCCCACTGCTGACTGTGTACTTCTTGTTATTTGAATATTAAATCTAAGTTACGTCTTCTGAAAATCCTTCCTTGCCTTCCCCACCCTAGTCATTCTCTGTCACATTTTCCCATATTATTTTCTTAATGGCTCTCAAATCTTGAGTGTATCAACCCCTGTAGAATGTGAGCTCCATGAGAACCATGACCCTGTCTGTCAGGTTCTCTGATTTATCTCCAGTGCCTATCACAGTGCCTCACATATCACTGGTAACCAATAAATACTTGTTGAATGAATGACTGAGTGAGTGAATGACGTAGATTAAGCATGCTAAGTTGTGAGGACTCAGGCATAGTCTGGGACATGGGATTTGGGAGGATGGGAGAGTGAGCTCAGGTGTCTCTGAAGCAGCAGTTTTGTTTGAACCCATGAAAACTGTGGTTGGAAAACTGGGTAGAAAGAACATGATAATTGAGGTAGTGCTTCTAGCTGCCTTGGGTATGAAAGTGTAGCATATGTTCTATACCTATTCTCTTTCTTTATTAATAAAAGAATCCCAAATTTATTTGGGACAGTAATGTTTCCAGTAAAAGACCACATTTATAGCCTCCTTTGCAGCCAAGAATGGTCACATGACCAACTTCTACCTAATGAGGTGATGGCAGAAGTGTTGTATAGTAGTTCCAGGAAGGTAGCTAAAAGGGAGATGAATGTCTCAGACCATGGTGTTTCTCATACCATCTGTTGTGGACTGAACTGTGTCCTACCCAAATTCATATGTTGAAGCTTTAACCCCCAGTACCTCAGAATGTGACTGTGTTTGAAGATAGGGCCTTTAAGGGGTGATTAAATTAAAATGAGGCCATTAGGGTAGACACTAATACAATATGATTGGTTTCTTTATAAGAGGAGTTTAGGACACATAAAGAGATAACCAGGGTGTGTATGCACAGAGGGACAGCCATGTGAAGAAGGAGTAAGAAGGAGGCCATTTGCAAGCCAAGGAGAGAGGCCTCAGAAGAAACCGAACCTGTGGACACCTGGATCTTGGACTTCCAACCTTTAAAACTGTGAGAAATAAATTTCTGTTGTTTAAGCTACTCAGCCTGTGGTGTCTTGTTATGGCAGCCATAGCAACCTAATACACCATCCGATAAGGTTTTCAATTTTGACAGCTCATTAGAATCAACTGGGGTGAACCTTAAATATACTGATGAGTAGGCTTATCCCTAGAGGCTCTGATTCAGCTGGTTGAATCCAAGCATTAGAGGGGATCCTAATGGATATCCACAGTTGAAAACCACACGTCTAGGAGAATAGTTTTTTGCACTCCATTGAGCAGGCTGAGAGTGGTGAATCTAGCATCCTTTAGAAGGCATCCCCCGGTATCTCCCTCCTTCCACTGTTTTTCCTCTACCCCATATCCTCCTTCTTTTTCTGCCCTATCCAGATCTCCACAGATGGACCCAGAGATGCCCCCATCTCTTAATCCTGTTCCATATCCAAGTTCAGTCCTAATTTGAGGAACATTTAATAGCTTCAGCCCCACTTCTGCCCTCCCTGTCAAGAAAAGTGAGTCTCGAGGGGCCTCACATTCTCTTACTCTGCCTGTTAGCCAGAGTCAGGGCAGCTCTCTAGAGGTAACTTCTTGCCTCTTAATCCAATTATAAAATGGATGAAAGACATGAACAGAGGGCAAATAGGCTTAGGAAAAGCTATTCAACATCTGTAGCCATCATGCAAATGCAAATTAAAAGCACAATGAAATTTTAAACCCACCTATTAGAATGGCTGAAAAAAAGTGACAAAACCAAATGCAGGCAACACTGGATAAACTGAGTCACTCACACATTGCCAAAGGGAATGCAAAGTGGTACAGGCCGTCTGGAAAACAATTTGGCAGGTTTTTCAAAACGAAACATGTGATTACCAAATGATACAGCAGTTGCACTCTGGGCAATTTACCCAGAGAAATGAAAATTTATGTTTACACAAAAACCTTTACATGAAGTTCATCACAGTTTTACTCACAATGGTTAAAAAGTGGAAATAGCCCAGATGTCTTTCATCGGGGGAATGGGTAAGCAAACTGTGGTACATTCACACCGTGGAATCCTATTCAGCAATATAAAGGAACAGATGATAGACACACTTTAGAACTTGGATGGATCTCAGGAGAATTATGCTGAGTGAAAGAAATCCGTTCCTAAATGATTCCATTTCTATGACATTTAGGAAATTATAATAATGTTTGACAGAGTTTAGGGATGTGGGATCAGGAAGAAGGTGGGTGTGGCTATAAAGGCTAGCATGAGGGAAATGTGTGGTGATGAAACAGTTTTTGATCTTGTTTGTGGCGATAGTTAGAACACCTACATAGCTGGTAAAAGTGCATGGTATGATATATATAAGTATTATGCACAGGTGTTCTAACACACAAATGAGTGCATGTAAAATGGCAAAATCTGTCTTTAAAACTTTGAACTCAAGGCATACCAGAGAGAGATTTGCTTCCTTCATAAAGATATGTATATTCTCATTAGGAGAAAGAATGAAAAACACCTTTCCACAGTGCCTGCCTTAGCCCTAAGGCTCAGCCAGCCCCTGCTACTGAGTCTTGACTTTTAAAGAGCCCTTGAAGAAGTGTTTAGGGATTCTTCTTTTTGCTTTCCATTACTGGTTTCTAATTTGATTCCATCGTGGCCAGGAAACACACTCTGCAAGATTTCAATTCTTGTTTTTTTATTTATTTAATTACTTTTTTTTATTTTTAATTTTTTTTTTTTTTTTTTTTGCGGTACATGGGCCTCTCACTGTTGTGGCCTCTCCCGTTGCGGAGCACAGGCACCGGATGTGCAGGCTCAGCGGCCATGGTTCACGGGCCCAGCTGGTCCACGGCATGTGGGATCTTCCTGGACTGGGGCACGAACCCAAGTCCCCTGCATCGGCAGGCGGACTCTCAACCACTGGGCCACCAGGGAAGCCCCTATTTTTATTTTTTTTAATATATTTATTTCTTTATTTATGGCTGCGTTGGGTCTTCGTTGCTGCACACGGGCTTTCTCTACTTGCGGCTAGCGGGGGCTACTCTTCTTTGCAGTGCACGGACTTCTCATTGCGGTGGCTTTTCTTTTTGCGGAGCATGGGCTCCAGATACGCGAGTTTCATTAGTTGTGTCATGCAGGCCCAGTAGTTGTGGTGCACGGGCTTAGTTGCTCCGTGGCATGTGCTCAACACAATAAAGGCCATATACAACAAACCCACCACAAACATCATTCTCAATGGTGAAAAACTGAAAGCATTTCCTCTAAGATCAGGAAGAAGACAAGGATGTCCAGTCTCACCACTATTATTCAACATAGTTTTGGAAGTCCTAGCCAAGGCAATCAGAGAAGAAAAAGAAATAAATGGAACCTAAATTCGAAAAGAAGAAGTAAAACTGTCACTGTCTGCAGATGACATGATACTCTACATAGATAATCGTAAAGATGCCACCAGAAATCTACCAGAGCTAATCAATGAATTTGGTAAAGTAGCAGGATACAAAATAAATGCACAGAAATCTCTTGCATTCCTATACACTAACAACAAAAATCAGAAAGAGAAATTAAGGAAACATTCCCATTTACCGCTGCAACAAAAAGAATAAAATACCTAGGAATAACCTACCTAAGGACGTAAAAGTCCTATACTCAAGAGACTATAAGTCATTGATGAAAGAAATCAAAGATAACAAAAACAGATGGAGAGATGTACCATGTTCTTGGACTGGAAGAATCAACATTGTGAAAATGATTATACAACCGTAAGCAATCTACAGATTCAATGAAATGCCTAACAAATTACCAATGGCATTTTTTACAGAACTAGAACAAAAAGTCTTAAAAGTTATATAGAGACAAAAAAGACTCTGAATAGTCAGTGCAATCCTGAGGGAAAAAAACCGGAGCTGGAGGAATCAGACTCCCTGACTTCAGACTATACTACAAATCTACAGTAGTCAAGACAATATGATACTGGCACAAAAACAGAAATATAGATCGATGGAAGAGGATAGAAAGCCCAGAGATAAACCCATACACCTATGGTCAACTAATGTATGCCAAAGGAGGCAAGGATATACAATGGAGAAAAGACAGTCTCTTCAATAAGTTGTGCTGGGAGAACCGGACAGCTACATGTAAAAGAATGAAATTAGAACACTCCCTAACACCATACACAAAAATAAACTCAAAATGGATTAGAGACCTAAATGTAAGACCGAACACTATAAAACTCTTAAAGGAAAACATCAGAGGAACACTCTTTGACATAAATCACAACAAGATCTTTTTTATCCACCTCCTAGAGTAATGGAAATAAAAACAAAAATAAACAAATGGGACCTAATGAAACCTAAAAGCTTTTGCACAGCAAAGGAAACTATAAACAAGACAAAAAGACAACCCTCAGAATAGGAGAGAGTATTTGCAAGCGAATCAACAGACAAAGGATCAATCTCCAATATATATAAACAGCATATGCAGCTCAATATTAAAAAAAGGAACAACCCAATTAAGAAATGGGCAGAAGACCTAAATAGACATTTCTCCAAAGAAGACATACAGATGGCCAAGAGGCACATGAAAATCTGCTGAACATCACTAATTATTAGAGAAATGCAAATCAAAACTTCAATGAGGTATCACCTCACACCAGTTAGAATGGGCATCATCAGAAAATCTACAAACAACAAATGCTGGAGACGGTGTGGAGAAAAGGGAACCCTCTTGCACTGCTGGTGCGAATGTAAATTGGTATAGCCACTAGGGAGAACAGTATGGAGGTTCCTTAAAAAACTAAAAATAGAATTACCATATGACCCCGCAATCCCACTACTGGGCATATACCCAGAGAAAACCATAATTCAAAAAGACACACGCACACCAATGCAGCACTATTTACAACAGCCAGGTCATGGAAGCAACGTAAATGCCCATCATCAGATGAATGGATAAAGAAGACGTGGTACACATATACAATGGAATATTACTCAGCCATAAAAAGGAACAAAATTGGGTCATTTGTAGAGACGTACATGGACTTAGAGACTGTCATACAAAGTGAAGTAAGTCAGAAAGTGAAAAACAAATATCATAGATTAACACATATATGCGGAATCTAGAAAAATAATGCAGATGAACTGGTTTGCAAGGCAGAAATACAGACACTGATGTAGAGAACAAATGTATGGACGCCAAGGGGAGAAAGTGCGGTTGGGCGTTGTGGGTGGTCGTGGGATGAATTGGGAGATCGGGATTGACATGTATACACTGATATGTATAAAATAGATAAGTAATAAGGACCTGCTGAAAATAAATAAATTTTTTTTTAAAGTAAATGTGTATTTTATTACTAAATAAGGAAAGTTAATTGGTTTGAAATAATTAGAAATAGACATATTCTAGATTTAAATTGGGTGTAGAATAGAAATCCCACAGAGAATGTAACTTTAATTCAAAAGGTAATACAGTGAATTTTACAAATCATAACTTGAGTGTGGGTGGAAAATCACTTCAGTTTCTTTTTTTGTGTTTGTTCTTTTTTTGCGGTACACGGGCCTCTCACTGTTGTGGCCTCTCCCGTTGCGGAGCACAGGCTCTGGACGCGCAGGCTCGGCGGCCATGGCTCACGGGCCCAGCCGCTCCACGGCATGTTGGATCTTCCTGGACTGGGACACGAACCTGTGTCCCCTGCATTGTCAGGCGGGCTCTCAACCACTGCGCCACCAGGGAAGCCCTCGGTTTCTTTTTAAAGTGTGCATTCCTGGTCCTCATTTCCAAATATCCTAATGAGATTCACAAGAAACTAAATTCCTAACAAGAATCCCCAGGTAATTCTAATGAGAGACACTGTTCCAAGAGAGTATGTACTCATTTTACCACTCAATAAAAGAGCTCAACAGAAAGAGTTAATCAGATTTGATAATGCTGCAGCAATGCTAACTATGAGAGTAATAGTAATAATTACAATTACAAGAGCAAACAAATTAATAGCTTTATAGTTGTCAGTCTGCTATGAACTTTCTTTTAATGGTTTCTACCAATCCTTATAAAAATCTGAGTTCCTACAAATTAAGTTTATACTTCTGATAAAGAATTTAGTCTAAGAAAAGAGAAGCTATTTGTCTATGTCCTGTAAGTAGCAAGCATCCGCACTCTCTCACAGCACAGACTTCTCCCATAATCCTCCCTGCTAGGCACTTCTATTTAAAATCATAATTTTATTTATTTATTTTTTTTTTTATATGGAGGGGGATATTTATTGACATAGAAAAATGTTTATATATATTTTTTTATGAAAGAAAAAGAATATTCATTTATTTTTAATGACTTATTAGAACAAATACCTATAGATATCATTATATATATGATATATAAATTAATTATACAATATATCATGTATTAATTATTAAAACATACTCTGGTAAATATTATATATTCAATATGAAACAGGAGGAAAGGGGGCAGGGCACAACCTTTAAAAGAATTACATAGCCCAAGGACACAACATAAACTGATTAGAACAAAATAGGTCCAAGATGGCGGACGAGTCTACTTCCACTAGACCTTGAGCCTCAGTATACACTCATTGTAACACATCAGCAAGCTAAGCGACACACCCACAGGTGCCACGACAGTTCCAAGGATGACCATAAAGGTCAAAAAGTGGGCGGTGGCTCAATTCCTAGAAATCCCCACCCCTTCCCCAAAATAGCTGGAATACTCCTCCCACTCATCAGCGTATGAAATTACTCACCCCTATAAAACTAACAACCCCATACCCTGGTGCTGCCCTCGCCTTCTTTTTTTTTTTTTTTTTTTTTTTTTTATAGGTATACCTGGATTTAATTCTCACTTCTACCGCTTGGTAGCTGGATAGCCTTAGGCAAGTTTCATACCTCCCTGAAATTCACTTAATTCAGTCTGTAAAATGGCATAATAACTTATTATAGCATCCTTTTAGGAATTTTAAATCAGTTCTTGAAATAAAAGTACACAATATATAGACAAGTATGGATTCCTCAATAGATGTTTGACCTTTCATTTCTCCAGTATCCCACCCGCATCAAATAAAGAAAAATACTTTTTAAAATTTACGAATATTTCATTGTTGTAAAGTTAAAGCCATAAAAATAATCAAATGGCCTACTATCATACCGTTAGAAGAAAAAAAAAAAAAGGTGTTCATGAGAGTTCCATATTAGAATACAAGTTTTCCTTAGGCACCTGTTTATGTATGCTATTCTGCTCTTTACAATAAATAATTAAATTTAAAAGACTTAATTCCTCACTTTTAAGACCTTATTAGTTTACAAATTACATATTGACCTATGCTAAATTTTATACCGACCCATGCTAATGAATTCAGTACAGAAAACAAAAAACACTGCACTCAAGCAAACTACATATATATATATATATATATATATATAACTTATATGAGAATTGCTACTCCAGCTTTCTTTTGGTTTCCATTTGCATGAAATACCTTTTTCCATCCCCTTACTTTCAGTCTGTATGTGTCTCTAGGTCTGAAGTGGGTCTCTTGTAGACAGCAAATATATGGGTCTTGTTTTTGTATCCATTCAGCCAATCTGTGTCTTTTGGTGGGAGCATTTAGTCCATTTACATTTAAGGTAATTATCGATATGTGTGTTCCCATTCCCATTTTCTTAATTGTTTGGGGTTTGTTATTGTAGGTCTTTTCCTTCTTTTGTGTTTCTTGCCTAGAGAAGTTCCTTTAGCAGTTGTTGTAGAGCTGGTTTGGTGGTGCTGAACTCTCTCAGCTTTTGCTTGTCTGTAAAGGTTTTAATTTCTCCATCAAATCTGAATGAGATCCTTGCTGGGTAGAGTAATCTTGGTTGCAGGTTTTTCTCCTTCAACACTTTCAATATGTCCTGCCACTCCCTTCTGGCTTGCAGAGTTTCTGCTGAAAGATCAGCTGTTAACCTTATGGGGATTCCCTTGTGTGTTATTTGTTGTTTTTCCCTTGCTGCTTTTAATATGTTTTCTTTGTATTTAATTTTTGACAGTTTGATTAATATGTGTCTTGGCGTATTTCTCCTTGGATTTATCCTGTATGGGACTCTCTGTGCTTCCTGGACTTGATTAACTATTTCCTTTCCCATATTAGGGAAGTTTTCAACTATAATCTCTTCAAATATTTTCTCAGTCCCTTTCTTTTTCTCTTCTTCTTCTGGAACCCCTATAATTCGAATGTTGGTGCGTTTAATGTTGTCCCAGAGGTCTCTGAGACTGTCCTCAGTTCTTTTCATTCTTTTTTCTTTATTCTGCTCTGCAGTAGTTATTTCCACTATTTTATCTTCCAGGTCACTTATCCGTTCTTCTGCCTCAGTTATTCTGCTATTGATCCCATCTAGAGTACTTTTAATTTCATTTATTGTGTTGTTCATCGTTGCTTGTTTCATCTTTAGTTCTTCTAGGTCCTTGTTAACTGATTCTTGCATTTTGTCCATTCTATTGTCCATTCTATCTCCAAGATTTCGGATCAACCTTACTATCATTATTCTGAATTCTTTTTCCGGTAGACTGCCTATTTCCTCTTCATTTGTTAGGTCTGGTGGGTTTTTATCTTGCTCCTTCATCTGCTGTGTGTTTTTCTGTCTTTTCATTTTGCTTATCTTACTGTGTTTGTGGTCTCCTTTTTTGCAGGCTGAAGGTTCGTAGTTCCTGTTGTTTTTTGTGTCTGTCCCCAGTGGCTAAGGTTGGTTCAGTGGGTTGTGTCGGCTTCCTGGTGGAGGGTACTAGTGCCTGTGTTCTGGTGGATGAGGCTGGATCTTGTCTTTCTGGTGGGCAGGTCCACGTCTGGTGGTGTGTTTTGGGGTGTCTGTAGACTTATTATGATTTTGGGCAGCCTCTCTGCTAATGGGTGGGGTTGTGTTCCTGTCTTGCTAGTTGTTTGGCATAGGATGTCCAGCACTGTAGCTTGCTGGTCGTTGAGTGAAGCTGGGTGCTGGCGTTGAGATGGAGATCTCTCGGAGATTTTTGCTGTTTGATATTATGTGCAGCTGGGAGGCCTCTTGTGGACCAGTGTCCTGAAGTTGGCTCTCCCACCTCAGAGGCACAGCACTGACTCCTGGCTGCAGCACCAAGAGCCTTTCATCCACAGGGCTCCTTAATTTGGGATGATTCGTTGACTATTCAGGTATTCCACAGATGCAGGGTATATCAAGTTGATTGTGGAGCTTTAATCCGCTGCTTCTGAGGCTGCTGGGAGAGATTTCCCTTTCTCTTCTTTGTTCTCACAGCTCCCAGGGGCTCAGCTTTGGATTTGGCCCCGCCTGTGCGTGTAGGTCGCTGGAGGGCGTCTGTTCTTTGCTCAGACAGGACGGGGTTAAAGGAGCCGCTGATTCGGAGGCTCTGGCTCACTCAGGCCGGGGGGTAGGGAGGGTCACGGAGTGTGGGGTGGGCCTGCAGCGGCAGAGGCCGGCGTGACGTTGCAGCCTGAGGCGCGCCGTGCGATCTCCCGGGCGAGTTGTCCCTGGATCCCGGGACCCTGGCAGTGGCGGGCTGCACAGGCTCCCCGGAAGGGCGTGTGGCTAGTGACCTGTGTTCGCACACAGGCCTCCTGGTGGCGGCAGCAGCGGCCTTAGCGTCTCATGTCTGTCTCTGGGCTCCGCACTTTTAGCCGCGGCTCGCGCCCGTCCCTGGAGCTCTCTCAAGCAGCGTTCTTAATCCCCTCTCCTCGTGCACCAGGAAACAAAGAGGGACGTAAAAGTCTCTTGCCTCTTCGGCAGGTCCAGACTTTTCCCCGGACTCTCTCCCGGCTAGCCGCGGTGCACTAACGCCCTGCAGGCTGTGTTCACGCCGCCAACCTCAGTCCTCTCCCGGCGCTCCGACAAAAGCCGGAGCCTCAGCTCCCAGTCCCGCCCGCCCCGGCGGGCGAGCAGACAAGCCTCTCGGCTGGTGAGTTCCGGTCGGCCCGATCCTCTGCGCTGGAATCTGTCCGCTTTGCCCTCCGCACCCCTGTTGCTGTGCTCTCCTCCGCGGCTCCCAAGCTCCCCCACTCCGCCTCCCGAAGTCTCCACCCGCGAAGGGGCTTCCTAGTGTGTGGACACTTTTCCTCCTTCACAGCTCTCTCCCGCTGGTGCAGGACCCGTCCCTATCCTTTTGTCTCTGTTTAGTTTTTTCTTTTGCCCTAACCAGGTACGTGGGGGGTTCCTTGCCTTTTGGGAGGTCTGAGGTCTTCTGCCAGCGTTCAGTAGGTGCTCCGTAGGAGTTGTTCCATGCGTAGATGTATTTCTGGTGTATCTGTGGGGAGGAAGGTGATCTCCGCGTCTTACTCTTCCGCCATCTTCCCGGAAGTCTCCAATAAATAAATTTTTAAAAATATATTGCCGTTCCCCTTTTGAATATGGATAATGAAATCTTGGAAGAGTTGATGTGCCTGGCCAAGGTCATGCAACTTGTGGTACCACTAAGTGGTAGAGCCATAAAACCAGGGATCCAGTCTTAAGTTATTTGATGTCATTACCCCATCTACTGACAGATGACATTGTACTGCAAAAATTAAAATGGCCATGGCTGGTCTAATTCTTTATCTACAATAAGAGTATAAGAAAAAATGTTGGTCTTCCCTGGTGGCACAAGGGTTAAGAATCTGCCTGCCAATGCAGGGGACACATGTTCAAGCCCTGGTCTGAGAATATCCCAAAGCCACGGAGCAACTAAACCCATGTGACACAACTACTGAGCCTGTGCTCTAGAGCGCGTGAGCCACAATTACTGAGCCCGTGTGCCACAGCTACTGAAGCCCGCACACCTAGTGCCCATGCTCCGCAACAAGAGAA
The DNA here is from genome assembly GCF_937001465.1 of Orcinus orca. Lineage (NCBI taxonomy): Eukaryota > Metazoa > Chordata > Mammalia > Artiodactyla > Delphinidae > Orcinus > Orcinus orca. Next base: position 89,449,302 of record NC_064580.1, read on the forward strand.
GCCACTGCAATGATAAACCTGTGCACCGCAATGCAGAGTAGCCCCCACTTGCTGCAACTAGAGAGAGTCCACGCGCAGCACCAAAGACCCAACACAGCCAAAAATAAATTAAAACAAAAAGAAAAAGTGTTGAAGAAAGGAAACAGGAAAAACAAAAGTAAACAAAAGCAAAATAAAAACAAAAAAGAAAACAAATAAACAAACGAAAAACCCAGAAAAGTTATGATCAAATGCTAAGTGTCATGAAGAAAAGTAAGGCTTGTCTGATAAGTTGACAGAGATGTGAGTTTAGTAAGGAAGGTGTTATAGGGCTATCTGGGGCAGGCTGTTACAGGAAAACACATAATTGTAGGAGAACATGTTTGGTGAGTTAGGGTTAGAGGCACAGAAAAGAGACTAGTGTGGCTGGAGAAAAATTCATTCAACAAATATTCAAGTATCCAGTGAACCAGGCATTACTATAGGCACTTAGGATATGTTAATGAACAAACCAACAAAGATTCCTGCCCTCCTGGAATTTATATTTTTCCATCAAGGGAGATGGCCAATTTACAAAATTGCATATGGATAAAGTGTATTGTATTCCAAAAGGTGGTAAACAATTGGGATCAGAAAAGGAAGCAGACAGGGAAGAAGTGGAAGCAAGAGTCCAGGGAGAGGGTTGGAAACAAATACTATTAGCTATCCTTGCAATTGATAGTAGAGTTATTAGTGGGTGGCAGTTTTCTCCATTACGTTGCTTTTGTCAAATATCAATGTAAATGCTATGCTGGCTTTACTGCACAGAGGCAAGAATACATTTTTCCTATGTTTTGGTGGGGGACTCGACTGCTTGTTTAATATAGTGGAGCCCCAGGGACACTAAAGTCTGATGGCTTTTTGTCATCATTGGCCACTCGTGTTTTTTTCTTTTTCTTTTCTTTTTTTTTTTTTTTGCGGTATGCAGGCCTCTCAGTGGTGTGGCCTCTCCCGCTGCGGAGCACAGGCTCGGGATGCGCAGGCTCAGCGGCCATGGCTCACACGCCCAGCCGCTCCACGGCACGTGGGATCTTCCCGGACCAGGGCATGAACCCGTGTCCCCTGCATTGGCTGGCGGACTCTCAACCACTGCGCCACAAGGGAAGCCCGCCACTCGTTTTTAAGTTCACACCCTCTGTTGTGTAGACTATCAATTTGGACGTCAGTTCTCTAGGTTTGAGACCCGGCCTGGCAGTAACCCTGGCCAGGTGGTGCCCAGGTGACAAGGAGAGACACTGTACCAAGGAGATGTAGGAGAGTGGCGCTGGCGCCTGAGAAGAACCCTCTCCTGCATAAGGCTCTCTCCCCTCGGCCCTCTGGGTGGGGTCGGGAATCTGGCCCCTCCTCCCAGTACAGAGTTGATTGAGTGATAGGGGGTCACGTGACCTGAGCTGCACCAATCCAAGTCCTCTTCCGGTGAGCTTAACGTTGAGAGGGACCCGTTAAGACGCCCAGTTCCGGAAACACTGAGGCTTCTCCACTCCAAGCTCTGGAGAGGGAGGAACCTGCTCCTACTGCTGGGGTCTTGGACAGCTCAAGTTTTTTCCAACTCTTGTTCCAATCAGGTAAATTACAACAGCATTCTTTCTGTAAATTACGCCTCTATTGACCTAAATTAAATTACCCAGGTTCAAGGTTTGGGGGTTAATAAGACAGGCAATCGAACGGATTGCTGGGTCCACTGTCCTGTCCATGCTCCGTGCGTTCCTCTTTCCTCAGCTGTGATTCGCTTCAGTTGTGTGGCTAATCATTTCCTGCTCTCTGTTTAAAATCCCTCGATCAGCCTTCTGCTTCTTAAAAAAAAAGTTGGGGCTTCCCTGGTGGCACAGTGGTTGAGAGTCCGCCTGCCGATGCAGGGCACAGGGGTTCGTGTCCTGGTCAGGGAAGATCCCACATGCCATGGAGCGGCTTGGCCCGTGAGCCATGGCCGCTGAGCCGGCACGTCCGGAGCCTGTACTCTGTGACTGGAGAGGCCACAACAGTGAGAGGCCCGCGTATAGGGAAAAAAAAAAATTGTATTTCTCCTTTGCACCTCAGTTTTGTTTGCGGTTTGTTTTGATATCCCAGACTTTAAATTGTAAGTATTGAAATGTATGTCTCTCTCTCCCCCCTCCCCCACCTCTCTGTCTCTCTCTGGTCTCTCTCTCTCTCTCTCTCTCTCTCTCTCTATATATATATATATATATATATGGTATTTCATTTCTTTTATACTTAAAATGGTTACCTTCTGAAGAGCAGATAAATACTCATCTACATCTTGGAGATGACTGCACTTTTATTTATTTTACTGGGCTCTCTAAAGCAGTTTTAAATAGTTTTTTAATGGATGATGCGGCATGAGCATTTATCCATCCTCCTAACTGTATTTCAATTAGTTAAACTCTTATTAAACAATGTCGTTTATACAATAACCATTCCTTTAACCAGTGATTTTTTTAATTCTTTATTTTAAAATACTTTTAGGCTCACAGAAACTTTGCAAGTAGTATAGAAAGCCTTCACCCAGATTTCCCTAATGTTAACATCTTATACAGCCAAAGAAAAACTATCAAAATTAGGAAATTAACGTTGATGCAGTACTATTAACTAATCTACATACTTTATTTGAATTTCACCATTTGTCCCAGTAATCTCATTTTTCTATTCCAGCATCCCATTCTGGATACCACATTGCATTTGGCCATCATTTCTCCTTAGTCTCCTCCAGGCTGACAGTTCCTTAAGCTTTCTGGGTGTTTCCCAATCTTGACGCTTTTGAAGATACTGGTCAGGTATTTTATAGAATGTGTGTCAACTTGGGTTTGTCTGATGTGTTCTTGTGATTTGATTGAACTTATACATTTTTGGCAACAGTACCTGTTTTATTCTCCTCCCCTTCATCCCATTGGTGATGGAGGAATTTCCACCCTTGTGTTATGGGGGTGGCTGAACACACGACACCTGACACTGGACAGATACTACCCAGAGCAGCTTATTAGTAACGTTTACTCACAGCCTGGGGAGGAGGACACCACTGGCCAGGTAGAGCCCCACAGGAGTCATTCTCTGGAAGAGAGTGAACAAGCAGGGGCTGTGGGGGGCAGTCTGTAGTAGCAAGAGGACGAGGTGACCCTTGGTTCACATGGGAGGATGTGATTGGCTTGTTTGAATACTTCTGTGAGCTGGTAGGGAACTGAAACCTGATAGTGAGGGGCGAGCAGGCACTGTGGCTAGTTCCCATGATAAGGCTGGTTCTTTGGCTAGGGGACCTTCTTCCCGGCAGCACAAAAGGGGAATGGGAACTTGTGGTTAGTCCATTTGAGACCCTCTGGGTTTCCCCCAAATGTCAAGGCATACATGTCACTGTGCCTTAATTTTAGGTCTTATACCACGGCGCTGCAAAAGCAATTCTGTTCCTTGCTCCAAGCATCATGTGAGGGGTTACATGATGTCCATATGTTGTATTAATGATGATATTCATTTGCAACACTTGATTAAGGTAGGGACAACTGTGTTGCTCCATTGTAATAGTACTGTTTTCCTATTTGTAAGTACTAAATATCGTGTAGGAAATACTTTCAGACCATGAAAATATCCTATTTCTTCTCAGACTGTTATTCACGACTTTTAAAATCCATCTGTTGATCTTGCCTACAACAATTATGACTTAATGGTGACTTTCTATTTCCTTATTCTTACTACATTGGTTCATTGGAATTCTGAGGAGCTGTCTTTTCTCCCCCATTTATTTATTTATAAATTATCAAGTTGTTTATAAAACTTGTTTTATTTCAAATTATTGAATCAAATAGCTAATCAAATTATTTGTCAGTATTGAATCATGAATAACTATGTTATATTGTGACTTATAATCAAATTAAATCATTATTTAGTTTCTTGAATTGTTCCAGCTTTGGTGACTGCAAGCTCCTTTTGGTGGGGTCTGTGTTCTTTCAGCATGACCTGATCCTTTTTTGTGTACTTCCTTGCTGGCATTGTAAGGTATTCCTGTTCATCTTGTGTTTTTGTCCCCACCACGGCCCTGAAATCAAAACACTTCTGCAAAGAGCCATGCTTCCTTTTCTTGGAAAATGACATTTGGAAACCAATATCTCAGTGTGTGTTCATTGCTATTGCGGTTTCATTGCTGCTAAGTCCTCCCTCTCCGTCCACAAATGAAGGAAATATATTGTATGTATATACTCATGCTTACAGATACTTCTCAATTTCTCTACCTATATGTATAGATATTGAAAGCCAGGAGCTCATACTGATACTTCTTATTTTAATCCATTGTAGCCTTGTTTGTAACTTCTTTGTCTCACCTGGCTCTCCTTATCTTCAATATTTACTTACTTGTTCATTCCTGATATATACATGAAGTACTTGCAGAAAGGCTACCCAATACGCCTGTTAGAAACAGATTTGATAACTTGTGTTTGTGTACAGTTCTTTATGTCTTAGGCCTCAGAGGATGCAGTCAAAGAACTACTATTTCCCTAAGTTGCTTAGCTTAGCTATTTTCTTTCTCCCCTCTTCAGCTGTGGTTAAGACATTCATTTGTAATATAGTTAGGTTAATTTGTTGGTGTTTGTATTTGACTTTGCCTCCTCCCCACATCTTAGTTGATTTTAATTTTTTATTTAATTCTCGGGTATGTGAAATATTACTGTGATTCAAAGAGTCAGGGCTGCACAGAAACATCTATTAGACAAGTGTCACTCTTTCCTCATGCCTTCTAAGCCCCTCCCATTCGCCACTTATTTCCCACACTCCCCCTGTAGATAACCAATCTCGTTAGCTTCTGGTTTAATCTTTCCTGTATTTACTCTGCACAAATGAACTGATACATATATGTGTTCTTATATTCCCTTGTATATTAAATGAAGGATGGCATTTTATAATGCTCCTTTGCACTTTTCCTTTTTCAGTTAACAGCATCCCATAAAAAAACTCTTTATGCCATAGAGGGCTTCACTGTTTTTTTGTTTTTGTTTTTGTTTCTCTTTTTATACAGCTGCATTGGACTCGGCTGACATATGTGCATTTAACTGGTTTTCAACATTCTGCAACTACAAACAATGCTGCAGTGAATAACCTTAGGCATAAGTATTTTTGTGTTGGTGGAAATGGATCTTCAAGTTTTATTCCCAGCAGTAGTATTGTTGGGCCAAAAGTTAAGTGCATGTGTATTTCTGTTAGGTATTTCCAAATTTCTCTCCAGAAGGGTTGTACTGGTTTTCACTCCCACTAGCTACTGTGACTGTTTCCCCACAGACTCACTAACAGAACATGTTGCCCTACTTTTGTGACCTTTGTTGATGTGGTAGGTGAGAAATGATATCTCGGCATTGTCTTAGTATGCACTTGTCTAATTATGAGAAAGTGTGACTATATTTTGAGGACTGTTTTATATATTTTTGTGTATTATCTGTTCATATCTTTTCCCATTTTTCTGTAGAAATATTAGCCTTTTGTCCTTCAATACTTCAGAGTTCTGTATATACTTGGACTATTATTCATTTGTCCGTGAGGCATGTGCAAATACTTTATCTCAGTTTGTCAATTGCCTTTTGACTTAGTTATGATGTGTTTGCCGTACATTAAAAAAATCCTTCGTAGTCACATAGATCATTGTTTTCTTTCATTGCCTCTGGAAATTTGAGTCACAGTTAGAAAGCCTTTCCCTACGCTGAGGTTAAAGCAGAGTCCTGCCATATTTTCTTAAAGATTTTGTTATGGTTTCATTTGTTTAGATTCCTAACCCGTTTACAGTTTATTTCTGTGTATGGTGTGTGGTATGGATCTACATTGATTCTTTTCCCAGATGTCTCATTTGTTCCAGCATCATTTATTGAACGTCCATCTTTGCCTCAGTGCTTTTAAATGCCCTTTCATCATATACTGAAATTTCCATATATTATTCTCATTTTTCTGGGTTTTCTATTCTGTTTCACTGGACTATTTGTCTACTCATGTACCAGTACCACAGTGTTATAATTACCGAGGCTTTATAGCATGCTTTAATGTCTGGTATCATTACTCCCCATTTACAGGTTTTCTTTTTCACTTATATCCTGGCTATTCTTGCATGATTTTTAAAAAATATATTAATTTTATTATCCATTGATCTAACTCCATAGAAACATTTGCTGGTATTTTTGAGATTATATTAAATTTATACATTAGTTTAGGGAGAACTGACATCTTCTTAATGTTGTGTTATTCTATCCAAGAACATTGACCAATGTCTTTGTACTTATTCAAGTTTCCTTCTATGTCGTTCAGGAGTGTCTAAAAATTGTCCTTGCATAGCTGCTCTCATTAAGTTTATTTCTATGCATTTAAGCTTTGTTTTTGCTATTGTATATGGAATTTTCTCTACTAAAGTGTCCTCCAGCTGTGTGTGTGTGTGCACACAAAGACCATTGACTTTTGTATGTAACTCTATATCCTACTACCTTGATGATTTCTCTTATTGTTTTACTCAATCTGTCATTGTTTCTATAGGGCTTTTCAGGTGTACGGTAATATCTGCACACAGAGGTGGCTTTACTTCTTGTTATTCATTCTCAGAAATCTAATTGATTTCTCTAGTCAACTGACTAATGCTTGTAGTTGAAGACTGAACAGGAATGATATAATGGGCATACTTTTCTTATTCCTGAGCTTATTGGAAAACCTCTGGTAGTCCCCCACTAAATAAAATACTTGCATGAGGAATTAATTATATATCTTTTATCATGTTAAGAATGCGTCCCTCTTTCCCACTTCTTGAGGTTTTTCTTTTCTTAACATGAATGGGTGTTGAAGTTTCCCAAAGATTTGTTTGGCATCTGTGGTTTTAATCATACGATATTTGTCCTTAATTATATGACGATGGTGAATGATATCAATGGAATTCCTAATATAGAGCCAGCCTTGTATTAATGGAATAAATTGCACTTGATCACAGTATATTAGTTTCTAAATGTATTGTTGGATGTTTGCTAATATTCTATTTAGTATTTTGGTATCTACCTTTTACCTGTTAGCATCCTACTGGCTTCATATAAGAAGTTAGGGAAGTTTCCTTCCTTTCTAATGTTCTTACATAACTCATAGAGCTTTGGTACTATTTGATCTTTGATGGTTTACTAGGATTCACCTGTAAAACCATCTGAGCAAGGTGCTTCTTGAGGGTATTGCTGTAATAACTTTATTTCTTCTGTGAAAATTGCCTAATTTAAGCTTTCTAACACTAGAATCAGAATTTTGGTAATTTGTATTTATCTAGGAAGTTACCTATTTCATATAGATTTTCAAGTTTATTTGCATAGAGGTTGGCAAAGTAATCTCCTCTTTTTTCTGTTTCAATGATTATTTCTCCTTTGTCTATTATTTTGTGTATGTGTGATCTCTCCCTTTCTTCCTTCATCAAGCCCGCTAGGGGTTTGTCCATTTTGAAAAACAAGATTTCATTTTTCTATTTTGTATCTCATTCATTTCTGGTTTTATGTTTTGCTTTCTTTAATTGTTCTTTTTTACCTAGTTGCTTTTGTTTTTTCATTTTTTGAGGCCATACTTTAATTAATCTTCATTCTTCCATTTTTACTCATAAAAGTGCCTACTGTGTGAATTTGCCTCAGATCACTGCTCTAAATGTATCCCATAGATGCCAATATGTAGTTTTTCAGTCAATCTTTTAAAAAATTTCTTTACAACTTCAGTTTGCATCTCTTCTTATATTCAACAGTTTTTAAGAGAAGCTGTAAAAAATTTTTTTCAGGTGGAAAGGCCTTTCTGTTTTCAATTTTTGTTACTAACTTTTATAGCATTGGGGTTAGAGAGGATTGTTTGTACTATTTCTACTTTATAGAAATTAATTATCTAATCTCTGTGAGATAATTATGATCCATTTTTGACAAGAATATATTCCCTATATAACATATTGATTAGCTTTCTCTTTTTTATATGACTTGATCAGCCTTAGACTGAGTTTGGTGTATTAAATCTCCTAGTGTTACTGTTTCCTGTTATTATTATTATTTTATCTACGTCTCATTGCATTTTTCCTTTATAAGGTGTTTGTTTGTTATTGGTGCATAAATATTCCTAAGGGTTATATCTTCATTGTGAGTTTTGGTTTTTATCATTAAGACATGTTTTTGGTCACGTTTAATGCTTTCTTAAAATCATCCTGAACCACCTGTTTTCTTAACTTTACTCTCTGGTCTATGCATTTTTTCCTCCAGTATCATTTAACACTCACCTACTGCATTATGATAAAAAGTTTGTTGTATTTTCTTCTACTTCTCTACCTTCTCTCATTTTTAGTTGCAGAGTTTCTGTGGGTTTTTTTCACAGCATAAAACTTTTGTACATTAGCCTTCTCCCCTTTCCCCCACCTTCATTTTACTATTGTATGTAAAATACTCACCATTGGGTATTTTGGTGAAGTTTTCCTTCTCATCGCAGTGGGATCACAATCCCAGTTCCTCTTTTAGATTACTTGGCAAACATTCTGTAAAGAGAAGTATAGGAAATATTGTAAGTTCCTGGGTCACAGTGTCACTGTCTCTCTACTCAACTTTGCTACTGTAGTGCAAAAGCATTCATAGTCAATACATAAATGATTGATCATGGCTTTGATCCAATAAAACTTCATTTACAAAATCAAGCAGTGTGCTGAATTTGGTTCAGTGGGCCAGTTTGCAGACCCCTGCTCTAGTAGCTTCCTTAGGAAGGGCTGAGGGGTGCAGAATTTCCTAAGTTTCTGCAAGTTCAAAAGCTTTTTCTGTAGGCTGTGATATTTAAAGGACACCCAAGTTGGTTATGAAATCTATGCTTCAGCCTTTCTTTTTATTCAATCTCTGTCTTTTGATTTTTTTAAATATTCTGTTTAAGGTGGGTTTCATATCCTCCAATGCTTGCTTGAGTATAATTAATTTTGTTTGGAGTGTTGACTTCCATTCTTTTTCTCCTTCATGGTTGTTTAATATGTATGCACTTTTGTTCCCTCATCTATTTTTTTTTTTTAACAAAGCTTTGTATGGAATTCCCTTCATTCTGTTCATCTGTATGATACTGGTTTCTTCGACAAGATTCCTAGTTTAATAATGTGAAATTTTGTTAGTATAGCAAAGACCAGATCCTTTTTTATTTTGTTTGTTTGTTTTGGTGATGAAGGGAGAAGTCCTGAGTGCTCTGATTTTGCGGTTCTCTTATGTCTTGCAAGATCCTTAATTTTCCCCTTTTGTTTATTTTCTCCATCATTACCCAAGCGCCAATGGATGCTTCTCCCTAACTCTTTGCCTTTCTTCTTCCCTAAGAGTTATATCTTTCAAAGACTGCACTTTAAATCATCTCTGTCCCTTCATAAGCTCCGATTTTGGAGTGCCTTCCCTGTAGTCCAGGCTCTCATATTCTAGGACACATTTTTGGTATTTTTAGATTTATTCTGGGCTTAGTCCTTCTGCTGTAGTTTTAGATCAGCTTTCAGCCCTTTTCCATCTTTCCTCTCTCTTGGCAGCTTTTCTTGGTCTGTCTTTTTGTTTTCCACAAAGCCTAGTAATGGGAGTGTGACAAATCTTATGCCAGGATTCATGATTTTTCTTTTTTTACTCACAATACTTTTGAATTTTTGGCCTTCTCCATTTTAAAATACTGATGAGGGTGTGGCTTTTGTGTAGATGCATTTTCCTTCTTATTGGTTTGTATCCTTTTGGGAGAAAATAATATTTTTAACATCTTTATTAGAGTATAATTGCTTTACAATGGTTTGTCAGTTTCTGCCTTATAACGAAGTGAATCAGCTATACATACACATATGTCCCCATATCTCTTGCCTCTTTCATCTTCCTCCCACCCCTCTAGGTGGTCACAAAGTGCCGAGCTGATCTCTTTGTGCTATAGGGCTGCTTCTAACTAGCGATCTATTTTACGTTTGGTAGTGTATATATGTCCCTGACATTCACTTTATCCCAGCTCGCCCTTCCCCCTCCCCGTATCCTCAAGTCCAGCCTCTAGTAGGTCTGCATCTTTATTCCCGTCTTACACCGAGGTTCTCTGACCATTTTCCTTTTTTTTCCTTTTTCTATTTTATTTTATTTTATTTTTTTGGTGGCTTAAAATGGCAGAAATTTATTCTTTCATAGCTCTGGAAGCCAAGTCTGAAATCAATATCACTGAGCTGAAATCAATGTGTTGGCAGGGCTGTTTTCCTTCTGGAGGCTCCAGGAGAGAATCCATTCTTGCTTCTTCCAGCTTCTTGTGGCTGCCAGCATCCTTTGGCGTGTGGTCACATCAAAACAACCTCTGCCTGTGTGGTCACATTGACATTTCCTTTTCTGTGTGTGTCAAATCTGGTTTTGCCCCTATATTTTAATTTATTTTAACATCTTTATTGGAGTATAATTGCTTTACAATGGTGTGTTAGTTTCTGCTTTATAACAAAGTGAATCAGTTATACATATACATATGTTCCCATATCTTTACCCTCTTGCATCTCCCTCCCTCCCAGCCTCCCTATCCCTCCCCTCTAGGTGGTCACAGACCACCTAGCTGATCTCCCTGTGCTACGCGGCTGCTTCCCACTAGCTACCTATTTTACGTTTGGTAGAGTATATATGTCCATGCCATTTCTCACTTTGTAACAGTTTACCATTCCCCCTCCCTATATCCTAAACTCCATGCTCTCGTAGGTCTGTGTCTTTATTCCCGTCTTACCCCTAGGTACTTCATGACCTTTTCTCAGGGTATGCCCAGTAGTGGGATTGCTGGGTCGTATGGTAGTTCTATTTTTAGTTTTTTAAGGAACCTCCATACTGTTCTCCATAGTGGCTGCATCATTTCTCATTCCCACCAATAGTGCAAGAGTTTTCCCTTTCCTCCTCACCCTCTCCAGCATTTATTGTTTGTAGATTTTTTGATGATGGCCATTCTGACCGGTGTGAGATGATATCACATTGTAGTTTTGATTTGCATTTCTCTAATGATTAATGACGTTGAGCATTCTTTCATGTGTTTGTTGGCAATCTGTATATCTTCTCTGGAGAAATGTCTATTTGTGTCTTCTGCCCATTTATGCATTGGATTGGGTTTTTTTTTGTTATTGAGCTGCATGAGCTGCTTGTAAATTTGGAGATTAATCCTTTGTCAGTTGCTTCATTTGCAAATATTTTCTCCCATTCTGAGGGTTCTCTTTTCATATTGTTTTTGGTTTCCTTTGCTGTGCAAAAGCTTTTAAGTTTCATTAGGTCCCACTTGTTTATTTTTGTTTTTATTTCCATTTCTCTAGGAGGTGGGTCAAAAAGGATCTTGCTGTGATGTATGTCATAGAGTGTTCTGCCTGTTTTCTCCCAACGGTTTTATAATTTCTGGCCTTACATTTAAGTCTTTAATCCCTTTTGAGTTTATTTTTGTGTATGGTGTTAGGGAGTGTTCTAATTTCATACTTTTACATGTACCTGTCCAGTTTTCCCAGCACCACATATTGAAGAGACTATCCTTTCTACATTGTACATTCCTGCCTCCTTTATCAAAGATACTGTGACCATATGTGCGTGGGTTTATCTCTCGGCTTTCGGTCCTGTTCCATTGATCTATATTTTTGTTTTCATGCCAGTACCATACTGTCTTGATTACTGTAGCTTTGTAGTATAGTCTGAAGTCAGGGAGCCTGATTCCTCCAGGTCCAATTTTCGTTCTCAAGCTTGCTTTGGCTATTCGGTGTCATTTGTGTTCCCATACAAATTGTGAAGTTTTTTGTTCTAGTTCTGTGAAAAATACCAGTGGTAGTTTGATAGGGATTGCATTGAATCTGTAGATTGCTTTGGGTAGTAGAGTCATTTTCACAATGTTGATTCTTCCAATCCAGAACATGGTATATCTCTCCATCTATTTGTATCCTCTTTAATTTCTTTCATCAGTGTCTTATAATTTTCTGCATACAAGTCTTTTGTCTCCTTAGGTAGGTTTGTTCCTAGATATTTTATTCTTTTTGTGGCAGTGGTAAATAGGAGTGTTTCATTAATTTCTCTTTCAGATTTTTCATCATTAGTGTATAGGATTGCCAAAGATTTCTGTGCATTCATTTTGTATCCTGATACTTTACCAAATTCATTGATTAGCTCTAGTAGTTTTCTGGTAGCATCTTTAGGATTCTCTATGTATAGTAAAATGTCATCTACCAACAGTGACAGCTTTACTTCTTCTTTTCCAATTTGGATTCCTTTTATTTCTTTTTCTTCTCTGATTGCTATGGCTAAAACTTCCAAAGCTATGTTGAATAATAGTGGTGTGAGTGGGCAACCTTGTCTTGTTCCTGATCTTAGTGGAAATGCTTTCAGTTTTTCACCATTGAGGACGATGTTGGCTGTGGATTTGTCATATATGGCCTTCGTTATGTTGAGGAAAGTTCCTTCTATGCCTACTTTCTGGAGGGTTTATTTCATAAATAGGTGTTGAATTTTCTTGAAACATTTCTCTGCATCGATTGAGATGATCATATGGCTTTTCTCCTTCAGTTTTTTAATATGGTGTATCACGTTGACTAATTTGCATATACTGAAGAATCCTTGCATTCCTGGGATATACCCCACTTGGTCATAATGTATGATCCTTTTAATGTGCTGTTGGATTCTGTTTGCTAGGATTTTGTTAAGGATTTTTCATCTATGTTCATCAGTGATATTGGCCTGTAGTTTTCTTTCTTTGTGACATCTTTGTCTGGTTTTAGTATCAGAGTGATGGTGGCCTCATAGAATGAGTGTGGGAGTGTTCCTCCTGCTGCTATATTTTGGAAGAGTTTGAGACAGATAGGTGTAAGCTCTTCTCTAAATGTTTGATATAATTTGCCTGGGAATCCATCTGGTCCTGGGTTTTTGTTTGTTGGAAGATTTTTAATCACAGTTTCAATTTCAGTGCTTGTGATTGGTTTGTTCATATTTTCTATTTCTTCCTGGTTCAGTCTCGGAATGTTGTGCATTTCTAAGAATTTGTCCATTTCTTCCAGGTTGTCCATTTTATTGGCATAGAGTTGCTTGTAGTAATCTCTGATGATCCTTTGTATTTCTGCAGTGTCAGTTGTTACTTCTCCTTTTTCATTTCTAATTCTATTGATTTGAGTCTTCTCCCATTTTTTCTTGATGGGTCTGGCTAATTGTTTATCAATTTTATTTATCTTCTCAAAGAACCAGCTTTTAGTTTTATTTTTCTTTGCTATCGTTTCCTTCATTTCTTTTTCATTTATTTCTGATCTGATTTTTATGATTTATTTCCTTCTGCTAATGGTGGGGGTTTTTTTTGTTCTTCTTTTTCTATTGCTTTATGTGTAAGGTTAGGTTGTTTATTTGAGATGTTTCTTGTTTCTTGAGGTAGGATTGTATTGCTATAAGCTTCCCTCCTAAAACTGCTTATGCTGCATCCCATAGGTTTGGGTCATCGTGTCTCCATTGTCATTTGTTTCTAGGTAATTTTTGATTTCCTCTTTGATTTCTTCAGTGATCTCTTGGTTATTTAGTAGTGTATTGTTTAGCCTCCATGTGTTTGTATTTCTTACACATATTTTTCTGTAATTGCTATCTAGTCTCATAGCATTGTGGTCAGAAAAGATACTTGATACGATTTTAAATTTCTTAAATTTACCAAGGCTTGATTTGTGACCCAAGATATGATCTATCCTGGAGAATGTTCCATGAGCACTTGAGAAGAATGTGTATTCTGTTCTTTTTGGATGGGATGTCCTATAAATATCAATTAAGTCCATCTTGTTTAATATATCATTTAAAGTTTGTTTTTCTTTATTTATTTTCATTTTGGATGATCTGTCTATTGGTGAAAGTGGGGTGTTAAAGTCCCCTACTATGATTGGGTTACTGTTGATTTCCCCTTTTATGGCTGTTAGTATTTGCCTTATGTAGTGACGAGCTCCTATGTTGGGTGCGTAAATATTTACAATTGTTGTATCTTCTTCTTGGATAGATCCCTTGATCATTATGTGGTGTCCTTCTTTGTCTCTTGTAATAGTCTTTGTTTTAAAGTCTATTTTGTCTGATATGAGAATTGCTACTCCAGCTTTCCTTTTATTTACATTTGCATGGAGTATCTTTTTCCATCCTCTCACTTTCAGTCTGTATGTGTCCCTAGGTCTGAAGAGGGTCTCTTGTAGACAGCATATATATGGGTCTTGTTTTTACATCCATTCAGCCAATCTATGTCTTTTGGTTGGAGCATTTAATCCATTTACATTTAAGGTAATTATCGATATGTATGTTCCTGTTACCATTTTGTTAATTGTTTTGGGTTTTTTTTTTATTGTAGGTCTTTTCCCTCTCTTGTGTTTCTTGCCCAGAGAAGTTCCTTTAGCATTTGTTGTAAAGCTGGTTTGGTGCTGCTGAATTCTCTTAGCTTTTGCTTGTCTGTAAAGCTTTTAATTTCTCCTTCACATCTGAATGAGATCCTTGTTGGGTAGAGTAATCTTGGTTGTAGGTTTTTTCTTTCATCCCTTTAAATATGTCCTGCCAGTCCCTTCTGTCTTTCAGAGTTTCTGTTGAAAGATCAGCTGTTTATCTTATGGGGATTCCCTTATGTGTTACTTGTCGTTTTTCCCTTGCTGCTTTTAATATTTTTTCTTTGTGTTTAATTTTTGATAGTTTGATTAATATGTGTCTTGGCGTGTTTCTCCTTGGATTTATCCTCTATGGGACTCTCTGTGCTTCCTGGACTTGATTAACTATTTCCTCGCATCCTTCTCTGGAGCTCCTTTAAGCAGCGCTCTTAATCCCCTCTCCTGGTGCACCAGGAAACAGAGAGGCAAGAAAAAGTCTCTTGTCTCTTTGGCAGCTCCAGACTTTTTCCTGGAGTCCCTCTCTGCTAGCCGTGGCACACTAGCCCCCTTCAGGCTGTGTTCATGTAGCCAACCCCAGTCTTTTCCCTGGTATCTGACCTCTGAAGCCCGAGCCTCAGGTCCCAGGCTCCGCCCACCTCGGCGGGTGAGCAGACAAGCCTCTCAGGCTGGTGAGTGCTGGTCAGCACCGATCCCCTGTGTGGGAATCTCTCCACTTTGCCCTCCACACCCCTGTTGCTGCGCTCTCCTCTGTGGCTCCACAGCTTCCCCCCTCCGCCACCTGCAGTCTCCGCCCACGAAGGGGCTTCCTAGTGTGTGGAAACCTTTCCTTCTTCACAGCTCCCTCCCACTGCTGCAGGTCCCATCCCTATCCTTTTGTCTCTGTTTTTTATTTTTTCTTTTACCCTACCCAGGTCCTTGGGGAGTTTCTTGCCTTTTGGGAGGTCTGAGGACTTCTGGCAGCATTCAGTAGGTGTTCTGTAGGAGTTGTTCCACATGTAGATGTATTTCTGATGTATTTGTGGGCAGGAAGGTGATCTCCACTTCTTACTCTTCTGCCATCTGGAAGCTCCTCAGGAGGAAATAATTTGAGGAAGGCAGCTAGGTGGTCAGCATTGTCTTCTGCTAACTTACCTCTGCTTTCTAAGGGCATTTTATCTCATGGAAGTGTGTGTGTGTGTGTGTGTGTGTGTGTGTGTGTGCATGCGTGCGTGCACACAAGTCCATTTTCATTCTATTCCTATAGTAGTGGTCACTTGAGTTGGCCCTATGGTTCACCACATACTTATTCAATAAGTATTTTGTCCACAGCTAACCCTGGAAGCAAACAAGTGACTATAGATACCTTCTCAGGATTTCTAAAAATTCTCCACTCTGAAGCAGGTTTTTGAAGATGGACCAAAAGACCACAGTCACCCTCCTTGAGCTTGCTGCAAAGAGTCTGCTGAATAATGAGCCTGCAACTATCCATGCCCTGGACGAAATCCCAAGAGACCTCTTTGTTCCATTGTTCAACGCTGCCTTCTTGGGTGGGCATAAGACGATCCTAAAGGCAATGGTGAAGGTTTGGCCTTTTCGCTGTCTCCATATTGGGTCATTGACCACACGGGAATCATACTATGACATCTTGGAAGCCGTGATTGATGGTCTGCAGATCCTCCCTGCCCAGAACTCTTCCTCTTGGTAAGACTATGACCAGTAGAGACACAGGGAGTCAGCAGGAGTGTATGCTGTAGCCTGGGGCAGGGGAATACCTAACGGTCTCCCAACAGTAGCCAGTGGTGAATACTGCAGTCTTTGCAGAGCTGTCAGTCCTTCGGGACTCTATTGCCTTATAGAGTTGATTATAGAGTAGAGGTGTTTGAGGAAACTATGAATGGATTTGAGTGCGATTACACAGAAGTGAAGTATGGGCATTGAGACAGGGAAAGACCGGAGGTGAAGGAGGGGGTGGGGAAAGGATGAAAGACGCTGCATTTGTGTGGAAAGAACTTCTTGGTGAATGGCAATGAAGTGAAAACCAGGGTTAAAGTGTTCTGTCCCTGCTTCTCATCATTGATCTTGCTGGGTTATATTAAAATCAGCTGTCTCTCATGTGTTCTGTCTCTTCCTTTCCTTACAGGGGGCCCAAACTGAGGATCCTAGATTTAAGGAGTGATCTGGTCTGTAAGACAATATGCTCTGAGATTGGGACTGCATTCCCTTTCTGTTTTAAGTCATGCATTTACTCTCAGCACTCTATCCTTAAGATAGAAGAAGCTCAGCATAGAGTCATGTGCCTCGGGATTGGTAATTCTGGGTCTGAGCCTCAGTCAGCTCAGGAACCCATGGAATTACTAGTGGATATTTCCCTCAATAGTACCTTGAGAACAAAGCAATTCCTCTCTTTCATTTGTAGTAAGATTCAGCAGAATGTTGGGTCCTTGCACGTCTGCTGCAGAGATTTGCAAATCGATAGAATGTCTGGGCACAAAAGTATCCTGCAGTTTCTGGATCTGGGGTGCATTGAGAACCTGGAAATGGATCAGGCTAATCTGAGTGAAGTCGTCACCCTTTTGGCTCAGATGATCCACCTGAACAGCCTTACTCTGTGTAACATCCCCTTTAAAACTTATAATAGAAGGAAATTCAGATCTTTTCTCCTCTGCCTTGGGCGGCTGGACCATCTCCAGGAGCTGAGCTTGTCTTTCTTCTGCCTCACAGATCAACTGCACAAACTGCTCAGGTGAGGGGGTGGGGAGGAGCCTGGGTTCCCTGATCACCTCATTGTTAACACAGAAGAGACCATGCTTGGATCTTCCTAAGCTCCTTGTAACCCATTTCTCTCTTTGCCTCAGCATAGGCACTGCTGGGAGTTTGAACATAGCTGGGGGAGAGAGGGGTACCTTATGTTGAGCAGTAGATGAGGTTAGAAAAGGAAGCTGTGCTCATTCATTCATTCATTCATTCAGTGACCGTGGGCAGACCCTAAAAGAAGTCTGTAAATATATTGGTGAAAAAGACTCAGTCCTTCTCCTATTGGACTTTACAGCTCTCTAGAGAGGAAGGGGAGGCATTCAGATGGAGAAACATTAAGCTATAGGACTAATGCACATGCCCATGGATGGGCCCCAATAGTTAACACTGCCAGATAATATTGCTCCTGTATTTCCCCCCAGGCTTACACCCTGAATGGAGAGGTTGTCATCTGGGTACTAGTCAAAGGAAACCCTCAGTTGGCTGTTTTCCCAGACCCATCCTCGCCAAATAAGTGAATCAGATCCAACACTGATTATGTCGTATATACTAAGTGCATGCAATTTCTTCACTTAATCTTTCCCGCAGTTCTGTATAATAATTACTGCTGTGCACGTTTTCAAGATTAAAACCCTGTACCTCAGAGTGGTAAAGTAACTTTCTCAGGGTCACAAATCTATAAAGTCTGATCCCAAAGTCCACATTGTTAACCACTTATTGCAAACCATGAACACAGTAGTTTATTCTAGAGCCTTAGGTACCTAAAATTTGGGGCTCATTGCCCTCATTCTTCTGAAATAACCTTACATTTTTCTCTCTGTAGAGTTGTGCCACCTCAGTTGGATTCACTGTATCTACCTCACTGTCAGCTTTCTCACAGAGATGTCACTGTCCTGTCCCAGAGCTCTCAGGCCACCCACCTAAGGGTATTGAGTCTCAGTAACAACCACATCTTCTCAGAAGTTTATGAGCCCTTCCAGGCTCTGCTGGAGAAGGTCTCAAGCACCCTGCAACATCTGGTGATAAACAATTGTATGATAACTGATTCTACTCTCTCTGCCGTCATCCCAGCCCTGAGCCACTGTACTCAGCTCCATGTCCTTAGCTTTGCCTTCAATCCCATTACAATGCCTGTGCTCAAGAGCCTTCTGCAGCACTTGACTTCCTTGATGAAGCTGAAGTATGTGATTTATCCTGTCCCTGTCCATTGCTACGAGGAATGGATTTTTCATGACCGTTTGGACCGACAGAAACTTGCTGAAGTTCAGGCTCAGTTGGAGGCGATGCTGCACGGGGCACAGAGGAATGACATGAAATGGGTCAGTTGTTCAGAGTGATTTCCACAGCACAGGGAGGTGTTTCAACACGATGTGTGGCCATGAAAGTGTTCACTTTTTTTTTTTTGCCTAAAACCCAAGTTTGTAGAGACACATATATAAAGTCCTACTGTTCTAGGAAACTGGGGTTAGGAACACTGGATATGTAAACTGATCTCTATAAAAGAGGAACTTTAAAAAGGAAATAGAGGAATTTGAAATGTCCGCTGGATCTCTTGCCCACTGCCCTCTACATTTTCTGGTTACTATCCACAGTGTTGAGTATGTGACGTAAGCTGACCCAGCCATGGTACATCATTTCCTTATCCACACTGATTGGTTCACTTATCCATTTATGGGCACTTGACACAAGTCAGATCAATTGAAACTCTTCCTAGAGGTGGTAGTTGTTGAATAATTTTACCCTCTAGGGACCTGCAAACTTCTTGTATTTCTGATTTCCTCAGGTGGCTTTTGAGAAACCATATGCAACTAAAAGGAAACAAACTATGCCCACTACCTACTGGTATCTTCATCAGCATATTGCTGCCTAATTTCCCAGGTCTCAGACCCCTGGCTCAGTTATTCCTTATTCCACACACATTCACCAAGTATCTGTTATGATTTAGGTACTTTTCCAGGTGCTAAGAAAGATAAAGTCCCTGATCTCACTCAGAGTGTAGACATTCCTATGATTTATCAGTTTCTCTACTCTTTCTTGGAAGACTTGGGAAATTATTTATTCCCCCATAACACAGTATTTTTCTCACTTTTTCCCCTCACATAGTCTGCTCAAATGATATTGGTCTTTTTGTGCTGTTGGGTAGCTGCTCAGGCCTCAGGTCATGGCTTAAATGTTACCTCCTCAGATAGGTTTTCTCTTACTTCCCCATTTAAGCAGATTTATTCTGCTGCTGCTTTTGCTTAAGGTACCATGTATATTTCCTTCATCGTACACATTGTTGCATATGTATTTGCTCCCTCTGCCCCTCCACTAGAGTTGCACTGCTCAGTATGGTGCCCACTAAACATATGTGGCTTCTGAACTCTAGAAATTTGGCTAATCTCAAATGTGATGTACCCTAGGTGTTGAATGCACTGTGTGTATCCAAGAGTTAGTAAGAAACAAAGGATGTAGAGTAACTAATTGATAATCTACGTGTATTGTTTACATGGTGAAATGATAACATACTCCATATCAAAGACAGTAAAGATAAAAGAATGTAAATTAAATTCTTTATATACTTACATGTTAGAATGATAGCATTGTATTTCAAAGACTTAGTAAGAAAAATGTTATAATAATTACGTGTTTATATGTTTACATATCAACGTGATAAAACATTGCATTCCAAAGACTAATTGAGAGAAAATAAAGTTAATTAATAGGTTGTTCCTACTGTTTATATGTTGAAATGGTAACATAGAAGATGTCAACGATAACAGAAAAGAATGGAAAAAATAATTAGTATTTTCTGTATAGTGTTTCCTTGTTGAAATGAAAACAGATTGCATTTTCATTGTTGAAATGAAAACAGATTGTAGTTTAAAGACTTAGTAAGAAAGAAGAATGTAAAAGTAATGAGTGTTGTTTACATTGTTTCCTTGTTGAAATGATAGCACACACATTTTAAAGACTCAGTAAAAAATTTTTTACAATTATTTTTTCTTATTGCTTACATGTTGAAGTGATAAACTGCATTTCAAAAACAGAGAAAATAATGTAAAACTTAATTAATAATTAATAAAAATAGTTAATAACTTGTTGTTACCTCCATTTTCCTACTGCATTTCTGACTTAGAAAGATAAACATGTTAAATGAATTGTATATGTTGTTGCTTTGTTGAAATGATAACACATGGCATTTCAAAGACATCATAAAATAAGAATGCAACAAGGCCACCGATACCCTGACACCAAAGCCAGACAAAGACACTACAGAAAAAGGAAATGAGAGGGCAATATCTTCGATTAATACAAATGAAAAGGTCCTGGACAAAATATTAGCAAAGCAAATCCAACAATATATCAAAAGGACCATACACCATAAATCACGTAGGATTTATTCCAGGGTCACAAGGATGATTCAACATTTGCAAATCAATCAGTGTGAGACACCACATCAACAAAATGAAAGATAAAAATCACATGATTATCTCAATAGACACAGGAAACTCTTTTGACACAATTGAACATCCGTTCATGACAACAACTCTCAACAAAGTGTGTATAGAGGGAACATGTCCCAACATGATAAGGGCATTTACGACAAACCCACAGCCAACATCATAGTGAATGGCGAAAAGCTGAAAGACTTTCCACTAAATTCAGGAACAAGGTAAGGATGCCCACTCTCACCACTTATATTTAACATAGTATTGGAAGTCCTAACCACAGCAATCAGATGAAAAAAGAAATAAAAGGTACCCACACTGGAAGGGACAAGGTAAAACCGTTACTCTTTGCGGATGACATGATACTTTGTATAGAAAGTTCTAAAGCCTCCACTCAAAAACTATTAGAACTAATGAATGAATTAAGCAAACTTTCAGTATCCAAGATTAACATACAGAAATCTGTTGCATTTCTATACACTAATAATGAAATATCACAAAATGAAAGTTTTTCTTTTTCATTTTTATTGGAGTATAATTGCTTTACAATGGTGTGTTACTTTCTGCTTTCTAACAAAGTGAATCCGTTATACATATACATATGTTCCCATATCTCTTCCCTCTTGCGTCTCCCTATCCTCCCTATCCCACCCTCCCTATCCCACCCTTCTAGGTGGTCACCAGGCACCGAGCTGATCTCCCTGTGCTATGCGGCTGCTTCCCACCAGCTATCTATTTTACGTTTGGTAGTGTATATATGTCCATGCCACTCTCTCGCTTTGTCACAGCTTACCCTTCCCCCTCCTCATATCCTCAAGTCTAAACTCAGTTTAAAATCACATTGAAAAGAATAAAACACCTAAGAGTAAACCTAACCAGGGACGTGAAAGCCCTATCTGAAAACTATGAAACACTGATGCAGGAAACTGAAGATGAACAAGGAAATGGAAAGATATCCCATGCTGTGGGATTGGAAGAATTAATATTGTTAAAATGTCCATACTTCCCAAAGTAATCTACAGATTTAATGCAATCACTATCATATACCCATGCCATTTTTCACAGAACTAGAACCAAGAATCCAAAAATTCATATGGAACCACAAAAGACCCCAAATTGCCAAAGCAATCTTGAGAAAAAAAAGGAATGAAGCTGGAGGTATAACCCTCCCAGACTTCGGACTATGAAACAAAGCTAATCAAAACAGCATGGGCCTGGCGCAAAAACAGACACATCGATCAATGGAATAGAATAGACAGTCCAGAAATAAACCCATGCACGTATGGTCAATTAATCTACAGAAAAGGAGGCAAGAATATACAATGGAGAAAAGGCAGTTTCTTCAATCAGTGGTGTTGGGAAAACTGGTCATCTACATGTAAAACAAAGATTAGAACATTCCCTCACACCATACACAAAAATAAAATGGTTTAAACACCTAAATGAAAGACCTCAAAACATAAAACTCCTAGAAGAGAACATAAGCAGAACACTCTTTGATAAAAATCATACCAATATTCCTTTGGATAAATCTCCTAAAGCAAAAGGAATAAAAACAAAAATAATCTAACGAGACCTAATTAAACTTAAAAGCATTTGCACAGGAAAGGAAACCATCAACAAAAATGAAAAGAAAACCCAAGGATTGGGAAAAAATATTTGCAAATGATGTGACCAACAAGGGGTTAATATCCAAAATATATAAACAGCTCATAGAACTCAATGTCAAAACAACAAACAACCCAATGATAAATGGGCAGAAGACCTGAATAGACATTTTTCCAAAGAAGATGTACACATGGTTAACAGGCACATGAAAAGATGCTCAGCATCGCTAATATTTAGAGAAATGCAAATCACAACAACAATGACATATCACCTCGCACCTGTCAGAATGGCAATCATCAAAAAGTCTACAAATAACATATTGGAGAGGATGTGGAGAAAAGGGAATCTTTGTATGCTGTTGGTGGGAATGTAAATTGGTGCAGCCACTATGGAAAACAATATGGAGCTCCCTTAAAAACTAAAAATAAAACTACCATATGATCCAGCAATTCCACTCCTGGATACATTTACAGAAAAATAACAAAAGCATTGATTTGAAAGGTTCATAGCAACACTATTTACAATAACAAAGATATGGAAGCAACCCAAGTACCCATCAACAGACAAATTGATAGAAAAATATGGCATATATACACACACAATGGAATATTACTCAGCCATGAAAAGAATGACATTCTGCTCTTTGCTGCAATATGGATGGACCTAGACAATATTATGCTTAGTGAAATGTCAGATATAGAAAGACAAATACTGTATGATACCACTTGTATGTGGAATCTAAAAACTAATACAAGTGAATGCATATGCACAATGGAAACAGACTCACAGATATAGAAAACAAATTTTTGGTTACCAAAAGGGAGAGGGAAGGTAGGAGGGACAAATCAAATTAGGGGCATGGGATTAAGAGATACAACTACTATGTATAAAATGGGAAAGCAACAATGATATACTGTATAGCACAGGGAATTATAGGCATTATCTGATAATAACTTGTAGTGGAGTATAATCTGAAAAAATGCTGGATCACTCTGCTGTACACCTAAAACTAATATAGTATTGTAAATCAACCATATTCCAATTAAAAGAAGAGAAAGGATACAAAATTATTTAATAATATGTTCATATTGCTTACATATTGAGATAATGCACTGCATTTCAAAGACTTACCAAAAAAAAAAAGAAAACTAATTAACCATGGTGGTTAGCACCATGCTTACATAAAACATCTTTAGTTATGCCAGTCTGCTTTAAGATGATAACAGCTTAACTTTGATCATATGCAAAATCGCTACACTTTTACCTCTTCCCACCTCATTTTATGTTATTGTTGTCCCAGTTTGTATCTTTTATATTGTGAGCACTAATGAATTAGTGCAACTGTATTTATTTTTAATACTTTTGTCTTTCCATTTTTATACTAAAGTTAAAAGTGTTTTATCCACCACCATTACAATGTTGGAGTGTTCTGAATTTGACTATATGCTTACTTTTACGTATGAGTTATGCTTTCGTAGGTTTTCATGTTGTTAATTTTTTGTTTTCACTCAAAGAACTCCCTTTAGCATTTTTGTAAGGCAGGTCGAGTGGAGAATAACTCCCTCAGCTTTTGCTTGTCTGGGAATGTCATCATCTATCTTTCATTTCTGAAGGACGGTTTTTCTGAATAGAGTATTCTTGGTTGTCGGTTGTTTTCTTTCAGCACTTTGAATGTATAATCCCACTCTTTCCTGGACTGCAAGGTTTCTTTTCAGAAATCTGATAGCCTTATGCTGTTCCCTTGTATATGACAAGTGGCATTTCTCTTACAGACTTTACAATTCTCTCTTTGAAAAGGGAACCCTCTTACACTGTTGGTGGGAATGAAAATTGATACAGCCACTATGGAGAAAAGTATGGAGGTTCCTTAAAAAATTAAAAACAGAACTACCATATGACCCAGCAACACCACACCTGGGCATATACCCTGAGAAAACCATAATTCAAAAAGTACATGCACCCCAATGTTCATTGTAGCACTATTTACAAGAGCCAGGACATGGAAGCAACCTAAATGTCCATCAACAGAAGAATGGATAAAGAAGGTGTGGTACGCATATACAATAGAACATTACTCAGACATAAAAAGGAACGAAATTGTGCCATTTGCACAGACGTGGATGGACCTAGAGTCTGTCATACAGAGTGAAGTAATTCAGAAAGAGAAAAACAAATATCATAATATATACCTTATATGTGGAATCTAGAAAAATGATACAGATGAACTTATTTGCAAAGCAGAAATAGAGACACGGATGTAGAGGACAGTCATATGGATACCAGGGTGGGAAGGGGGGGTGGGTTGAAATAGGAGATTGGGATTGACATATATACACTACTATATATAAAATAGATAACGAATGAGAACCTACTGTATAGCTCAGGGAACTCTACTCAATGCTCTGTGGTGACCCAAATAGGAAAGACATCCACAAGAGATGGGATATATGTATGTGTGTGTGTGTGTGTGTGTGTGTGTGTATATATATATATATATATATATATATATATGGCTGGTTCACTTTGCTGTTGAGCAGAAATTAACACAATATTGTAAAGCAACTATACTCTAATAAAAATTAACTTTTAATAGAAATGAGAAAAATTCTAGATTGTTGTAAGTATTCAAAATAAATAAGTAAAATATAAAGTCAGTTAAGAAAAGAAAAACAATTCTTTCCTTGTCTTTGATATTTTTATTATAATGTGTCTTCATATAACCTCCTATGAGATGAAACTGTTTGAGGACTTTTGAGTTTCGTGAACTTGGGGGTCCATGTTGCTCCCACGAGTTGGGTGGTTTTCAGCCATTATTTCTATAAATAAAATCCCCCCCGCCTCTCTCTCTCTCTCTCCCTTCCTCCTCCTCCAGGGTCCCCATCATCCATATATGAGTCCACTTAATGGTGTTTTAAAAATCCCATAGATTTTCCCCAATATTTTTCATTCTTTTTTTTCTCCTCTGATTAGATAACTTCAAATTACTTCTTTTTGAGTTCATACATCTTTTTCTTCTGCTTGATGAAGTCTGTTGTTATAGCTGTCTGTTATATTTCTAAATTCATCCATTGTATTCTTCAGCTCCATAATTTCCTTTTGGCTCCTTTTCATGAGTTCTCTATCCTTGTTGACTTTCTTATTTTGTTCAGGTATTGCTTTTCTGATTTCATTGAGTTGTATTGTAGCTGGCTGGGCATCTTTAAAACAATCATGTTGAATTCCTTGTCAGGCAATTCATGGACCTCCATTTCTATGGGGTCAGTTACTGGGAAATTATCTTGTATCATTTGTGGGGTGTTGGGCTTCCTATATTTTTCCTGCCCCTGAAAATCTCGTGTTGGTGTCTTCACATTTAAGGAAGCAATCTCCTCCATCAGCCTTTACTGACCTTTATCAGGAGAGAAACACCTGCAACACTCAGCCAAGCTAGGGATACTGGGGGTTCCCTGAGGCCTTTTCTGTGGATTCACCAGCTCTGCCCCTCTTGCTCCATCTTGTGAAGGAAGTGTTTGGATGATACACGCCTTTTCTCAATTGCACAAAGCCGGGACACAGGCTGACAGCCTCCTGTTTATTTTCCCCATTTCGGTACCCTGAAGTGTTTAAGGTATGTCTGTTCTCACCATCCAGCAGAGTGGTGCCAGTTCTCTTTATGCATATGTGCATGATGTGTTGAGGCATGAGTGCACCTTCTGCAGGGGTGTCCACGGAATGCCGGTTCTAAGGGGGACCGGCATATAGAGTGCTCGATATGTTCGTGGGCAAATTGAGGCTTCTGTAGGTGATGGGTCCTATGAGGTTTGTAAGGTACAGTCTGTGAGGCAGTTAGTAGAACTGCAGCCCTTTGTTGAGCTTGGTGCCCTGTTTGCTGTAAGCCTTTGCCCTTTCCCCTTCTCCTTGCTATCCCAAGACTATTCAGCCATGCTCATCACCTCTGGGTTCTGGGTTTGGGCAAGAAAGAAGTGGGATTCCTGGGCAGCGTCTAGCACCACTGGGTATTCAGGTGCTCACCACATTCTCACTATCTCCCATGGGAGGAATTGCAGGCCTAGTGCATCTATCTAGGCATTGATATGTGTAGCCTTGTGGGAAGTTTGATATTGGTAGGGTGAAGCTGTTCTTCCTACTCTCTTCAACGTGTCTGTTCTTGGAATTTTTTTTTAAAGGATCAGGGTGTTGGGGCTTCCTCACTTGATACTGGGGCCCCCACAAAAACACTCTCGCCCATGGCTGATTAGGCAAAATGTTTACTTGGAGACTCCTATTCTGCCAACTTCCTGACGTCACACTCTAGAACTATGATTTGAATGGGAAAATGTTTGAGTGGATAAAAAGAAGCAGCCCAGGAAAAAGTTCATTCTCGACTAGGACTATGAAAATCTATGAACCACAATTTTATTTTCAATGGTTTTCACGTGGATGGGGTTTCCGAATTGTACTGGAGAGTCATATCATGACAAAAGACACAGCTTATGAATAAGCACCCTGTACAGAATCCTTATCTTCTCACTTCTCTCCATCCTTTGCCCAGAAGAAATTTTAATTGTGGATGTAATTTCCTATTTCCATGCTATGGTAATCCTCACAGGATAAGCCTCTTATTCGACCTATTATATTCAACCTAGGGCTGTAGAATTTTACATCATGATGGTTGGTGGGTAGGGATATTCAACTCTACGCCACAGCACAGTAACTGCAACCGTTTCTCTTCTTTCGAGGTGGATGGACCTAGAGTCTGTCATACAGAGTGAAGTAAGTCAGAAAGAGAAAAACAAATACCGTATGCTAACACATACATATGGAATTAAGAAAAAAAAAAACGTCATGAAGGACCTACGGGTAAGATGAGAATAAAGACACAGACCTACTAGAGAATGGACTCGAAGATATGGGGAGGGGGAAGGGTAAGCTGTGACAAAGTGAGAGAGTGGCATGGACATATATACACTACCAAACGTAAAATAGCTAGCTAGTGGGAAGCAGCCACATAGCACAGGGAGATCAGCTCCGTGCTTTGTGACTGCCTGGAGGGGTGGGATAGGGAGGGTGGGAGGGAGGGAGACAAAAGAGGGAGGAGATATGGGAACGTGTTTGTATGTGTGGCTGGTTCACCTTGTTGTAGGGCGGAGGCTGGCACACCATTCTAAAGCAACTGTGCTCCAATAAAGATGTTAAAAAAACAAACAAAAAAACCACTGACAGTAAACTTACGTCCATATATCTTAACGAATTTCAAAAAGGAACAAAGAGAAACAGGTTCTGAATGCAATTTCCATAATGATACAGCCCCATATGACGCTGTCTCCTGTGTACTGTTGCTAGGTAAGTCAACTTTGCTTTCTGAAAGTAAAGTCACATACAACATCTAGTTTAGTTGTACATATGTGTGTTAGAACAAGAAGAATTTGAGTATTTACCTTTAGGTAAACAGCATCACAACTGTTCTGTTGCTCCCCTTTCCCAATTCTCTGTGTTAGATAAAGCCACTCCTCCTCCTAAAACCACAGGCACCAACTCCCAAAGTGACCACCTCAAAACAAAAAAGATAAAAGAAGGAAAATTTGTTCCCGTGAAATCCTGCCAAATCACATGCAAGAGAAATGGTTTATCATGCTGCCTAAACACAGTGCCTGATAAATGTAATGCCTAAACTGGACCCCAGATACACAGATCTTTAACCATAGAGTTTCTTCCCCGCCCCCGTGATATATAGTAGAGCGTGGTGACAGGGCCCCACTGATGTAGCTAAATGTTTTCAAAAGGTCCTGAGGAACTCCGGATCGTCATCTCAGAGAAAGAATGATTGATTTGAGTTATCAGTTCTGACAGGAGCAAAATGTGACTTAAGAGGGATAATGAGGAGGCCAGAATTGGACTTTTGGTAAAAAAAGTTGACCCCAATCACCATCAGGTGAGCATAGATAGGCTCGATAAAATTGTTCTGCATCTTGCACTGTTGATCTGCTCATCTGTATCTAATTATAACAACTATATCAGGTCTTGGTATCAGATTCCATCCTATGACTACATGGAGATGTTTCCTAAATCCAGCATAAAGTTTCATAATAGGCTCTATTTTAAATAAAGATATGCCTCCTTTTTTGTCTCTTGAATTTATGTGTCCCACAAATAATTCTCCACAGTTACATGAGACACAGTGACCTGCACGAATAACTGTCTTCTCTTACAATTCTTTACACCAAACTAGGACATTTTTCAGTAGGCCTAGAACCACAGAGTCTCTTGTCTTTCTTAATACCTCAACTTTAACCACAGTGGAAAGTTTGATCTGTTGCATTTTCTTCAGCTCATTTATGCAGCCATGCCACATTGCAGGAACCTAGCAAAATAATCCAAACAATGTAAAGCATCGTTTACCGAGGCCAGCAAACCAGAAAGATCAGATCACACTTATTTTGGACATACTGATGATCCTGCAGCTTCCCACACAAATCAGCAAAATAGGTGTTTCTGGATTTGCAATAAAAAAACCCTACAATATATATTGTCCTACTCCTTTCTCTGTTCTTTCTGTGCAGACACAGACGGAATATGCACTGTAAACCCTAATGAATTCAGATTCCACTCATTTGTAATTGTTGTAATTCAGGCACGGGGAGTATGGTGACTAAACTTTATGATACCTTCTTTTCAGTGTTTATTTAAAAGAAGGAAATGTTTTCAGCTATCATCAAGCAATTCATAAACAACTCATATACACATATTTCACATATCAGAGATATGTTTATATCTATACACAAACCTTAAATAGAGGCCATGAAATAGACTCAAATTTGACTGGGTCTAATTAGCGTGGCATCCCAAAGAGCTCTCTCAAGATCTCAACTTTTCAGTAAGTGGGGCTGATTTGCCAGATTTTCTGAAGTAGTTAGGGTGTACCCAATGTTACCTTCTGGTGAGGAACCTGGTGGGTGAGCAGAACACAGAGTCTGGAGCCAGACGGCCTGTGGGCCAGTCCTGGTGTGCCACCTGCAATATCCGTGATCTCTTAGTCAAGTGATTGATTTAATACCTCTGGACTTCAGTGTTCGCATCTGGAAAGTTCTGTAACAGTACGTAATCTATAGAGTTACCTCTCTTAAATGAGTTATCCTTCTCAAGTGCATGGCCCGCAGTAATCACTATACACTTTGCCTCCGAAATTAACAACTACAACTCATTAGATTTGGTTTAATTTCCTTTAGCCCTGCCTGAAACGGAAGTCAACAGCGCTTACCTGTACCCACTGCTTAGGCTCTTAACAGTACTTTCTACAGCATGCCCAGGACTGTGGTTTGGGGGAGGACTTATTTCATCCTCATGTGTTAATTTGTTATGTGTTAAATTTCATGTGCTATGGGGCGGGAAAAAAAGCACATAAAATTAACACGTTAGAGTGGGGTGGCTGTACGTAAAGCCCAAGCTTGTGCGCTTAGAAGGTCACTCGGAGGCACCAACATCACAGAGCAGATGAGGAATGTGGGCAATCTCAGATCTCCTGTTCTCCCGAAGGTAATGTTCCCCTGAAACTTGCAGATCAAGTAGAACCCTACTGTCATTGGACCCTACTGTCATTGGACCCTACTGTCAGAAAGCTGACTCAGCCCTCCCAGGCACATGAGATTTGTGGGATCCTAAAGCTGCGGATCATGTGGCTGCTGCCATCCTGTGGACAATAGTTACCAGCCCTTCCTGTCCGGTCAGAACCCTAGGCCCTTAAACCCAAAGGGCATGTGGTCTCTTTGGCCCTGTTGCCGCCATGACCCTGTGGTAGCTCCAGCCCTTCAAGTCACTAGAGCATGGTGGACTCCTGAACGCTGTGTGTCATGTGGCTCCTTCTCTCATGTGACCCTGACTAGCTACCAGCATGTGGTAACCTCAGCTGATGTGATCTACTGCTTACGGTTATGTGGATGCTATGATCTGGTACCCTTCCCAGCAGGGTACATGTCAAGTTCAGCAATCTCCATCACGTGAAGGTTGTGGGCTACTAAACGCTGTATATCCATGTATGGGCAACAGTGTGTCTCCTACCACACATGGCACCCAAAGTTCTTCCACTCATGTCAGCTCTGCAGCTTCTGAACCACTCGCTGTTGGTCAAGTGGACCTTATGGTCATTGCCATCATGTGGTCAGGTGAGACTCAGGCCCCTCAGTCACGTGAAGATTGAGGGCTCTTCAGTTCGGTGGTTCAGGTGGTCCCCGAAATCATGTGATCACCTACGGTCGTGCAGGAGGGTCTGCTCTTTAAGAGTGGGGAGGGTCTATTCAACTGCAGTTCGGCTTAACCTCCAGAAGAGTCAGACCCATAGGTGCAGAAGACCTTTAGAGCTGTGGTGGGCGCTCTGGCTGAGGGGGGACTTTGAGGAGACTCTGGCTCAGATCCCAACCTTTCCACCAACTTTTATATCCTGCCGCGGTGGGTGGTACTCGGGTAGGAGGTGCCCCCGCCGATACTAGAAGTTTACTCAGGGAACTGGGCTTTTAGAGGCGCCCAAGCAATGTCAGATCGAGGTCCGGCAAAGAGCCAAGGGCCCGAGAGAGAGTGTTGGACGGAGGTGGGGGGGCGGAAGGGGGCTTCTGGATACGGCCTAACTGTTGTACAGCTGGCAGAGAAAGCCTGTGGGTGTGTGCGACCTGAACCTGGACTTACGGGAGCAGCTGCTGGTAGAGAGTGAAGTGGAGGAGGAGAATGGCCTGGCCTGGGTGGGTGGGGCGGCCGTGGACGGGGTGGCTGGGGTTCATGGACTTGGATGTCATCTCTCAGCAGCAGGGTCCTGGCCTGTCATGAAAAGTGGTATTGAATGAGTCAAGTTGAGCAGATAGCGAGATTGTGTTTACATTTATGGGGGAGAAATACTTCTTGATACATGGCTCAAGAATATTGTCACTTGTGATAATTTATATTACATGATGCTTAAATAATCCACTTTATTTTTCTCTCACTTCAGCATTTCCAAGCTTGTTCTGCAAAACACTAGGGCCACAAAAAACAGCAACAACGAAATTGGACTCTACTTCAGAGACGTGTGGAACATACAGGACTAGAGGTAAATGAATTTCCATACCATAGGATGTTTTTTAGATAATATGCTAATATGCAATATGAATGTCAAAGGCAAGGATAGTTTCCCCAACTTATGCGGGGATGATACATTTTTCCACAGAGCATCGGAGGAACGAGTGTTGCCAGAAAATATTCTGAGAAGACCTGTCCACACTAAATCTACCACTTTAAAACCTTGTGCCTTTGCTTACTAAGAGCAAGAGAATGTATGTATATAATTATTATAATCTATTCTTCTTCTCTTTAAGAAATTACTTATTGCTCTGAAATGCATTTTATCTTATCTCATCAGCCAGTCTCCCTCCTGCTTAAATCTATTCACTTTTTAGTCTTCAGAGGTAACCTCAATTTCTAAACATATGTCTGCTAGCGTGGTGGCAAAGACAAGTGCGTAAGTGCACATCCTTAAGCAGTCTTCTCTATAGCAACAAATATACTGCCCCGCTCTGGAAAGAAAAGTACAACTTACCTGTCAGGATGAGCAGACACAATACCTCTCATTTTATACAAATATCCTACAGTTTTCGAAAACAGTTTTATTATTATGTAATAATTAAAGCTGCCATGTTTTGAGTCCCTATTATATGTCAAGCACTGTGATAACCTCGTCATGTAAGTTAAGTCATTTCACCCTCAGAAAAATCCTGAGAGGGTGTTATTTCAGTTGGCAGATGAGATTCGTGAGTCAGGAGAGGCTGAGCTATGCTGTGGTCATAGACAATCCCCAAATATCACTGGCTTATTCCTCACTCCCACTACATGTCCATGGCAGGTGCACGTCCATCACAGGATGGTGGATGTCGGAGATCTGATCTCTTCTTACTAGAATGACTTGGAGACTGAACCCGACAGAGCAGCCACCATCTAGAAAGTTGTCATTCGCTGTGCCTGAGGGGAAGAGGGCCCTGGGCCTGGAGGGAGGTCTCACACCAACAACCATATGTTGTGGCCCAGAATTATTTCACATATCACTCAAACCCATTAGCCAGAACTACTCACATTTATGGCCCTGCCCAAACAAAGGGGATAAAGCAAGAAGTGCAGTTCTTCCAGGGGCCTGGAACAGGGGAGAAATGGAAACACTTGGCAAACAGGACCACTGACTGCTGTATGACGCAACTGAAATGCAGAGAGACTGAGTACTTGCGTAAAGTCACATGGGCAGTATGGGACAGAGCAGGATTTGAATCCAGGCAGGTATGTTTTCAAAGTCGATGTTCTTTACATACTCTTTTCTGAATTGTATGCTATTCTCTTAAATGAAATACGTGTATACCCTTGACCCCTGAACAACGCGGGGGTTGGGGACGCCGACCCCCTGCACAGTCAAAACTCTGCAGATAACTTTTGAGTCCCCCCAAAACGTAACTACTAATAGCCTACTGTTGACTGGAAGCCTTCCCGATAACATAAACAGTGGATTAACACATATTTTGTGTGTTATATGTGTTATATAGTGTATTCTTGCAATAAAGTAAGCCAGAGGAAAGAAAATGTTATTAAGAAAATCATAAGGAAGAGAAAATACATTTACAGTACTGTGCTGTATTTATTGATACCGTAAGTTTGCATCATCTGCTTACAAATTGAATCGTCTGTCCGTCAGTACCTATATCAATACTGTCTTATGTGATACAAAACATGGTAGATGTTATACGTACTACTAACACTAGACACCAAAAGTAGAAAGATCGTGTGACAAAGAAATTCATATTTTTTTACAGGTATCGGGATCCGTGCATTGATAACAAAGAAGCAGCAATATGATTGCTTTATGGTTGTCTAGTGTGATGGATACCATTGCTTCATGCTAGCCTAGACCATACACTAATGAATGAATCATTATAAAACTTTTATGGCATACAGTATCACAGTCATCTTCATGATACAGCATTGGAAACATTGTTATACTAAAAAAACACATACCAGTGGTGATGATAGGCTGATGTGTAGTTTCTCCAATTATGAGACAGAGACAGAGAGAGACAGAGAGACAGAGAGACAGAGAGACGTACTGTACGGGTATGTAATTCTTTGAAAGCAAAGTTATAAAACAGTAAGAAAACTAACGTCATTAATTTTTTATTAAATATCACTCACCTTATGCCTGTGTAAGGATAGGCTATCCACTTCAATACCTGTCTTGTACACGATGTTCTACACGAGTACTTTTTATACATTTGTTGAAAAAATGCCAGTATAAGCAGACCCGCGCAGTTCAAACCCTGTTGTTCCAGGGTCAGCTGTACTTAGCAGTAGTGCTCCAGTTCCCTCTTCCTTAAACATCTGATGTGCCAACAGTGGAACTGAATACACGTGGTGGCAGTGGCAGCACTGCAAAGCTGCGGGCCTCTTCCAAACAGATGAATGGCTTGGATACTTGAGTGTTCATTATATTCAAACATAAAAATTAGAAAATAAAGCATGGTGGTAGATGAAAAGCCTGTTCATGGATCATTTACTTTATAAAATTTAATCTGTCTTTCCACCCTTTTCAAGGAAAAATAATAAAAATAAGAATAGAAATGAACGGAACTGATAACAGATATGACAGAGACCAACAACAATAAAAAAATGCCAGCTGCAAGCACTTTAGAAAGATAAGATAATAAGGAAACATCTGGCAACAAGGGTCAAGAAAATTAGAGATATGGCACGGAGAAGCCACTCTGAAATGAGAAAAGCTGCCACACTTTCAGTTTCAGCAAAGATTCAAAAGATACAACAGTGTTATGGAAAAGATATGCTGATAAATTTAAAATTTAGAGAAAACAGATCAATCCCAGAGAAAAACATGATTTTCCATGCTAAAGAAACAGAAAATCTTAATATTATTAAACGTATTCTTGACAAAGAATACACAAGAAGGCAAAATTATTAGCCAATCTCAGTTAGTTACACAAATGTAAAACGTATACATAAATTAATAGCAAGCTAAATCCTGCCACGGCGAAGACAGGAAACACAGTATGACAAAGTCGTGTTTAATCCCAAGCATGCCACATTGGTTTAACATTAGGAGATCTGTGAAGTTAACTTAGCCCATTAGTGAAATAAAGGAAGGAGGATTATCACAAAATATTCAGTAAAAAAAGGCCTACAAAAATTGAAACAACCAATCAGCAGTAAAACTGACAATAACAGGAATTCTCAGCAATTCATAAATTGAAAGATGTTTCTTTAGACTGACAACAGATATTAAAAATAGGGTAAACTACATCAAACATCATACTTAATAGCGAAATGTTGGAAGCATTCCCTTTAAAATCAGAAGAGAGACAAAGATGACTTACATGACCACTTTGTTTTAGCATCATACTACATCTCCTAGGCAGTACAGTGAGCCAGAATGTATATATGCATCTATACACATGGGAATTAATAAATGTGTACAAGGGAAAATAAAGCTGTCAAGATAACATAGTTACCTTCATGTAAATTCAAGAGACGCTAAGGAAACTAAGATTAATGATAGAGATTAATAAGTTTGTTGAGTATAAGACTAATATACACAAAATAATTGTAACAAATAGAAAGTACCATTTCCATTCGGAATATACCATTTACAGAAGCAAAAATTATAACGTTCTATAAAATCAACTATGAATCGGATTCCATTGGCAACTCTTCTGACATACATGAACACTCATAAGCTTTCCTGTTCTTTAGTGACCAAAAAGCTAAAAACATGAAACCAGTGTGTGATGAAACCAGTGTGTGTGTGTGTGTGTGTGTGTGTGTGTGTGTACACATTAACCAGAACCCCTTACAGCTCGGGTTCTAAATGGGATATCGGTGGTTTCAAGCATATGCACCATCCTGAGACTTGGAGGCGTAACTGAATGACATGGGAGCCACGTATGGCTCAGTGACATGGTCAACTGTGTATGATGGGAGGGATCTCTGGTTCTTATGGAGCAGTCACAGCAGAGTGCCTGGAATGCATACATGTCAGTTAGCACACAGGCAGCAGTGGTGTTTCAGCTATAGCAGTCCCAAAGCGTGAGTGGACTTCCCCTGGCTGCATAGCATCCAAGCCAGCTTTTCTGGCCCTCACAGAGTTTTTGTCAGCTATGGAATATATTTTATTAAGAGCGTCTTATTTTTATAAAATAGCTATTAGAACGAATAGCTGGCATAGGCAAGTGGGAACTTTGATTGAAAGAGTACTTGACACCAAAATTGGTTGCAAGCCAGGGGCCCTGAAGGAAGTGGGAATCTGAAAAAAGGTATTTGGCGTAGGTGGATCTGAAGACAGTAAGGATCCAACTGACATTAGAGGATGAAATATTGGTGTTCCATGGCACACAATGGTGAAACAGTTGCAGGAGTTGTTGCCTGTGGTCACTTGAATGAAATGCCTTTGAAGTCAATGTGTTGGTGGACCAAACAGATGCTGTTAGGGACTCACAGGATGCTCCCTTCCCCACAGCACTGAGAAACACATTAGTGCAGAGGGCATCTTCATCTTCGAAGTGTTCTGAAGTGGCTGACTTGTGTAGGCCACAGATGAGATGGGAGATCCCCTCATTTCAGTGGGGATGTTGTGGTCCTGGAGTTGCAGGCCCAGTAGGAGCACTTAACCTCCTGCCTCAAGGTGAGTGCTGTTTACCTTAATAAGCAGCAAGGCTGGAAGGGTAGTCACATTGGTTTGACCTACAGCAATCGTTGAAGGTGGCTAATTGATCAACAGATCCCTTGGATCTTGAAATATCTGAACATACTCCAAAGTTGCATTTGATCAGTGTAAAAATAAATATAGATAAGTATTTATTTATAATAAAATATAAGAACATAAAAATAAATAAATCAAGCTCTAGATCTGGTGACTCGAGCTATCGTGATGGCGAATGGTAGTCCCTTACTCAATTCCCACACTTGACCCAGAACACGATGAATGAGTGGACTACGAAGGAAGGACCCTACAGTGAAGTCGCAAGTAACTACAGTAAATTTTCTTCCCAGGCTTAGCCAAAGGGACCATCAGCCATTTACTGCTGTTACTGTGCATTTGCTTTAAGGACACATGCTCTTAAGCCAGAGCTCAAAAAACTTTCCCTGGAAAGGCCCAGATGACCAATATTTGAGGCTTTGCAGGCCTTTCAGTTTCCGATGGAGCTACTCAGATCTGCATTGTAGAGCAAAAGCTGCCACAGACACAGCATGGCTGTCTTCCTATAAAACTTTATATACGGACAGGGACATGTGAATTTCAAATAATTTTCACATGCCGGGAAATACGATTCTTCTTTGGATTATTTTAACCATTCGACTATGGAAAAACATTCTTAGCTTGCAGGTCATACAGAAACAGGCTTGTGGACCACAGTTTACCAATCCCCACTGTAAGCTAATGGAATCACTAGGTCCCCAAAAAGAGCACTGAGTAGAAAGTCAGCAAAGTGAGGTGGCAGGCATTCCTAAGGTCTTCTGCCAAGCATAACCCCAAAGCTGATGCCTTTTAACATAGTGGTTTTCAACCTTGGTTGCACACTGCAATCACATGATGAGTTTTAAAAATGTGATTGTTTGGGTCTGCCCCCAAATCTGTTTTAATTGTTGTGGGTGTAGGCTGGCGCTAGTGACTTTTTCAATCTTCCCAAGTGACTCTAGTGTGTAAACGAGGTTGAGAACTGCCTGAACAATTTAAATGATAAGAGTGCAAGTATTTTACAATATTTAGTTTAAAAATCTTATAATCATGGTTTTGGAAAAATAACATTCCAATAATGAATACATAGAATATTCCAATCATAATAAATACATAACTGTGCTGGAAAGTATGAAATAAGAATTCCCATGTAATAAACAGAGAATGCTCTCCTTCTAGGAAGGAAAGAAGGAAGGGAAGGAGCAAGCGAGGGACAGAGCGAGCGAGGGAGGGAGGGAATGGGAAAACACAGCGGTAAGGCAGGGGCCACCAGTGCTAGGGTCAGGGAGGAAGGCTAGAGCCCAGAGCCAGGTATGGGTTAAAGCCAAACACCCAGGAGCCCAGGGCTGACTCGACAGTGAAGTCTTCTCTTCAGGAGACGGTCACAACACAGCGTAAGCGTGGAAGGGACAGAACAAACGTAACATATGGAGTGATTGGTACTGAGGGAACAGGAAAAAGAGAAAAGGCTGGAAAAGACCTAAAGATAGTATTTCTCTAGAGAGATAATGGAGTGGTAAAGGTTGAAATTATATCCATTGTATAAGAAAAGAACACTGACCAGGAAGATGGCTGATTGAACACGAGGTTGGACTTTCACTTCCTCCTGAAACTTGATTAAAACAACATTAAAGGTAAACAAATCAATACAATGGTATATTACCCAGCAATAAAAAGGCAAGAACACGGGTGGATCTCAAGAAAAAAAAATTATGCTAAGTTAAAGAAGCCAGACACAAAGGAGTACAGGATGTGTGATTCCATTTATACGGAATTCTAGAGCAGGAAAAGCTAATATATGGAAATGGAAAGCAGATCAAAGTTTGCATGGGGCCAGAGGAAGAAGAGGAGATTAACTGGGAACCTTTAGGGAGTGTGGTATGTGTTCTATATCTTGATTAAGCTGGCGGTTAGCCCTAACCCCTGATTCTTACATGTAAGGAACCGCGGATCAGGAAAAGTTGGGTGAGTCATGTAAAGTGTTGCAGCTTATTAATCAGCGAGGAGATACTCATATCTGCTTATCAATGATAAATTGTCCTTGTTATGCTGCGTAAGGAGCCAACAGGTATAGTGCTTCACCCTAAGCACCTGGGAAGACGCTGACCCAGACACAAACATCCTTTTATACAAGCAAAGCATACATCTGAACGAATAACAATTCTGCATTCCAGTCACCCATTTATAAACAGATGACACGCTCACGCATTCCTTTGCCTTGACTTATTAATGTTTATAATTACACATAAAAACATAAGCATTCATTAATATCTTCTTCTGAGGAACCATACTGTAATATACAGTTTTATACTCTGACTTTTTTTTCTTTCACATTGTATCATGAGGTGTCAGGAATATTCTATCTTGCTTTTGTAACCTACCACTTAAACCCAAACTGTTTCCTTTTTTTTAACATCTTTATTGGAGTATAATTGCTTTACAATGGTGTGTTAGTTTCTGCTTTATTACAAAGTGAATCAGTTATACATATACATATGTTCTCATATCTCTTTCCTTCTTGGATCTCCCATGAGACTTGCAGCCATATTCACGGTGCTTTTGGCTGGTCCCAGGGGTCATAATATGGATCTTGTTCTCCCCCAAAACTGTGATTGTGCCTTCTGACCTCTATGGAGGACCTCTGAGGGAATGGCACAGAGGATGAGTTTTGCTTCCCACTGCCCCTCCCAGGCACGGAGTGGCTTTCTCAGTTGCGTCTCTCAAAAACATCTAAAAACGTACCGTACCCATAGCTGCCTGGGGCAAGGGAAATAAGATAAGTCAAGCAGCAGAGAGCCCGCAAAGCCTGTAAAGGGTGAGGGTGATGAGGAAAATTCTTGGGGGAATAAGAGTTTTGAAGGCATAGCATAGATTCCAGAATGCAATGCATATGCACAAGGTAGGACACAGGCTCAGCAAAGGTCTGACAGGAAGCCAGGCTTGCACATGTGGCTGACCTTTGGGCTCCTCAAAAGCAGGAGGTGAAGGCTAAGGCAGAGTTGGAGGCAGCCTGGCTAAGCATTGGTGGAGTGCCCCCGATCAGAAGCCAATCTGCAAAGACTAGACAATATTGTTTTCCTTTCCTTTTTGGCTCCAGGCCCTTCAGGAAATCTCTGTCAAGTCACTCTCTGACCACTGATAAAACAGAAGGACAACTTCCGTGAGCACATATCACAAGGATTTCAATCATTGCAAAAATACATATTCCAATGTGTGTATATACTACAATTTGTTTATCCACTCATCCCTTGATGGACAGATGGGTTGTTTCAACCTTTTGAATATAATGAATAATGCTGCTGTGAGCATTCACGTACAATAATTTGTTTTGGCGCCTCTTTCAATTCTTTTGGGTGTACACCTAGGAGTGGAGTAGCTGGGTCATATGGTACTTCTGTGTTAAATTTTGTGAGGAACCAACAAACTGTTCTCCACAGCAGCAAAACCATTTGTATCCCCACCAACAATGTACAGAAGTTCCAATTTCTCCACATCCTCACCAAAGTTCATCTTGTTATGTTCCTTAAAAAAAAAAGCTATAGGCAATGTAGTAGGTGTGAAGTGGCATCCTATTGTGGCTTTATTTTGCGTTTACCTAACAACTAATAGATTTTCCTCTGATCATTGCTTTTGCTCTGTCACACAGGTTTTGGTATGCTGTGTTTCCATTTTCAATTGTCTACACGTATTTTTAAATTTCCCAACTTGACACATGAAATATGTAAACCCATCTAGCTGGGACATAAAGGAGTTTTGATGCATGCACTTTAAATCCCATTGTTATCCCATTTTTGTGCAGAATCTTCATGTTTTATAAATGGAAAAAAAGTGTATAAAAAACCCACTTGTTTGGGTTAGAAGGTGCCTCCTCCTCGGGGATGAAGGCAGGAACGTTGAGGCCTGGACCTACTGGCTCGTGATTGGGGCAGGGAAGAGCAATGGAGGACACACAACATACAGCTTGCAACAGCACTCTTTATTATGAAACCAAACAGCAATCGTGAGTGGGGAAAAGACACAGAACAGCTGACCCTTCAGGTGGCTATGTTACCTGGCCTACAACGTAACTTTGGCTTCTTGGTCAGTCAGGCCTCCAACCCCAGGCATGGGCGTGGCCTGAGGCTGGAGAGAAAAGATGATGTGGATGAAGACAAAGATGACATCCAAGGGCTCCTTTTAGGGGATTTCTTTGAAGGCCTCCTCTGGGGTCTTGCCCTCGATCTGGAGAGGAGGACTCGGAATGTCATAAGAGTCTGCTCCCCGAGTTCCATTCCCAGGCCACCAGCCTCCACCTTCTTGGCCTCCCTGAAGGCCCAGAAACGTTCATCTTTAACCCACTTGTTTCCCAGACCTCACCTTGAGCATACTGCAGATCTGACCAGCTCTGGTGTAGTTCCATTCATTGTCCTGAAGGCACCTGCAGTGGGAGAACAACAGGTGATCTCCATTAGTACCACAGTACAGTCACGCTGACCATGCAATGCCACCACTAAATCTATGCCACTTTCTTGCTGGGACACATGTACCAGTATGAACACTATGTGTAATGACGAAGAAAGACCCAGTGAAAAGCAAACCATCTATCACTAGCATTCATGCCCACTAGAATTCAAAACAGAAAAGTAGAGCTGTTCAAAAGAACAAGGGAATTCAATATATACTGATCAAGAAAGATGTTCAAGAAAATAACAAATGGAAAATTCTAAAGTACAAGTCTACAACCATCTTTTATTGAGATATAATGCACACACCATTTTAAAGTATACAAATCAGTGCTTTTTAGTACATTCACACGATTGTGCAACCACCACAACTATCTAATTCCAAAGTAATTTTACCACCCCAAAAAGAAGCTCCTTAACCATTAGTGATCACTCCCTATTCCTCCCCTTCCCCCAGACCCTGGCAACCACTAATCTGTTTTTGGACCCTGTGGATTTTCCGATTCTGGACATTTCATACAATATTTGACTTTTTGTGACTGGCTTCTTTCACTTAGCATCATGTTTTCAAGGTTCATCCATGTCATGACGTGTATCAGAACAGTATTCTTTTTTATGACTGAATAATATTCTACTATATGGATGTACCAAGATTTATTCATCCATTCATCAGCTACAGGACATTTGGGTTGTTTCCACTTTTCGGCCATTATCAATAATGCTGCTATGAACGTTCCTGAACAAGTTTTGGAGTGAACATATGTTTTCATTTCTCCTGGTAGGATACTTAGGAGTGGGATTACAGGGTCATATTGTAACTCTGTGTTTAACATTTTGGGGAAATGCCAAACTGTTTTCCCAAACCACTGCTTCCTTTTATATTCCCATCAGTAACACATGAGAATTCCAATGTCTCCACATCCTCACCAACACTTGTTATCATTTGTTTCACTGATTAAAGCCATCTTAGTGGGTGTGACCTGGTAACTCACTTTGGTTTCAATTTGCATTTCCTTGATGACTAACGATATTGAGAAGTTTCTCATTTCCTTCTTGGCCATTTGTATGTCTTCTTTGGAGAAATGTCCATTCAGAGCCTTTCCCCAGTTTAAAAAAATTGGAGTGTTTACCTTTATATTGTTGAGTTGCAAGGGTTCTTCACATATTCTTGCCAGATATGTATTAATTAATGTATGTATGTCTTTTGGCTTACTGCAATGCCTAGGAGACTCAGTAAGATGTTGAACAGAAGTGATTATATGAATCATCTTTGCCTCTTCTGATTTAAAATAGAATGCTTTTAATGTCTCACTATTACGTACGGTGTTTGTTGTAGTTTTTTTAAAGTACACATTATCATTTTAAAGAAATATTTTTCTATTCCCAGTTAGCTAAGAGTTATTTTTGTCGTTGTTTAATCTTGATTGGTTGTTGAATTTTATTGCATGCATTTTTTTCTGGAATCTTTGTGATAATCACCCTTTTCTTGCTACTGTATCCTATTAATGTGTTGAACTACATTATGAATCTCCTAATGTTAAACCAACATTGCAAGTTTGGTATAAACACAACTTTGCCCTGCTGTATTATCTGTTTTAGCCATTGCTGGATTAAGTTTGCCGTTATCTTATTTCTATTTTTTGCGTTTTTATAACAAATTAAGATTCACCAGTAATTTTGCCTTCTCACGCATGCTTTGTCAAGAATAAGCTTAATATTTTCTGTTTCCCCAATATAAAGTTCTTTTTTCTAGAATTTACCCATTTAGTATTAATTTTCAAATTATCAGCATATATTTTTCATAATATTATCTTTTAAATCTTTACTGTAAGTACAATCAAGACACCTTCTTCAAAAGGGGCTTATCTGTGCCTTCTAATTTTCTTGACCCATATTGCAAAAAGTTTCCTTATTTTTTTATATTTTGAAAGCACTGAAATCTAGCATTTTTATTCCACTCTTCAATATCTGTTATCAATTTCATTAATTTTTACTCTTATTTTTATTATTTTTTTTCTTGCTAATATGGCAATGCATGAGATGATTTTTATCAAGTATGTGACAAATCCACAGTCTCTTCATCTACCATCATGTTTCTTTTATAATTGCTATCCTTGAAGAGCATGGATATCCAAATATCCAGTACATTTAATTACTTGGAAAAGACCTGTGGCTTACCAACGAGGAGGGTTTAACTAAATCCATTGTTGGAATATCAGATGATTATGGGAGATGGAACTGCAGCATTGAAGCAAACGAACTTCTATGATAAGTATATATGAACTTCATTGAAGAGGACAGCATACAATATAGAAAGGAATAGGAACAGAAAGAGCACGGACGTTGAAATCATATATCCAGAATGTGCTCTGTCACTTACTGCGTATGTGATTTTAGGCGAGTATTTTACCTCTCTGAGCCTCAATTCCATCATGCGGTAGTGCTGTTTGCCATGTGTTTCCATTTGTCCCTGTTCCGGCGACCTAGAAGAGCTGTACTTCTTGACCTCCTTTGTTTGGACAGAGCTGTGCATGTGACTGGCTCTGGCTAATGGGTTGTGAGTGACATGTGCTATTTCTGGGCCAGAACATATGGTTGTTGGTTTGAGGCCTTGCAGGGTACTCTTCCACTCAGGCACAGGGACTGACAACTTTCTAGATGATGGCTGCTCTGTCAGTTTGGGTCTCCAAGTCATTCCAGTAAGAATGGCTCAGACCCCCAAAGTCCACCATCCTGTGAGGGGCATGCACCTGCCATGGACATGTAGTCGAAGTGAGGAATAAGCCCCTGAGATACGGGGACTGTCTATTACCACAGCATAATCTAGCCTATCTTGACTCTTGTATCTTATCTGTGAATTAAAATAACATCCTCTCAGGATTTTTCTGAGGATTAAATGAGAAAACTGGTATGACAAGGTTGCCACAGTGCTTGACATATAACAGGAACTCAAAAATGGCAGCTATAATGATGAAATAAAAATTACAAACTAGTTTTGAAAAAGTGTGGAAAATTGGTATAAAATGAGAGCTATTTCATCCACTCATCCTTACGGGTAAGTTGTATCATCTTTTCAAGAGTGGGGCATT
Organism: Orcinus orca; assembly: GCF_937001465.1. Classification (NCBI taxonomy): domain Eukaryota; kingdom Metazoa; phylum Chordata; class Mammalia; order Artiodactyla; family Delphinidae; genus Orcinus; species Orcinus orca. The sequence continues at coordinate 89,492,651 of NC_064580.1, forward strand.
TTATTTTATTTTTAAGTCTTCCTAATGACTAGCACTTATGCACTTATTTCTTGCCATCATGGTATCAGAAACATAAATTGAGGTTATATGTAAAGAATGAAAAAGTGGAAAGATTAAGCAAAAGAGAGAATGACTACTGACATAAGATAAAATGAGTAAGCAATAAGTAGTTTCTTAATGAGAAGAACAGATTATAATTATTAGTAAGCATACATTCTTCTTAGTAAACAAAGGTACAAGGTATTAATGCGGCAGAAGAGATTTACTTTGAACAGGCTTTCCCAAAATGTTTTCTGAGGAACACTAGTACTTCCAGTGGTCTGTGGAAAAATGTTCCATTCTCCTATAGCCTGAGGAAACTACCTGCTAGAGACTGAATGTTTATGTACCAACCTAGTCTCCAAGGTGACAGTATTTGCAGGTAGTCTTTGGTAGGTGATTAGGTCATGAGGGAGGTGCCATCATGAATGGGATTAGTGCCTTTACAAAAGAGGACCCAGAGAGCTCCCTTGCCCTTTCTGCCATGTGAGGATACAGCGTGAAGACAGCCCTTTATGAACCAGGAAGCAGGCTCTCACCAGACACTGAACCTGCTGGTGCCTTGATTATGGACTTCACAGACTCCAACACCATGAAAAATAAATTTTTGTAATTTATATGCCACCCGGTCCGTGGTGTTCTACTACAGCAACGTGGACAAGCTAAGACACTACCCTATTCTTTGAGATTCAAGTGGCATATTATCTTTAAAATATGACAATATGGAAATCCTTTTTACCTTCATTTTTGTATGTCCCATATTTCTTCAATGGATAAAAACATTTTTGTTGTTGCTGTCTCTCAGACATAGTGTCTTGTAGAACAAACCTGAAAGTGCTGAAATGAGAGGAAAGAAATGGCTATTATATAATAAAAAATATCACCCCTTTAACCACCTCTCAAACAATATTTAAATCCCTCACAAATGTAAACACCATCTTTTACTTGCTGCATTTTACTCATTAAGTACCATCTACGTGATTTTTATGAAATGCATCATCTATAATTTTACTTAATATGGTTTTCTTAAATAAATTCACTGTTTTTTCCCACATGAAGGAAAGGGGAGAGCTTTCAAGGAATGTAACAAGGAATGGTTAGAAAATCAGGAGGAAAATCAGAAGACAATAGTGTCTGGCTGGACTAATTTAAGCCGTTTAGAGAGTCCAAGCAGAAAAAGATTATGGCATCCCACCCCCCCCCCAACACTTCGAAAAGCTACTGATGCGCAAAGCAAATACAGAAAACAAATTCTGAACCTTAAGGTGCTGGCTACTTTCACACATTTACTGGAAAAATGCCAAATTAAAAAAAGTCTCTCTCCTTGCCTCTCTCTACAGAAAAAATTAAGAGACAGAAATTCAGATCAGATTTGAAATCATCGATACGAACTGGCATCTTGGAGTTCTCTGGTGTTCTTAACAACAAACGTGGTCAGAGCAGGGCAGAGGACACCACCACATGGCAGGCAGTGAATACGAATATGGGAGATAAGCAAGAGTAGGGCTTTAATGTGAGGGTTGGGAAGGAAGGGAGAAGGGAGGGGTCCACCCAGTTTCCCGAGCCTAGCTGCCCGAGAGCAGCCCATGAACGCCTGCCGCCCGCTGTCCCGCCAATTCTGAGTAAACCTCTAGTACCGGCGGGCGCCCCTCCTACCCGACTACCGCCTACCGTCTACCGCCTACCGTGGCAGAATATGAAAGCCGGTGGAAAGGGTGGCATCGGAGCCAGAGCCTCATCAAAGTTCCCCCTCAGCCAGGACAAGTACCTTAATTCTAAAGGTCTTGTTCACCTCTCGGTCTGACTCCTCAGAAGGCTAAGCCGAGCTACCCACCGTTCGGCAGGCTCTCCACACGCTGAAAGGGCGCCCCCCTCGGTCGCGACCTTACGGCGTCACGTGACTGCGGGACTGACGTAACGTAACGTAACGTAACGCAACGCGCCGCTGTGGGGCCCTACCTGACTTCCAGGGGCTTGGCTGGCGGAGGCCACAGAGTAGAAGGACACAGGTGACCTCAGGGTTCAGGAGCCCTCTATCGTGAACTGTGACCGAGAGAAGTGAGCCTCAGGAGACCACAGCATGTCCCATGACCGTAGAATATACACAACCAACAGCCGAAGGGTAGGTGCGGTGTTCACATGACGGCAGGCGCTTTGCCTGCCATGTGATGGTAGCGGCCACATCCGTGTTGACTCAGGGATCTGAAGATTCTGGTAGCCAGCAATCTTCACGAGATAGAGATGGCTGAGCCTGATGTGTGACCAAGAGGAATATGTGACCGACCATAGCATCCATACGACTCTCAGAAGCAGGTCACCTGTGTGACTTGGAGGGCTGAGGCTTCCACATGCCACTAGCTAGGGAGGGCCACATGACAGGATGAATCCACATGATGGGCAGGGTTTAGGAGTCTGCCATGCTCTAGCGACTTGAAAAGCTGGATCTACCACATGATCATAGTGGCAATAGGTCCAGAGAGACTACACGAGCTCAGGGTTTAAGGGCTCATGGTGCTGACATGGCCAGTAGGTCTGGGCCTGCCACATATCTGTCAGGGCCTGCCACTTGATGGCCGCATCCGCGTGACCATAGCCTTAGGAGCCCACGGTGCTCAAAAGCTGGGTCAGCCTCCTGAGTGTAGGATAGTGACAGCAGGGCTCTCCCGGCTGCATGTTTCAGGAGGCCGTTCTCTTCACGAGACCTGGAGACCTGAGATTGCCCACATTCCTGGGCTTCCCGTTGATGGTGGTGCCTCCGGATGATCTTCCTCAGAACACAAGCTGGCTTCACCTGCCCCAACCCCCTTTTAATGTGCTAATGTGCTTCTTTCATGTGCTAATTCTGTTTCCCTATAACATGTGAAATTTAACACATAAATTAACACATAACAATGGACTAGGTCCTCCCTAAAACCATAACCATTGCCATATTTTAGGGACCGCTTCAAAAACCTAAGCGGTGGGTACAGGTAAGCTTTGTTGCCGTAATTTCATGCAAGTCTAAGAGAAACGAAAGCAAACTCAGTAAGTGAATTTTAGCTGTTAATTTGAAAAAAATGTATATAATGATTACTTTGTGTCAGGCACTTTAAAACGTCAACTCCTTTAATAGTGGCAATTCTATAGACTAGTTACTATGATTATTATTCCAGTTTTCACTAATCAAAGCAGAAGCCAGTTAAGGCCCTCGGATTCATTTTAAGGTATAAATATAAACTTATCCTTAATAAGTGAAGTGTTTGTGTATATAAAAGGTGGTATAAAATGTTACACGTTAGTTGAAAACATTTCCTTCTTTTATTTTTAAACATTCTAAGATAAATATTGCAGACTTTATGGCTCTTAACGGAATTCAAAGGTTAAAAATGAGCAGAATCTGAATTAGATATTACTGCACTTATATTTTGTTTGCATCTTCCTAGAAAGGACAGAGAAAGGAGAATATACAATATAGTTTTAGTTTTTTTTTTTAATTGCAGTTTTACAAACGCCTCTTTTGCTGATTGGTGCGGAAAACTGAAGATCTGTCTGTATATCCAAAAGAGATTTGATGTGATCTTGCCCGTTTGCTGGCTTAGGCAAACTTAATGCTATACAAGCAGTGGGATTATTTTGCCGGCACCCTGCAACGTGGCATGGCTACATAAATAACCTGAAGAAAATACAACAGACCAAATTTTGCACCATGGTTAAATTTGAATATACTAGTAAGGATAACAGACTGTGTTTGTAGTTCTAAGCCTGTTGAAGGAAGTAGTGATTTTTTGGAGTGACTCTGTTTGGGCACATTGCTGTTACTTGGATAATTTTGGAAAATTATTTATGGGACACATGTAAATGCACGGTATGAAAATGGAGCCACGTGTTTACAGTAGAGCCTATTATGAAACCTCAAGATGCATTTAGGAAGCATCTGTATACAATCACTGGATGGAATCTGACATCAAGACCTGATGTCTGTCCCAACTGTAGTTTCCGTAATGGACAAATCCACTAATGGTGATTGAGGTCAACTTCTTTAACCAAAAGACAAACCCTGGAGTTCTAAGTATAACTTTTCTTGGGAAGGGTCAGATATTCTCCTGCCAGAACTAATGGTCGTATCATTTATTCTTTCCCTGTGATGATTACCAGGCATTATTTTAGGATTAAAAAATATATTTAGTTACACCAGTGGGTGCCTGTCAGCTCTTTATAACATACATTGGGGAAGGGACGCTAAGGCTATGGGTAAACACCTGTATGAACACAGCTTATGTGAGCTAGGCAGTTTCGGCACTCACTGCATGTATCAGGTGCTGTGTCTGTTTAGGTGAGGCAGGCTGATAAGCTATTCTTCTTGAATGTTGTTTGGCAAGGTTTACTGGGAACAACTTTTACTCTTTTATATTTCTGTTTTGGGGTGGAGGTTTTGGAGGTCAGTGCTAGTGGCGTTGTTTAACACAGAGACTTGGGAAAGGAGAATAGCAGACATTTGTGATGCTGCTAAATTAAACACAAATACTCAAATGCTTTTGGTTCAAACACAAATATGTACAACTCAAGTAGAGATCCTATGTGAATTTACATTCAGAAAGGAAAATTGACTTAATCTGGTAACATTATCGAAGAGAATTTATCAGATATTGCTATACCTTTATAGAAATGGTAATCAAAACATGTTTTTCTTTGTTCCTTTAAGAAACTCGTTAATTAACTAGAAGTGACTTAACTGTCAGTGTCAAGCAATGGGAAAGAAGAGAAACAATTGTAGATAGTGCTCCCTGTCAAAGTACTCAGTGTGCACCCTTCCCCCAGCACAGTGTAAATTTTAACAGCTCTAGGTGATGAGCTCATTCTTGTGGACTACCACAGCCTGGAATCAGAAAACTACATCCACAGTGAAAACTTCTTTTGAGGCCAAAGGATGGAAAGGGGTGAGAAGGCAGGGATTCCTTACAGGGTTTTTGCTCATAAACTATGTCATTTGTGATGGTATGATTCTCTGGTGCAGTTTGAAAATCCCATCCAGGTGAAAAGCATTTAATAATTAAATAAGTATGGTTCAAGGTTTTAAAAATTATTAGATAGGGAGAATTGAAGTGGCCCTAGCTTGGCTCTTGTTATCCACTCATTGTAACTACTATTTGCCACACCCCACAAATAATTCTAAGTATACTCTTTGAAAGTATTGTGAGATGGGTTTCTACGTAAACAGCCACATTGTTTTCTTGTTACGATATCACACTGGCATCTACTGATGGTGGATATGTTCTCATATGATGTAAATGAGTGACCTTTGCCAGTTTTCTTTAGAATGAAAGCAGGCTTTGAGGACTAAGTTCTATCAATGAACTTTGCATTTCCATAATATCACCAGATGATTTTTAATTATCTACTTCATGTAGCCTCTTTGGGTCCAATGATAATCTAAAATGTACATGATGCTCTACCTTTTTTTCCCCACAAAATCTGGAAAAACATGGCATATCCTGTGCTCTCTAAAAACTGAAAGGCATTTGCAATAGTTGACTATCACTGGATTCTGAAATTCTAATTTAGTCTAGTGTATCCGTTTTTATATGGGATACTTTGATGCAATTCAAAGTCTCCCAAATAGGGAAGGGGTTCAAGATGGTGGAGTAGGAGTATGTGGAGCTCACCTCTCCCCACAAACACATTAAAAATACCCCTACATGTGAGGCAATTCTCACAGAAATCCAACTGGAAACTGGCAGAAGATCTCAAATACAACCAAAGCTGCAAGGAATATCTCTACATATCCAGGAAGGACAGAAAAAAAATTTAACGGCATGAGGATGGTCCTGGCACCCCTGGGAGAGATCTGTAAAGGAGGAAAGGTACACATAGGCAGAACCTTACCCGGGCGAGCCCCCGTGCCTGCTGGAAAAGTCGCTGGGATAGATGGAGGGGATGGAAGAGCCTAAATTCTACTCACAAGGAGTGCATGCGTGCTGGCTTGTTAACAATCAGGGCAGAGAGAGACTGGCACTGGTGGTTGCTGCCTTGCTACACTTCCCAATCCAACGTACCCACAAGGTGGTGGGGCCTCAGATGCACACAGCAGCTGAGCATTGAATCTTAGGTACACAAGTCCAGGGAGAGGACTTGATCTAGATGTGTTGAGACAGCCCGGCGGGCCTGGGGTACGGTCTGGGCCAAACCAAGGAGCCCATGGTGAGCCCACACATAGTGGGGGCAGGTCCTGCCACAGTGCCCATTGTCAGTGTGCACACAGTGGGGGCAGGTCTGGCCATGGTGGACTTTGCCAGCACATGCACCAGATGGCGCCACGGAAAGGCACAGCAGCTGGGCACTGCATCTCGGTTGGACGGGCTCTTGGCAGGAGTATGCAGCCGTTCATTTCACGGTGGGAGTACACTTGCTCCGCTCACACTACACCATAGCTTGGAGCCAGATCTGGAGCTGACAGGTCCTGGGAGAGGTCTGCCACAGAGGCAGCCCAGGTTCCAGGCAGCGGCACAACCACCTCAATTCCTGCAGCCACAGGGCCCCGGCCGCCAGCACCAGCCTACTCCACACCACAGCCCAGCACTAGGTCTGGGATGAAAACACAACAGAGAAAGGGATGCAACCTTGGGCTGCTTCTGGGCAGGACCATAGATAGATGCCTGCAGGGGAGGCACATAGGTTTGCGATGACCACACGGACCTCATTAGCTTCAGTGGTCACCTCTTTGCATCAGGGCATGTGCTCAGGGGCAAGGGAACCTGACTGAACCTGACCCTCAGGGCTTCTACAACAACAGCTGGGAAGCAGACCCCAGCCCCAACAGGGCTGTGACACCCATCGAGCAAAGAGGAGGCCCCAGCCAACAACCAGTGCAGGCTCTGGTCAACACAACTTCAAACACACCCCCTATCAAGGGAACAAGGGCCAGCACACTTTAAGGAAATATGTGGCAAGCACCCACACCAAAACCAGCCCTTGCACCAAAAATATTGGACTCATACCGTCTACACAGGGATCCTCCAACCTCAAAACACCCCTTCAAGAACACAGTAGATTCATGCTTCTCCTAAATTCAGAGAGAAAGAAAGTTAAGTGGAATGAAAAACAGAGAACTCTTCCCAACAAAAAGAACAAGAGAAATCCCCTGAAGGAACAAATAATGAAAGAGACCTCACCAGTCTACTAGTCCCCAGATTCAGAAAGGAGGTAAGAAAAAGGCCAAAGAAATAAAGAAAGATTATTGATAGACATGCAGATCCCTGCAACAAGGAACTAGAAACTATAAAGAGAAATCAGTCAAAACTAGACAACTCAATTGCAGAGATAAAAAACAAACTAAAAGGAATAAATAGCAGACTAACCAAAGCAGAAGAATAAATAATTGATCTGGAAGATAGAATAATGGAAATCAGAGCAGCAGACAGAAAGACAAATATTTAAAAATGAAGAAAACATATGAGATCTATAGGATAATATAAAGCATGCGTAATATGCATAATCATATGCATAATGTGCGCAGTCATATGCTTCATAGGGGTACCAGAAGAAGAGGAGAGAGAAAAGGGGATAGAAAATGTATTTGAAGAAATTATGGCTGAAAACTTCCCAAACCTAAAGAAGAAAACCGATATCCAGGTACAGGAAGCACAGAGGGTCCCACACAAGAAGAACCCAAATAGAGTGACACCAAGACGTAGCATAATTAAAATGGCCAAAGTGAAAGATATAGAGAACTACAAAGTCAACTGGAAAACAAGGTTTAAAATGGCAGTAAGTACATACTTATCAATAATTACTTTAAATATCAGTGGACTAAATGCTCCCATCAAAAGACAGAGTGGCTGAATGGATAAAAAGACAAAACAAAACAAGAATGTACAATATGCTGCCTATAAGAGACTCACTTCAGGGCACGAGATACAGACAGATTGAAAGTGAGGAGATGGAAAGCTATTTCATGCAAATGGAAACAACAAGAAAGTGGGCTTAGCAGTACAGATATCAGACAAAATAGACTTAAAACAAAGTCCATAAAGACAAAGAAGGACATTATATAACGATAAAGGGATCAATAAAGAAGAGGATATTACACTTGTTAGCATATATACACTCAACATAGGAGCACCTAAATATATAAAACAAATAGTTACAGACATAAAGAGAGAAATTAACAGGAATACTATAATACTAGGAGACTTTAACACCTCACTGACATCAATGGACACATCTTCCAGACAGAAAATCAACACAGCAACAGAGGCCCTAAATGACACAGTAGACCACTTGGACTTAATTTATATCTACAGGACACTACATCACCCCCATAAACAGAATACACCTTCTTTTCAAGCGTTCAAGGAACGATCTCTAGGAGAGGCCACATACTAAGTCAGAAAACAAACCTCAACACATTTAAGAGGATAGAAATGACTTCAACCATCATTTATCACCATAATGATATGATACTAGGAATCAACCACAGAAAGAAAAATGGGAAAAGAATGAATACATGGAGACTGAACAACATGCTACCAGAAAACCAGTGGGTCAATGATGATATCAAAGAAGAAATCAGGAAATACTTCAAGACAAATGACAATGAAAACACAGCCTTCCAAAATCTATGTGATGCAGCAAAAGCAGTTCTCATAGGGAAGTACATAGCGATTCAGGCCTTCCTCAAGGAACAAGAAAAATCTCAAATAAACGGAAAGAGAAAAAGAATTAGAAAAGGAAGAACCAAAAAATTCCCAAAGTCACTTCTTTGGGAAAGATCAGAGGGAAAGAAATAAAATCGAGATAAAAATAGAAAAGATCAATAAAACCAAGGGCTAGATTTTTGAAAAGACAAACAAAATCGACAAACTTCTAGTCAGGCTCACCAAGAAAAAAAGAGAAAGGGCCCAAATAAAATAAGAAATGAAACAGAAGCAACAACCAATACCACAAAAATACAAAAAAAAAAAAACCCACAAAACCCAAAAAACATAAGACAATACTGTGAACAGTGATATGCCAACAAATTAGACAACCAAGAAGAAATGGACAAGTGTCTAGAAATATACAGCCTGCCAAATTTGAGTCAAGAAGAAACAGATAATTTGAACAGACCAATCACCAGAAGTGAAATAGAATCTGTAATTAAAACAAAACAAAAAAACCTCCCTGCAAACAAAAGTCCAGTACCAGACAGCTTCACCAGTAAATTCTACCAAACATACATAGAAATTATACCTATACTTCTCAAACTCTTCCAAAAGATTGAAGAGGAGGGAACAGTCCCAAAATCATTCTATGAAGGCACCATCACCCTGATACCAAAAGCAGACAAACACACTACCAAAAGAGATAATTACAGGCCAATATCTGTGAAGAATATAGATGCAAAAATCCTCAACCACATATTAGCAAACCGAATCCAATGCTACATTAAAAAGGATCATACACCGTGATCCAGTTGTATTCATTCCAGTTGCTCTGATAGCCTTATGGAAGTTCCCTTGTATGTTATTTGTTGCTTTTCCCTTGCTGCTTTTTATATTCTCTCTTTATCGTTAATTTTTGCCATTTTAACTACAGTGTGTCTTGGTGTTGTCTCCTTTGGCTTGACCCTGTTTGGGACTCTCTGTGCTTACTAAACCTGGATATCTCTGTCCTTTCCCAGGTTAGGGATGTTTTCAGCTATCATGTCTTCAAATATGTTCTCTGCCCCTTTCTCTTTCTCTTTCTCTTCTCCTTCTCAGACCCCTATAATGCAAATGTTAGTACACTTGCTGTTGTCCCAGAGGTCTCTTAAACTGTCCTATTTCTTTTTCTCTTTTTTCTTTTTTCTATTCTGCTTCAGTTATTTCTACTACTCAGTCTTCCAGCTTGCTCGTCCATTCCTCTGCATCATTTCATTTACTGTTGATTCCATGTAGTGTATTTTTCATTTCAGTTATTGTATTCTTCTCTGTGTGGTTCTTCTTCATATTTTCTAAATCATTGTTAAAGGCTTCTCACTCTGTTCATCCAATCTTCTCCTGAGTTCTTTGAACATCTTTATGATCATTACCCTGAACTCTTTATCAGGTAGATCGCCTATCTCCACTTCACTTTGTTCTTCTTCTGGGGTTTTATTGTGTTCCTTTGTTTGGAATAGATTCCTCTGTTGCCTCATTTTGTCCAATTTGCTGTTTTATTTCTCTGTGTCTGGTAGGTTGGCTCCATTTCCCAACTGTAGAGAAGTGGCTTTTTGTAGGAGACGTCCTGTGTGACCCAGCCGAGCTCTCCCCTCTGGTTACCAGAGCTATATGCTCTAAGGGTGTCCCCTGTTAGGGCTGCATGTGCCCTTCTGCTGTGACCAGCACACTACTGTGGGTGGTGTGGTAGGTGTGGCTGGCCCCTGGTCCAGTGGGTTGCCAGGCCCTGCCTTGTGCAGAGGCTGGTGGCCACTGGCGAGTGAGGCTGGGTCATGAGGCTGCTGGCTGCAGTGCCCCAGGAAGTCCCGGGATTAGCGCTGGCCCACTGGTGGGTGGTGCTAGGCTCTGCAGTGGGTGGTGGTGGGGCTAGAGGTCCTGTATCTAGTGTCAGCCTGCTGGTGGGCAGAGCCAGTTCCACATGGCTGGCTGCCGGGTTTGGGGGTGTCCAAAAGCTGGTGTTGGCTCACTGTTGAGTGGGGCTGGATCCCAGGGCAGTTGGCTGAGGGGTGTATTGGAACTGGTGTTGGCCTGCTGGTGGGTGGGGCTGTGGCCCAGGGAGTCCTGGAGCTAGTGCTGGCTCGCTGGTGGGCAGAGCCAGGTTCCTGGATCTCTGGCTGCAGGGCCTTGGATTCCTGAGGCTAGTGCCGCTTTGCTGGTGTGTGGGGCCAGTTCCTGACATGGCTGGGTATGGGGTCTGGGGTGTTCCAAAGATGGCATCATCCCACTGGTGAGTGGGGCCAGATCCAGGAGAAGCTGGTTGAGGGGCCCAATGTGTCCTCGAGCTGGTGCCAGCCTGTTGGTGTTATGGGCTGGGTTCTGGTATGCCAGGCGGCAGGGCTGCGGTGGTTCTTGGGCTAGTGTTTCCAGAGGAATATTCCTTTTTGCATATTTACAAATACGTACATTAACAGAAGATGTTCTTTAATTTTATTACATTTTCATGAGACTGGATTTCTTCTAAAAGCTTGAAGCTTTTAAAGATATTCCATATTGAATTTTAATGGTGCTCTTTAAAGAAAATTGTTGCTGATCATAAATGTTGACAATTTTCTTGCTTCTCACCTTTCATATCTTTATGAACTCTGTGTTGTATGTGTACAGAATGGTAATACTTGATGAAATTGTAACTGTAAAGAATCCATTGTGTCAAACTATCCTGACACAATAATATCAAAGTACGATAGTAAAGAAAAAGCTTTGCCAAAAATTTGAGCAGAAAAACAGATTTAAGAACGTTACCATGGATGCCTTTGTGGTTCTTCCTAAACTTACTGCAGGGGTGAGAGCTCTAGTGCTTTCTAGCTCCCCATTCACTAATTCAATGTAGGTATTTCCTGAATAGAAGTATTTGTTACCCGGAAAGACATAGTAGTTGAAAACCATTTGAGCTTGAGTACTGTGGGTATTATGCTCATACTGATAATTGTGCTTTCAAATGGTGCCTGAAGGTGAATATTTTTCTTTACCTATGCAATATACATTCCTCATCTTCCTAAGTGGTCTCAAATTTTCATTTGTGTCTTTCCTCCCTCATACAGTCACATGTTTGGGGGGAATTTGCCTGCTAGTTCCAAGGGTGAGACCAGAGTTACTCTAGATCTCACGCAATAATCCTATGTCCCTAGCCACAGTCATTGGTTCAAGATTGGGCCTGAGTCTTTATATCTTTGAGCCACTGGATCAACTAACCTAAAGTCTCCTCTACCTCTGGGCTCTCAGTTATATAAGCAAGTGTCTTTCCTTATCGTATACACAAAAGTGGATTTTACTTTGTTACTTGTAACTTTGTTACTTACTGCTATATATGTTTTTGAAGATATGTTATCGGGTGAATGTAAGTTCAGAATTTGTTATCTTCTCAACACATTTTCTTTTATGATTTGATAGTAGCCTTCTTGGTTGCAATCGCTTGATGTCTACTTTGCCTGATAGTAATACAAATTAACCACGTTTCTTTCAGTTTTACTGATCATTGGTATTTTTTACCATCACTTTATTTTCATCCTTTCTGACAGTCTACTCTACCTGCTTTATGAACTACTGAAACACGTTCATAATGCCTGTATTAGACTGTTCAGACTGCCACAACAAAAATACCACAGGCTAAGTGGCTTAACAACAGAAATTTGTTTCTCACAGTGCTGGAGGCTGGAAGTACAAGATCAAGGTGTGAGCAGGGGTGATTTCTTCTAAGGCCTCTCTCCTTGGCTTGAAGATGGCCATCTTCTTGCTGCTTTTTCACATGGTTGTCCCTCTTTGTATACACACTTCTGCTGTCTCTCTGTGTGTCCTATACTCCTCTTCTTATAAGCACACCAGTCAGATGGGATTAACGTATCCCCTAACAGCCTTAAATTCACTTAATCACCTTTTAAAGGCCCTATCTCCAAATCCAGTCACATTCTGAGGCACTGGTAGTTAGGGCTTCAGGATATGAATTTTGGAAGAACACAGTTCAGTCAATAACAGAACCTAATGTTAAGATGACGTTACCATAGAAAACAAGAGAGCAGAGGCAGGAACAATGATGTGGAGCAGGCAGGAGGATGGTATGTTAGGCTTTCATTTTCCTATAGCTTCTCCAGTTCCTAAAATTCTCGAATGGCCAATGAATCCCAGGCATTTGACTGAGAAATTTGCATTGCTACTACCTCAGCCTGGACCTAAAGGATGGGAACTAGTATTCCACACTTGTTAGTAGCTCACAGCATAAAATCTAACACTTTCCTATTATCAATAGATCTGCTATTTTCTTTCAAGATACTTCACCCTTCTTATCCTCAGCTTTGTAATTAGATACAGAGACAAAATAATTAGTCATACAACTCCAACTGTGAGAATTAAATGAAATTGAGATCTACTTTTGCACATAATCAGGGCTGATTGCTGGGTAGAAGGTTTGGAAAGCTGTTTCCTCAGCCATTTATGCACAGAATGTTCAGGTTTATTCTATTCTAATAGCTCTATGTTCTAGGTCATGCCACAGCGTTGTCAATGTGACATGCAGAAGGGGAAGAGTTGCGTCTGTGCACTGGGGTTAGACCTTTTGGGGCCCCAATTATCTCACCAAATACCTCCCTTACTATTTAGCAACCAGAGCCACTTGCAGTTCTCTATTTTGACTCCTAATCTTCCGGGAGACAGAGACATTGTCTGAATTTTTTCATGGTCCTATCTTCCCTTCTTAGCACTAAGCTTGACATGCACTAGGTGCATGAATGAATGAATAAGTGGATGAATGATAGTTATATTCCACACATATATCTTTCTTGTCTGACAGTTCGTAGCCCCTGGCAGGTCAGAGCCTTCAGCTTACAGCTAAGGCCAGTGGTTAGGACACGGTGCTCTCACTGCAAGGGGCCCAGGTTCGATCCCCGGTTGGGGAACTAAGATCCTGCAAGCCGTGCAGCACAGCCAAAAAAAAAAAAGAAAAAAAAAAGATGGATGCATTATGTTGAACACAAATTATAACTCAGTGAAGTTGGCTTTTAATATGTCTTTGTATCCCTCCAGAATCTAGAGCTGTGTCATACTCATATGTGGAATCAAGCTGTATTTTCAGATTCAACTGTACAGTTGGGTTTTTCGTGTGTTTGCTTGCATGCTTGATTTTTGTTTTGTTTTTTTTTGCCACAGCCAAGAATGTTCTCAGAACCTCCTCACTTATACATCCAACCACATGCTCCCCACCCAGATTATTCATAGGCTCCACAAACGACATGGTCAAAACACAACGGTCAGTTTCCTGGCATTGCACCGAAGCTGGTCCTCCATTCATTTCCCCATCGAAGAAAACCGCCCTAACCCAGCTGCAAAAATCCACATTCCAAGAGACACACTTAATTCCTCTCTATCCCTTACCACAAACGTGGACTTCATCAACAAGTTCAGTACTTCCAAGATACATCTCATCTCAAACCCCATCTCACCCCTTCCATTGCTACGACTGTGGTCTACGAGACTGTAACCTCTCACTGTCATGTGTGTAGTAGCCTCCTAATCTTGTCTCTTGATCTTACAGTTGCTCTATTTCAGTCTGTCCTCCAAGGAACATTTAGAATGAGCTTTAATAAAGTAGATTATGATAATAATTTCCCTTCCTTTCAGAAAGCACCCAATGGCTCCATCATCATAAGAACAAAACCGAGTCCTTACCATGGCCCACAGGACCTTCTGTTATTGGGCCCCTCCTACCATTCTCACCTCATATTCTAATACTATCTTCCCAATACACACTGGCATACAAGCTCTTCCCTACAACTGCCAAGGTTGCCCATATCTTAGGGCCTTTCATCTTGCTCTTCCCTCTGCCTTGAGGGCTCAGATCCTATATCTTCCCACTGCTGACTGTGTACTTGTTGTTATTTGAATATTAAATCTAAGTTAAGTCTTCAGAAAATCCTTCCTTGCCTTCCCCACCCTAGTCATTCTCTGTCACATTTTCCCATATTATTTTCTTAATGGCTCTCAAATCTTGAGTGTATCAACCCCTGTAGAATGTGAGCTCCATGAGAACCATGACCCTGTCTGTCAGGTTCTCTGATTTATCTCCAGTGCCTATCACAGTGCCTCACATATCACTGGTAACCAATAAATATTTGTTGAATGAATGACTGAGTGAGTGAATGACGTAGATTTAGCATGCTAAGTTGTGAGGACTCAGGCATAGTCTGGGACATGGGATTTGGGAGGATGGGAGAGTGAGCTCAGGTGTCTCTGAAGCAGCAGTTTTGTTTGAACCCATGAAAACTGTGGTTGGAAAACTGGGTAGAAAGAACATGATAATTGAGGTAGTGCTTCTAGCTGCCTTGGGTATGAAAGTGTAGCATATGTTCTATACCTATTCTCCTTTCTTAATAAAAGACTCCCAAATTTATTTGGGACAGTAATGTTTCCAGTAAAAGACCACATTTACAGCCTCCTTTGCAGCCAAGAATGGTCACATGACCAACTTCTACCTAATGAGGTGATGGCAGAAGCGTTGTATAGTAGTTCCAGGAAGGTGGCTAAAAGGGAGATGAATGTCTCAGACCATGGTGTTTCTCATACCATCTGTTGTGGACTGAACTGTGTCCTACCCAAATTCATATGCTGAAGCTTTACCCCCAGTACCTCAGAATGTGACTGTGTTTGAAGATAGGGCCTTTAAAGAGGTGATTAAATTAAAATGAGGCCGTTAGGGTAGACACTAATCCAATATGATTGGTTTCCTTATAAGAGGAGTTTAGGACACGTAAAGAGATACCAGGGTGTGTATGCACAGAGGGATAACCATGTGAAGAAGGAGTAAGAAGGAGGCCATTTGCAAGCCAAGGAGAGAGGTCTCAGAAGAAACCAAACCTGTGGACACCTGGATCTTGGACTTCCAATGTGTAAAACTGTGAGAAATAATTTCTGTTGTTTAAGCTACTCAGCCTGTGGTGTCTTGTTATGGCAGCCATAGCAAACTAATACACCATCAGATAAGGTTTTCAATTTTGACAGCTCATTAGAAACAACTGAGGTGAGCCTTAAAGATACTGATGACTGGGCTTATCCCTAGAGGCTCTGATTCAGTTGGTTGAATCTGAGCATTAGAGAGGATCCTAATGGATATCCAGAGTTGAAAACCACACGTCTAGGAGAATAGTTTTTTGCACTCCATTGAGCAGGCTGAGAGTGATGAATCTAGCATCATTTAGAAGGCAACCCCCCGTATCTCCGTCCTTCCACTGTTTTTCCTCTACCGCATATGCCCCTTCTTCTTCTGCCCTATCCAGATCTCTGCAAATGGACCCAGAGATGCCCCCATCTCTTAATCCTGTTCCATATCCAAGTTCAGTCCTAATTTAAGGAACATTTAATAGCTTCAGCCCCACTTCTGCCCTCCCTGTCAAGAAAAGTGAGTCTCGAGGGGCCTCACATTCTCTTACTCTGCCTGTTAGCCAGAGCCAGGGCAGCTCTCTAGAGGTAACTTCTTGCCTCTTAATCCAGTTATAAAATGGATGAAAGACATGGACAGAGGGCAAATAGGCTTAGGAAAAGCTATTCAACATCTTTAGCCATCATGCAAATGCAAATTGAAAGCACAATGAAATGTTAAACCCACCTATCAGAATGGCTGAAAAAAATGGACAAAACCAAATGCAGGCAACACTGGATAAATTGAGTCACTCACACATTGCCAAAGGGAATGCAAAGTGGTACAGGCCGTCTGGAAAACAATTTGGCAGGTTTTTCAAAACGAAACATGCGATTACCAAATGATACAGCAGTTACACTCTGGGCAATTTACCCAGAGAAATGAAAATTTATGTTTACACAAAAACCTTTACATGAAGTTCATCACAGTTTTACTCACAATAGTTAAAAAGTGGAAATAGCCCAGATGTCTTTCATCGGGGGAATGGGTAAGCAAACTGTGGTACATTCACACCGTGGAATCCTATTCAGCAATGAAAAGGAACAGACGATAGACACACTTTACAACTTGGATGGATCCCAGGAGAATTATGCTGAGTGAAAGGAATCCATTCCTAAAGGTAGTGTACTATATGATTCCATTTCTATGACATTTAGGAAATTATAAGAGTGTTTGACAGAGTTTAGGGATGTGGGATCAGGAAGAAGGTGGGTGTGGCTATAAAGGCTAACATGAGGGAAACGTGTGGTGATGAAACAGTTTTTGATCTTGTTTGTGGTGATAGTTAGAACACCTACACTGCTGGTAAAAGTGCATGGAATGATATATATAAGTATTATGCACAGGTGTTCTAACACACAAATGAGTGCATGTAAAATGGCAAAATCTGTCTTTAAAACTTTGAACTCAAGGCATACCAGAGAGAGATTTGCTTCCTTCATAAAGATATGTATATTCTCATTAGGAGAAAGAATGAAAAACACCTTTCCACAGTGCCTGCCTTAGCCCTAAGGCTCAGCCAGCCCCTGCTACTGAGCCTTGACTTTTAAAGAGCCCTTGAAGTCCCACAATGTACCATATACTTTGAACAGGTTTTCTCATTTTCTCCTTGGGATGGCTGCTGACAAAAGGATCCCGAGTCCCATTTCATAGACAACAAAGCTCAGGCTCATAGAACCGACAGCACCTCTCCAGATAATTGGCAGGATTCAAATGAAGTTACATCCCTTGCCCTAAGGAGAGAGAGGACACAAGGCAGCCTCTCTTTGAGAAAATGGGCTTCCAAGGCTTGAGAAGTGAGCATCTTACACTCCCCTGATATTGTGGCCCCATGGGTACTCACCCAAAAATCCCTCTTGACGATGAAGATGATAGTGCACATATGTGTGCACATACATTCTTCACGTTATAAACATTCATTACATTCAATTTTATAGAAGAACAAAGTAGCTTTTAAAATTGAATTGACGGTGCGTGTATGTGTGTGTTTCTATATGTCCTATGGCTTGTACACTCCACTTCACAATCTTTATCTTCATATCAGACCAGAGCTTGATTCCTATCTCAGATTTAGATATGCCAGAAAAATGGTAGATACAGAGAAATTGCCACCAGCAAGTGAAAAATTCCGGAAAACACTGGCTAACACCATTAACCCAGAGCCCAAACTTCGTCCTCACTCTCCTCGGCCAAGCTCCCTGGTCGGAGCCTCAGAGCTGCAATCCTGGATCTGGCCAGCAGGTGGCTTCCACCTCCATTTTTCTTTCACAAAGAAAATGAGCACATGAGGCCAAGGATAAGAAGATCTTGGAATGTTTTGTTTACTAAGACACTAATTATGTTTGTGAAACTTAGATGTACTACTAGAGCAGTCCCATCTGCTGTTGACCCGAAAAGAACATCGAGTTCATTGAGGTATCTCCTTCCCTCCTAAGTGTAGGTTGAAGTGTCCACACTGCAGACGGGGGTGGGGGGGTGTGTGTCCCTCCCAGAGAGTAGGGTGTTCACCCTCCACCCCCACCCACCCCGTAGAGTCTGTCCAGAACTTTTCCCACTCCCTGTCTGTCATACCCTGTCCATGACACTGGACACAGCCGCCAAGACCCCGCTCTGGAGCCCCATTCTCTCTTCCACCTCCCACCAGTCCTGTAAAGCCCTTCAACAGCCGACCGTTGCCAACACGCTACTGCCACCTGCTATTTCGTCTTCGTATTCAAGACCCGGAGTATATGTTTTTACACTCTTCTTTTACACCTAACAGGTTTTTCAGGCAAAATTAGAATCATTCTATACATAGGTTCATGGGCTGGGTTTTGAGGAAGAGGATGGTATTTTTTTGCTCTTTGAATGAACGTCTTTGTAGAGAAGTTTGACAATGGAGGTACGATGGTGCCACCTCGTGACAGTGGACTGAACTGCAGCATGAACATCGCTGAGCCAGAAGGTGGGAGGGAAAGGCCTAAATCCAGAGAGCTTTCTGGAAGTCTGGGTGGAAAAGGGACACACTCCGGGTACAGGGATACTGAGGTATCTAGACAGAAAGTGCAGTCTCTTTCTACGCTGAGCAGAGCTGAGTAGAGTAAAGCTCTATGTGATTTCAACAGAAAGACCATTTTTATTTTTATGTTTTAACAGAAAGATTTTTTTTTAATTTTTAAAGACCTCTGGATAAAGAGGTATACACCTATATAAGCAAAACTGGATCCCTGTCATTTATGATCATTGTAACCCACCTTGGCATTTATTGTGACCATATTTCCATGTAGATGAGTTTCTGTGATAACATTTTAAGTTACTTGACAATAAAATTTCACTTTTTTTTTTTTTTGTGGTACACGGGCCTCTCACTGTTGTGGCCTCTCCCGTTGCGGAGCACAGGCTCCGGACGCGCAGGCTCAGCGGACATGGTTCATGGGCTCAGCCGCTCCGCGGCATGTGGGATCTTCCCAGACCGGGGCACGAACCCGAGTCCCCTGCATTGGCAGGCGGACTCTCAACCACTGCGCCACCAGGGAAGCCCTCACTAATTTTTCTATATTGACCTGTTGTTGCATTATATGAATGCTCCAGAATTCACTTTTCCAGTACTAGTGATGTAAATATAGTTCCTTTACCACGTTTTCTATTACAAACTATAGTGTGCTTAACATTCTTGTTCATATACATGCAGATATCTTAGTAAGCATTTTTATAAGTTCTGGAAGTGTTCTTTCAAAACAATAAAAAAACTATTTTATTTGAACAAACTCTTACTATTTTATATTTCTAACAATACTATAGGAAAATTCCTGTTTCTGCACACTTTAGAAATAATGTGAATCGCTGCTAATCTGATAGGCAACAAATCCTCTCTCCTTGTCGTCACTATAACTCGTTTTTGCTGCCTGACTAGAATTCCATCCTATGGATGAGACATAATGGAGTCTCACAACCTCGTGTCATTTGGAATTCAGCGTTCCTTATATTCCCCATTGTCAAGGCTGTGTGGATGGCATTTAACTGCGCTGAAGGGCACAGTTCAGGATTCATGTGGCTATTTGCACATGAGCGGAATGTGTCCTCTTTGAGCACACATTGCGCTCTCTTGTGAGAGTCCTAGGATTCAAAACGCAGCCTGGTCGATGTATGAATATATATGGTGTGAGTGTGTCAGTGTATGGGTGCATGTGTGTGTGTGCGCACTGACAACCACATTTCCTTCTGTTTCTTTCAACCCCTTCATGGCCTTGCTTCTCATTCGCTCTCCCTTCCTAAATCCAGGCCCAGGAATGAAGGTAGGGAATTATCAGGATGGCAATCCTTATAACCAACTCCTATCACCATCCTTAACTACGTCCGTCCTGAATGTAACTTGCTTGTTATGGTGGTACAAAAGAAGACCAGGCCAACATCATATTTTATTTTTAATTTTTTAATTTTAAACAGCTTTCTTTGGGTAAAGTTTACAGGCAATAACGTTCACACGCTTTAAGGGTACAGTGTGATGATTTGTAGTAAATGCATGCAACCGTCACCATAACTGAATTTTAGGCATTTCTGTAGTTCCCAACACTTCCATAATGTTTGAAAACACTGAAGCCCCGTACCCATACTTAGTACCAGGCAAGCACTGATTTGCTGTCTGTCTCTATGGATTTGCCTATTTTGAACATTCCCTATAAATTGAGTCACATAGTATTTGGTCTTTTATGTTTGACTTTGCTCACTTAGCATAATGGTATCAAGGATCGTATATGTTGTACATGTATCAGTGCTTCATTCATTTCATGGCTGAATAATAGTTTGTTGTATGACTATGCCAAATTTTACTTGTGCATTTCTCAATTGATAGGCATGTGACTTGTTTCCACTTTTCGGGTGTTATGAGTAATGTTACTATGAATATTTTTCTCCGAGTTTTTATGTAGACGTGTTTTAATTTCTCTTGAGTATGTAACTAGAACTGGAACTGCTGGGCCATACAGCCCCTCAACACGTGAGACAACATTACAATTTCAGATGATTTCATTCCATAATTGGAAATACCTTGAGAAAAAAAAAAAGAGACAGGTGAGACAGAGTCTAGTGAGGTGACCCTAATAAACATTGTTATCCTGCTGTAGACCTATTTGTAAAATCCCTTTCAATGATGCAAAAGTATGAGACATGCGGGGGACATTTTCAACTTCATTTGAAAGCCTACTGTCTATAGCACACACTTCCCCATTACCTGACTTGGTCTCCATGGAAGGTGCTTTACAATTCTAGATTTCAGGTAACTGACAGTATCAGTTTGCAATGTAATCCTTGTCTGTAGACAAGCAACTTAATTGTATCCTGGCTAGGGAAACCTCTGTCTCCATTTGGCCATGCATTTCAACACTCATGATGTATAAATGTGACAAAAAGGTGGTTGTTGACTTTGGCAAGATAAATTTCAGTGGAGGAGTGGAGGGACATCCCCATTAGATGAGAGATGAAGACTGAGTTGGAGGGGAGGTCGGGGGATGTGAACTGAGTATCAAGAATTCATTGTAGATCTTTAGTTGCAGAGTGCAGAATATATATGTAAAGAGGTCAGTAACCAGAGATGTGGACAGAGGCCCACAGCATTAAATGATGTTCTATAATCACCATTTATAAGATACTTGAGCAGCTTGAAATCTTAATGAGAAGGATCTATCTCTTCTTAGATTTAACATCTGAATTGACCACACCAGCCTTCCCACACTTTATTTCCTTGTTTCCATTCTGGAGAAGCCTAAAACTTACTGAAGGGATAGTGTAGAGTTTCTTCTTAATGTCTGTTAAACGTATGAACGGATGAATAGGTGAATGCACGACGTGTCAAAGATGTGCTAAGAATTTAAGGATTTTTATCCCTGAGTGCAGAGCTCCTCATGCAGATGACTGAGCCCATGGTGGTGGGTGGCTGAGAGGATGCAGCTTCTCAGGGCTCTGCAACTGACAGCTGCAAGATGGGAGCCCTCAACTTCAGTGTTCAGAGGCACATTTAGGCAGACTGCCACACCTTATGTCCTGGAGGGATCCATCCCTGACCTGAGCAGGTGAGTTCACAGACAGGCTTGCCTTCCATCTGGGGGAACGAGACTACTGTCTGCTCAGAATCTTGCTGTGGTCCAACTCTTGTGCCATTTCGAAAGACTCAAGAACGAGCAGATCCAGCTCCTCTCTAAACTTGAACTCAACATATATCACAAAGAGATATTCTCAATCTCTTTCTAGGGATACACATTGTCCTTAGGAGGCCCCAGAGGACACACACACACACACACACACACACACACACACACACCCTGGAGCCTTCATGCAGGCAGTAGCCCTAGGAGAACTTGCTGGCTTATAAGGCCGTCACTCATGGTTTGTTAGGTTGCTGATGTCACTGGACCTTTTTGCGTTAATAACTAATGCAAATGATGATTAGCAGAAGAGTCTGCATACTAGGGATACTTTTAAATAACCTTACTATCCAATTAAATCTGATGACAATAAGAGAATTTCTATGTTCATGTTTTTCAAGTGTAACAATAAACTACTGAGAATTTCCAGTGTGGGGGTGCATATGGGGAATCTGACAAAGTCTGATATTGCTGGTGGGGATTTCACTTAGTACGACTTTTTCACAGGTTGATTTATCAATATGCATTAATGAATCCAGGAACTTTTGACCTTCATGCATTTGGAGGCTGTTCCTTCAATTATTCATCCTCAGCATAACACCTGTCCCTCTATTATACTGTGCATATTCCTTATGTTGTCTGGGAATTCACTTTCAAACACTAATGACCTAACCACATTCCCTTGTCTCTACAGAACAGGAAATTGAAGTACAGTGATATTCACCGACTTGAATAAATACAAGCAGGACTATCAGCCTGGCATTGGAAGTGAAGATAGATTTCAGAAGTGACCCAGGTCAGCAGGAAAGCAAGACTTATTTGAATACGGTGCCATGTGCAGCTGAGCATCATGCAGTCTGTACTTGGACATACAGGGTGTCAGTCTCTGCTTTTCCTCTTAAGAGAAGGATGACCCCCAGCCAAGTTGCTTAACCTCTGTACATTACTGTTTCTCCAGCTACAACATGATGTAAAGATATGTTATTCTCTACCTTCCAGGAATGTTGTGGAAAATGCATGAGATAGAAAAAATGCATGCATTCACAATAGATAAGTCCCTATGATTTTCTGGGCCAGAGGTCCTGCCCTAATATATAACTTTTCCGTTCCAACCACCCTAAGACTATTCACAAATGGCCGTTCAAGTACAAAGTAATGCAAGGACTTATGCCTACTGAATTCATTCAACACAGAGTATGATAATATCTGAAGTGTAGATTGGAAAGTAATTACGTAGAAATAATAGCTTCTTCCATCCCATCTAAGGTCTCAAAAGTGCTTTCCCAGATGGTATCTCATTAGCCTCTACATCTGAGAGGTTTTATCCAAAAAAATGGCCAGCATAGGGGAAACGATTTACCCAAGAACCTATGATGTGCCTGGCCCCCAGTGATTTACTGTAGTGTTCTTCTGCAAAGCCCATTCTTGCTGGGTTACAGTACATGTTATTCTTTTTTTATTATTATTATTGAAGTATAGTTGATTTACAATGTTGTGTCAATTTCTGCTGTACAGCAAAGTGATTCAGTTACACATATATATTCCTTTTGACATTCTTTTCCATTATGGTTTATTACAGGATATTGAATATAGTTTCCTGTGCTATAGAGTAGGACCTTGTCGTTTATCCCTTCTATGTATAAATAGTTTGCATCGGATAATTCCAAACTCCCAATTCGTCCCTTCCCCACCCCCTCTCCCCCTTGGCAACCACAAGTGTGTTCCCTGTCTGTGAGTCTGTTTCTGTTTGATAGGTAAGTTCGTTTGAGTACACATGTTATTCTTAAGAAATTAACATAATTATTAAAAGTGGAATGGGAAAAGATATGAAATAATGTGAAATGGACCAATGGTTTTCTTTCACACACCCAATGGAAATGCTGGAGTCAGTTTTCCTTTCTCCTAAATTATCTGAGAAATGACTCCAGCACAGAGAAATGACACTGAAGTGAATACGTAATGAAAACTTATACGTTTCCCTTCCATTTAATATTTCCACATTATTGTCTTATAATCATGCTGTTTGGATTGTATCAAGGGAATCTCCTTTAAAGGAAGGTCAGGTATGAGATAAGACTATTCATCCCTATTCAGCACTGTATGTATCATCTGCCCGATTGACCTTTTGCTCCTCACAGTAATTGTCTAATATGGATAGAATTGTTCCCATTTTACAAGTGAGGAAAGGCAAATTCAGAGATACTGTGACACAGCTTTTATAAAATTTCCCATCTGCTTTTCACATCCCTTTTTTGCAGCCTCTAATGATCATTGCCTAGAGCTACATTTCATAAAAGGTTGCAAAAGCATGACGTACAAATTCTTTAATTGCTTCTGCATGTATTGGCAGAAATTCTTTTATAAAAGAATTCTTCCCTCAACAACTATGCGTAGGTATAACAAGCACAGGAAAGGCAAGGTGTATATACAGTTCACTGGCAATATTTGCACTTTCAAAAATCAGGTGTTTCCCTAGGATTCTCAAAGGTGAGCAGTGAGTTGGTTTTGTTGGCTTTTTTTTTAGAGTGTCATAGATGTTTCTATATTTGACGTGTTTTAGTGCATGATAGTCATTAATGTTTTTGATGTTCAAATTGTTCTATCTTTGGCCAATGGGAGGCCCTGAGGTTATGAGTCTTTTTGATATAATTTCTGGTATGAGAGTTCCGTCCAGACTCACCTGGTACAATCCTTACCTAGACCAAAAATCAGGCATTTCTCCAAGGAAGCCTGGTTCCTTTTAGTGGGAAATTCAGTCTAGGGACTACAGTTGCTGATTACTACTGTGTTGGTCATTGTTTCTTGCCCTTTCAGTGTATAGAGCCAGTAATATAGGTTTCATATTTAAGAGAATCTACGTCATTGGCTTGCATCCTGGGCTGCTCTTCTGTCCCCTTATAGGTACGCATTTTTATCATCTTTTGTATTAACTGTACAGTTCTTAAAATATAAGGAAATATAACATACATTTGTTTTCTCCCTGTTTCATACGTAAAAGTTGTCATATTCTACACCAGTGCTCTCCAACAGAAACTTCTGTGGAGATGGGAATGTTCTGTATCTGTGCTGTTCAACACAGCAGTCATGAAGTACCTGAGTCTTATTCAGGAATTGAACATTTAGCACCTAAAACGTGGCAACTCTGAGTAACTGATTTTTTAATTTCATGTAATTTGAATTTAATTTACTGTAAATAGCTACTTGAGGCTAGTGGCCGTCATATTGGACAGCAGCAGCTCCACACACTTTTCTGCACCTGGCTTTTATCACTGAACAATATATCCTGGAGATGACTCCACAACAGTACAGAGGAGGAGTCTTCATTGCTTTTTACAGCTGCACAGTCCTCTCAGATGTAGATGGACCACAGTTTATTCAACCAGCCCCTTACTGGTGGATATGTCTTGTTTCTGGCCTTCTGCTGTATGAATTGTTCTGGCAGGAATGGCTTTGTGTTTATGTCTTTTTACATTGTTAGTTTGGGATAGATTCTTAGGAGAGACATTGCTGGTTCCAAGGGTAAGTACCCTGGTAATTTCATAACACCGTATCAAATCCCCTGGCTAGGAGTTATACCATGTTACATTGCCACCAGCAATGTACGTGATTGCCTATTTCTTCACTGACTATGTAAATGATGAGAAGAGGCATCTCGGCTTTTTGGTTTGTTTGTTTTTTTTTCTTTGCATCTCTTAATCCAGAGTTAGGTTTCACACTTTTTAACATGTTTAAGGAACACTGTTCGGGGAAATCCTTTTTGTATCTAGTGCCCTTTCTCCTTCAGAATGTTCTAATTTGCCCTTGCTTTTTCATAATCTTTCTACTACAAGGTAGATAACCTTTGTCATTGATGTAAGTTGTATGTTTCCCAATTTGTAATTTTTCAGTTTAATTTGCTGATGGGATGCTTTCTGCCTTACAATTTTTAATGAAATCAGGTGTACTATGGTTTTCCCTTATTGCTTCTGGATTTGAAGCCATATTTAGAAAACTTTTCTTCACCACTAGCTTTTAGAGGAATTTATTGTGGGTATATGTTTGTGGACAGGAGAGAGAGAAAGGGATCATATTTGAGCGTCAGGTGTAAGAGGAACCCCGAAAAGAAGTGACCGTCATGTGAGAAATATGTGAAAACCATTTCACTAAGTCAAGAGAATTAGGCATTTGGACCAGAGTCTTGGTCCTGTGTTTGTCTTGATAGCTCGGTCTCTACTCTTTTCTGTCTCTTGTGGGTATGGATCCAGGCTCCCCCTGACTGGCAGAGAAGGTCTTCATGAAGCAGGAACTCCATGTCACCTCAAATGGACCTGTCAGATGACTAAATGGATAGAACCACCCTCTTAGGGATAAAACATACAAAACCAGTTCCGAAATGTACCACTCTGACAGAGCAAAGGTCTAAGAGAAAGTAAAACCTCCAGCTGGAGCCTGTGAGGAGAAGCAAAACCGAAAGCAACACTGTTCACCTCATCCTTGACTCTCTGAGTGGTGTCCCATCAGGGAAGGTAACAGCCTTCTCGTCCTATGCAAAAGGACGGGGGTTTGAGTTAGAAGGTGCCACAGCTTCCCAAGTTATAGCCTCTCCCACTAAGCTACATCATTTCCTGTTTCCATGCTGGTTTCCGGGACCCAGGGTAAAGCTTGGACTAATTGTGCTTAGAATGGAGCCTGAGGTCATGGGGCTCCATGCGGTGGGCACTAACATCCATCTGGTTTCCTGGGGGCTTTTCCAGTTATGCAGGTCTGGAGATGAAGAGAGGGAGGTTGGGATGCAGATAAGGAATTGGACTGACAGTTCCTGTCACATGGTAAACACAC
Source organism: Orcinus orca (assembly GCF_937001465.1). Lineage (NCBI taxonomy): Eukaryota > Metazoa > Chordata > Mammalia > Artiodactyla > Delphinidae > Orcinus > Orcinus orca. The sequence continues at coordinate 89,519,182 of NC_064580.1, forward strand.
AGTACACATTAATAAATGAATGAGAAGCAGGGTAGAAACTACACATACGCCCTTTTAGTCTTTCTATACACATCTGAATGTTTCAAAGTAAGTTAAAATCACACTGTACTTGTTTTTCTCCAATAGAGTTTGAGGAAACTTTTCAATTCTGTTTTTAAAATACACATTTTCCATTGAGGGGAAAAAGAAAAATGTGTAGAAAATGGAGAGCGATGCCACCTGGTGACCAGAGTCAGAACTGCAGGTGTAAAAGTCTGACCTGGGGCCTTGGCAAAGGATGGGGGATGGAAAGGACTGTGGTGTTGGTGGGGAGGGGAATGAATTTCATCCTAAAGGCAAGATTTCTAGACTTCACACTGGCAGCGATCCTTCTGTATTCATGCCCATGCTGGGATCTTCAAGCCCTGGGACTGGAAATCTGGCCCCTAAGTGAACTGAGTAGAAAGCTGCATGAGTTAGTGTATGAATAATTGGTGTAAAGAAATTTGAGGCAAAGGGACATATACAAATACACACACATACAAAGAACTGTCAAATCAATTCTTTTGATCTGCTTCTGAAGCCATGAATATATGAATAGCGTATTGGTAATCAGTTTGCAATCTTTTGTATTTTCAACATTTTACTCGATGTTTCCATTCTGGAAACAGCATAGAAATGCAGTTATAAAATAAAAACATCTTCTATCTTCAACAATCCACACTCAGTGATTTATTACCAAAGAAATCTGTTTAGTGTCTAAGTCAATAAATGTATTTCTGCACTATTATTTTATGACTTGGCTGCTGATATGCCTGTTTAACAAAACTTTATCTCAGTACTTTGTTAGGGCACCAATGAATACTTCTCTTTGTTTAACACGTATGGAAAAATATAGACATGCGTTTTTAGAAACCAAAATTACATTGCCACACCCATCTGTCCCTACCTTTTGCCCACCATAATACAAAGAGAGTTTCTCTTCACTTATAGGTGCCTACTTTCCAGATTTTTCTCTGTATGTAATGCACTAACATATTTAATCACCCTCATACACCCATGTTCATATATATTCTTTTGCAGAAAAAGGGTCATCATATTTTACTTTGTACATCATGACAACCCTGTTCGCTTAATATGATTCATTTCCTATTAATTTATTTAGTTTGGTTTGTTTCCAAGTGGTTTTTCTGTGTATCCGCTCTTGATATCATTGACCTAACTCTACTGTTTAAGAATATTTTGTACATTGAAGAGATAAACCTACATCTGAATACAATATCCCCCAGATTTTCACACACCTTTTGTGACTTTTGAAATGCAGAGGATATCTAATCCTTTTTAATGAGCTTTAGTGTTTTTATTTCACTTCACGTTGTTTTAGAGAGAACAAGTGAATAATAATGCCTTCTGAGATGTCGAATGTCAGTTCATAGGATAAAATGTAACTCCAGATTACTTTGTGTAACTCCAGATTATGAATCCTGGAGCAGCAATTGGTAAGGTTGTTTCTAGGTCACGTTACTTAACTTTTAAGTTCTGTTCCCTGAAATGAATTCAGCAAGGTAGCAGGGTAAAAGATTAATATACAGAAATCTGTTGCATTTCATTACACTAATAATGAAATATCAGAAAGGAAATAAATAATCCCATTTAAAATCCCATCAAAAAATGAAATACCTAAGAATAAACTTAACCAAGAGGTGAAAGACCTATATGATGAAAACTATAGAACGTTGATAAAAGAAATGGAAGGTGATTCAAAGATATGGAAAGGTGTCCCATGCTCTTAGACTGGAAGACTTAATATTGTTAAAATGGCCATACTACCTAAAGCAATCGACAGACTTAATGTAATCCCTATCAAAATACCTGTTACATTTTTCACAGAACTAGAAATAATAATCCAAAAATTTATATGGCACCACAAAAGACCCAGAATTGCCAAAGAAATCCTGAGGAAAAGAACAGAGCTGGAGGCATAACCTTCCCAGACTTCAGGTTATACTACAAAACTACAGTAATCAAAACAGCATGGTACTGGCACAAAAACAGACATATAGATCAATGGATAGAATAGATAGCCTAGGAATAAACCCACCCACCTATGGTCAAGTAATCTTCAATAAAGGAGGGAAGAATATACAATGGAGAAAAGACTGTCTCTCCAACAAGTGATGCTGGGAAAGCCGGACAGCTCCATGTAAATCAATGAAATCAGAACACTCCTTCACACCATATACAAAAATAAACTTGAAATGATTTAAAGACCTAAATATAAGACGTGACACCATAAAACTCCTAGAAGAGAACATAGGTGAACCAATCTCTGACATAAATCGTAGCAATATTTTCTCAGATCAGGGTCCCAAGGCAAAATAAATTAAAGCAAAAATAAACAAATGGGACCTAATTAAACTTAAAATCTTTTGCACAGCCAAGGAAGCCATCAACAAAATGAAAAGACAACTTATGGAATGGGAGAAAAATGTTTGCAGGTGATGTGACTGACAAGGGGTTAATATCCAAAAATATACAACTCCATATCAAAATATAAACAACTCAAGCAAAAAATGGGCAGAAGATCTAAATAGATATTTTTCCAAAGGAGACATAAAGACGGCCAACAGGCACATGAAAAGATGCTCAACATCACTAATTACTAGGGAAATGCAAATCAAAACCTCACATGAGTCAGAATGGTTATCATCGAAAAGTCTGCAAATAATAAATGCTGGAGAGGATGCAGAGAAAAGGGAACCTCCTACACTGTTGGTTCGAATGTAAATTGGTGCAGCCACGTGGAGAGCAGTATGGAGGTTTCTTAAATAGCTAAACACAGAGCTGCCATAGGATCCAGCAATCCCACTCCTGGGTATATATCCAGAAAGAAATGAAAACTCATACACACACACACACACACACACACACACACACACACACACACTGGACTATTACTCAGCCATTTGCAACAACATAGTTGGACTTAGAGAATATTATACTTACTGAAGTAAGTCAGACAGAGAAAGACAAATATTATATGATATCACTTATATGTGGAATCTAAAAAATAATACAAATGAATCTATATACAAAACAGAAACAGTCTCACAGACATAGAAAACAAACTTATGGTTACCAAAGGGGAGAAGGAGGTGGGAGGGACAAATTAGGAGTATGAGACTGACAGATACAAGCTACTATACATAAAATAGATAAGTAACAAGGAGTTATGGTAATAAAGTATGGAGAATTGTATTCAATATCTTTTAATAACATATAATGGGAAACAATCTGATATCCGAATCACTTTGCTGTGCACCTGAAACTAACACAATATTGTAAATCAACTGTACTTCAATTTTAAAAAATACACACAAAAAATTCTGATTCTGATCATTTATAAGTACCTATTGGTCTTGAAAAGAGTTTAGGATTAAATGAGATAAAATGTAAAACCCCTTTCATATAGTAGTTGTGTACATGTTAATATCCTACCATTCAGGTTCTCTTTCCAAAGGGCAACAGCTTGTGCTGCTTTCTGGGTCCAGTTCAGCACCTCAAGAATCAGCTAGTCATTGTGGCCCCCACACCCAGTCCTCTTGGCCCACAGAGTAGGATTTCATCCCTACCATCATCTTCATGTCCAATGGGGAGCATGACACAGCCCAGATTCCACATCAGGCGAGGTTTCCACTATCAGTCTTTTAAGCCCTGGAATTCTATCATCTAAAACAGGAGGCTGCTGCTTGATCTGTGTAGAGGGCAAAGTGTAGACATGTGACCCTGGAAAATTTACACATTCCGTGAGTCTGAGGTTGGCCCTCTGTAAAATGGGACTAAGGGCGCCTACTTCTAGACTTGTAAGAAGAAAAGGAGAAAACCTCAAAGAATGTCTGGCAGGCAATAGGACTTTGAGATATATTACTCCTGGCCCACCTTGCCTCCTCTGTCCTATAAAATAGATTTGAAACAGCATCTGGAAATGTAGCAGCAAGAAGTGAACTTTGGTGCCATCTCATCATTTCCTTTTTCCTCATGTTTTCTTGTCTCCTTTTTTTCATTCTAGTTTGACCAGAGGAAATTTCTTATTGAGCCCCAGGAAGAAGGATTAGCACAGAAGAGCAAAGAACAGGAACAGGTCAGCTAGACAGAAGTCATCAAACGTATGTCCAGTTCCAGAGCCATCAACTGACCACAGGACCTGGGTTGAGTCTCTTCCCCTGTGTCGGCCTGAGTCCTAACATAGAAGTACACTCAATATAGAAACAGGGGTTAGGGGTGGGGCCTTTTCGGTCAGAAGACCAGGGTTTGATACTGGGAACCATTACTGGCTGGTTGACTTATCTTGAGCAAGTAATTTATCTAATATGTGTGCTATAATTGTTGCTATCTTTTATTACTATTGTGGGTTTATTCTTTCAGTTTTATGAGTATTATTATTTTTCTTACCACCCAGCCAAGTATGAATGGTAGGAGTGGTGATTAGCACAAAGTTAGGGACGAACCCAACTGAGGCTGGAGAATATAGGAAGTGAAGACAGAGAATGGAGGTGAAGTAAGGAGACAAGCCCTGGGCTCTCTCTGGGTGCCAGGCCCTGTGCCCAACCTTTCATGACCCAGGGAAGGTTCTTACCCAACAGAACTCCTGGTTCTCAGCTGCAAACAGTGGCGACCTGGGGGCTGCCAGGGAGGTGCCCAGATGAAGGACTATACCCTTATTAGCTCCCTCCCCACTGAAGACCACCAGAGCTGCCTCTCCTTTGCCATCTCCCTGCTCTTGGCTTCTGGGTATCGGAAAAGGTACCCCGTGGAAACTTCCACACCTGACCCTTGAAGGGCTTTTTCCTCATACAAAAGATACTCTACCTTCCTCAGTCCTCAAAGGTTGTCCTGCACAACTTACATTCCCACCAACAGTGCAAGAGGGTTATGACACAGCAATCCCACTACTGGGCATATACCCTGAGAAAACCATAATTCAAAAAGAGTCAGGTAGCACAATGTTCATTGCAACACTATTTACAATAGCCAGGACATGGAAGCAACCTACGTGGCCACTGACAAATGAATGGATAAAGAAGATGTGACACATATATACAATGGAATATTTACTCAGCCATAAAAAGAAATGAAATTGAGTTATTTGTAGTGAGGTGGATGGACTTAGAGTCTCTCATACAGAGTGAAGTAAGTCAGAAAGAGAAAAACAAATACCGTATGCTAACACATGTATATGGAATCTAAAAACCAAAAGCGGTTCTGAAGAAACTAGGGGCAGGACAGGAATAAAGACGCAGATGTAGAGAATGGACTTGAGGACATGGGGAAGGGAAGGGTAAGCTGGGACGAAATGCGAGAGTGGCATGGACTTATATACACTACCAAATGTAAAACAGACAGCTAGTGGGAAGCAGCTGCATAGCACAGGGAGATCAGCTCGGTGCTTGGTGACCACCTAGAGGGGTGGGTTGGGGAGGGTGGGAGGGAGACGCAAGAGGGAGGCGATATAGGGATATATATATATATATATATATATATATATATATATATACACACACACACACACACACACATATACTGGATTCACTTTGTTATACAGCAGAAACTAACACAATGTTGTAAAGCAATTATACTCCAATAAAGATGTTAAAAAAAAAGTTGTCCTGCACACTAAGGAAGGGGGACTCTGAGGTAAAGAAGGAAGTGCCTGCCTCTCAGAGGTATGTCATCTCCACGTTTTTACCTGACATATTGTACTTTTATCACTAATGACTTTATACATTTCCTATACACAGCCCGTCGATACACACACACAAACACAAACACACACGGAGATATGCTGTCAATTCCATTTGGTTCTACTTTACCTCCCCCATGAAATTGAGCACAATGAATGCTTTTCCAGGTTAATGAATGCATGTGCACATGTATGTGCACTATCATATTCATCAATAGGGGTTTTGAGGGAGTACCCCTTGGGCCTGTTATATCAGGGGAGAACAAAAGGACCATTTCTCCAGGCCTAGAAGCCCACTGTCTAAAAGGGAGGCTGCTCCACTGTCCTCTAGAGAGGGCGAGGGATGGAACCTCATCCCCAAACTCCCACTTACCTGGATAGGTGATAGAAGCTATATGAGGAGGAGTTTGTCATCTGTGAAATGGGACTCATCTTTAACACAGAGCTGTCCTGACGGGTGAATGAGAAAACCTGGGGCTAAGGCAGGCATTATGGAAAGGTGTTTCTCATTGTTTCTCCTAATGAGAATATAGATATCTTTATGAAGGAAGCAAATCTCTCTGGTATGCCTTGAGTTCAAAGTTTTAAAGACAGAAGGATCTCTAGCTTCTTGGGAGACTCAGAAGCTCCTAAGAGCTGCCCAACATCATGCCTCTGAGCAGACCCTAACCCAGTTCCCCACGCTGGGAAGACAGGCTTGCCTTTGACTCACCTGGTGAGCTCAGTGAGAGATGGCACCAGGGCAGCAAGCCGTAGTGTTTGCCTAACTGCTGCTCCTGGACTGCTACGCATGTTAATACGTTTATAGGAAAATTCTAGACCTGTCTCCCATTCAACAGTGCAGGGGTCCTCAGATCATGCGTCATCCAGCCACGTCACACCACAGTTTCAACCATGTGCTGCCTCCCTGTGAGACAAAAACCTAAAAAGTACTACCATTTCATTGAAATACAATTGTCCCTTCTTTCATTCACTAATAACTAAATATATATTGGGCTTAAAATTTATACTTTTCCATTTGAGGTGTCTCATTAGCTCTGTAGTAGAAATAAGATAAGAAGGAAAATTAATATATGGGCAAATTTAAGAGTTACAAATGAGCTGAGATGGCTCCTTCACATTAGCTGTTAACTTGCTCAAGTTTCAAGGCACTAAAGATTAAATAATCCCTCCTTGGACCCCTCTTCCCCATTCAGCCACAAGCCTCTCTTTCTCATTGTCTCAGTCTCTCTATTTCCTTCTCTCTCTCTCTCTCTCATGATGAGATCTCATTTTCTGTAGATAAATATAGAAATATATAAACGGGCATAATAAATATGTAAACACCTACATAAGCAAACTTACAGGAAGATATGATGAAGATGAAAACATTCAACGGTTACCTCTGGGAGGTATGTTTTGGGGTAATGATTTTTTTCCCCTCCACATGTACTGTGACATATACAGTGGAATGAACCTCATGCACACTCCTGAACACCCAACTGTCTGTTAATACAGAAGCAGCAGCCATGAAATTAATAAAAATAATACAAGGCTGCTCAAAATAACTAGGTAGCTTTATATGTACCACGGATGAAATGTTCAGATTAAAAATGACTGAAATAAACAAGGAAAACAAATTACCTTCAAGTTCCCATTAATCACTCCTCTACTCCTCCCAGCTCCCTCCTATCCCCATGCAACCCCAGCACTCACTTCTGAGACCACTAGAGGTTCATCTCAGATGGGGTGGAGGATGCCTGCATGATGTCCTGCTGCTGCTGGGAGAGGGGGTGCATGGAGCTGGAGGTGGGTGTAGGCAGTGGGATGGAGAACAAACTCTGGGTCTCGCTGGGGTCGGCATCCCTCACAAACAGCTCGTCATTCACGATGCACAGACTGAAGGAAAAATGGGCCCTCAGACAACTGGTGGATGGACACCCACACCCCCAATACTGACTCTGCTCCCACTGGCACTCAGCAACCAGATTCCTTCCACGTCCCTCCTGTGTCTGTCTCCCAGGTTCCTTGACTGGTACCTCTGCCCCTCCCCACAGAGCCCACCTTTGGAGAGACTGTCTACCACCTTCACTCGATTTATAGGTTTATCCCCAACTCACGGGCAATTTCACATTTACCCTTTACCACAGCCCAAGGGCTAGACGCTCTGATGCCCATTCTCAGAAGAAGACACTGAGTCACACAGAGGTCATGGGAATTGACCAAGGTCACACAGCGAGTGAGTGTTGTTTCAAGGAGAGAACCCATAGGCCGATTCCAGGCCCATACTCTTCTTAACCACTAGGCTACACTGCTCCTGGGATCTCCCTGCTGGCTTTCCACAATACTGAGTAAACCTAAGGTCTTTGCCACCACATTCCCTTGCCCCTGAGCCCAGGTGGGGATGGGCATTCCCGCCCACAACAGGGCTCTCACCTGCAGGAGCCAGCAGGGGTAGCGATGAAGGTCCGGGTGAAGGCACGCACACAGCCCTGAGAACTTCCTTCCACTTCAACAGCAAACAAACAACAGTACCCCTTAGAGCCACACGTGCTGTACATGCTCACATGGCGGTCCCCAGTCAGGGTGTGACTGGACACTCATGCTGAGAGGGCAATTGTTCACGGGAGCCAGGGTGTCGGGAATGGGGAGGGCAACTATAGGAGCAGTCTGCACCCAGTGACAGGGCCCCTGACGACCACTACACAAGTTCACGGGATGCATTTTTCACAGCCGCCCAAGAGGTGGATACTACTACCCCATTTTGCAAATGAGGAAACTGAGACCTTAAGTAACAGCCCAAGTTCTCAGAGTAAGTATCTGGGTTGAGAGCCACCAAACGCCACAGCCTGTGTCCCCAACGCCCAGGGTGTGAAGGGCAGACAGGCATGGACACAGCTCAGACCTGGATTGTCTGTGGGAAGCCTGAGGGCAGGAGAACACAGTGGGGAAGGGGAGGGGTGAGGAGGGGAGGGCAGGTGGGGAGGGGAGGGGTGGAAGGCAGGGAAGGGAAGGGAAGGGACAGGAGGGGGAGGGGAAGGGAAGAGAAGAGAAGGGGAAGGGAAGGGAAGGGGTCAGGGAAGCTAGGTGGTTCTGGGAGTGAGCCTGGCCGGGGGGAGGCAGCAGTGGGGCATCTGCGCTGGGGGTCTACACACACTCACCTGCCTTGAACACCCCGCAGATGGAGAAGCAGAGCATCGTTTCCTGAAAGGGAAGAGCCCAGGCGCCCAGTCACCACCTCCACCGCCCACCCACCTGCAGCTTCCTGGGCCCGCCCGAGGGAGAAAGCAGGTGCTCACTGTTTGGAACCACGTGTCCACCACTAAGGAGCTGAAGTCATGCTGAGTATTTGGCAACACACAGAGAGTGTGCACAATGACACGTTTTGTGTGCTTCAGCAGCTGGACCCGCAGGTCTGTGAGGGGAGGGGAAGCGAACGAAGGTCAGGGGCTGCCACGCCCTGGGCCCTATGATTGACCCCTTCACCGCCCTTTCCCACCCAGTCTTCCCATCACACACTCACAGGGGTCCTTGAGCTTCTTCATATTCCTGCTGTCCTTGAAATACTCGCACAAGCTGCTTCTAGGAGACAAAGAGCAACAGTGGGTGGTGGGTGTTTGCAGGAGCTGCCTGTGTCTGCTGGGGAGCCACACAGCCCAGGAGCACAGCCTGTGCTGTGATACTCACGGGGCTGGGTCCTCGGGGTGGAAGGGAATCGTCAGGGAGAAGCAGGCCTCCTCGTGATAAGCACCTGCGAGAACCTGTCTGTCTCCATAGTCATGGATCAAGTAGTACCTAAGGAGGAGCAACGAAGACAGTCTATCTCTGTGGTCTGGACCTCAAATGAGACTTGAAAACTCCCCTGAGCAGACCTGTGCTTAGGTGGCCTCACCTGTCCTAGACCTGCCCCCCTTGCTCAGCTTCCCAGAGATACTTACTGCTTCAGGAATTGCAGGACTAGACTCTTCAGCTCATCAGATCCAAAGTAGCTTCCCTGGAATCAAATGGCACTTGAGACTATGCAGTAGATAAAGCCTCCCTGCAACACCCCAAATGTTGTTTGATGCTCTTCCTCACCTTGCAGGGCTTTACTATGTAGGGAGTGTCAACGTCAACGGTCACTGGTGATGGTAACTCCTGGCCATCCTGGAGAAGGGAAGAGGAAGTCAGGAGTGGAGACCAGGGGAGTGGCCCTGGATGATCCGGGAAAAGGATGGGCCCAGGAGGGTGAGGGTCAGAGGTCAGGTGTGAAAGGGCCCTGGAAATTCCATGGGAAAGCTTACAGTGGATGTCTTCATCATGAGGTCCTGGAAGTCTCTAGTGTTATATTCAACTTGTGTGTGTGCGTGTGTGTATTTATAGGTATTTTTCCAGCAAGTATATCCATGTCATTTTCAGGAGTCCATGTCCCCCAAAATGGTTAAGGTTCTGATGCTAATATGTGATCTAGGCAAGACCCAAAGGGCTTGAGGGCAGGTGCAGAGGCCACCGACATTCGTAAGAGACAATGATTTACGTAGGCACTTACCAGGCGTAACAACTTCGGGAAACATTCTCTGATGGCCCTGTCCAAAACCAAAAATAGAGAAGAGGTGGTTGATGGTTCAAGGTTGCAATGCTTCCTTTGAGTTAAAACAGTAATACCATAAACAGAGATCAGTGTGTTCTGGCCAATCCAGCAGCACCCTTTGCCCACCTCTGCTCCTGATTTTAGGGGTTTTCGGTCCACTTGCCTGTTGAGCACTGAGCATCTGTCATCTTACTGTCTGAAAGGCACTGTCTCCTCATCTCTCTCAGTACCTTCACTTTAATATTCCTTCCCTCCCTCCCTTCCTCTCCTTCGCCTGGGTAGCTCCCACCCAGACTACTCGGACTCCCTTCTCCAGTGCCACAGGGACCAGCATTTCAAACCCCTGCTGCAGGGCTTCCTTCTCCTCCCTCCCTTCCTCCAGGGCCCCACTGAAGGCTGTGGGGAGAAGAGGGGATGGAGTGGGAGCCCGGGGCTCTGCTACCTCACTGGGGGTCCAGCACTCTGGCAAGACCCCGACACCCCCCAGGGATGGCCCAGGATGCTGGGCCAGCGAGGTGAGTGAGGTGGGGCTCAGGGAGGGAGATGGAGGGGATGAAGACAGAAAGGGAGTGAAGGTAGGAAGGGAGAGATGAGAGAGACATAGGGGCACAGAGACAGGGGAGAGAGAGACAACAAAGGGAAGGGAAAGAAGCTCTCCCGTGGTCGGGGTCCGGGAAGAAGAGAGAAGAAAGGGGAAACGGCACACTTGTTGCGGCTCTTCACCTGCCCCAGAATCGCCCAGACACACCAGGTAGGAAGGGAAAATATGCACATGTTGGGCTGGGGGCCCACTGGATGCTGGCTGAAACTTTGTCACCTGTGTGAACTCAGCCAGACTTGGGCATGGGAAACCGAGCAGCCATGGGGGCAGATCTTCCCCAGAAGGAGGAAAGGGTCAGGTCCCAGCTCAGTATGGGGCTGAGGATCCGTGGCCCCCTCTGATGATCACTGTCTTCTCTCCCGATGACCCCTGCACCTCTCTGAGTTGGTTCTTTATCTGAGGAATCATACCTGTCTCAGGCTGCCCAGGGCTCCTGTGAAGGACCAGGCAGGATGATGTGACATGTGCAGGGAGGGATGGGAAGTGCCCCTGAGAGGCCTGTCCTTCTCTCTCCTCTACCACCTCTGCCCTCTGCCTTCCACTCCTGCCTCGGGAAGCCCTCTGATCACTGGCGGGGGCCCACGTCTGGCCCCTTGACTCAGGGAGCCCTGCTTCTTCCCTAGGAGGGTCCAGCTCCTGGCACTGGGCCAGAAGAATTGATGTCATGACAGCAGCCACCCATGGCCTCAGCCCTCAGCATGGCACAGGAAAGCCCCCATGGCAACCTGGCGGAGGAGGGGCAATCCCTTTGGAGGAAGGGGAAGAGGGCCCCTCTCAGAACGGGGAGGCAAACCCCATCTCAGCACGAAGAAGGAAGGCTTCTCTCAGCAAAAGGCCCTGGACTGGAGGACCCTTCTCAGTCCAGGGCGCCAGCATCTGGATCAAGGCTGGTCGCTCCTGGTCCTGGTGAGGAGAAGCCCTGCTTCCTGGGGCACACTCTTGGGAGGCCTTGCTGGAATATAACTGGGCACAGAGAGCTGGAAACAGACCCCAGAGCGCCTGCAGAGGTGAGCAGGTCAGGGGAAGGAAACTCCTCACCGGTGATAGGCACAGAGAGAGCAGAAGTTGGGGCCTGTGATCCTCCCAGAAGACCAGGGCTGCCACCTTTGGCAAAGGGGCACTGTCACAGATAGTCTAGGCTCCCATGGGTGAAGGTCACCAAGAAGGGTGACAGGGTGTTCACACTGACCTTACATAGGTGGACTGGTCTGGGAAGGTGTCACACAATGGGTTCCCTTGCAGCCACAGCTCTTCAAGCTTCAGCCCTTGCATCTTGTTCAACTCCCACACAGACGTCAGCTGAGAAATATGGCGCGGAAGTGGGAAAAGGAATCCCAGGGAAAGAGGGACATCTGGATCCCGGCACCCCCAGACCCCTCCCTCCCACACAGGTACCTTCACCTGCCTCCTGTCATCACTCTGATGGCCACTAACATGCCCCCCCCACTCTCAACCCAACTTTGACCTGGCTCCCTCTTCTCACCTCATTTTTGGAGAGGTTCAGGATCTTGACCGTGGGGGCCATCTGTATAATGTCAGACAGGCCATCCAGCTGGTACAGTTTGTTGCTGCTCAAGTTCAAGGACAACAGCTTTGGGGCAAGAAGAGGTAGAGTGAAGGTTACTATCTAGGACCTTGGAGGCAAATCTGCCCTCCACTCCATCTCTTCCACCCCCTACCCTAATACCAGCCCTGGGCCTACAGCCTCACCTCAGGGAAATACTTTTCGATGACCTGCAGGGTGGCAGCCATGCAGCTTCTTCGATTCAGAATTATATCAATATCATAGCCCACCAAGTCTTCAGGAAGGAGAGGGGAGGGAATAGGATGGCTGAGTGGGGTGTGGGGCCAGCACCAGCCCCTCCCCACGTTACCATCCCTAAGTCTCCCTCCAGGAAGACCCCTCTGCCCTCGCCCGCCCTAGAATTACTGCTGTCAGCCATACCTGGGTCAAGGCGGAGCCTCTGGAGGTCAAGAGCTTGCTGGGAGACATCAAATCGTTTGCTCAAGGTCAGCTGTGGAGAGAGAGATGGAGAGAGCCGCTCTGAGGCTCTTGTGGTGGCAGGGAAATCGGGGGCGAGGGGGACGGGGGACTGGAAGAAGGAGAGGTGGGTCTGAGCGCTGGCACACAACACGCCTTGAGTCTGCATTACCTTTAGCTGCTCCATTTCTTCTGGCTTCAACTTATACCACACAGTGTAGGGAATAGCAGAGTGGCTGACAAAGACAGGTATCTGCAGGAAGAGGTGGGGTAAGCACCAGGAACTGTAGTTCGGAACTGTAGTTCCAAAAAGGAAAAACAGCCCCTGGCCTGTACTCCTTCCTCAGGACGAGGTACACGTAACGCCCTCGACACACACCTTTCGGCTCTCCTCGTCACAATTCTTGTAGCTGACATCCATCAGTGCAGAGGCAGTGCTAGCTTCCTGGACAAAGAACCGAGCCCCATTTTGCATAAAGTGGAACTACAGGGATTGAATGCAACAGCAATAGAATCAGAAGCCAACAGACCCTGCTGAACCAGGTCTCTCTCTCCCCCTTCCCTGTGCCCATGCGTCTGGCTTCGGCATCCTCTCTTACGTCCACTGGAGTGAAGGGGACACTGCAATGTCTCTGGATTGAGTTCATTAGCCATGTCCTGTCATACTTTATCCCATAAGGAATCTAAGGATGAAAAGAAGCGATGGGAGAGAGGACAGACAACAGGGAATTTAGGCTGGAGGACGAACCTTTTCCTGTTCTTTTCTGGCCTTCTACTAAGCTTTAAAGGGCTTCTAAAAAAGGGTCCACTGGCATGATTTCTTATGGGTGTGCATAATATGGATTTCCTAAATATTCTTTCTCTCCAGTCAAACTCTCTTCCAAATAATCAAGGTGTCAGAAATGATCTTCCTTTTATAAATTTCCAGGAGATCCTACCCAGTGCAGACACAGCTTGCCCCTCAGACAAGGTCTCCAGAGGCTCAACCCTCTTTATTCTCAAGATTGCTTTGGCAATTCGGGGTCTTTGTGGTTCCATATAAATTTTTGGATTCTTGGTTCTAGTTCTGTGAAAAATGGCATGGGTATATGATGGGGATTGCATTAAATCTGTAGATTACTTTGGGAAGTATGGACATTTTAACAATATTAATGCTTCCAATCCAGCAGCATGGGATATCTTTCCATTTCTTTGTTCATCTTCAGTTTCCTGCATCAGTGTTTCATAGTTTTCAGATAGGGCTTTCACCTCCCTGGTTAGGTTTACTCCTAGGTGTTTTATTTTTTTCAATGTGATTTTAAATGGAGTTTTAAAAAAATTTCTGTTGGTGATATTTCACTATTAGTGTATAGAAATGCAACAGATTTCTGTATGTTAATCTTGGATCCTGAACGTTTGCTTAATTCATTCATTAGTTCTAATAGTTTTTGGGCGGAGGCTTTAAAACTTTCTATACAAAGTATCATGTCATCCGCAAAGAGTAACAGTTTTACCTTGTCCCTTCCAGTGTGGGTACCTTTTATTTCTTTTTTCGACTGATTGCTGTGGTTAAGACTTCCAGTACTATGTTAAATATAAGTGGTGAGAGTGGGCATCCTTACCTTGTTCCTGAATTTAGTGGAAAGTCTTTCAGCTTTTCGCCATTCACTATGATGTTGGCTGTGGGTTTGTCATAAATGCCCTTGTCGTGTTGGGACATGTTCCCTCTATACACACTTTGTTGAGAGTTGTTGTCATGAACGGATGTTCAATTGTGTCAAAAGATTTTCCTGCGTCTATTGAGATAATCATGTGATTTTTATCTTTCATTTTGTTGATGTGGTGTCTCACACTGATTGATTTGCAAATGTTGAATCATCCTTGTGACCCTGGAATAAATCCTACGTGATTTATGGTGTATGGTCCTTTTGATATATTGTTGGATTTGTTTTGCTAATATTTTGTCCAGGACCTTTTCATTTGTATTAATCAAAGATATTGCCCTCTCATTTCCTTTTTCTGTAGTGTCTTTGTCTGGCTTTGGTGTCAGGGTATCGGTGGCCTTGTTGCATTCTTATTTTATGATGTCTTTGAAATGCCATGTGTTATCATTTCAACAAAGCAACAACATATACAATTCATTTAACACGTTTATCTTTCTAAGTCAGAAATGCAGTAAGAAAATGGAGGTAACAACAAGTTATTAACTATTTTTATTAATTATTAATTAAGTTTTACATTATTTTCTCTGTTTTTGAAATGCAGTTTATCACTTCAACATGTAAGCAATAAGAAAAAAATAATTGTAAAAAATTTTTTACTGAGTCTTTAAAATGTGTGTGCTATCATTTCAACAAGGAAACAATGTAAACAACATTCATTACTTTTACATTCTTCTTTCTTACTAAGTCTTTAAACTACAATCTGTTTTCATTTCAACAATGAAAATGCAATCTGTTTTCATTTCAACAAGGAAACACTATACACAAAATACTAATTATTTTTTCCATTCTTTTCTGTTATCGTTGATATTTTCTGTGTTACCATTTCAACATATAAACAGTAGGAACAACCTATTAATTAACTTTATTTTCTCTCAATTAGTCTTTGGAATGCAATGTTTTATCACGTTGACATGTAAACATATAAACAGGTAATTATTACAACATTTTTCCACTAAGTCTTTGAAATACAATGCTATCATTCTAACATGTAAGTATATAAAGAATTTAATTTACATTCTTTTATCTTTACTGTCTTTGATATGCAGTATGCTATCATTTCAAAATGTAAACAATACACGTAAATTATCAATTAGTTATTCTACATCCTTTGTTTCTTACTAACTCTTGGATACACAGAGTGCATTCAACACCTAGGGTACATCACATTTGAGAGTAGCCAAATTTCTAGAGTTCAGAAGCCACATATGGTTAGTGGGCACCATACTGAGCAGTGCAACTCTAGTGGAAGGGCAGAGGGAGCAAATACATAGGCAACAATGTGCACCATGAAGGAAATACACATGGTACCTTAAGAAAAAGCAGCCGCAGAATAAATCTACTTAAATGGGGAAGTAAGAGAAAACCTATCTGAGGACGTAACATTTGAGTCATAACCTGAGCCCTGAGCAGCTATCCAACAGCATAAAGAGGCCATTATCATTTGAGCAGACTACGTAAGGGGAAAGAGTGAAAAAAATACTGTGTTATGGGGGAATAAATAATTTCCCAAGTCCTCTAAGAAAGAGTAGAGAAACTGATAAATCATAGGAATGTCTACACTCTGAGTGAGATCAGGGACTTTATCTTTCTTAGCACCTGGAAAAGTACCTAAATCATAACAGATACTTGGTGAATGTGTGTGGAATAAGGAATAACTGAGCCAGGGGTCTGAGACCTGGGAAATCAGGTAGCAATATGCTGATGAAGATACCAGTACGTAGTTGACATTGTTTGTTTGTTTCCTTTTAGTTGCATATCGTTTCTCATAAGCCACCTGAGGTAATCAGAAACACAAGAAGTTTGCAGGTCCCTAGAGGGTAAAATTATTCAACAACTACCACCTCTAGGAAGAGTTTCAATTGATCTGACTTGTGTCAAGTGCCCATAAATGGATAAGTGAACCAATCAGTGTGGATAAGGAAATGATGTACCATGACTGGGTCAGCTTACGTCACATACCCAACACTGTGGTTAGCAACCAGAGGATGTAGAGGGCAGTGGGCAAGAGATCCAGCGGACCTTTCAAATTCCTCTATTTCCGTTTTAAAGTTCCTCTTTTATAGAGATCAGTTTACATATCCAGCGTTACTAACCCCAGTTTCCTAGAACAGTAGAACTTTACATATGTGTCTCTACAAACTTGGGTTTCAGGCAAAAAAAAAAAAAAGTGAATGCTTTCATGGCCACACATCAGTGTTGAAACACCTCCCTGTGCTGTGGAAATCACTCTGAACAACTGACCCATTTCATGTCATTCCTCTGTGCCCTGTGCAGCATCGCCTCCAACTGAGCCTGAACTTCAGCAAGTTTCTGTCGGTCCAAACGGTCATGAATAATCCATTCCTCGTAGCAATGGACAGGGACAGGATAAATCACATGCTTCAGCTTCATCAAGGAAGTCAAGTGCTGCAGAAGGCTCTTGAGCACAGGCATTGTAATGGGATTGAAGGCAAAGCTAAGGACATGGAGCTGAGTACAGTGGCTCAGGGCTGGGATGACGGCAGAGAGAGTAGAATCAGTTATCATACAATTGTTTATCACCAGATGTTGCAGGGTGCTTGAGACCTTCTCCAGCAGAGCCTGGAAGGGCTCATAAACTTCTGAGAAGATGTGGTTGTTACTGAGACTCAATACCCTTAGGTGGGTGGCCTGAGAGCTCTGGGACAGGACAGTGACATCTCTGTGAGAAAGCTGACAGTGAGGTAGATACAGTGAATCCAACTGAGGTGGCACAACTCTACAGAGAGAAAAATGTAAGGTTATTTCAGAAGAATGAGGGCAATGAGCCCCAAATTTTAGGTACCTAAGGATCTAGAATAAACTACTGTGTTCATGGTTTGCAATAAGTGGTTAACAATGTGGACTTTGGGATCAGACTTTATAGATTTGAGACCCTGAGAAAGTTACTTTACCACTCTGAGGTACAGGGTTTTAATCTTGAAAACGTGCACAGCAGTAATTATTATACAGAACTGCGGGAAAGATTAAGTGAAGAAATTGCATGCACTTAGTATATACGACATAATCAGTGTTGGATCTGATTCACTTATTTGGCGAGGATGGGTCTGGGAAAGCAGCCAACTGAGGGTTTCCTTTGACTAGTACCCAGATGACAAGCTCGCCATTCAGGTTGTAAGCCTGGGGGTTAATGCAGGAGCAAAATTATCTGGCAGTGTTAACTATTGGGGCCCATCCATGGGCATGTGCATTAGTCCTATAGCTTAATGTTTCTCCATCTGAATGCCTCCCCTTCCTCTCTAGAGAGCTGTAAAATCCAATAGGAGAAGGACTGAGTCTTTCACCAATATATTTACAGACATCTTTTAAGGTCTGCCCACGGTCACTGAATGAACAAATGAATGAATGAGCACAGCTTCCTTTTCTAACCTCATCTACTGCTCAACATAAGGTACCCCTCTCTCCCCCAGCTATGTTCAAACTCCCAGCAGTGCCTATGCTGAGGCAAAGAGAGAAATGGGTTACAAGGAGCTTAGGAAGATCCAAGCATGGTCTCTTCTGTGTTAACAATGAGGTGATCAGGGAACCCAGGCTCCTCCCCACCCCCTCACCTGAGCAGTTTGTGCAGTTGATCTGTGAGGCAGAAGAAAGACAAGCTCAGCTCCTGGAGATGGTCCAGCCGCCCAAGGCAGAGGAGAAAAGATCTGAATTTCCTTCTATTATAAGTTTTAAAGGGGATGTTACACAGAGTAAGGCTGTTCAGGTGGATCATCTGAGCCAAAAGGGTGACGACTTCACTCAGATTAGCCTGATCCATTTCCAGGTTCTCAATGCACCCCAGATCCAGAAACTGCAGGATACTTTTGGGCCCAGACATTCTATCGATTTGCAAATCTCTGCAGCAGACGTGCAAGGACCCAACATTCTGCTGAATCTTACTACAAAGGAAAGAGAGGAATTGCTCTGTTCTCAAGGTACTATTGAGGGAAATATCCACTAGTAATTCCATGGGTTCCTGAGCTGACTGAGGCTCAGACCCTGAATTACCAATCCCGAGGCACATGACTCTATGCTGAGCTTCTTCTATCTTAAGGATAGAGTGCTGAGAGTAAATGCATGACTTAAAACAGAAAGGGAATGCGGTCCCAATCTCAGAGCATATTGTCTTACAGACCAGGTCACGTCTTAAATCTAGGATCCTCAGTTTGGGCCCCCTGTAAGGAAAGGAAGAGACAGAACACATGAGAGATAGCTGATTTTAATATAACCCAGCAAGATCAATGATGAGAAGCAGGGACAGAACACTTTAACCCTGGTTTTCACTTCATTGCCATTCACCAAGTTCTTTCCACACAAATGCAGCGTCTTTCATCCTTTCCCCACCCCCTCCTTCACCTCCGGTCTTTCCCTGTCTCAATGCCCATATTCCACTTTTGTGTAATTGCACTCAAATCCATTCATAAATCCTCTATTCTATAGTCAATTCTATAAGGCAATACAGTCCCAAAGGTGACCGCAAGTGCTGACCGACAGCTCTGCAAAGACTGCAGTATTCACCACTGGCTACTGTTGGGAGACCGTTAGGTATTCCCCTGCCCCAGGCTACAGCATACACTCCTGCTTACTCCCTGTGTCTCTACTGGTCATAGTCTTACCAAGAGGAAGAGTTCTGGGCAGGGAGGATCTGCAGACCATCAATCATGGCTTCCAAGATGTCATAGTATGACTCTCGTGTGTTCAATGACCCAATATGGAGACAGCGAAAAGGCCAAACCCTCACCATTGCCCTTAGTATCGTCTTATGCCCACCCAAGAAGGCAGCGTTGAACAATGGAACAAAGAGGTCTCTTGGGATTTCGTCCAGGGCATGGATAGCTGCAGGCTCATTATTCAGCAGACTCTTTGCAGCAAGCTCAAGGAGGGCGACAGTGGTCTTTTGGTCCATCTTCAAAAACCTGCTTCAGAGTGGAGAATATTTAGAAATCCTGAGAAGATATCTATAGTCACTTGTTTGCTTCCAGGGTTCGCTATGGACAAAATACTTATTGAATAAGTATGTGGTGAACCATAGGGCCAACTCAAGTGACCTATACTATAGGAATAGAATGAAAATGGACTTCTGTGCAATTTAATTATATATGTGTCCACACACATGCATGCGCGCACACACACACACACACACACACACACACTTACATGAGATAAAATGCCGTTAGAAATCAGACGTAAGTTAGCAGAAGACAATGCTGACCACTTAGCTGCCTTCCTCAAATTATTTCCTCCTGAGGAGCTTCAAGACGGCAGAAGAGTAAGACGTGGTGATCACCTTCCTCCCCACAAATACATCAGAAATACATCTACATGTGGAACAACTCCTACAGAACACCTACTGAATGCTGGCAGAAGTCCTCAGACCTCCCAAAAGGCAAGAAACTCCTCCACGTACCTGGGTAGGGTAAAAGAAAAAAGAATAAACAGACAAAAGAATAGGGATGGGACCTGCACCAGTGGGGATGAGCTGTGAAGGAGGAAAGGTTTCCACATACTAGGAAGCCCCTTCGTGGGCGGAGACTGCGGGTGGCAAGAGTGGGAGCTTCGGAGCCATGGAGGAGAGTGCAGCAAGAGGGGTGCGGAGGGCAATGCGGAGAGATTCCCGCACAGGGGATCAGTGCCAACCAGCGCTCACCAGCCTGAGAGGCTTGTCTGCTCACCCGTGGGGTGGGCAGTGGCTGGGAGCTGAGGCTTGGGCATCAGAGGTTGGATCCCAGGGAGAGGACTGCGGTTGGCTGCATGAATACAGCCTGAAGGGGGCTAGTGCACCATGGATAGCCGGGAGGGAGTCCGGGAAAAAATCTGGAGCTGCCGAAGAGACAAGAGACTTTTTCTTGCCTGTCTGCTTCCTGGTGCACGAGGAGAGGGGATTAAGAGTGCTGCTTAAAGGAGCTCCAGAGAAGGGTGCAAGGAAATAGTTAATCAAATCCAGGAAGCACAGACAGTCCCATACAGGATAAATCCAAGAAGAAACACGCCAAGACACGTATTAATCAAACTATCAAAAATTAAATACAAAGAACAAATATTAAAAGCAGCAAGGCAAAAACGACAAGTAACACATAAGGGAATCCCCATAATGTAAACAGCTGATCTTCCAGCAGAAACTATGGAAGCCAGAAGGGAGTGGCAGGACATATTTAAAGTGATGAAAGAAAAAAACCTACAACCAAGATTACTCTACCCAGCAAGGATCTCATTCAGATTTGAAGGAGAAATTAAATGCTTTACAGACAACAAAAGCTAAGAGAATTCAGCAGCACCAAACCAGCTTTACAACAAATGCTAAAGGAAGTTCTCTAGGCAAGAAACACAAGAGAAGGAAAAGATCTACAATAAAAAACAACCCAAAACAATTAACAAAATGGTAACAGGAATATACATATCGATAATTACCTTAAATGTAAATGGATTAAATGCTCCAAGCAAAAGACATACATTGGCTGAATGAATACAAAAACAAGACCCGTATATATGCTGTCTACAAGAGACCCACTTCAGACCTAGGGACACATACAGACTGAAAGTGAGGGGATGGAAAAAGATACTCCATGCAAATGGAAATCAAAAGAAAGCTGGAGGAGCAATTCTCCTATCAGACAAAATAGACTTTAAAACAAAAACTATTACAAGAGACAAAGAAGGACACTACATAATGATCAAGGGATCAATCCAAGAAGAAGATATAACAATTGTAAATATTTACGCACCCAACATAGGAGCACCTCACTACATAAGTCAAATACTAACAGCCATAAAAGGGGAAATCAACAGTAACCCAACCGTAGTAGGGGACAGTAACACCCCACTTTCACCAATGGACAGATCATCCAAAATGAAAATAAATAAGGAAACACAAGCTTTAAATGATACATTAAACAAATGGACTTAATTGATATTTACAGGACATCCCATCAAAAAACAACAGAATACACATTCTTCTCAAGTGCTCATGGAACATTCTCCAGGATAGATCATATCTTGGGTCACAAATCAAGCCTTGGTAAATTTAAGAAATTTAAAATCGTATCAAGTATCTTTTCCGACCACAACACTATGAGACTAGATATCAATTACAGGAAAAAATCTGTAAGAAATACAAACACATGGAGGTTAAACAATACACTACTAAATAACCAGGAGATCACTGAAGAAATCAAAGAGGAAATCAAAAAGTACGTAGAAACAAATGACAATGAAAAGACGATGAACCAAAACCTATGGGATGCAGCAAAAGCAGTTCTAGGAGGGAAGCTTATAGCAATACAATCCTACCTCAAGAAAGAACATTTCAAATACACAACCTAACCTTACACATAAAGCAATTAGAGAAAGAAGAACTAAAAAACCCCACACTTAGCAGAAGGAAATGAATCATAAAGATCAGATCAGAAATAAATGAAAAAAATTAAGGAAATGATAGCAAAGATCAATAAAACCAAAAGCTGGTTCTTTGAGAAGATAAACAAAATTGATAAACCATTAGCCAGACTCATCGAGAAAAAAAGGGAGAAGACTCAAATCAATAGAATTAGAAATGAAAAAGGAGAAGTAACAACTGACACTGCAGAAATACAAAGGATCATCAGAGATTACTACAAGCAACTCTATGCCAATAAAATGGACAACCTGGAAGAAATGGACAAATTCTTAGAAATGCACAACGTTCCGAGACTGAACCAGGAAGAAATAGAAAATACGAACAAACCAATCACAAGCACTGAAATTGAAACTGTGATTTAAAATCTTCCAACAAACAAAAACCCAGGACCAGATGGCTTCACAGGCAAATTCTATCAAACATTTAGAGAAGAGCTAACACCTATCCTTCACAGACTCTTCGAAAATATAGCAGTGGGAGGAACACCCCCACACTCATTCTACGAGGCCACCATCACTCTGATACCAGAACCAGACAAAGATGTCACAAAGAAGGAAAACTACAGGCCAATATCACTGATGAACATAGACGCAAAAATCCTCAACAAAATCCTAGCAAACAGAATCCAACAGTACATTAAAAGGATTACGTATTATGACCAAGTGGGGTTTATCCCAGGAATGCAAGGATTCTTCAGTATATGCAAATCAATCAATGTGATACACCATATTAAAAAACTGAAGGAGAAAACGCATATGATCATCTCAAGAGATGCAGAGAAAGCTTTTGACAAAGTTCAGCACCCATTTATGATAAAACCCCCCAGAAAGTAGGCACAGAGGGAACCTTCCTCAACGTAATAGAGACCGTATATGACAAATCCACAGCCAACATCATCCTCAATGGTGAAAAACTGAAACCATTTCCACTAAGATCAGCAACAAGAAAAGGTTGCCCACTCACACCACTATCATTCAACATAGCTTTGGAAGTTTTAGGCACAGCAATCAGAGAAGGAAAAGAAATAATAGGAATCCAAACTGGAAAAGAAAAAGTAAAGCTGTCACTGTTTGCAGATGACATGATACTATACATATAGGATCCTAAAGATGCTACCAGAAAACTACTAGAGCTAATCAATGAATTTGGTTATGTAGAAGGATACAAAATGAATGCACAGAAATCTCTTTCATTCTTATATATTAATGATGAAAAATCTGAAAGAGAAATTAAGGAAACACTCCCATTTACCATTGCCACAAAAAGAATAAAATATCTAGGAATAAACCTACCTAGGAGACAAAAGACCTGTATGCAGAAAATTATAAGACACTGATGAAAGAAATTAAAGATGATACAAATAGATGGAGAGATATACCATGTTCTTGGATTGGAAAAATCAACGTTGTGAAAATGGCTCTACTACCCAAAGCAATCTACGGATTCAATGCAATCCCTATCAAACTACCACCGGCATTTTTCACAGAACTAGAACAAAACATTTCACAATTTGTATGGAAACACAAAAGATCCCGAATAGCCAAAGCAGTATTGAGAAAGAAACACAGAGCTGGAGGAATCAGGCTCCCTGACTTCAGACTATACTACAAAGCTACAGTAATCAAGACAGTATTTTACTGGCACAAAACCAGTAATATAGATCAATGGAAGAGGATAGAAATCCCAGAGATAAACCCACGCACATATGGTCAACTTATCTTCAATAAAGGAGGTAAGAATATACAGTGGAGAAAAGACAGCCTCTGCAATAAGTGGTGCTGGGAAAACTGTACAGCTACATGTAAAAGAATAAAATTCAAACACTCTCTAACACCATACACAAAAATACACTCAAAATGGATTAAAGACCTAAATGTAAGGCCAGACACCATCAAACCCTTAGAGGAAAACATAGGCAGAACACTCCATGACATAAATCACAGCAAGATCCCTTTTGACTCACCTCCTAGACAAATGGAAATAAAAACAAAAATAAACAAATGGGACCTAATGAAACTTAAAAGCTTTTGACAGCAAAGGAAACCATGAACAAGACAAAAAGACAACCCTCAGAATGGGAGAAAATATTTTCAAATGAAGCAACTGACAAACGATTAATCTCCAAAGTATACAAGCAGCTCATGCAGCTCAATATCAAAAAAAACAAACAACCCAATCCAAAAATGGGCAGAAGACCTAAATAGACGTTTCTCCAAAGAAGATATACCGATTGCCAACAAACACATGAAAGGATGCTCAACATCACTAATCATTAGAGAAATGCAAATCAAAACTACAATGAGATATCATCTCACACCAGTCAGAATGGCCATCATCAAAATATCTACAAACAATAAATGCTGGAGAGGGTGTGGTGCAAAGGGAACCCTCTTGCACTGTTAGTGGGAATGTAAATTGATACAGCCCCTATGGAGAACAGTATGGAGGTTCCTTAAAAAACTAAAAATAGAATACCATACGACCCAGCAATCCCACTACTGGGCATATACCCTGAGAAAACCATAATTCAAACAGAGTCATGTACCAAAATGTTCATTAGAGCTCTATTTACAATAGCCAGGAGATGGAAGCAACCTAAGTGTCCATCATCAGATGAATGCATAAAGAAGATGTGGCACATATATACAATAGAATATTACTCAGCCATAAAAAGAAACGAAATTGAGTAATTTGTAGTGAGGTGGATGGACCTAGAGACTGTCATACAGAGTGAAGTAAGTCAGAAAGAGAAAAACAAATACCGTATGCTAACATATATATATGGAATCTAAAAAAAAAAAAAAGGAAAAGGAAATGGTCAGAAGAACCTAGGGGCAAGATGGGAACAAAGATGCAGACCTACTAGAGACTGGACTTGACGATACGGGGAGGGGGAAGGGTAAGCTGGGACCAAGTGAGAGAGTGTCATGGACATATATGCACTACCAAACATAAAATAGATCGCTAGTGGGAAGCAGCGACATAGCACAGGGAGATCAGGTCGTTGCTTTGTGACCACCTAGAGGGGTGGAATAGGGAGGGTGGGAGGGAGGGAGATGCAAGAGGGAAGAGATATGGGGACATATGTATATGTATAACTGATTCCCTTTGTTATAAGGCAGAAACTGACACACCATTGTAAAGCAATTATACTCTAATAGATGTTATAAAAATATTTTCTCCCAAAAGGATACAAACCAATAAGAAGGAAAATGTACATCTACACAAAAGCCACACCCTCATCATTACTTTAAACTGGAGAAGGCCAAAAATTCAAAAGAATTGTAAGTAGAAAAAGAACAATCATGAATCCTGGCATAAGATTTGTCACACTCCCATTGCTAGGCTTTGTGGAAAACAAAAGACAGGCCCAGAAAAGCTGCCAAGAGAGAGGAAAGAAGATGGAAAAGGGCTGAAAGCTGATCTAAAACTACAGCAGAAGGACTAAGCCCAGAATAAATCTAAAAATACCAAAAAGGTGTCCTAGAATATGAGAGCCCGGACTACAGGGAAGGCACTCCAAAATCGGAGCTTATGAAGGGACAGGGATGATTTAAAGTGCAGTCTTTGAAAGATATAACTCTTAGGGAAGAATAAAGGCAAAGAGTTAAAGAGAAGCATCCGTTGGTGCTTGGGTAATGACGGAGAAAATAAACAAAAGGGGAAAATTAAGGATCTTGCAAGACATAAGAGAACCGCAAAATCAGAGCACTCAGGACTTCTCCCTTCATCACCAAAACAAACAAACAAAATAAAAAGGATATGGACTTTGCCATACTAACAAAAAATCACATTATTAAATTAGGAATCTTGTTGAAAAAACCAATATCATACAGATGAACAGAATGAAGGGAATTCCATACCAAACTTTGTAAAAAAAAAAAAAGAGAGATGAGTATACAAAAGTGCATACATATTAAACAACCATGAAGGAGAAAAAGACTGGAAGTCAACACTCCAAACAAAATTAATTATACTCAAGCAAGCATTGGAGGATATGAAACCCACCTTAAATAGGATATTTAAAAAAAATCAAAAGACAGAGATTGACTAAACTGAAAGGCTGAAGCAAAGATTTTATAACCAACTGGGGTATCCTTTAAATATCACAGCCTACAGAAAAAGCTTTTCAACTTGTAGAAACTTAGGAAATTCTGCAGCCCTTCGTAAGGAAGCTACTAGAGCAGGGGTCTGCAAACTGGCTCACTGAGCCTAATCCAGCCCACTGCTTGATTTTGTAAATAACGTTTTATTCGAACAAAGCCATGATCAATCATTTATGTATTGCCTATAAATGCTTTTGCACTACAGTAGCAAAGTTGAGTAGAGTGACAGCGACACTGTGACCCAGGAACTTACAATATTTCCTATACTTCTCTTTACAGAATGTTTGCCAAGTAATCTAAAAGAGGAACTGGGATTGTGATCCCACTGCGATGAGAAGGAAAACTTCACCAAAATACCCAATGGTGAGTATTTTACATACAATAGTAAAATCAAGGTGGAGGAAAGGGGAGAAGACTAATGTACAAAAGTTTTATGCTGTGAAAAAAAAAAAACACAGAAACTGTGC
This sequence comes from Orcinus orca, assembly GCF_937001465.1. NCBI lineage: Eukaryota > Metazoa > Chordata > Mammalia > Artiodactyla > Delphinidae > Orcinus > Orcinus orca. The sequence continues at coordinate 89,545,698 of NC_064580.1, forward strand.
AACTAAAAATGAGAGAAGGGATAGAAGTAGAAGAAAATAGAACAAACTTTTTATCATAATGCAGTAGGAGAGTGTTAAATGATACTGGAGGAAAAAATGCATAGGCCAGCGAGTAAAGTGTTAAGAAAACAGGTGGTTCAGGATGATTTTAAGAAAGCATTAAACGGGACCAATAACATGTCTTAATGATAAAAGCCAAAACTCACAATGAAGATATAACCCTTAAGAATATTTATGCACCAATAACAAACAAACATCTTTATAAAGCAAAAATGCAAGGAAACCTAGATAAAATAATAATAATAACAGGAAACAGTAACAGTAGGAGATTTAATACACCAAACTCAGTCTAAGGCTGATCAAGTCATACAGAAAAAAGAGAAAGCTAATCAATAATGTTATATAGGGAATATATTCTTGTCAAAAATGGATAATAGGGCTTCCCTGGTGGTGCAGTGGTTGAGAATCTGCCTGCTAATGCAGGGGACACGGGTTCGAGCCCTGGTCTGGGAAGATCCCACATGCCGCGGAGCAACTGTGCCCATGAGCCACAACTACTGAGCCTGCGCGCCTGGAGCCTGTGCTCCGCAACAAGAGAGGCCTTGATAGTGAGAGGCCCGCGCACCGCGATGAAGAGTGGCCCCCGCTTGCCACAACTAGAGAAAGCCCTCGCACAGAAACGAAGACCCAACACAGCCAAAAAAATAAATAAATAAATAAATAAATAAACAAATGTGGGGTTTAAAACAAAAAAAAGAAAATAATTTACAATTAATACAATCATAAATAGCATGTAGGTCAAATAATAAAGCATAATTAAAATTAGTAAAATATTTTTTAAATGGATCATAATTATCTCACAGAGATTAGATAATTAATTTCTATAAAGTAGAAATAGTACAAACAATCCTCTCTAACCCCAATGCAATAAAATTTAGTAACAAAAATTGAAAACAGAAAGGCCTTTCCACCTGAAAAAGATTTTTACAGCTTCTCTTAAAAACTGTTGAATATAAGAAGAGATGCAAACTGAAGTTGTAAAGAAATTTTTTAAAAGATTGACTGAAAAACTACATATTGGCATCTATGGGATACATTTAGAGCAGTGATCTGAGGCAAATTCACACAGTAGACACTTTTATGAGTAAAAATGGAAGAATGAAGATAAATTAATTAAAGTATGGCCTCAAAAAATGAAGAAAAACAACTAGGAAAAAAAGAACAACTAAAGAAAGCAAAACATAAAAGCAGAAATGAATATGATACAAAATAGAAAAACGAAATCTTGTTTTTCAAAACAGGCAAACCCCTAGCTGGCTTGATGAAGGAAGAAAGGGAGAGATCACACATAGACAAAATAATAAAAGGCAAAGGAGAAATAATCATTGAAACAGAAAAAGGAAGAGATTACTTTGCCAACCTCTATGCAAATAAACTTGAAAATCTATATGAAATAGGTAACTTCCTAGATAAATACAAATTACCAAAATTCTGATTCTAGTGTTAGAAAGCTTAAATTAGGCAATTTTCATAGAAGAAATAAAGTTATTAGAGCAATACCCCCAAGAAGCACCTTGCTCAGATGGTTTTACAGGTGAATCCTAGTAAACCATCAAAGATCAAATAGTACCAAAGCTCTATGAGTTATGTAAGAACATTAGAAAGGAAGGAAACTTCCCTAACTTCTTATATGAAGCCAGTAGGATGCTAACAGGTAAAAGGTAGATACCAAAATACTAAATAGAATATTAGCAAACATCCAACAATACATTTAGAAACTAATATACTGTGATCAAGTGCAATTTATTCCATTAATACAAGGCTGGCTCTATATTAGGAATTCCATTGATATCATTCACCATCATCATATAATTAAGGACAAATATCATATGATTAAAACCACAGATGCCAAACAAATCTTTGGGAAACTTCAACACCCATTCATGTTAAGAAAAGAAAAACCTCAAGAAGTGGGAAAGAGGGATGCATTCTTAAGATGATAAAAGATATATAATTAATTCCTCATGCAAGTATTTTATTTAGTGGGGGACTACCAGAGGTTTTCCAATAAGCTCAGGAACAAGAAAAGTATGCCCATTATATCATTCCTGTTCAGTCTTCAACTACAAGCATTAGTCAGTTGACTAGAGAAATCAATTAGATTTATGAGAATGAATAACAAGAAGTAAAGCCACCTCTGTGTGCAGATGATATTACCGTACACCTGAAAAGCCCTATAGAAACAATGACAGATTGAGTAAAACAATAAGAGAAATCATCAAGGTAGTAGGATATAGAGCGACATACAAAAGTCAATGGTCTTTGTGTACACACACACACAGAGCTGGAGGACACTTTAGTAGAGAAAATTCCATACACAATAGCAAAAACAAAGCTTAAATGCATAGAAATAAACTTAATGAGAGCAGCTATGCAAGGACAATTTTTAGACGCTCCTGAACGACATAGAAGGAAACTTGAATAAGTACAAAGACATTGGTCAATGTTCTTGGATAGAATAACACAACATTAAGAAGATGTCAGTTCTCCCTAAACTAATGTATAAATTTAATATAATCTCAAAAATACCAGCAAATGTTTCTATGGAGTTAGATCAATGGATAATAAAATTAATATATTTTTTAAAAATCATGCAAGAATAGCCAGGATATAAGTGAAAAAGAAAACCTGTAAATGGGGAGTAATGATACCAGACATTAAAGCATGCTATAAAGCCTCGGTAATTATAACACTGTGGTACTGGTACATGAGTAGACAAATAGTCCAGTGAAACAGAATAGAAAACCCAGAAAAACGAGAATAATATATGGAAATTTCAGTATATGATGAAAGGGCATTTAAAAGCACTGAGGCAAATATGGACGTTCAACAAATGATGCTGGAACAAATGAGACATCTGGGAAAAGAATCAATGTAGATCCATACCACACACCATACACAGAAATAAACTGTAAACGGGTTAGGAATCTAAACAAATGAAACCATAACAAAATCTTTAAGAAAATATGGCAGGACTCTGCTTTAACCTCAGCGTAGGGAAAGGCTTTCTAACTGTGACTCAAATTTCCAGAGGCAATGAAAGAAAACAATGATCTATGTGACTACGAAGGATTTTTTTAATGTACGGCAAACACATCATAACTAAGTCAAAAGGCAATTGACAAACTGAGATAAAGTATTTGCACATGCCTCACGGACAAATGAATAATAGTCCAAGTATATACAGAACTCTGAAGTATTGAAGGACAAAAGGCTAATATTTCTACAGAAAAATGGGAAAAGATATGAACAGATAATTCACAAAAAATATATAAAACAGTCCTCAAAATATAGTCACACTTTCTCATAATTAGACAAGTGCATACTAAGACAATGCCGAGATATCATTTCTCACCTACCACATCAACAAAGGTCACAAAAGTAGGGCAACATGTTCTGTTAGTGAGTCTGTGGGGAAACAGTCACAGTAGCTAGTGGGAGTGAAAACCAGTACAACCCTTCTGGAGAGAAATTTGGAAATACCTAACAGAAATACACATGCACTTAACTTTTGGCCCAACAATACTACTGCTGGGAATAAAACTTGAAGATCCATTTCCGCCAACACAAAAATACTTATGCCTAAGGTTATTCACTGCAGCATTGTTTGTAGTTGCAGAATGTTGAAAACCAGTTAAATGCCCCTACATATGTCAGCCGAGTCCAATGCAGCTGTATAAAAAGAGAAACAAAAACAAAAAAACAATGAAGCCCTCTATGGCATAAAGAGTTTTTTTATGGGATGCTGTTAACTGAAAAAGGAAAAGTGCAAAGGAACATTATAAAATGCCATCCTTCATTTAATATACAAGGGAATATAAGAACACATATATGTATCAGTTCATTTGTGCAGAGTAAATACAGGAAAGATTAAACCAGAAGCTAACGAGATTGGTTATCTACAGGGGGAGTGTGGGAAATAAGTGGCGAATGGGAGGGGCTTAGAAGGCATGAGGAAAGAGTGATACTTGTCTAATAGATGTTTCTGTGCAGCCCTGACTCTTTGAATCACAGTAATATTTCACATACCCCAGAATTAAATAAAAAATTAAAATCAACTAAGATGTGGGGAGGAGGCAAAGTCAAATACAAACACCAACAAATTAACCTAACTATATTACAAATGAATGTCTTAACCACAGCTGAAGAGGGGAGAAAGAAAATAGCTAAGCTAAGCAACTTAGGGAAATAGTAGTTCTTTGACTGCATCCTCTGAGGCCTAAGACATAAAGAACTGTACACAAACACAAGTTATCAAATCTGTTTCTAACAGGTGTATTGGGTAGCCTTTCTGCAAGTACTTCATGTATATATCAGGAATGAACAAGTAAGTAAATATTGAAGATAAGGAGAGCCAGGTGAGACAAAGAAGTTACAAACAAGGCTACAATGGATTAAAATAAGAAGTATCAGTATGAGCTCCTGGCTTTCAATATCCATACATATAGGTAGAGAAATTGAGAAGTATCTGTAAGCATGAGTATATACATACAATATATTTCCTTCATTTGTGGATGGAGAGGGAGGACTTAGCAGCAATGAAACCGCAACAGCAATGAACACACACTGAGATATTGGTTTCTAAATGTCATTTTCCAAGAAAAGGAAGCATGGCTCTTTGCAGAAGTGTTTTGATTTCAGGGCCGTGGTGGGGACAAAAACACAAGATGAACAGGAATACCTTACAATGCCAGCAAGGAAGTACACAAAAAAGGATCAGGTCATGCTGAAAGAACACAGACCCCACCAAAAGGAGCTTGCAGTCACCAAAGCTGGAACAATTCAAGAAACTAAATAATGATTTAATTTGATTATAAGTCACAATATAACATAGTTATTCATGATTCAATACTGATAAATAATCTGATTAGTTATTTGATTCAATAATTTGAAATAAAACAAGTTTTATCAACAACTTGAAAATTTATAAATAAATAAATGGGGGAGAAAAGACAGTTCTTCAGAATTCCAGTGAACCAATGTAGTAGGAATAAGGAAATAGAAAGTCACCATTAAGTCATAATTGTTGTAGGCAAGATCAACAGATGGATTTTAAAAGTCGTGAATAACAGTCTGAGAAGAAATAGGATATTTTCATAGTCTGAAAGTATTTCCTACACGATATTTATTACTTACAAATAGGAAAACAGTACTATTACAATGGAGCAACACAGTTGTCCCTACCTTAATCAAGTGTTGCAAATGAATATCATCATTAATACAACATATGGACATCATGTACCCCCTCACATGATGCTTGGAGCAAGGAACAGAATCGCTTTTGCAGCGCCGTGGTATAAGACCTAAAGTTAAGGCACAGTGACATGTATGCCTTGACATTTGGGGGAAAACCCAGAGGGTCTCAAATGGACTAACCACAAGTACCCATTCCCCTTTTGTGCTGCCGGGAAGAAGGTCCCCTAGCCAAAGAACCAGCCTTATCATGGGAACTAGCCACAGTGCCTGCTCGCCCCTCACTATCAGGTTTCAGTTCCCTACCAGCACACAGAAGTATTCAAACAAGCCAATCACATCCTCCCATGTGAACCAAGGGTCACCTCGTCCTCTTGCTACTACAGACTGCCCCCCACAGCCCCTGCTTGTTCACTCTCTTCCAGAGAATGTCTCCTGTGGGGCTCTATCTGGCCAGTAATGCCCTCCTCCCCAGGCTGTGAGTAAACGTTACTAATAAGCTGCCGTGGGTAGTATCTGTCCAGTGTCAGGTGTCGTGTGTTCAGCCACCCCCATAACACTAGGGTGGAAATTCCTCCATAACCAATGGGATGAAGGGGAGGAGAATAAAACAGGTATTGTTGCCAAAAATGTATAAGTTCAATCAAATCACAAGAACACATCAGACAAACCCAGGTTGACACACATTCTATAAAATACCTGACCAGTATCTTCAAAAGCGTCAAGATTGGGAAACACCCAGAAAGCTTAAGGAACTGTCAGCCTGGAGAAGACTAAGGAGAAATGATGGCCAAATGCAATGTGGTATCCAGAATGGGATGCTGGAATAGAAAAATGAGATTACTGGGACAAATGGTGAAATTCAAATAAAGTATGTAGATTAGTTAATAGTACTGCATCAATGTTAATTTCCTAATTTTGATACATTTTTCTATGGCTATATAAGATGTTAACATTAGGGAAATCTGGGTGAAGGCTTTCTATACTATTTGCAAAGTTTCTGTGAGCCTAAAATTATTTCAAAATAAAGAATTAAAAAAAAATTCAGGGCTTTCCTGGTGGCACAGTGGCTTAGAGTCCGCCTGCTGATGCAGGGGACACGGGTTCATGCCCCGGTCTGGGAAGATCCCACATGCCGTGGAGCAGCTAGGCCAGTGAGTCATGGCCACTGAGCCTGCGCGTCCAGAGCCTGTGCTCCACAACGGGAGAGGCCACAACAGTGAGAGGCCCGCGTACCACAAAAAAAAAAAAAAAAAAAAAAGAATTCAGTGGTTAAAGGAATGGTTATTGTATAAACGACACTGTTTAATAATAGTTTAACTAATTGAAATATGGTTAGGAGGATGGATATATGCTCGTGTCGCATCATACATTAAAAATCTATTTCAAACTGCTTTAGAGAGCCCATTAAAATAAATGAAAGTGCAGTTATCTCCAAGATGTAGATGAGTATTTATCTGCTTTTCAGAAGATAAACATTTTAAGTATGAAAGCAATGAAATACCATAAATATATATATATAGAGAGAGAGAGAGACCAGAGAGAGACAGGGAGAGGTGGGGGGGGGAGAGAGAGACATACATTTCAGTCCTTACAATTTAAAGTCTGAGATATCAAAACAAACCACAAAGAAAACTGAGGTGCAAAGGAGAAATACAATTTTTTTTTTTTAAGAAGCGGAAGGCTGATTGAGGGATTTTAAAGAGAGAGCAGGAAATGATTAGCCACACAACTGAAGCGAATCTCAGCTGAGGAAAGAGGAACCCACGGAGAGTGGACAGGACAGTGGACCCAGCAATCCGTTCCATTGCCTTTCTTATTAACCCCCAAACCTTGAACCTGGGTAATTTAATTTAGGTCAATAGAGGCGTAATTTACAGATAGAATGCTGTTGTAATTTACCTGATTGGAACAAGAGTTGGAAAAAACTTCAGCTGTCCAAGACCCCAGCAGTAGGAGCAGGTTCCTTCCTCTCCAGAGCTCGCAGCGGAAAAGCCTCAGTGTTTCCGGAACTGGGCGTCTTAACGGTTCCCTCTCAAAGTTAAGCTCGCCGGAAAAGGACTTGGATTGGTGCAGCTCAGGTCACGTGACCCTCTATCACTCAATCTACTCTGTACTGGGAGGAGGGGCCAGATTCCCGACCCCACCCAGAGGGACTGAGGGGAGAGAGCCTCATGCGTGAGAGGGTTCTTCTCAGGCGCCAGCGCCACCCTCTGACATCTCCTTGTCACAGTGTCTCTCCTTGTCGCCTGGGCACTGCCTGGCCAGGGTTTCTGCCAGGCCGGGTCTCAAACCTAGAGAACTGATGTCCAAATTGATAGTCTACACAACAGAGGGTGTGAACTTAAAAATGAGTGGCGGGCTTCCCTGGTGGCGCAGTGGTTGAGAGTCCGCCTGCTGATGCAGGGGACACGGGTTCATGCCCTGGTCCGGGAAGACCCCATGTGCCGTGGAGCGGCTGGGCGTGTGAGCCATGGCTGCTGAGCCTGCGCATCCTGAGCCTGTGCTCCGCAATGGGAGAGGTCACGACAGTGAGAGGCCCGTGTAGCGCAAAAAAAAAAAAAAAAAAAAAAAAGAAAAGAAAAAGAAAAAACACGAGTGGCAATGACGACATAAAGCCATCAGACTTTAGTTTCCCTGGGGCTCCGCTATATTAAACAAGCAGTCGAGTCCCCACCAAAACATAGGAAAAATGTATTCTTGCCTCTGTGCAGTAAAGCCAGCATAGCATTTACACTGATATTTGACAAAAGCAACGTAATGGAGAAAACTGCCGCCCACTAATAACTCTACTATCAATTGCAAGAATAGCTAATAGTATTTGTTTCCAACCCTCTCCCTGGACTCCTGCTTCCACTTCTTCCCTGTCTGCTTCCTTTTCTGGTCCCAATTGTTTACCACATTTTGGACTACAATACACTTTATTCATATGCAATTTTGTAAATTGGCCATCTCCCTTGGTGGAAAAATATAAATTCCAGGAGGGCAGGAACCTTTGTTGGTTTGTTCATTAACATATGCTAAGTGCCTATAGTAATGCCTGGTTCACTGGATACTTGAATATTTGTTGAATGAATTTTTCTCCAGCCTCACTAGCCTCTTTTCTGTGCCTCTAACCCTAACTCACCAAACATGTTCCCCTACAATTATATGTTTTCCTGTAACAGCCTGCCCCAGATAGCCCTATAATCACCTTCCTTACTAAACTCACATCTCTGTCAACTTATCAGACAAGGCTTACTTTTCTTCATGACACTTAGCATTTGATCATCGCTTTTCTGGGTTGTTTCCTTTGTTTGTTCGTTTGTTTTCTTTTTTGTTTTTGTTTTGCTTTAGTTTGCTTTTGTTTTTTTCTGTTTTCTTTCTTCAACACTTTTTCTTTTCCTTTTTGAATTTTAATTTTAGTTTATTTTTGGCTGCGTTGGGTCTTTGTTGGTGCGTGCGGGCTCTCTCAAGTTGCAGCCAGTGGGGACTACTCTTCGTTGCGGTGCACAGGTTTCTCATTGCAGTGGCTTCTCTTGTTGCGGAGCACGGGCTCTAGGTGCGCGGACTTCACTAGCTGTGGCACACGGGCTCAGTAATTTTGGCTCACGCACTCCAGAGCACAGGCTCAGTAGTTGTGTCACATGGGTTTAGTTGCTCCGTGGTTGTGGGATATTCCCGGACCAGGGCTCGAACCTGTGTCCCCTGCATTGGCAGGCAGAGTCTTAACCCCTGTGCCACCAGGGAAGACCAACATTTTTTCTTACACTCTAATTGAAGATAAAGAAGTAGACCAGCCACAGCCATTTTAATTTTTGTAGTACAACGTCATCTGTCAGTAGATGGGGTAATGGCATCAAATATCTTAAGACTGGATCCCTGGTTTTATGGCTTTACCACTTAGTGGTACCACAAGCTACATGACCTTGGCCAGGCACATCAACTCTTCCAAGATTTCATTATCCATATTCAAAAGGAGAATGGCAATTTTTTTGAATTTTATTTATTTACTGATTGATTTTCAGCAGGTTCTTATTACTTATCTATTTTATACATATTAGTGTATACATGTCAATCCCAAGCTCCCAATTCATCCCAGCACCACCCACAACCCACCCGCCCGCACTTTCTCCCCTTGGTGTCCACACATTTGTTCTCTATATCTGTGTCTCCATTTCTGCTTTGCAAACCGGTGCATCTGCACTATTTTTCTAGATTACACATATATGTGTTATTCTACGATATTTGTTTTTCTTTTTCTGACTTAATTCAGTCTGTATGACAGTCTCTAGGCCCACACACATCTCTATAAATGACCCAATTTTTTTTCTTTTTATGGCTGAGTAATATTCCATTGTATATATGTACCACATCTTCTTTATCCATTCATCTGATGATGGGCATTTACGTTGCTTCCATGACCTGGCTGTTGTAAATAGTGCTGCATTGGTGTGCCTGTGTCTTTTTGAATTATGGTTTTCTCTGGGTATATGCCCAGTAGTGGGATTGCTGGGTCATACGGTAATTCTATTTTTAGTTTTTTAAGGAACCTCCATACTACTCTCCCTAGTGGCTATACCAATTTACATTCCCACCAACAGTGCAAGAGTTTTCCCTTTTCTCCACACCATTTTTAGCATTTGTTGTTTGTAGATTTTCTGATGATGCCCATTCTAATTGGTGTGAGGTGATACCTCATTGTAGTTTTGATTTGCATTTCTCTAATAATTAGTGATGTTCAGCAGCTTTTCATGTGCCTCTTAGCCATCTGTATATCTTCTTTGGAGAAATGTCTATTTAGGTCTTCTGCCCAGTTTTTAATTGGGTTTTCCTTTTTTTTAATATTGAGCTGCATGTGCTGTTTATATATACTTGAGATAGTTCCTTTGTCCATTGATTCGCTTGCAAATACTCTCTCCCATTCTGAGGGTTGTCTTTTTGTCTTTTTTATAGTTTCCTTTGCTGTGCAAAAGCTTTTAAGTTTCATTAGGTCCCATTTGTTTATTTTTGTTTTTATTTCCATTACTCTAGGAGGTGGATAAAAAAGATCTTGCTGTGATTTATGTCAAAGAGTGTTCTTCCGAAGTTTTCCTTTAAGAGTTTTATAGTGTTCGGTCTTACATTTAGATCTCTAATCCATTTTGAGTTTATTTTTGTGTATGGTGTTAGGGAGTGTTCTAATCTCATTCTTTTACTTGTAGCTGTCCAGTTTTCCCAGAACCACTTATTGAAGAGACTGTCTTTTCTCCATTGTATATCCTTGCCTCCTTTGGCATACATTAGTCAACCATAGGTGCATGGGTTTATCTCTGAGCTTTCTACCCTGTTCCATCGATCTGTATTTCTGTTTTTGTGCCAATATCATATTGTCTTGACTACTGTAGATTTGTAGCATAGTCTGAAGTCAGGGAGTCTGATTCCTCCAACTCTGTTTTTCTCCCTCAGGATTGCACTGGCTATTCAGGGTCTTTTGTGTCTCCATATAACTTTTAAGACATTTTGTTCTAGTTCTGTAAAAAAATGCCTTTAGTAATTTGTTAGGGATTGCATTGAATCTGTAGATTGCTTACGGTTGTATAGTCATTTTCACAATGTTGATTCTTCCAGTCCAAGAACATGGTACATCTCTCCATCTGTTTTTGTCATCTTTGATTTCTTTCATCAGTGTCTTATAGTTTTCTGAGCCCAGGATTTTTACCTCCTTAGGTAGGTTATTCCTAGTTATTTTATTCTTTTTGTTGCAGTGGTAAATGGGAGTGTTTCCTTACTTTCTCTTTCTAATCTTTTGTTGTTAGTGTATAGGAATGCAAGAGATTTCTGTGCATTCATTCTGTATCCTGCTATTTTACCAAATTCATTGATTAGCTCTGGTAGATTTCTGGTGGCATCTTTACGATTATCTATGTATAGTATCATGTCATCTGCAGACAGTGACAGTTTTACTTCTTCTTTTCCAATTTAAGTTCCATTTATTTCTTTTCCTTCTCTGATTGCCGTGGCTAGGACTTCCAAAACTATGTTGAATAATAGTGGTGAGAGTGGACATCCTTGTCTTCTTCCTGATCTTAGAGGAAATGCTTTCAGTTTTTCACCATTGAGAATGATGTTTGCTGTGGGTTTGTCGTATATGGTCTTTATTATGTTGAGGTAGTTTCCCTCTATGCCCACTTTCTGGAGAATTTTTATCATAAATGGGTGTTGAATTTGGTTGAAAGCTCTTTCTGCCTCTGTTGAGATTATCATACAGTTTTTATCCTTCAATTTGTTAATATGGTGTTTCACATTGATTGATTTACATATATTGAAGAATCCTTGCATTCCTGGTATAAATCCCACTTGATCCTGGTGTATGATCCTTTTGATGTGTTGGTGGATTCTGTTTGCTAGTATTTTGTTGAGGATTTTTGCATCTATATTTATCAGTGATATTGGTCTGTAATTTTCTTTTTTTCGTAGTGTCTTTTTCTGGTTCTGGTATCAGGGTGATGGTGGCCTAGTAAAATGACTTTGGGAGTGTTCCTTCCTTTGCAATTTTTTGGAAGAGTTTGACAAGGATGGGTGTTAGCTCTTCTCTAAATGTTTGATAGAAGTCACCTCTGAAACCACCAGGTCCTGGACTTTTGTTTGTTGGAAGATTTTTTTTTTTTTTTTTTTTTTTTTTTTTTTTTGCTGTACGTGGGCCTCTCACTGTTGTGGCCTCTCCCGTTGCGGAGCACAGGCTCCAGATGAGCAGGCTCAGCAGCCATGGCTCAGGGGCCCAGCCGCTCCGCGGCATGTGGGATCCTCCCGGACCGGGGCATGAACCCGTGTCCCCTGCATCGGCAGGCGGACTCTCAACCGCTGCGCCACCAGGGAAGCCCTGTTGGAAGATTTTTAATCACAGTTTCAACTTTTTTACTTGTGATTGGTCTGTTCATATTTTCTATTTCTTCCTGTTCAGTCTTGGAAGGTTATACCTTTCTAAGAATTTGTCCATTTCTTCCAGGTTGTCCATTTTATTGGCATATAGTTGCTTGTAGTAGTCTCTTATGATCCTTTGTATTTCTGCTGTGTCTGTTGTACCTTCTCCTTTTTCATTTCTAATTTTATTGATTTGAGCCCTCTCCCTCTTTTTCTTGATGAATCTGGCTAAAGGTTTATCAGTTTTGATAATCTTCTGAAAGAACCAGCTTTTAGTTTCATTGACCTTTGCTATTCTCTTCTTTGTTTCTTTTTCATTTATTTGTGCTCTGGTCTTACGAATTCTTTCCTTCTACTAACTTGGGGTTTGTTTGTTCTTCTTTCTCTAGTTCCTTTAGGTGTAAGGTTAGATTGCTTATTTGGGATTTTTCTTGTTTCTTGAGGTAGGATTGTATTGCTATTAACTTCATTCTTAGAATTGCTTTTGTTGCATCCCATAGGTTTGGGGTCGTCATGCTTTCATTGTCATTTTTTTAACATCTTTATTGGAGTATAATTTCTTTACAGTGGTGTGTTAGTTTCTGCTTTATAACAAAGTGACTCAACTATACATATTCATATATCCCCATATCTCCTCCTTCCCTCTTGTGTTCATTGTCATTTGTCTCTAGGTATTTTTCGATTTCCTCTTTGATTTCTTCTTGATCTCTTGGTTATTTTGTAACATATTGTTTAGCCTCCAGGAGTTTGTGTTTTTTACGTTTTTTTCCTATAATTTATTTTTAGTCTCATAGCTTTGGGGTCCGAAAACCTTCTTGATATGATTTCAATTTTCTTAAATTTACTGAGGCTTGACTTGTGACACAAGGTGTGATCTATCCTGGAGAATGTTCCGTGTGCACTTGCGAAGAAAGTGTAACCTGCTGTTTTTGGATGGAATGTCCTATAAATATCAATTAAAGCTATCCGGTCTATTGTGTCATTTAAAGCTTGTGTTTCCTTGTTAATTTTCTGTCTGGATGATCTGTCCATTGCTCTAAGTGAGGTGTTAAAGTCCCCCACTATTATTGTGTTACTGTCAATTTCCCTGTTTATAGCTGTTATCATTTGCTTTATGTATTGAGGTGCTCCTATGTTGGGTGCATATATATTTATAATTTTTATATCTTTTTCTTGGATTGATCCCTTGATCGTTATGTAGTGTCCTTCCTTGTCTGTTGTAACATTCTTTATTTTAAAGTCTATTTTGTCTTGTATGAGTATTGCTACTCCAGCTTTCTTTCGATTTCCATTTACATGGAATATCTTTTTTCCATCCCCTCACTTTCATTCTGTATGTGTCCCTAGTTCTGAAGTGGGTCTCTTGTAGACAGCATATATATGGGTCTTGCTTTTGTATCCATTCAGCAAGTCCGTGTCTTTTGGTTGGAGCATTTATGCATTCACATTTAAGGTAATTATCAATATGTATGTTCCTATTACCATTTTCTTAATTGTTTTGGCTTTGTTTTTGTTGGTCCTTTTCTTCTCTTGTGTTTCCCACTTAGAGAAGTTCCTTTAGCATTTGTTGTAGAGCTGGTTTGGTGGTGCTGAATTCTCTTAGCTTTTGCTTGCCTGTAAAGCTTTTGATTTCTCTGTCGAATCTATCCTTGCTGGGTAGAGTAATCTTGCTTTAAGGTTCTTCCCTTTCATCACTTTAAATGTACCGTGCCACTCCCTTCTGGCTTGTAGAATTTCTGTTGAGAAATCAGATGTTAACCTCTGCAAGTTCCCTTGTATGTTGTCATTTTTCCTTTGTTGCTTTTAATGATTTTTCTTTGCCTTTAAATTTTGTCCGTTTGATTACTATGTGCCTTTGTGTGTTTCTCCTTGGGTTTATCCTGCCTCGTACTCTCTGTGCTTCCTGGACTGGGTGGCTATTTCCTTTCCCATGTTAGGGAATTTTTCGACTATAATCTCTTCATATATTTTCTTGGGTCCTTTCTCTCTCTCTTCTCCTTCTGGGACTCCTATAATGCAAATGTTGGTGCATTTATTGTTGTCCCAGATGTCTCTTAAGCTGTCTTCATTTGTTTTCATTCTTTTTTCTTTATTCTGTTCCACAACAGTGAATTCCACCATTCTGTCTTCCAGGTCCCTTATCCGTTCTTCTGCCTCAGTTATTCTCCTGTTGGTTCCTTCTAGTGTATTTTTCATTTCAGTTATTGTATTGTTCATCTCTGTTTGTTTGTTCTTTAATTCATCTATGTCTTTGTTAAAGATGTCTTGCATCTTCTCGATCTTTGCCTCCATTCTTTTTCTGAGGTCCTGGATCATCTTCACTATCATTATTCTGAATTCTTTTTCTGGAAGGTTGCCTATCTCCACTTCATTTAGTTGTTTTTCTGGGGTTTTATCTTGTTCCTTCATTTGGTACAAAGTCCTCTGCCTTTTCATTTTGTCTATCTTTCTGTGAATGTGGTTTTTCTTCCATAGCCTGCAGGAATGTAGTTCTTGCTTCTGCTGTCTGCCCTCTGGTGGATGAGGCTATCCAAGAGTGGCAATTGATGTGACTTCTTAAGACTGTTGATTGTGTTCCGTTCAGATAATGCATATATAGGGCTTAGCAGAACACTTGACAGTGATGGTAAATGGATAATTATTATCATTATCATTGACTTATGTTATCAGGATTGAGCATCAAGAGATCTAGGGTTCTTCCTAGTCTCTATTGCTTAAAAATATATTTTGCAATTTCCAAGAAGTCACTTTAAACCACACTGTGCTTTAGATTGTGTTTCAGTCCAAGGGAATAATAACCCCTGTCAATACTATTTACCATAAGTGGTTTAAGGAAAATGTAATGATTTAATGAATCTCAAACCCAGTATCACTTTTTTAATGGGTAATCGCCAGTTGAAGTGCTTAGGGTGTCCAGAAAAATTTCTAAAGATCCCCAGGCAAGGATAATGAAAAGCCAGTTCTCCCTCCATCAAAGGACAAGACATTAGCCCAGCCTAATGTCAGGTTCTGCCCAGACCATCCTGAAGAGAAAACAACTGATAGGTTGAATTGGTGCGCCACTTATACAGACAGCAACTGGGCAGGGTGCAATGATAATGCACTTAACATCTTCCTCTAGGTCGACCATTGCTGGGTGAAGATCCAGAATAGCAGAAACTTTTCAAAAGAAGAATTTTAAGGTAATATTTTCCTTCTCATACCCCTACAAGAATCTTGAAAACAGGCTTCTCATATTTTTAATTTGCAAAGGATGTAATTTCTGGTATATTGTAGATATACCTGATGAATATGTTTTAGATATCCTTTTTCCAAATCTTGGCACTACAAGTATAGTTCACTCAGTTTATGGAAAATGTTTAGCATATGACTGAACAATTGGAAATATAGTTCTCACTGAAAAAAATTTCAAATATGAAGAGAATTACCATTTATAAGTAAAAGTCTGACTTCATTTGTCAATTTCAGTAAATGTGTAAATGACACTCTATTGTATCTTCCTTCTGAATTCCAAATCTAATATTAATTGGTGGATAGTAAGATAGAAAGCAAGGTAGAAGAAGCCCACTTTGTGGTCTCAGAACTATCTCCCAGGATCCATGCAGTTTCAATAAGAGATACACTATTTTTGAGATCTATAGTTTCCACTTGTTTCTTTCTTTTAAATCCCACTGCTTTGCTGAGATTTTCATTTGTTTTAAGAGAATCTGTAACTGCTTCATAATTACTTTAGGATGGTCACTTCAAAATTCTTGTCATTATTCCAACATTATTCACTTCAGCGTTGGTATCTGTACGTTGTCTTTTATTATTCAAGATGTGATTTTCTTGATTCTTGGTATTTTGATCTCTGTCATATCCTGGGCATATCCTGGGAATACCACATTATCAGACTCTGGACCCTATTTATCTTTATTGTTTGCGTAATATTTCGGTGTAACACAGAGTGGTATGGGTTATATGTTCAGATTCCTGTTCTGATTCCACCCTAGCAAAAGTGGATTACTCTGTCACACTGCCTCAGTGGTAGCTGAACTCCCACCCCAGCGCTGCCTACCTTTCCAATGAACGAGAGGCACCAATTCACAACATTTTGTTGCCTCAGAATGGGAGTATAAGCTCAGTTCCCCTCTGGGCATTGGTGACACTATGGAAGGGGGATGGGAATGGCAGACTGAATAATTTGTGGCTGCCTGCAGGGCTGGGGGAAGAAGCTTGGCTAGCTTGCCACTGGTCTCTGAGACTTCAAGGGAAAAAGAGGGAAAGCTGAGTGCGAAGCAACCCTGCCTCCCACTACCGGGTTTTGTCTTGATGATGAGTGGAGGAGAGGCTCAGCTCTCAAAAGGGCCCAGCACACAAAGACGGGTGAGGGAGAAAGTGGAGTGTTGAGTAGTCCCACCTGATACCACCTCATTAATGCCGGGTGGACGTGGAGGTTCAGCTAACCACTGGCATCACTGACACCAGAAATGGGGATAATGGAATGCTTACTAGTCCCAATCTGCACTGCCTCCTTCAGTGTCATTGTTGTTGAATGGGGGTGGAGCCTTAGGTTGCTGATGGACCCCTCTGATATTACCCTGATGGGTGAATTGAATGGTCATCACCTGCTTCAGAGAGGCAGGGTAGCAGATTAGCCCCCCACCCCAGCCTCTGAAACCTCAGGGGTTGGGGTAAAGTTTTTCCATTGGTGTTTGTCTGGAGAGGAGGTGCATTATTACCAAACAGGTCTTCTGTGTTTAGACCACACTTTTCATGATCCTTTGGCTAGAGGAATAGACTTTTCTTAGAGCTTTGTGTGTATCATTGTTGGTGGTTCTGAGTTGGAGGCTTCTGCAGTGCCCTATCTGGGACGTTTTGGAGGAAATAAGGAAACTGAGGGAACTTTACTCTTGTGTCCTTGTTCAAGTCCCAAGGACAGTAAGCAGTTCATCTTCTGCTTTCTACCCTTTACATTTTCCTTTGCTTTTTTGCTATGCTATAGCCACGTTGTTGTTATTATGTTCTCAAGCTTAGCTGGTACTGGAAGTTTCAAGGAAATTGATTTTAATCAGTATTTTTTTTATGTGAACCATTTTTAAAGTCTTTATTGAATTTGTTACAATATTGCTTCTGTTTTACGCTTTTGGGTTTTTTGTCTGCAAGGCATGTGGGATCTTAGCTCCCCGACCAGGGACCAAACCCGCCCCCCCTGCATTGGAAGGCAAAGTCTTAACCACTGGACCATGAGGGAAGTCCCTAGTCATTATATTTTGATGATTCTGGTGAGCTTACCAGAATCTGCTCATCTTTTGATCACCCACTGGATTGGAGAGCAGTTCCTCAATAAGAAAATGTAACATCAGGCTTGCCTTTTCAGTACTTTGCTTCTCCTTGAACTTCCTGATGCCTGAGCTGCCATGGCCCGT
Source organism: Orcinus orca (assembly GCF_937001465.1). NCBI lineage: Eukaryota > Metazoa > Chordata > Mammalia > Artiodactyla > Delphinidae > Orcinus > Orcinus orca. The sequence goes on from NC_064580.1 coordinate 89,563,241, forward strand.
GATGGGCTCTTCCTGAAATGTGGCAGATCAAATTCATTTTCTGTGTTTTCAGGTTTCCAAGTATGATGCTCATTTAACTCTCTAAGTTATACATTATTTTAAAAATATGTTTCTCTGAGTAGTAAAGCAATACTAGTTGCAAACCACTGAGTCTTGCTTATTCAAAAGTATTCTTTACCAGTGGGAGTCTAAATGATATGGTCTGGTTTGCCAATGGAATTCATGAATGAAAATTTCAGCTACAGAGAAGAGACTGGTAAACTTTTCTCTCAGTTTAGAGACTGGTGTCCTAGTTTTGATAACTAGGTTCAAGACTGGAAGCCTGTGAAACCTTCAAAATGTGGAAAAGAGTATTATGGTTTTTTGTTTAATGAATTCCATGGGTTGGGAAGGGGGTCATGAAATTCTTGAGTGAATGTGAAAGAATGGCGAGAATATTATATGAAGAACACATAAAGTTCCTATACGAATGAGTAAAAAGGCCAAGTATCCATTCTCTGTCATCTCCTTGTAATGATTATTTTTTTTTCCTGCAGAACTTGTTTGCATATGTATTTGTGTCTGATTTAGCATTAGACTCATTGGTCAGGTTGTGGAGCTGAAGCTGTGAGCTCTCTGTCTGTGAATCTGTAAATGAAAAGCTTTTCTTCCTAAGATTGTAAGGGTTTAATATTTTTTATACTAAAGGATTTAATAAGTCTTATTATTTTCTTAAAATTATCATATCTTAGTTTGTTTGGCTTATTGCATCTGAAAAATGTTTAAATAGTTTTAATAAAAAGAAATACGATAAGTCCCAGAGAAGAAACTAATCTTCCACTACTTTCAATTTGCTGTCCTTTCAATATACGATCAATATACAGAAGTCACTTGTCTTTCCACACACTTGCAATGAGCAATCTAAAATGAAATTTAGAAAACATTTCCTTTTACAATGGTATCAAAAAAATAAAATACTTATGAGTTAATTTAACAAAAAAATTACAGAATCCACATCTGAAAAATACAAAATATTGTTAAAAGTTATTAAACAAGATCTAAATAAATGGGAAAATATCCCATGATCGTGGATCAGAACACTTAATATTATTAGGATGGCAATAATCTCCAAATTGATCTACAGATGTAATGCAATGTCTGTCAGAAACACAGCAGATTGCTTTGTAGAATTTAACAAGCTGACTTTTAAATGCATACATATGGAATTGCAAGGAACTCAGATTAGTCAAAACAAACTTGAAAAAGGATAAAGCAAGAGGACTCCCAGTTCTCTATTTCAAGGCTTACCACAAAGCAATGGTAATCAAGATACTGTGATACTGGCACAGGGATATACATACAGCTTAACAGAATGGAATGGAGAGTCCAGAAACAACACCAAGCATCTTTGGTTAAGCAATTTTTGACAAGGGTTTCAAGGCCATTCAATGGGAAATAAGAATAGCCTTTTCTGCAAATGCTGCTGGGACAACTAGAGAGCCACATGCAAAAGAATGGAGCTGGAACTTTAATCTCACATGATATACAAAAATTAACACCAAATGGATCAAAAACCTAAATGTGAGATCTAAATCCATAAAATCCTTAGAAGAAAATATAGTGGTAAATCTTGATGACCTTGGATTTTGCAAAGAATTATTAGACATGTCAACAAAAGCATGAGCAAGAAAATATAGACATTAGGGACTTTATCAAAAGTGAGACTTTTCTTCAAAGGACATCATCCAGAAAGTGAAAATAGCACCCACAGAATTGAGGGAACTATTTGTAAATCATATATCTGATAAGAGACTTGTATCCTTAATATGTAAGGAACACTTACAACTCACTAATAATAAGACAACTAACCCAATTTTTAAAACTGGGCAAGTGATCTTAATAGACATTTCTCCAAGCAACATATAAAAATGCGCAATGAGATACTCAACATCATTAGTCATTGGGGAAATTCAAATCAAAACCACAATGAGATACCACTTCAAACCCACTAAAGTAGCTGGAATGAAAAAGGCAGGTAACACCGAACATTAGTGAGGATACGGAGAAATCAGAACCCTCATACACTCCTGGTGGGAATGTAAAATGGCACAGCCACTTTGTAAAACAGTCTGCAATTTCCTGAAATGAACGAACAGAGTTACCATACAACCCAATAATTCCACTCTAGGTATATATCCAAGAGAAATGAATACATATTCACACAAAAATTAGTGGGAAGCAGCCGCATATCACAGGGAGATCAGCTCGGTGCTATGTGACCACCTAGAAGGGTGGGATAGGGAGGGTGGGAGGGAGGGAGACGCAAGAGGGAAGAGATATGGGAACATATATATATGTATAACTGATTCATTTTGTTATAAAGCAGAAACTAACACACCATTGTAAAGCAATTATACTCCAATAAAGATGTTAAGAAAATTACAGAGTAAAGTTTATAGCAGCATTATTCATAATGGCCCAAAGTGGAAACAATCCAATTGCCCATCAACTGACTGACAGTTAAACAAAGTGAGGTATATCCACACTACAGACTATTATTCAGAAATGAAAAGGAGTGATTTACTGATATATCCTACAACATGGATCAACATTGAAAATATATACTAAGTGAAAGAAGCCAGTCACAAAAGGCCACATATTATATAATTTCATTCACGTAAAATGTCCAAAATAGGCAAATCTTTAAAGACAAAGTAGATTATTAGTTGCTTAAGGCTTAAGGGATAGGAGTATAAGCGGTGACAACTCAAGGGTTGGGTGCGTCTTTTTGAAGTGAAGAAAACGTTCTAAAATTGACTATGGTGGTGGTGGCTGTGAATATCCTAAAGACAACTGAATTGTACAGTTTGGGTGAATTGTATGATATGTGAATTATATCTCACTAAAGCAGTTAAATACACAAACAAAACAAAAAAAACCCCAAGAGACATAAATCTATATATTTCAAACTTAAAATATATTTCAAATAGACAATTTTTATAAGCCTATATCTGTTAAAGAAATTGAATCAATAACTAATAACTTTCTAAAACAGAAAGCATCAACCCAGATGGCTTAATTGGTGATTTATACCAATACATTTATGTAAGAAATTAGAATAAGTCTCTATAATCTCTTCCAGAAGATAGAAGCAGAGAGAGTACTTCCTAACTCAGTCTATGAGGCCAACATTAACCCAACACAAAAACCAGACAATCACCGTTACAAAAATAGAAATCTACAGACCAATATTTCTCATGAAGATAGATGCAAAAATCCTCAACAACATGTTAGCAAATAGAATCTTACAATATATTTAAAAATTATACACCATGACCATGTGGGATTCATTACAAGTATGTAAGGTTGATTCAACATTTGAAAATCAATTAATGTAATCCTTCAAATCAACAGCATAAGGAAGAAAGCTCCCATGCTTATATTAACGATGCAGAAGTATTTGACACAATCCAATACCCATTAATGATAAAAGCTGTCAACAGACTGAGAATAGGGTGTAATTTCCTCAACTTAAAGGGCTTGAGGACAGGTTCAGAGGTCACCAATGTTAGTAAGAGACAATGATGAATGTAGGCAGTCACTGGCTATCAACTTGGGGAAACAATTCCTATGGCACTGTCTGAAAACAAAAATAGAAAGAAGTAATTAACAGTTCAAGGTTGTGAAGCCTCTCTCTCTCTGCCTCTCCATCTTTCTCTCCTTCCTCTCCTTCCCCTGGGTAGCTCCCACCCAGACTACCCAGACTCCCTTCTCCAGTGGCACAAGGGCCAGCATTTCAAACCCATGCTGCAGGGCTTTCTTACACCCTCTTCCTTCCTCTAGGGCCCCACTGAAGGCTGTGGAGAGAAGAGGGAATGAGGTGGGAGCCCAGGGCTCTGCTACCTCACTGGGGGTCCAGCACTCTGACAAGACCTGGACACCCCCCAGGGATGGCCCAGGATGCTGGGGCAGAGAGGAGAGTGAGGTGGGGTTCAGGAGGCAGGGAAGGAGACAGAGGGGGATGAAGACAGAAAGGGAGTGAAGGTAGGAGGGGAGAGATGAGAGAGACATAGGGGCACAGAGACAAGGGAGAGAGAGAAAACAAAGGGAAGGGAAAGAAGCTCTCCCGTGGTGGGGGTCAGTGAAGAAGAGGAAAGAAAGGGGAAATGGTGCCTCTGCTGCAGCCCTTCCCTTCACCTGCCCCTGAATGGCCCTGGTGCCCCAGGTAGGAATGGAAAATATGCACAATTTGGGCTGGTGACCCATTGGATGCTGGTTGAAACTTTGTCACCTGTGTGAGCTCAACCAGACTTGGGCATGGAAAACAGAGCAGCCATGGGGGCAGACCTTCCCCAGAAGGAGGAAAGGGTCAGGTCCCAGGTCAGCATGGGGCTGAGGATCTGTGGCCCCCTCTTATGATCACCGTCCTCTCTCCTGATGGCCCCTTCACCTGTCTGAGTTGGTTCTTTATCTGAGAGCTCATACCTGTCTCAGGATGCCCAGGGTTCCTGTGAAGGACCAGGCAGGATGATGTGACATGTGCATACTGGCACAGGGATATACATACAGCTTAACAGAATGGAATGGAGAGTCCAGAAACAACAGGAGGGAGGAGAAGTGCTCCTGAGAGACCTGTCCTGCTGTCTTTTCTACCACCTCTGCCCTCTGCCTTCCACTCCTGCCTCAGGAAGCCCTCTGCTCACTGGGGGGGTGGGGCCCACGTCTGGCCCCTTGACTCAAAGAACACTGCTTTTTCCCAAGGAGGGCCCAGCTCCTGGCATTTGGCCAGAGAAATGAATGTCATGATGGTAGCTAAATAGAACCTCAGACCTTAGCCTGGGGAAGTAAAGCCCCCATGCCAACCTAGGATTGAAAGGGAGACCCTTTAGGAGCAAGGCAAGGAGAGCCCCTCTCAGACAGAGGAGGAAACCTCTATGTCTGTATGGATTAGGCAGGCCTGCCTCAATATTAGACTGCAAGAAGGACCGCAGAACCTCCAGCCCCCATACTGTCAACTTGAGGCAAACTGAGGTACTGGTGAGGAGTTGCTGCATCTCCTTAGCAGGAGTTTCCTCCTTTGCCTTTAGACAATCTCCCTGGTCCTTCTGTAGTCAGCCTGTTCCATGTTGTCACTTCTCTGAACCTGCCCTTAGAAGACTGAGAATATTAACTCCTAGTAATGAAAAGGACAGATCATCAACTTTTCCTGGCTCCAGCAAAGTACCTAGCATTTCTACATAAGACTAATACAACTCCTTCTGAGCTACCTCACCTATATATTCTCTGTACTTTGCCAAAGTACTCACTGTGATCTCAAACCACCTCCCTGAAGTTCCATCCTCCCAATTCTACATCTCTTTCTTTGGAGGAATTATTCCTCTCCACAGGTTAACATGGATATGGTCTTGATAATGCCTTTGGTTCACTGAAAAGAATTTTCCTGAGATGAGGCCATAGGCTCAGAGCTGGTATTATGGTATGGGGTAGAACAGATGGAATAGAGGGCAGATTTGTCTCCCTGACCCTAAATAGTAACACTCTAATTCTTCTTTCATCACTCTAAACCCTTGAACTTGGGCAGCAACAAACTGTACGCGCTGGATGGCCTGTCTCCCATTATACAGACGGTCCCCATAGTAAAGATCCTGAACCTCTGCCAAACTGAGGTGAGAAGAGGGAGCCAGATCAAAGTTGTGTTGAGAGTGGAGGTGGGTAGTGGTCCTCACAGTGATGACAGGAGGAAGGTGAGGGTACCTGTGGGGGAGGGTGGGGATTTGGGAAGTGGAGAGAAGGAAGGAGTTCATGAATTCTAAGAAAGTCCTCTACACATGTTCACTCCACTGATACCACCACTATAATAAAGCAATTAATTAATCCTTGTATTCCTCAGGCTGCCAAGAGGGAGAAAGGAGAAGAATGAAAGTGTTAAATGTTTGGCCATCTATTCTGCTTGCTGACGCATTGCACTCATACTGACTACACAGGGGCCCATTTGGGAATCACTCATTGCTCTGTCTCCATCTTGCTCCTGGTAGGATGAAAGATGTATACCGAAACTGTTGTGTTCAGGACAATTGCCATACCTCCCTGGGTAAACATCCTCGGATTTGCTCTTCTTTGAAATGAACTAACTTGGTCATTGTAATCTGATTTGGGAACAATACATCAATGCTCCAAATGCCAGAACAAAGTCCTAGGAAAATATCATAACCAATGAAGCAAAATCACTGACTTTTATAATCTAAAAAGAAGTATTTCACAGCTCTAAAAACGTTGGAAACCTCACTATGGTTTTATTTCCTGGGATATGAGAGATTGGGAGTATCCACAGCCCAGGAGAAAGCAAGCACAGTTGGAAGGACTTCGGCTGAGGGACTAATCTATGATGTTAGTTTGGGCTCTGTGTTTTTCATGCTGGGTCACCTGGGAATATTCATTTAACATCTCTAAACCTTACCTCCCTTTAATACGCTAGGGGCATCATAAAATATGCCCTGAATTTTTGGTGCTGTGGTTCAAAGGTCAAAGGTAAATTTTCTACTTGAAAGAAGAATTAGAAAAATGAAAAAGAGGTCTGAAGAAAATATACAGAATGTAACATGAAGAGACAGAATGTTGGAAAGTACCAAAAGAGAGTGGGTGAGGGTTGAAGGGAATATGGTGAATAAATCTAATACATGTTTAATTAGAGTCCAAGAAAGAAAGAGTGGAGAATTATTTGAAGAGATTATGATTGAGAAATATCCAAAGTAACCAAAGACATCAAACTGTTATAACCATCTTAATAAGAGAAAAATACATTAAGAAAAATATTACTGTAGAAGAGTAATTCAGGTGCCAAATTCAGAGCAAGACATGTTTGAAGAGTCCTTGGTTTTGGTAGAATGACTTTGATTCATTCTACCAAATAATATTCCTGAACTGAGGAGACTGCGGTTCATTTCCACAACTAGTCTTAGTGCTCCAGCTGTGTGTCAGACATGAGCCTCTGAGGTGGGAGAGCCGAGTTCAGGACATTGGTCCACCAGAGACCTCCTGGCCCCATGCAATATCAAATGGTGAAAGATCTCTCAGATATCTCCACCTCAATGCTAAGACGCAGCACTACTCAATGACCAGCAAGCTACAGTGATGGACACCCTATGTGAAACAACTAGCAAGACAGGAACATAAACCACCAATTAGCAGAGAGGCTGCTTAAAATCATAATAAGGTCACAGACACCCCGTAACACACCACCAGACACAGTCCTGCTCACCAAAAAGACAAGATCCAGCCTCATGCACCAGAACACAGGCACCATTTTCCTCCACCAGGAAGCCTACACAACCCACTAAACCAACCTTACCCACTGGAGGCAGATACCAAAAAAATGGGAACTACAAACCAGCAGCCTGCAGAAAGGAGACCCCAAACACAAAGAGTTAAGCAAAATGATAAGACAGAGAAACACACAACAGATGAAGGAACAAGGTAAAACAAATGAAGAGGAAATAGGAAGCATACCTGAAAAAGAATTCAGAGTTATGATAGTAAAGATGATACAAAATCTTGAAAATAGAATGGAGAAAATACAAGAAACGTTTAACAAGGACCTAGAAGAACGAAAGAGCAAACAAACAATGATGAATAACACAATAAACAAAATTTTAAATTCTCTAGAAGGAATCAATAGCAAAATAACTGAGGCACAAGAACGGACAAGTGAACAGGAAGATAAAATAGTGGAAATAACTACTGCAGAGCAGAATAAAGAAAAAGAATGAAAAGAATTGAGGACAGTCTCAGGGACCTTTGGGACAACATTAAATGCACCAACATTTGAATTATAGGGGTGCCAGAAGAAAAAGAGAAAAAGAAAGGGACTGAGAAAGTATTTGAACAGATTATGGTCAAAAACTTCCCTAATATGGGAAAGGAAACAGTTAATCAAGTCCAGGAAGCACAGAGAGTCCCATACAGAATAAATCCAAGGAGAAACACGCCAAGACACATATTAATCAAACTGTCAAAAATTAAATACAAAGAACAAATATTAAAAGCAGCAAGGGAAAAACAACAAGTAATAGATAAGTGAATAGCCGTAAGTTTAACAGCTGATCTTTCAACAGAAACTCTGAAAGACAGAAGGGACTGGCAGGACATATTTAAAGGGATGAAAGAAAAAACCTACAACCAAGATTATTCTAACCAGCAAGGATCTCATTCAGATTTGACAGAGAAATTAAAAGCTTTACAGACAAGGAAAAGCTAAGAGAATTCAGCACCACCAAACCAGCATTACAACAAATGCTAAAGGAACTTCTCTAGTCAGGAAACAAAAGAGAAGGAAAACACCTACAATAATAAACCCAAAACAATTAAGAAAATGGGAATAGGAACATACATATTGATAATTACCTTAAATGTAAATGGATTAAATGCTCCCACCAAAAGACACAGATTGGCTGAATGCATACAAAAACAAGACCCATATATATGCTGTCTACAAGAGACCCACTTCAGACCTAGAGACAAGTACAGACTGAAAGTAAGGGGATGGAAAAAGATATTCTGTGCAAATGGAAACCAAAAGAAAGCTGGAGTAGCAATTCTCATATCAGACAAAATAGACTTTAAAACAATCACTATTAAAAGAGACAAAGAAGGACACTAGATAATGATCAAGGGATCAATCCAAGAAGAAAATAAAACAATTGTAAATATTTATGAACCCAACATAGGACCATCTCAATACATAAGGCAAATACTAACAGCCATAAAAGGGGAAATCGACAGTAACACAATCATAGTAGGGGACTTTAACACCCCGCTTTCATCAATGAACAGATCATCCAAAATGAAAATAAATAAGGAAACACAGGCTTTAAATGATACATTAAAAAAAGATGGACTTAACTGATATTTACAGGACATTCCATCCAAAAACAACAGAATACACATTCTTCTCAAGTGCTCATGGAACATTCTCCAGGAGAGCTCATATCTAGGGCCATAATCAAGCCATGGTAAATTTAAGAAAATTGAAATCAATGAAGTATCTTTTCTGACCACAACGCTATGAGACTACATATCAATTAGAGGAAAAAAATCTGTAAGAAATACAAACACATGGAGGATAAAAAACACACTAACCAAGAGATCACTGAAGATACCAAAGAGGAAATCAAAAAAAACATAGAAACAAATGACAATGAAAACACAACGACCAAAACACTATGGGATGCAGCAAAAGCAGTTCTAAGAGGGAAGTTTATATCTTTACAAGCCTACCTTAAGAAACAAGAAATATCTCTAATAAACAACCTAACCTTACACCTAAAGCAATTACAGAAAGAAGAACAAAAAAGCCCCAAAGTTAGCAGAAGGAAAGAAACCATAAAGATCACATCAGAAAGAAATGAAAAATAAATGAAGGAGACGATAGCAAAGATCAATAAAACTAAAAGCTGGTCCTTTGAGAAGATAAACAAAATTGATAAACCATTAGCGAACTTATCAACAAAATAAGGGACAAGGCTCAAATCAATAGAATTAGAAATGAAAAAGGAGAAGTAACAACTGACACTGCAAAGGATATACAAAGGATACACTGAAATACAAAGGATCATCAGAGATTACTACAAGCAAATATATGCCAATAAAATGGATGACCTGGAAGAAATGGAAAAATTCTTAGAAATGCACAACGTTCTGAGACTAAACCAGGAAGAAATAGAAAATATGAACAGACCAATCACAAGCACTGAAATTGAAACTGTGGTTAAAAATCTTCCAACAAACAAAAGCTCAGGAACAGATGGCTTCACAGGCGAATTCTATCAAACATTTCAAGACAAGCTAACACCTATACTTCTCAAACTCTTCCAAAATATAGCAGAGGGAGGAACACTCCCAACTCACTCACCACAATGACAACAAAAGCAGACAAATATGTCACAAGGAAAAAAAACTACAGGCCACTATCACTGATGAACATAGATGCAAAAATCCTCAACAAAATACTAACAAACAGAATCCAACAGCACATTAAAAGGCTCATACATTATGATCAAGTGCGGTTTATCCCAGGAATGCAAGGATTCTTCCATATATGCATATCAATCAATGTGATACACCAATTTAACAAATTGAAGGGGAAAAACCATATGATCATCTCAATAGATGCAGAGAAAGCTTTCGACAAAACTTAACACTGATTTATTAAAAAATGCCCTCCAGAAAGTAGGCATAGAGGGAACTTTATTCAACATAATAAAGGCCATATATGACAAATGCACAGCCAACATCATCCTCAATGGTGAAAAACTGAAACCATTTCCACTAAGATCAGGAACAAGACAAGGTTGCCCACACTCACCACTATTATTCAACATAGTTATGGAAGTTTTAGCCACAACAATCAGAGAAGAAAAAGAAATAAACAGAATCCAAATTGGAAAAGAAGTAGTAAAGATGTCACTGTTTGCAGATGACATGATACTATACATAAAGAATTCTAAAAATGCTACCAGAAAACTAGTAGAGGTAATCAATGAATTTGCTAAAGTATCAGGATACAAAATGAATGCTCAGAAATCTCTTGCATTCCTATACACTAATGATGAAAATCTGAAAGCTAAATTAAGTAAACACTCCCATTTACCATTGCAACAAAAAGAATAAAATATCTAGGAATAAACCTACCTAGGAGACAAAAGAACTGTATGCAGAACATTATAAGATACTGATGAAAGAAATTAAAGATGATACAAATAGATGGAGAGATATACCATGTCCTTGGATTGGAAGAATCAAAGTTGTGAAAATGACTCTATTACCCAAAGCAATCTACAGATTCAAAGCAATCCCTATAAAACTACCACTGGCATTTTCCACAGAACTAGAACAAAAAATTTCACAATTTGTATGGAAACACAAAAGACCCCAATTAGCCAAAGCAATCTTGAGAAAGAAAAAGAGAGCTGGAGGAATCAGGCTCCCTGACTTCAGACTATACTACAAAGCTACAGTAAACAAGACAGTCTGGTACTGGCACAAAACAGAAATATACATCAATGGAACAGGATAGAAAGCCCAGAGATAAACCCATGCACATATGGTTACCGTATCTTTGATAAAGGAGGCAAGAATATACAGTGGAGAAAAGACAGCCTCTTCAATAAGTGGTGCTGGGAAAACTGGACAGGTACATGTAAAAGTATGAGATTAGAACACTCTCTAACACCACACACAAAAATAAGCTCAAAATGGATTAAAGACCTAAATGTAAGGCCAGAAACTCTCAAACTCTTAGAGGAAAACATAGGCAGAACACTCTATGACATAAATCACAGCAAGATCCGTTTTGACCCACCTCCTAGAGAAATGGAAATAAAAACAAAAATAAACAAATGGGACCTAATGAAACTTCAAAGCTTTTGCACAGCAAAGGAAACCATAAACAAGACGAAAAGAGAACCCTCAGAATGGGAGAAAATATTTGCAAATGAAGCAACTGACAAAGGATTAATCTCCAAAGTATACAAGCAGCTCATGCAGCTCAATATCAAAAAAACAAACAACCCAGTGCAAAAATGGGCAGAAAACCTAAATAGACATTTCTCCAAAGAAGATATACAGATTGCCAACAAAGACATGAAAGAATGCTCAATATCATTAATCATTAGAGAAATGTAAATCAAAACTACAATGAGATATCATCTCACACCGGTCAGAAGGGCCATCATCAAAAAATCTACAAACAATAAGTGCTGGAGAGGGTGTGGAGAGAAGGGAACACTCTTGCACTGCTGGTGGGAATGTGAATTGATACAGCCACTGTGGAGAACAGTATGGAGGTTCCTTAAATTAATAAAAATAGAAATACCATAAGACGCTTCAATCCCACTACCTGGCATATACCCTGAGAAAACCATAATTCAAAAAGGGTCATGTACCAAAATATTCATTGCAGCTCTATTTACAATAGCCAGGACATGGAAGCAACCTAAGTGTCCATCAACAGATGAATGGATAAAGAAGATGTGGCACATATATACAATGGAATATTACTCAGCCATAAAAGAAACGAAATTGAGTTATTTGTAGTGAGGTGGATGGACCTAGAGTCTGTCATACAAAGTGAAGTAAGTCAGAAAGAGAAAGACAAATACCATATGGCAACACATATATATGGAATCTAAGAAAAAAAATGTCATGAAGAACCTAGGGGTAAGACAGGAATAAAGACACAGACCTACTAGAGAATGGACTTGAGGATATGGGGAGGAGGAAGGGTAAGCTGTAACAAAGTGAGAGAGTGGCATGGACATATGTACACTACCAAACGTAAAATAGATAGCTAGTGGGAAGCAGCCAGATAGCACAGGGAGATCAGCTCAGTGGTTTGTGACCACCTAGAGAGGTGGGATAGGTAGAGTGAGAGGGAGGGAGACACAAGAGGGAAGAGATAAGGGAAGATATGTATATGTAAAACTGATTCACTTTGTTATAAAGCAGAAACTAACACACCATTGTAAAGCAATTATACTCCAATAAAGATGTTTAAAAAAAAAAGAAAAAGGGGAGGAACCGAAAACAACACTTTGCCTAAATAACTAGAAAATGTTAATACCTTTTACAGAAAACAAAAGAGATAAACACAAAAACAAGAAAAAGTTGTGTTTGGGGCGGGCAAACAAACAAGCCAAAACAAAGAATTCAGACAGAAAGCTCTCACGGTCAGGAAGAAAAAAAAAAAAAACAGAAGAACATGTGGCACATATATACAATGGAATATTACTCAGCCATAAAAAGGAATGAAACTGTGTTATTTGTAGTGAGGTGGATGGACCTTGAGACCATCATACAGAGTGAAGTAAGTCAGAAAGAGAAAAGCAAATACCGTATGCTCACATATGTATATGGAATCTAAAAAAAAAAGAAAAAGAAAAAGGTCAGAAGAACCTAGGAGCATTACAGGAATAAAGATACAGACCTACTAGAGAATGGACTTGAGGATACGGGGAGGGGGAAGGGTAAGCTGGGACAAAGTGAGAGAGTGGCATGTACATATATACACTACCAAAGGTAAAATAGGTAGCTAGTGGGAAGCAGCCGCATAGCACAGGGAGAACAGCTCAGTGCTTTGTGACCACCTAGAGGGGTGGGATAGCGAGGGTGGGAGGGAGGGAGATGCAAGTGGGAAGAGATATGGGGACATATGTATATGTACAACTGATTCACTTTGTTATAAAGCAGAAACTGACACACCATTGTAAAGCAATTATACTCCAATAAAGATGTTTTAAAAAAAAGACATATTAATCAAACTATCAAAAATTAAATACAAAGAAAATATATTAAAAGCAGCAAGGGAAAAGCAACAAATATCACACAAGGAAATCCCAATAAGGATAACAGCTGACTTTTCTGCAGAAACTCTGCAAGCCAGAAGGGAGTTGCAGGACATATTTAAAGTGATGAAAGAGAAAAAACTACAACCAAGATTACTCTACCCAGCAAGGATCTCATTCAGATTTGATGGAGAAATTAAAACCTTTACAGACTAGCTAAAGCTGTAAGAATTCAGCACCACCAAACCAGCTTTACAAGTGTTAAAGGAACTTCTCTAGGCAGGAAACACAGAGAAGGAAAAGATCTACAATAACAAACCCGAAACAATTAAGAAAATGGTAATAGGTACATACATATAGAAAATTACCTTAAATGTAAATGGATTAAGTGCTCTCACCAAAAGACATAGACTGCCTGACTGGTTACAAAAACAAGACCAATATATATGCTGTCAACAAGAGTCCACTTCAGACCTAGGGACACATACAGACTGAAAGTGCGGGGATGGAGAAAGTTATTCCATGCAAATAGAAATCAAAAGAAAGCTAGAGTAGCAATAGTCATCTCGGGAAGAAAAGATAGCTTAGTTTGATAGGGATTGCATTGAATCTGTAGATTGCTTTGGGTAGTATAGTCATTTTCACTATGTTGATTCCTCCAATCCAAGAACATGGTATATCTCTCCAACTGTTTCTATCATCTTTAATTTCTTTCATCAGTGTCTTATAGCTTTCTGCATACAGGTCTTTTGCCTCCTTAGGTAGGTTTATTCCTAGGTATTTTATTCTTTTTGTTGCAATGGTAAATGGGAGTGTTTCCATATTTTTTTCTTTCATTTCTTTTTCATATTTTTCACCACTAGTGTATAGGAATACAAGAGGTTTCTGTGCATTAATTTTGTATCCTGCTACTTTACCAAATTCATTGAATAGCTCTAGTAGTTTTCTGGTAGCATCTTTAGGATTCTCCATTGATAGTATCATATCATCTGCAAACAGTGAGAGTTTTACTTCTTTTTTCCAATTTGGATTCCCTTTCCTTTCCTTCCCTTCTCTGATTGCTGTGGCTGTAACTTCTAAAACTATGTTGAATAATAGTGGTGCGAGTGGGCAACCTTACCTTGTTCCTGATCTTAGGGAAAATGGTTTCAGTTTTTCCCCATTGAGAACGTTGTTCGCTATGGGTTTGTCATATATGGCCTTTATTGTGTTGAGGTAGGTTCCCTCTATGCCTACTTTCTGGAGAGTTTTTATCATAAATGTGTGTTGAATTTTGTCAAAAGCTTTTTTGGTATCTATTGAAATGATCATATGGTTTTTATTCTTCAGTTTGTTAATATGGTGTATCACATTGGTTGATTTGCATATATTGAAGAATCCTTGCATTCCTGGGATAAATCCCACTTGATCGTGCTTTATGATCCCTTTAATGTGCTGCTGGGTTTTGTTTGCTAGTATTTTCTTGAGGATTTTTGCGTGTATGTTCATCAGTGATATTGGCCTGTAGCTTTCTTTTTTGTGACATCTTTGTCTGGTTTTGGTATCAGGGTGATGGTGACCATGTAGAATGAGTTTGGGAGTGTTCTTCCCTCTGCTATGTTTTGGAAGAGTTTGAGGAGAGGTGTTAGCTCTTCTCTAAGTGTTTGAGAGAATTCGCCTGTGAAGCCATCTGGTCCTGGGCTTTTGTTGGAAGATATTTAATCACAGTTTGAAATTAAATGTTTGTGATTGGTCTGTTTATATATTCTGTTTCTCCCTGGTTCAGTCTCGGAAGGTTGTGCTTTTCTAAGAATGTGTCCATTTCTTCCAGGTTGTGCATTTTATTGGCATATAGCTTCTTGTAGTAACCTCTAATTATCCTTTGTATTTCTGCAGTGTCAGTTGTTACTTCTCCTTTCGCATTTCTAATTCTGTTGATTTGAGTCTTCTCCCTTTTTCTCTTGATGAATCTGGCTAATGGTTTATCAATTTTGTTTATCTTCTCAAAGAACCAGCTTTTAGTTTTATTGATCTTTGCTATCATTTCCTTCATTTCTTTTTCATTTATTTCTGATCTGATCTTTATGATTTCTTTCCTTCTGCTAACTTTGGGGTTTTTTTCTTATTCTTTCTCTAATTGCTTATGTGTAAGGTTAGGTTGTTTATTTGAGATGTTTCTTGTTTCTTGAGGTAGGATTGTATTGCTATAAGCTTCCCTCCTAGAACTGCTTTTGCTGCATCCCATAGGTTTTGGGTCGTCGTGTTTTCATTGTCATTTGTTTCTAGGTATATTTTGATTTCCTCTTTGATTTCTTCAGTGATCTCTTGGTTATTTAGTAGTGTATTGTTTAGCCTCCATGTGTTTGTACTTCTTAAAGTTTTTTTCCTGTAATTGATATGTAGTCTCATGACACTGTGGTTGGAAAAGACACTTGATACGATTTTAATTTTCTTAAATTTACCAAGGCTTGATTTGTGACCCAAGATATGATCTCTCCTGGAGAATGTTCCATGAGCACTTGAGAAGAAAGTGAAGTGTTTTGTTTTTGGATGGAATGTCCTTTAAATATCAATTAAGTCCATCTTGTTTAATGTATCATTTAAAGCTTGTGTTTCCTTATTTATTTTCATCTTGGATGATCTGCCCATTAGTGAAAGTGGGCTGTTCAAGTCCCCTACTGTGATTCTGTTACTGTCGATTTCCCCCTTTATGTCTGTTAGGATTTGCCTTATGTCCTGAGGTGCTCCTATGTTGGGTGCATAAATATTTACAATTGTTATACCTCCTTCTTGGATTGATTCCTTGACCATTATGTAGTGTCCTTCTTTGCCTTTTGCAATAGTCTTTATTTTAAAGTCTATTTTGTCTGATATGAGTATTGCTACTCCAGCTTTCTTATGATTTCCATTTATATGGAATATCTTTTTCCGTCTCATCACTTTTAGTCTGTATGTCTCCCTAAGTCTGAAGTGGGTCTCTTGTAGACAGCATATATATGGGTCTTGTTTTTTGTATGCATTCAGCCAGTCTATGTGTTTTGGTTGGAGCATTTAATCCATTTACATTTAAGGTAATTTTCTATATGTACGCTCCTATTCCCATTTTCTTAATTGTTTTGGGTTTGTTGTTGTAGGTCTTTTCCTTCTCTTGTGCTTCCTGCCTAGAGAAGTTCCTTTAGTATTTGTTGTAAAGCTGGTTTGGTGGTGCTGAATTTTGTTACCTTTTGCTTATCTCACAAGGTTTTAAATTCTCTGTCAAATCTGAATGAGATCCTTGCTGGGATCTTCGTTGTAGGTTTTTCTCTTTCATCACATTATATATGTCTCTCCCTTCTGGCTTGAAGAGTTTTTGCTGAAAGTTCAGCTGTTAACCTTATAGGGATTCCCTTGTATGTTATTTGTTGCTTTTCCCTTGCTGCTTTTAATACTTTTTCTCTGTATTTAATTTTTGATAGTTTGATTAATATGTGTCTTGGCATGTTTCTCCTTGGATTTATCCTGTATAGGACTCTCTGTGCTTCCTGGACTTGACAGACTATTTCCTTTCCCATATTAGGGAAGTGTTCAACTATAATCTCTTCAAATATTTTCTCTGTCCTTTTCTTTATCTCTTCTTCTTGGACACTTATAATTAGAATGTTGGTGCATTTATCATTTTCCCAGAGGTCTCTGAGACTGTCCTCAATTCTTTTCATTCTTTTTTCTTTATTCTGCTCTGCAGTAGTTATTTCCACAATTTATCTTCCAGGTCACTTATACGTCCTTCTGCCTCAGTTATTCTGCTATTGATTCCTTCTAGAAAGTTTTAAATTTCATTTATTGTGTTGTTCATCATTATTTGTTTGCTCTTTAGTTCTACTAGGTCTTTGTTAAATCTTTCTTGTATTTTCTCATTCTATACCAAGTTTTGGATCATCTTTACTATCCTTACTCTGAATTCTTTTTCAGGGTGACTGCCTATTTCATCTTCATTTGTTCGGTCTGATGGGTTTTTACCTCGCTCCTTCATCTGCTGTGTATTTCTCTGTCTTCTCATTTTGTTTAACCTACTGTGTTTGGGGTCTCCTTTGAGCAGGCTGCAGGTTTGTAGTTTCCATTGTTTTTGGTGTTTTCCCCAAGTGGGTAAGGTTGGTTCAGTGGGTTGTGTAGGCTTCCTGGTGGAGGGGACTGGTGCCTGTGTTCTGGTGGATGAGGTTGGATCTCATCTTTCTGGTGAGCAGGGCCGTGTCTGGTGGTTTGTTTTGGGGTGTCTGTGAACTTATTATGATTTTAGGCAGGCTCTCTGCTAATGGGTGGGGTTGTGTTCCTGTCTTGCTCATTGTTTGGTATGGGGTGTGCAGCATTGGAGCTTGCTGTTCGCTGAGTGGAGCTGGGTCTTAGTTTTGAGACAGAGATCTCTGGGAGAGGTCTCACCAATTGATATTACCTGGGGCCAGGAGTTCTCTGATGGACCAATGTCCTGAACTCGGCTTCCTACCTCAGTGGCTCAGGCCTGACACGCAGCTGGAGCACCAAGACCCTGTCACCCACATGGCTCAGAGGATAAGTGAGAAAAAAAAAGAAATAAAATTTTTAAAATAAAAAAATTTTTAAATAAAAAATTTAAAAAGCAATTAAAAAAACGAAAAAGACAGCAAACAAACCAATAAGCAAATCCACCAATGATAACATGTGCTAAAAACATACTCAAAAAAAAAAAAAAGGACAGACAGAACCCTAGGACAAATGGTAAAAGCAAACCTATAAAGACAAAATCACACAAATAAGCATACACATATGCCCACAAAGAGAGAAAAAGGAAAAAAATATATATATATATATAAGGAAGAGAGCAACCAAATGAATAAACATATCTACCAATGATAATAAGCTCTAAACACTAAACTAAGATAAACATAAAACGAGAAACAAATCAGATGCAGAAAGCAAACCCCAAGCCCACATTTGCTCCCAAAGTCCACTGTCTCAGTTTTGGGATGATTCTTTTTCTATTCAGGTATTCCACAGATGCAGTGTACATCAAGTTGATTGTGATTTAATCCACTGCTCCTGAGGCTGCACAAAGAAATTTCCCTTTCTCTTCTTTGTTCCCACAGGTCCTGTGATTCAGTTTTGCATTTGGCCCCGCCTCTGATATAGGTAACCCTCTGGCGTCTGTTGTTCACCCAGACAGGAGGGGGTTAAAGGAGCAGCTAATTAGGGAGCTCTGGCTCAGTCAGGCCGGGGGGAGGGAGAGGTACAGAATGTGGGGCAAGCCTGCACCGGCAGAGACTGGCATGACATTGCAACAGCCTAAGGCGCACCGTGTGTTCTCCTGGGGAAGTTGTCCCTGGATCACAGTACCCTGGCAGTGGTGGGCTGCACAGGCTCCTGGGAGGGGAGGTGTGGATAGTGACCTGTGCTTGCACACAGGCTTCTTGGTGGCTGCAACAGCAGCTTTAGCATTTCATGCTCATCTCTGATGTGCACGCTGATAGCCGCGGCTTGCACCAGTCTCTGGAGCTCGTCTAGGTGGTGCTCTGAATCCCCTTTCCTCCCTCACCCTGAAACAATGGTCTGTTGCCTCTTAGGCAGTTCCAGACTTTTTCCTGGACTCCCTCCCTGCTAGCTGTGACAGACTAGCCCCCTTCAGGCTGTGTTCACACAGCCAACCCCAGTCCTCTCCTTGGGATCTGACCTCTGACGCCCGAGCCTCAGCTCCCAGCCCCCACCTTCCTTGGCAGGTGAGCAGACAATCCTCTCAGGCTGGTGAGTGCTGCTTGGTACCGATACTCTGTGTGGGAATCTCTCCGCTTTGCCGTCTACACCCCTGTTGTTGCACTCTCCTCCGTGGCTCTGAAGCTTCCCCACACACACACCCCGTTTCCACCAGTGAAGGGGCTTCCTAGTATGTGGAATCTTTTCCTCCTTCACAGCTCCCTCCCAGAGGTGCGGGTCCCATCCCTATTCTTTTGTCTCTGTTTTTTCTTTTATCTTTTGCCCTACCCATGTATGTGGGGATTTTCTTGCTTTTTGGGAAGTCTGAGGTCTCTGCCAGTGTTCAGTAGGTGTTCTGTAGAAGTTGTTCCACATGCAGATGTGTTTTTGATGTGTTTGTGGGGAGGAAGTGATCTCCACATCTTACTCCTCCACCATCTTGAATGTACCCCCACACCATTTTATATAAGGGACTTGAGCACCATGGATTTTGGTATCGTAAGGGGTGGGGGGAGGGAGAGTCCTGGAACGAATCCCTTGTGGATACAGAGGAATAGCTGTACAGACTAAATTACAGCAGAGACACATAGTAAGCACACATAGTAGTTATAATTATTACTTGGTATATAAAATAAACCATGCAATAAAACTATTTTCTCTCTCACTTTCAATACTGTTCCATAATTTGTTCAAGAACTATTTATAACCAAAATATAAAAAGACTCACATATAAGAATCCTAAAACTTCACCAAGAAGATGGTTTCCTTATGTACGTTTATCTCTGATTTAAAAAGTCTTTCACCAAAAGTTAGTATCATCAATCCCCTCCCCATCAAGCTAACCAAAAAAGCTACATATGTTAAAATATACCATCAAATCAATTCAATAAGCCATTTATTTGAGAGACACTGTGAACTAATAATTGTTCCATTCCATTTACTAGCAGTGACCCTAAATGGCCACTAGAGAAACATACATGATTCAAGTTGATAATATTGTGGCTTCCAACTATTTTTCCCATTTCTGTCTTCAAGAGTTTAGATCAAGTCACTACATTTGGACAGATATTCAGATTTATGTTTGGTTAAATTCACTGGAGATTTTCATAAAAGAATTGCAATTTGAGTTCCTATGTGGTTGGACTAGCCAAACAAAAACCTCAAATAAATGCCTACCATAAGATGTGGAAGAGGCCTCATGCCTCTATGTATCTGTTATTATAGATCTAAAAAATTTACCCTAGGGCTTCCCTGGTGGCACAGTGGTTGAGAGTCCACCTGCTGATGCAGGGGACATGGGTTTGTGCCCCAGTATGGGAAGATCCCACATGCCGCGGAGCAGCTGGGCCCGTGAGCCATGGCCACTGAGCCTGCGTGTCTGGAGCCTGTGCTCCACAATGGGAGAGGCCACAACAGTTAGAGGCCCGTGTACTGCAAAAATAAAAAAATAAAAAATTTACCCTAGAGCAATGATAATTCTTATGTCAATAAAGTACTCCTGGAAAGAACAGAACACAATTCCAGCACTAGGTAATTAGAATTCTTTCAAATCCATCCTAGATCTATTATTTACAATCTACAATATCAAAATATAAGAGTGGAACCAATTTCCCATGTTTTGAACTAACTTAGACACTCTCAGGTCTTTTCAAACACAAGTCATTATGCTTTGTTGGCCTCTTTCTCTAGAGTTAAAAAGTCTTTTAATTTCACTTGACAATCAGGGACCTAGGTCCAATATGTTAAGATTAGAGGGGAAAAAAGACAAGGAAAAGAATAATCTGAAAGAGGAGTAGCAGAAGGATGAGGGAAAAACGTAAGGTTGCAAGAGCCTTCTATGCTCCTTAAAGGTACTTAAGCCATCTATTCATTTAACCTAACTGCTATCAAGCACTACCCAAGTAAGTGACAATAGAATTCTAGACCTACCAGAAGAGTGGTTATCTAAACAGAAGCTCTTATTTTTCTTGCTCTACCCTCGTGTTTTAGGCTTATGGGCTCCACTCTCTGCTTCACTGGGATCATTCTGGAGCACATGTTTTTCAATCTTGGGCATCTTGATGTTATCTGGAATTGGGGCGAAAAGAAGAGGCAAGCTGTTGGTGGTGTAAGATTTGGCTCTGACCCAGGGATGAGGGGAGGAGGGCTCTTCAACTGCCTTTTTGTACCTTGACCGAACCTACTGGTCCAAGTTGAGGAAGTTGGAGACAAGGGCTTCATGGGGCTCTTACTGGAACAACTAAGTTCCTCAAACAGGCTTGGGGGAAGGAGAACGTGGGTCTAGTGGGGTTGCCTTTCCTGAAATCAAAGAAGTTTAGCATTGGGCAAGCAAAAGAGAAAAATCAAGGCCCAGAGATGGACAATGACTTGCCAGAGGGCACACTGCATGTGACTGGCCGAACTGGGAGAGGAAACTTCCTCAACTCCAGCTGTCTTTAATTAGTCTGGGAATAACCCCCTTACTCCTTAACTTCGGCCCCAGACTCGCCTTTGTTTATGAAGAGGGCTGGCAGCTGGACTCAGGCAGCAAGAGACACCCCACAGCCCATGGGACCCTGGCTCCTCACCTCCTCCCAGTCCTTGACCAGCTGCCCCACAGTTGTCTGTTAGTGAGGCCCCTCTGCCTCTCCAATCTGGTCCTGGGATATACCATGGAGGACAGGGCAGGAGGGGAGATCAGCAGGAAGGGGTTGGGCACAACTGTGGAGATGATGAAACCAACCCAGAGTGCACCCCTGCTAATGACTCTAAGTAGAAGAGTCCAAAACCTGAAAACAAAGAGTGGCCAGTCTCCCAGGTAGCAGGACGGGTCACGTGCCCAAGGTACCATGGGAACCAAGAGAGCAGGAAAGGCAAGTGGGGATGCACCATTTGGTGATAAAGGCGGGAGGGTGAGATTCTCCAGGCTACGGGCTCATACCCTTCTTCAAATGCTCAAAGCCCTTCAGGAGCTTGCAATTAATCTTCTCAAGTCCTGTTCCTCCCCCACAGGCAGGGAACTGTCTAAAACTACTATCCTCTCTCGCCTAGTGGAAAAAACCAACACATTTAAATAACCATTTAGAAAGGAAAAGGAGAATTATTTTTTGTTTGTTTCACCTCAAGCTCATGTAGCCTTTGAAATGAAGAACCAACAGGGTTACAGAAATCCAGAGTTATGTTTTGAAGGGTTTTTTTTTCTTTTGTTTAGGTGAATCCTCCACACAATGTGAAGGAGACAAATAGGCAGTTAAACTTCCATTTTACAAATATGGAAACCAAGCATCATTTTAAAGGCCTGGAAAGGACCAAAGATGGTGGAAGAGTAAGACGCGGAGATAACCTTCCTCCCCACAGATACACCAGAAATACATCTACACGTGGAACAACTCCTACAGAACACCTACTGAATGCTGGCAGAAGACCTCAGACCTCCCAAAAGGCAAGAAACTCCCCACGTACCTGGGTAGGGCAAAAGAAAAAAAGAAAAAACTGAGACAAAAGAATAGGGACGGGACCTGCACCAGTGGGAGGGAGCTGTGAAGGAGGAAAGGTTTCCACACACTAGGAAGCCCCTTCGCGGGCGGAGACTGCGGGTGGTGGAGGGGGGAGCTTCGGAGCCACGGAGGAGAGCACAGCAACAGGGGTGCGGAGGGCAAAGCGGGGAAATTCCCGAACAGAGGATCGGTGCCGACCGGCACTCACCAGCCCGAGAGGCTTGAATGCTCACCTGCCGGGGTGGGCGGGGCTATGAGCTGAGGCTCGGGCTTTTGGTCGGGGAGCAAGGAGATGACTGGGGTTGGCTGCGTGAACACAGCCTGAAGGGGTTAGTGCACCACGGCTAGCCGGGAGGGAGTCCAGGAAAAGGTCTGGAGCTTCGGAAGAGGCAAGAGACTTTTTCTTCCCTCTTTGTTTCCTGGTGCATGAAGAGAGGTGATTAAGAGCACTGCTTAAAGGAACTCCAGAGACGGGCGTGAGCCGCTAAGGCTGCTGCTGCTGCCACCAAGGGGCCTGTGTGCGAGCACAGGTCACTATCCACACCCCTCTTCCAGGGAGCCTGTGCAGCCCACCACTGCCAGGTTCCCGGGATCCAGGGACAACTACCCCGAGAGAATGCACGGCAGGCCTCAGGCTGGTGCAATGTCATGCCGGCCTCTGCTGCCGCAGGCTCGCCCTGCACACCACGCCCCTCCCTCACCCCGGCCTGAGTGAGCCAGAACCCCCACATCAGCGGCTCCTTTAACTCCGTCCTGTCTGAGCGAAGAAGAGATGCCCTCCAGCGACCTACACGCAGAGGCGGGGCCAAATCCAAAGCTGAGCCCCTGGGAGCTGTGAGAACAAAGAAGAGAAAGGGAAATCTCTCCCAGCAGCCTCAGAAGCAGCAGATTAAAGCTCCACAATCAACCTGATGTACCCTGCATCTGAGGAATACATGAATAGACAACGAATCATCCCAAATTGAGGAAGTGGACTTTGACAGCAAGATTTATGATTTTTCCCCTTTTCCTCTTTTTGTGAGTGTGTATGTTTATGCTTCTGTGTGAGATTTTGTCTGTATAGCTTTGCTTCCACCATTTGTTCTAAGGTTCTATCTGTCCTTTTTTTAAAAAAATTTTTTCTTAATAATTATTTTTTAATTTAATAACTTTATTATATTTTATTTTACTTTACCTTATTTCTTTCTTTCTTTTTTCCTTCCTTGCCTCCTTCCTTCCTCCCTTCCTTCCTTCCTTCCTTCCTCCCACCGTCCCTCCCTCCCTCCCTCCTTTCTTTCTTTCTTTCCTTCTTTCCTTCTTTTCTTCTTTCTTTCTTCCTTCCTTCCTTCCTTCCCTCCTTTCTTTCTTTCTTTCTTTCTTTCTTCCTACTTCTGCTAATTCTTTCTCTCTATTTTTTCTCCCTTTTATTCTGAGCCATGTGGATGAAAGGCTCTTGGTGCTGCAGCCAGGAGTCAGTGCTGTGCCTCTGAGGTGGGAGAACCAACTTCAGGACACTGGTCAACAAGAGACCTGCCAGCTCCACATAATATCAAACGGCGAAAATCTCCCAGAGATCTCCATCTCAACACCAGCACTCAACAACCAGCAAGCTACAGTGCTGGACACCCTATGCCAAACAACTAGCAAAACAGGAACACAACCCCACCCATTAGCAGATATGCTGCCTAAAATCATAATAAGTCCATAGACACCCCAAAACACACGACCAGACGTGGACCTGCCCACCAGAGAGACAAGATCAAGCCTCATCCACCACAACGCAGGCACTAGTCCCCTCCACCAGGAAGCCTACACAACCCACTGAACCAACCTTAGCCACTGGGGACAGACATCAAAAACAACGGGAACTACGAACCTTCAGCCTGCAAAAAGGAGACCCCAAACACAGTAAGATAAGCAAAATGAGAAGACAGAAAAACACACAGCAGATGAAGGAGCAAGATTAAAACACACCAGACCTAACAAATGAAGAGGAAGTAGGCAGTCTACCTGAAAAAGAATTCAGAATAATGATAGTAAAGATGATCCAAAATCTTGGAAATAGAATAGAGAAAATGCAAGAAACATTTAACAAGGACCTAGAAGAACTAAAGATGAAACAAACAATGATGAACAACACAATAAATGAAATGAAAAATACTCTAGATGGGATCAATAGCAGAATAACTGAGGCAGAAGAACAGATAAGTGACCTGGAAGATAAAATAGTGGAAATAACTACTGCAGAGCAGAATAAAGAAAAAAGAATGAAAAGAACTGAGGACAGTCTTAGAGACCTCTGGGACAACATTAAACACACCAACATTCGAATTATAGGGGTTCCAGAAGAAGAAGAGAAAAAGAAAGCGACTGAGAAAATATTTGAAGAGATTATAGTTGAAAACTTCCCTAATATGGGAAAGGAAATAGTTAATCAAGTCCAGGAAGCACAGAGAGTCCCATACAGGATAAATCCAAGGAGAAATATGCCAAGACACATATTAATCAAACTGTCAAAAATTAACTACAAAGAAAGCATATTAAAAGCAACAAGGGAAAAACAACAAATAACACACAAAGGAATCCCCATAAGGTTAACAACTGATCTCTCAGCAGAAATTCTGCAAGCCAGAAGGGAGTGGCAGGACATACTGAAAGTGATGAAGGAGAAAAAGCTGCAACCAAGATTACTCTACCCAGCAAGGATCTCATTCAGATTTGATGGAGAAATTAAAACCTTTACAGACAAGCAAAAGCTGAGAGAGTTCAGCACCACCAAACCAGCTTTACAACAAATGCTAAAGGAACTTCTCTAGGCAAGAAACACAAGAGAAGGAAAAGACCTACAATAACGAACCCAAAACAATTTAGAAAATGGGAATAGGAACATACATATTGATAATTACCTTAAATGTAAATAGATTAAATGCTCCCACCAAAAGACACAGATTGGCTGAATGGATACAAAAACAAGACCCATATATATGCTGTCTACAAGAGACCCACTTCAGACCTAGAGACGCATACAGACTGAAAGTAAGGGGATGGAAAAAGATATTCCATGCAAATGGAAACCAAAAGAAAGCTGGAGTAGCAATTCTCATATCAGACAAATAGACTTTAAAATAAAGACTATTAGAAGAGACAAAGAAGGACACTACATAATGATCAAGGGATCGATCCAAGAAGAAGATATAACAATTGTAAATATTTACGCACCCAGCATAGGAGCACCTCAATACATAAGGCAAATACTAACAGCCATAAAAGGGGAAATCGACAGTAACACATTCATAGTAGGGGACTTTAACACCCCACTTTCACCAATGGACAGATCATCCAAAATGAAAATAAATAAGGAAACACAAGCTTTAAATGATACATTAAACAAGATGGACTTAATTGATATTTATAGGACACTCCATCCAAAAACAACAGAATACACATTTTTCTCAACTGCTCATGGAACATTCTCCAGGATAGATCATATCTTGGGTCGCAAATCAAGCCTTGGTAAATTTAAGAAAATTGAAATTGTATCAAGTATCTTTTCCGACCACAATGCCATGGGACTAGATATCAATTACAGGAAAAGATCTGTAAAAAATACAAACACATGGAGGCTAAACAATACACTACTTAATAACGAAGTGATCACTGAAGAAATCAAAGAGGAAATCAAAAACTACCTAGAAACAGATGACAATGGAGACATGACGACCCAAAACCTATGGGATGCAGCAAAAGCAATTCTAAGAGGGAAGTTTATAGCAATACAAGCTCACCTTAAGAAACAGGAAACATCTCGAATAAACAACCTAACCTTGCACCTAAAGCAATTAGAGAAAGAAGAACAACAACAACAAAAAAAAAAACCAAAGTTAACAGAAGGAAAGAAATCATTTTAAAGGGCTGGTCGTAAAATCTTTGTGGTGAAGGAACAAGACCATAAGTCTCAGAGGGAGCCTAGGTTTTGGTTTGGTTCTTCCAACTGTATTCCTGGCTTGTTCTTCATTACAATCCAATTGTGAGCCTTGGAGATCGTCTAGAATGTGTGGGTGCTGGAATAGATGACTCTAAGGGCCCTTGTATTGTTCACTCATTACTCCTAGTTTACTTTTTCACTTTACTGGCCAATTACCACAGTGATTTGAGGCCCCTGGATTGGCCCATTTCCAAATTTTTGAAAAAAAATTTTTTAAAGATGTCTCTACCCTGCACTATTCCATCCTGCTCTTTTATTCTGACAGGTTTTTAACCCACTAACTTCTTTTCGTAAAACAAAACTATAATTTGATCAAATTCTCATCCCAATCCTGCCTTGTTAGGGTCAATAATTAAGTGTGGATATCTTGCACAACAGTTATAGAGGAAAGATCCAAGAACTTTCCAGTCTAAGGAAACTCCACCAACCCTCTAGGTCCAAAAGGCTGTGAGGGCCAGTAAAGTTTCTGCTTAGCTGGAGAGTGTATAATACTAATAAATGCTAAATCTAAATGCCTTCCTCATCCTCTCTTGATATTTGCCTCAGTAATCTCAACTTTGAAACAAAATGCTGTCATACAAAACACAAAAGAAATGGTTAAGTATATTTTTCTTGATTTGAACATCAAATTTTACATACATAAAGCATAGGTTTCTCTAGATCAGAAATCAATTTCTCTTTTACAAAACAGGATTTCTACTTGGTTTCAAAGAAAAATTGTCCAGAATGACACAGATTTTTTTTCTCACAAAAATTGCATTGTTTAAAAGACTCTCCTCAGTGATGCTTGAAATTCTATTAATACTAAATTTATTTAAGTTAAACTGTCTTTTTAAAAATAGAGTATATTTTATAGAGCACTTTTAGGTTCACAGGAAAATTGAGCAGAAGTTACAAAAATTTCTCATATGCCCCCAGACCCTATTCATGCATAGCCTCCCCCATCATCAACATCCCCCACCAGAGTGGTACATGTGTTACAATTGATGAGATACATCATTATCACCCAGAGTCCATAGTTTACATTAGGATTCACTCTCGGTGTTGTACATTCTATGGTTTTGGACAAATGTACAACAACATGTACCCACCAATATAATATCATACAAAGTAGTTACACCCTAAAAATCCTCTGTGCTCCACCTATTCATCCCTCCCTTCCTCCTAACCCCTGGTAGCCATTGATCTTTTATTGTCTCCATAGTTTTACCTTTTCCAGAGTGTTATTTAGTTGGAATTATCCAGTAAGTAGTCTTTTCAGATTGACTTTTTTCACTTTTCCAGAGTGTTATTTAGTTGGAATTATCCAGTAAGTAGTCTTTTCAGATTGACTTTTTTCACTTAGTAATATGGATATAAGTTCTCTCCACTTCTTTTCATGGCTTGATAGCTCATTACTTTTTAGCTCTGAATAATATTCCATTGTCCAGATATACCACAGTTTATTTATGCTTTCACCTACTGAAGGACATCATGGTTGCTTCCAAGTTTTGTCAGTTATGAATAAATCTGCTATAAACATCTGTGTGCAGGGTTTTGTGTGGATATTAGTTTTCAGCTCCTTTGGGTAAATACCAAGGTGTATGATTACTGGATCATATGGTATGAGTATGTTTAGTTTTGAAAGAAACCTCCAAACTGTCTTCCAAAGTGGCTATGTTATTTTGCATTCCCACTAGCAATGATTGAGTGTTCCTGTTGCTCCATAACCTCGTCTTCATTTGACGTTGTCATTGTTCTGAATTTGCCATTCTGATAGATGTGTAGTGGTATCTCATTTTTTAGTTTACATGTCCCTCTTGACATATGAAGTGGAAGTTTTCATATGCTTATTTGCCATTTGTATATCTTCTTTGGCAAGGTGTCTGTTAAGGTCTTTTGTCCATTTAAAAATCAGGTTGTTTGTGTTTTGATTGTTGAGTTTTAAGAGTTCTTTGTATATTTTAGATAACAGTCTTTTATCTGATATCTATTGCAAATATTTTCTCCCAGTCTGTGGCTTGTCATTTCATTCTCTAGACAGTGTCTTTCACAAAGTGGAAGTTTTTAACTTTGATGAAGTCCAGTTTGTCAGTTCTTTCTTTCATGGACTGTGCCTACGGTTTTGCAACTAAAAAGTCATTGCCAAACCCAAGGTCATCTAGATTTTGTCCTATGTTATCTCACAGGAGTTTTATAGTTTTGTATATTACATTTAGGTCTGTGATCCATTTTGACTTAATTTTTATGAACTCTGTAGGTCGGTATCTGTATTCATTTTTTTTTTTGCATGTAGATGTCCAGCTATTCCAGTACCATTCATTGTGGAGACTATCTTTTCTCCACTCTATAGCCTTTGCACCTTTGTCAAAGATCAGTTGACAATATTCATGTAGGTCTATTTCTGAGATCTCTGTTCTATTCCATTGACCCATTATTTTGTCAATACCACACTGCTTAGATTATTGTAGCTTTATAGTATGTCTTGAAGTTGGGTGTCAGTCTTCCAACTTTGTTCTTCTCCTTCAATATTGTGTTAACTATTCTAGGCCTTTAGCTTCTCCATATAAATATTAGAATCATTTTGTCAATATCTGCAAACTAAGTTGCTGGTATTTTGATTTGGATTTCATTGACTCTATACATCAATTTGGGAAGAACTGACATCTTGACAATACTGAGTCTTCCTATCCATGAATGTGGAATATCTCTTTATTAACTTAGTTTTTCTTTGATCTCATTCATCAGAGTTTTGTAGTTTTACTCATATACATATTGCACATAATTTGCTATGTTTATACCTAATTATTATATTTGGGGTACTAATATAGATGTGTTTTTTTGTTTGTTTGTTTTGCTTTTTTGTTTGTTTGTTTTTGCGGTACATGGGCCTCTCACCGTTGTGGCCTCTCCCGTTGCGGAGCACAGGCTCCGGATGCACAGGCTCTGTGGCCATGGATCACGGGCCTAGCCGCTCCGCAGCATGTGGGATCCTCCCGGACCGGGGCACGAACCCGCTTCTCCTGCATCGGCAGGCAGACTCTCAAGCACTGCACCACCAGGGAAGCCCTAGGTGTGTTTTCTTCCATTTCAAATTTGACTTGTTCATTGGGATATATAGGAAAGCAGTTGACTCATATGTATTTATATCCAGCAATATTGCTATTATCACTTGTTTAGGAGTTTGTTGATTCTTTCAGATTTTGTACATATATTATCATGTCATCTGTGAACAAAAGACAGTTTTATGTCTTCTTCCCAATCTGTGTACCTTCTATTTTTTTTCTTGTCTTGTGCATTCACTAAAACTTTCAGTACAGTGATGAGAGTGTGCAGCTTTGTCTTGTTCCTTATCTTATAAGAAAAACTTTCAGCTTTTCACTGTTGAGTATGATGTTAGCAGTGGGCTTGTCAAATATGGTCTTTATTATGTTGAGGTACATTTCTTCTATACCTAATTTGTTGAGTTTTTATCTTGAAAAGATTTGAATTTTTCAAATTCTTTTTCTTCATTTATTGAGATGCTAATGTGATTTTTATCCTTCATTTTGTTAATGTGGTGTGTCACATATTGATTTGTGTGTTGGCCCATACTTGACTCCCTGTCCAAGCAGGGCTGCAAGATGGGCTCCATTGCTGGCTGGGTTCTCAGGCCAGGCTTCCTGGTCAGGTGAGACTAGAGGCTATACTCAGCAGTTGTGTAGGGCTGTGAACTTGCTTCCCTGCCCATACAAGGGACTCCACAGCCTAATGGTTCATTAGCTGAGGACCCAAATCTGGCAGAACTGTCAACCAAGCTCCCTGGCTAGACGTGGCCACCAGCTCAGCTCTGCAGATGGGAAGAGTCACTGGCTAGGATGCCTGCTTCAGCACCACTGTAAGCAGGAATGCAGTCTGCCTAGGTCTGAGTGCTTGTTGTTGAAACCCCTTCTCCCCTTCTCCATCTCTATCTGTCCCCCAACTGTCAAGCCCTGCAGATTTTCCCAGTGATCTCTGTGAATTGAGACCCAAGTGAGCTTCCTGGGAAATGTCCTGCAACACTGAGAAGCTGGATGTCCACTTTTGTTCTTTTTCCCAGTGGAGAAACTGTAAGCCCAGGAGGTCCCTCTTGGTGTGCTTTACCAGCCGAGGGAAGGGCAATGTGATCAGAGTGTAGTCCTCCTTGGTCTCTGTGGTCCAAGTGAGGCTTCAGCCTCATCCCTGTGTTCTGGAATTTTCACAATGGTATCTTGTCTATGGATAATTGCTAGTGGGTCTTCTTGTGAGGGGGAAGGAAGTCAGGAATGATGTATGTTGCCATCTTGATGACACCATTCCTCCAATTTTGCAAATAATAAATTGATTCAGGCCCTAAATCTCAGTGCTTATAGTGGACTTACTGGGAAAAAATTATCCCTCTTGGATAGGCAAGTAAATCTAGTAACTGGAAGAGTATCCCAATATTATACATTTAAGAAAAGCAGGGTAAAACTACTCCAGGTGGGCAATCATTTTTCTCATCGTATATTTGTATGGGTATTCAATTAGCAGCTACAGGTCTTTCTTCTCCTGCCACATACCTCTCATCTGCTCCCGCTCAGTTCAGCACTTACACAGCCCAGGGTGGAATCAGTACATTAATGAAAAGAATGGTTACTAGATGCAACTGAACAATTGGAGTTACTGTCCAACACCAGCTCATCTGACGATGTTCATGCTTTCCTTTAGGCCCTTTGAAATGGACCTAATCTGGTGATTAATGCACAAATGCAGAGTTTGCTGAATTTATCATGGAATAAAGCATCTTTCTCAAATTTGCACGTGGCAATACTGGAAGGAGAGTAAATGTGTTGTGTGAAAGGATCAGGATCCAAAGAGGTCTGATAATGAGCAAATTTGAGCACAGCAAACAGGGTGGTTCCTCATGCATGTAACTTGGGTCCAAAGGATCTGAGAAGTGTCATAAGGAGAATACTTGGAGGTATGGGAGCAGGCACACAACAGCTGTCTTCAAATACTGGAGCAGGGATTACCTATGTTGTGTGAGTCTCCAGCATACAGTCTTAAGTCTATTTGATCGAAGCTACAGGGAGGCAAGTTTAGGTACAGTATAAGCAGCAGGTCACCACAAGGGACTGAACAACTCTATTGGACAATTATTTCAAGCAAGAGGTTAGGTCTTGGTGGCCAACATGTCTGGCCAAGTCTCAAATCTTCTGACAACACCAAGAGCTATGATTGTGTCACCTCATACCTACTGTTTTGCTTGTGGAAGTTTATGCTCTAGCAAAGAAAACAGTTTCCACTTCCCATGGAGGGTAAGCCATTAGAAAAGGGTGGTTAGATAATACTTGATGTTTCAAATAGGTCCAAACAGCATAATCCCTTTCTTGTAGGAAAAGATACGTATAGCTGTATCTCATTTTATTGTGCTTCATTTTATTGCGCTTTGCAGATACTGCTTTTATTTTTTATTTTTATTTATTTATTTTTTTACAAATTGAAGGTTTGCAGCAACCCTATGTTGAGCCAGTCTATCAGCTCCATTTTTTTCCAACAGCATTTGCTCACTTCGTGTCTCTGTGTCACATTTTGGTAATTTGCTCACTTCATATCCCTGTGTCACATTTTGGTAATTCTTGCAATATTTCAAACCCTCCACCAGCAAAAAGATTATGACTCACTGAAGGCTCAGATGATGATTAGCATTTTTTTAGCAATAAAGTGCTTTTTACTTAAGGTATGTACGTTGTTTTTTTTTAGACATAATTCTATTGCATGGTTAATAGACTACAGTACAGTTGTCCCTTGAAAATGCACAAATTAGGGGAGCTGACCCTGGAACTGTCAAAAACCCATGTATAACTTTTGATTTGCCCAAAACTTAACTACTAATAGCCTACTCTTCACTGGAAGCCTTGTTGATAACAATCGATTAAGACATATTTTCTATGTTATGTGTATATCTACATATATTTTATGCATTCATGATATAGCTAACTTTTTCTTAATATTTTGATATTTCTAGGCTACGTGGTTTGTCTGTGAGTTTCTTCAAATTATGGCAAATCTCAAAACATTTTTCCACATATTTATTGAAAAAACTCTGTGTATAAGTGGACTCACAGTTCAAACCCATGTTGTTCAGGGGTCAACTGTATAGTGTAAACATAACTTTTATATGCACTGAGAAACCAAAAACTTTGTGTGACCCACTTTATTGCAGTATTTGCTTTATTGGAGTGGTCTGGAACCACAATATCCCTATCCCTGAGGTATGCCTATATATTAATAGACCAGAGTATGGATGGTTATACACCCAAATGCTAATGCTTGTAACTGGTGGGATTATAAATGACTGGTTTTTATAAATTGAAAGTGATAAAATATTGCATATGGGCAGGGATTGGGACACTCCCATTTATATGTCCTTGTGCTTACCATGAACACCAAAAATGATTGGTTCATAAGACAGTGGATTCTGTTCAGGACAAGAACCAGACCAGAGGTTCAGTGCTGCAAGTCATTAGCAGATATTAGATATCTGAGTTTATGCTCGATAGAAGATATGATGTGCTTAGCAAAGTGGGTGTTATCAAGTGTTTCTTGCCCCCTTCCCTATCCAACCCCAGCCTTGGGGGTCTCCTCTCATCAAATTGAAAAACACTTTCAGAAAACAAGAGAACTCAGTTTAAATCCCAATCCTTATTCACCTTAAAAGATCAATTCAGACCCCATGTTTTCATTTCCTCATCTCCAAGATAAGGATACTAGTCCACATTACCTCCTCTCCCAAGGTTCTCAAATTCTATGATTCCAACTATGGAAAAAAGCAAGTCAGAACCCACTGGACCTGTATAGAGAAGAGCCTTTTCCACATGACTATTCTGCTAAAGTGGCCTTCCTTCAACCATTTTGTTTGGCTGAAGAGTACCCTTTTGTACTTTCAGTCCTTAGAAGACCACTAAGAATGGACCACCACAGGAGTCTCAACATAATTATATTTATTATTTTATCACTACATTAGAAGTGAAATAAACTGTGAGAAGCTGCAAATGCATGCCACTTCATGAAGATTATGGAACAATGGAGACATCCAGTGTAGAAAGTTAAAAGTTGCTTATCCTTTAGGGATGCAAAGACTAGACACACAAATATCATCAATGGTGTGATTATTGACAGCATCAGCCGGCTGGAATTTATGCACTAGTGGAAAGTTTAAGAATGAAAGTAAGGGAACTTTGGCTACTCCTGACCTCTTAGCCAGGGATTATGGATGAGAAGACATAGAAAATGGCTAAAATCTCTACAAACACATAGGTTTACAAAAAACATGCCTAAAACCAAGACACTCAGGCAATGTTGAAATTTGTTCTTGGGAGATCCCCATTTTACGATGTTTGAACACACTCTTTCTCCTGCTGGATACCTGGAAAAAAGACAAACACAAACAATCATTAAAGGATATTTTCTTAAGATTAAGTTCAGTTTCTTCCAAGAGAGTTCTTTGCCACTCTTTGCCAAGTCATTGAAGGCTACCATACCCGCTTTAAATTTAGAATGCCAAGGCACTAACTGCAAATCCTCAGTTGTGTGTGTGTGTGTGTGTGTGTGTGTGTGTTAACCACCTGAACATTAGAATCTGCATCAACTGTGTCTTTTTTTCCATTTCAGAGTTAGATTTATGCTGTTGCCATTTTTTCCATCGAATATTCTGAGACTGAGGAGCAAGTGAAGTATTTTCCTCAGATTTATCTATCACTATATAATTAGGAAGTTACACCCTTTCAGACAATTTTGACTAACTTAGAAACTCTCAGATAATAGCAACATGACAAAAAGTGCCCCTTAGTTTTGTGAATATGCTTGGAGTTTCTCTATCAGGCTGTAATTCCCAAAGGCAAAACTGATCCCTTCAGTCTGGGAGGCCCAAGTACACCCAAGATCTAAACTTGTTCTCTGCCTTATCTTGTTGTCAGGTACAGAAAACCAAAACTGCAGAGTTTGTATAGTTCTTTAGGAATAAGATCATGGGCCTAAATTGCTAGATGCGGAAAATTCCAAATAACCATAAAATTGAAAAAATTAAGATTTTTCTAGTGCTAAGTATAATATTCCAAAATTGGTTGTAATGTGATTTTTAGTGATTTTCCAAGAAGAAAATAGTTTTTTATTCCCCCATTACTTCTTGGGTTTATCATGTAAGAACAACTTATATAACCCAAGTAATTAAACAACTATTTGATATTTTTAACCATTGCATTAAATTCAGTGGCTACGTAATTATTGCTTACTTTGTGGCAAAATTTACTAGAATAGTTTATTTACTGAACCTATGAATGTTCACCATTGCTTTTCTTCACTAAAAACTCCCCTGCCCCATGACTTACTTTCCTTCGAGGGCAGAGTACTTCTTCCTTCAGTGTTAGTTTTCTTCAGTTTTGACCTGTCAAACTTCTCCACTTCAGAGAAGTCTGGCTTACCACTCATCTTGACTAAAAGAAAGACTGAAAAAAAATGTTTTAACTTAACTGGAAAAACTATTATCATACTAATTGATCACAATCCAAAATTCTCACATTTAATATCAATATGTATTTTATCTTCTGATTTTCAACAAGAAAACAGCACATATCTTGGGAAAGCCATGGTTTTATCAAAATGCTTTGAATTCCACATCATTACCCCACTTCTGATAGGCAGTAAAAGCCACTGAATCAGGATGCACTAGAAACCAAGATGCTCTAAAACCCGGAGTCAATATGTCTGACTTAAAAATCACAGGGAAAGTCAAATGGAGGTGATAGAAACACAAGAGCAGATAGAGATAGAAGAAAAAATAAGGACTGGGCTTAACCAGGAATGAATTTGTAACAGGAGATAGCACTATTTGAGCACCTTCACTTTGTATTCAATTACTTTGGCGGGGGGGATTTTTCTTGGGGGTTAGGGAGTAGCACACAATAAACGGTAGCATAAGTTGTACTAGTTTCTTTCCATTTCATCTGCCTTTTCAAAGACAGTAGATTAAGGAGCTGCAATAAGGAAAGGAGGGGATTTAATCCCGTCATAACTAATGACACGTCTCATGATGTCTCCTTATGGCACTAGTTTGTAAACGCTGTAAGACGGCACAGCT
This sequence comes from Orcinus orca, assembly GCF_937001465.1. Classification (NCBI taxonomy): domain Eukaryota; kingdom Metazoa; phylum Chordata; class Mammalia; order Artiodactyla; family Delphinidae; genus Orcinus; species Orcinus orca. Next base: position 89,598,770 of record NC_064580.1, read on the forward strand.
AATTATGATCAGACTCAGGACTTCAGCAGAATGGGATAAACCAGACACAGTTGATTTTTATTTCACCGTATTTTCTCCTCAAGGGGAGAGGGGAGGAGATGAGGCTAGGAGATGCCCTGTGATCTTTCCGGCTTTGTCCAGAAGAGACAATAGGAGACCCCTGAGCCCGCGAAGCAGAGCTCTCCTGCCCATGCCTGGCCCCACCCTGGCGGGGTAAGACACGTCTAGTGCCCAGACCAGAATGGAGAGGCCCTCAAGCAGCCAGACGTCCCGAATATGCCTCCCTTCCGTTGTGGTCACCCTAAGACCCTCCTTTGACGAGCGATCGGCTGCTAATCTCCAGAGGTGGGGAAACAGGGACTTAAAATAATAACAGGGCTGGGCACATAAGCCACTTTGTTGGCAGCAATTTGCTTAATATTTTAAAATAACTATCATCATTGTCAGGAGCCCAGTCCAACCTAACAGCCACGGGAGGGGAGAGAGCAAAAGGCCAGCCCCAGAAGGCCCATTCTGAGCCCCACACTCCTCATCCCCTCAGCCTCGGACTTGCAGCCACAGCGGACTGGCCGCTCTGGGGGCTCCCCCCTCGGACCTTTCCGGGACAGCCCCAGGGAGGATTTCGCATTGCGCGCAGAAGGCAGCGCTGCGAAGACAAAGGCGCGGACTCGCCATCAGGCTCAGATACAAATCGCCCGTCCCAACCCCCGCCCCTCCAATTCCAGCAGGCCCCATACGCCAGCCCCGTGGCCGCCGCGCCCTCCTGTCCCCATAGTCCTCTGGCTCTGGCGGGGCCGCACGTCCTCACCCGAAGGCTTGAAGACCAGGGAAAGGCAGACCGCTGCACCGCGACCACTTCTCACACAGGACAAGGTTAACCTTCTCGTGTGGAACCCAGCAGTTATAAGCTGCGTGACAGGCTCCGCCCCCAGACCCCGCTCCAGTCCTCTCGGATTGCCCAAGGGATACTAGATCCACCTCGTCGCCCCTCCCATCTCTTTAGATGTGCTGACCTGAGTCCACTGTCTCCCCTCTACTCAGGACCTCACCCTTGCAACTGGGTGTTGATAGCGTCATACCAGATCTGCCTATCCAGACCCCATCCAAGCCCACTGATTCCCCCAGGGACTGGTGGCTGGTCTACTTCCCCTGCTTCTCCCACTACTTTCGTCCTGAAGGTCCACTTGCCTTCTTCCCAAGTATGCTCACTCCTCCACGATAATAGGGGCCTCTACAATAAGCAGACACGTTTTACCCAGTTAGCTTTGAACGTCTGAAACTCGGAGATCCAAGCTGAAGGAGCCGTAATCAGGTACTCCTGGCTTTTTATAGCCATCGGAGCCTACGTAAGCTGTGACAACCAAACAGTGATTTGGAAGTGATGCTCAGTGTTCTCTGTTCTAATCCTCTGCCAGGTCATGGAGGAGGGCTGTTCATGGAGAGGGTGGCCGGTTCTGGGTCATTCAACCCCACAGCTGGGCATTTCTGTGACATTGGTGCGCTCCTATGTAAAAGTCCTATTTTCAAATTTTCAGCCACTGACCATGGTAGCAGTCAGTTTAGGGTAATCAGAGAAACTACTGAGGCTATTCATCCTTTTTTTTTTTAACTTTTATTGGAGTAGAGTTGCTTTAGAATATTGTGTTAGTTTCTACTGTACAGCAAAGTGAATCAGCTATTTGTATAGCTATACGTATACATATATCCCTTCTTTTTTGGATTTCCTTCCCATTTAGGTCACAACAGAGCATTGAGTAGAGTTCTCTGTGCTATACAATAGTTTCACATTAGTTACCTATTTTATATGTAGCATCAATAGTGTATATATGTCGGGCTTCCCTGGTGGCACAGTGGTTAAGAATCCGCCTGCCAATGCAGGGGCCATGGGTTCCAGCCCTGGTCTGGGAAGATTCCACATGCCACGGTTCAGCTAAGCCCATGCACCGCAACTACTGAGACTGCGCTCTAGAGCCCTCAAGCCACAACCACTGAAGCCCGTGCGCCTAGAGCCAGTGCTCCACAACAAGAGAGGTCACTGCAATGAGAGGCTGTGCACCGCAATGAAGAGAAGGCCCCACTCGCCACAACTAGAGGAAAGCCCATGTGCAGCAATGAAGACCCAACACAGCCAAAAATAAATAAATACTTAAATAAATTTATTTTAAAAATAGTGTATATATGTCAATCCCAATCTCCCAATTCAACCCACCACCCCCTTTCCTCCTTGGTATCCATACGTTTGTTCTCTATGTCTGTGTCTCTATTTCTGCTTTCTAAATAAAATCATCTATACCAATTTTTTCACACTCCACATATATACATTAATATACGATATTTGTTTTTCTCTTTCTGACTTACTTCACTCTGTACAACAATCTCTAGGTCCATCCACGTCTCTACAAATGACCCAATTTCACTCCTTTTTATGGCTGAGTAATATTCCATTGTATATATGTATCACATCTTCTTTATCCATTCCTCTGTTGATGGACATTTAGGTTGCTTCCATGTCCTGGCTATTGTAAATAGTGCTGCAATGAACATTGGGGTGCACGTACCTTTTTGAATTATGGTTTTCTCTGGGTATATGCCTAGTAGTGGGATTGCTGGGTCATATGGTAGTTCTATTTTTAGATTTTTAAGGAAACTCCATAGTGTTCTCCATAGTGGCTGTATCAATTTACATTCCCACCAACAATGCATGAGGGTTCCCTTTTCTTCATGCCCTCTCCAGCATTTACTGTTTGTAGATTTTTTGATGATGGCCATTCTGACTGGTATGAGGTGATACCTCATTGTAGTTTTCATTTGCATTTCTCTAATAATTAGTGATGTTGAGCATCTTATCATGTGTTTGTTGGCCAATGGTATGTCTTCTTTGGAGAAATGTCTATTTAGGTCTTCTGCCCATTTTTCGATTGGGTTGTTTCTTTTTTTGATATTGAGCAGCTTGTGTTGTTTGTATATTTGGAGATTAATCCTTTGTCAGTTGCTTCGTTTGCAAATATTTTCTCCCAAAATGAGGATTGTCTTTTCATCTTGTTTATGGTTTCCTTTCCTGTGCAAAAGCTTTTAAGTTTAATTAGGTCTCATTTGTTTATTTTTGTTTTTATTCTCATTGCTCCAGGAGGTGGGTCAAAAAAGATCTTGCTGTAATTTATGTCAAAGTGTGTTCTGCCTATGTTTTCCTCTAAGAGTTTCATAGTGTCTGGCCTTACATTTAGGTCTTTATTCCATTTTGAGTTATTTTTGTGTATGGTGTTAGATGGTGTTCTAATCTCATTCATTTACATGTAGCTGTACAGTTTTCCCAGCACCACTTACTGAAGTGACTGTCTTCTCCATTGTATATCCTTGCCTCCTTTGGCATAGATTAGTTGACCATATGTGCATGGGTTTATCTCTGGGCTTTCTATCCTATTCCATTAATCTATATTTCTGTTTTTGTGCCAGTACCATACTGTCTTGATTACTATAGCTTTGTAGTGTAGTTTGAAGACAGGGAGCCTGATACCTGCAGCTCCGTTTTTCATTCTCAAGATTGCTTTGGCTATTCGGGGTCTTTTGTGTCTCCATACAAATTTTAAGATTTTTTATTCTAGTCCTGTAAAAAATGCCTTTGGTAGTTTGATAGGGATTGCATTGAATCTGTAGAGTGCTTTGGGTATTATAGTCATTTTCACAATATTGATTCTTCCAATCCAAGACCATGGTATATCTTTCCATCTGTTTGTGTCATTTTTGACTTCTTTCATCAGTATCTTGTAGTTTTCTTCAAAAAGGTCTTTTGCCTCCTTAGGTAGGTTTATTCCTAGATATTTTATTCTTTTTTTGCAATGTTAAATGGGATTGTTTCCTTAATTTCTCTTTCTGATTTTTGTTGTTAGTGTATAGGAATGCAAGAGATATCTGTGTATTAATTTTGTATCCTGTGATATAACTAAATTCATTGATTAGCACTAATAGTTTCCTGGTGGCATGTTTAGGATTTTCGATGTATAGTATCATGTCATCTGCAAACAGTGACTGTTTTCCTTCTTCTTTGCCAATTTGGATTACTTTTGTTTTTTTTCTTCTCTGATTGCTGTGGCTAGGACTTCCAGGACTATGTTGAATAATAGCAGTGGGAGTGGGCACCCTTGTCTTATTCCTGATTTTAGAGGAAATGCTTTCAGTTTTTCACCATTGAGAATAAAGTTTGCTGTGGGTTTGCTATATATGACCTTTATTATGTTGGTGTAGGGTCCCTCTGTGCCCACTTTCTGGAGAGTTTTTATCATAAATGCATGTTGAATTTTGTTGAAAACTTTTTCTGCATTTATATAGATGATCATATGGTTTTTATTCTTCATTTGTTAATGTGGTATATCACATTGATTGATTTGCATATATTGAAGAATCCTTGTATCCCTGGGATAAATCCCACTTGATTATGGTGTATGATCCTTTTAATGTGTTGTTGGATTCTGTTTGCTAGTATTTTGTTGAGGATTTTTGCATCTGTGTTCATCAGTGATATTGGCCTTTTTTCTTTTTTTGTGATATCTTTTTCTGGTTTAGTATCAGAGTGATGGTGGCCTCATAGAATGAGTTTGGGAGTGTTCCTCCCTCTGCAAATTTTTGGAAAAATTTGAGAAGAATAGGTGTTAGCTCTTTTCTAAATGTTTGACAGAATTCACCTCTGAAGCCATCTGGTCTTGGAATTTTGTTAGTTGGAAGATGTTTAATCACAGTTTCAATTTCAGTACTTGTGATTGGTCTGTTCATATTTTCTATTTCTTCCTGGTTCATTCTTGTGAGATTGTACCTTTCTAAGAATTTGTCCATTTCTTCCAAGTTGCCCATTTTATTGACATATAGTTGCTTGTAGTAGTCTCTTACGATCCTTTGTATTCCTGTGTTGTCTCTTGTAACTTCTCCTTTTTCATTTCTAATTTTATTTATTTGAGTACAGTCCCTTTTTTTCTTGATAAGTCTGACTAAAGGTTCAACAATTTTGTTTATCTTCTCAAAGAACCAGCTTTTAGTTTTACTGATCTTTGCTATTGTTTTATTTGTTTCTATTTCATTTATTTCTGCTCTGATCTTTATGATTTCTTTGCTTCTACTAACTTTAGGTTTTGTTTGCTCTTCTTTCTCTAGTTGCTTTAGGTATAATGTTAGGTTGTTTATTTGAGATTTTTTCTAGTTTCTTGAGGTAGGATTATATTAGTATAAACTTCCCTCTTAGAACTGCTTTTGCTGCATTCCATAGGTTTTGGGTCTTGTGTTTTCATTGTCATTTGTTTCTAGGTAATTTTTGATTTCCTCTTTGATTTCTTCAGTGATCTCTTGGTTATTTAGTAGCATATTGTTTGGCCGCCATGTGTTTGTGTTTTTACAGTTTTTCTTCCTGTAATTGATTTCTAATCTCATAGAACTGTGGTCAGAAAAGATGCTTAATATGATTTCAATTTTCTTAAATTTACTGAGGCTTGATTTGTGACCCAAGATGTGATCTGTCCTGGAGAATGTTCCATGTGCACTTGAGAAGAAAGCGTATTCTGCTGCTTTTGGATGGAATGTCCTGTAAATATCAATTAAGTCTATCTGGTCTAATGTTTCATTTAAGGCTTGTATTTCCTTATTAAATTTCTGTCTGGATGATCTATCCCTAGTTGTAAGTGGAGTGTTAACATCCCCCCAATTACTGTGTTACTGTCAATTTCCCCTTTTATGGCTGTTAGCATTTGGCTGGTGCATTGAGGTTCTCCTATGTTGGGTGCATATATATTTACAATTGTTATATCTTCTTCTTGGATTGAACCCTTGATCCTTATGTAGTGTCCTTCCTTGTCTCTTGTAACAGTCATTATTCTAAAGTCTATTTTGTCTAATATGAGTATTGGTACTCCAGCTTCCTTTTGATTTCCATTTGTATGGAATATGTTTTTCCATCCCCTCACTTTCAGTCTGTATGTGTGCCTAGATCTGAAGTCAGTCTCTTGTAGAAAACGTATATATATATGCCTTGTTTTCGTATCCATTTAGCCATTCTGTGTCTTTTGGTTGGAGCATTTAATCCATTTACATTTAAGGTAATTATCGATATGTATGTTCCTATTTCCATTTTCTTAATTGTTTTAGGTTTGTTTTTGTAGGTCTTTTTCTTCTCTTGTGCTTCCTGCCTAGAGAAGTTCTTTTAGCATTTGTTGCAAAGCTGGTCTGGTGGTGCTGAATTCTCTTTGTTTTTTTGTGTCGGTAAAGCTTTTGATTTCTCTGTCAAATCTGAATGAGATCCTTGATGGGTAGAGTAATCTTGGTTGTAGTTTTTTTTCTCTTTCATCACTTTAAATATATCCTGCTACTCCCTTCTGCCTTGCAGAGTCTCTGCTGAAAGATCAGCTGATAACCTTATGGGGATTCCCTTGTATACTCTTTGTTGTTTTTCCCTTGCTTCTTTTAACGAGTTTCTTTGTATTTAATTTTTGTTAGTTTGATTAGTATGTGTCTTGGTGTGTTTCTCCTTGGGTTTGTCCTGTATGGGACTTTCTGTGCTTCCTGGACTTTATTGACTATTCCTTTACCATATTAGGGAAGTTTTTTATTATAATTTCTTCAGATATTTTCTCAGACCCTTTCTCTTTCTCTTCTTCTTCTGGAACCCCTATAATTCTAATGTTGGTGCATTAATGTTGTCCCAGAGGTCTCTGAGACTGTGCTAATTTCTTTCCATTTTTTTTTAATCTGCTCTGCCACAGTTATTTCCACCATTCTATCTTCCAGCTCACTTATCTGTTCTTCTGCCTCAGTTATTCTGCTATTTATTCCTTCTAGTGTATTTTTAATTTCAGTTATTGTGTTGTTCATCACTGTTCTTTCTTTAGTTCTTCTAGGTCCTTGTTAAACGTTTCTTGTATTCTCTCCATTCTATTTCCAAAATTTTGGATCATCTTTACTATCATTACTCTGAATTCTTTTTCAGGTAGATTGCCTATCTCCTCTTCATTTATTTGTTCTTGCAGGTTTTTACCTTGCTACTTTCTGCAGCATATTTCTATGTCTTCTCATTTTGTCTGATTTACTGTGTTGTGGTCTCCTCTCTGCAGGCTGCAAGGTCATAGTTCCTCTTACTTCTGATGTGTGCCCCCAGTGGGCAAGGTTGGTCCAGTGGCTTGTGTGGGCTTTCTGGTGGGAGGGACTGGTGCCTGCATTCTGATGGGTGGTGCTGGATCTTGTCCTTCTGATGGGAAGGACCATGGCAGGTGGTGTGTTTTGGGGTGTCTGTGGGCTTAGTATGACTTTAGGCCACCTGTCTACTAATGGCTGGGTTTGGGCTCCTGTCTTGCTTGTTTATTGGTGTGGGGCATTCAGCACTGGAGCCTGCAGGCTGTTGGGTGGAGCCAGGTGTTAGAGTTGAGATGGAAACCTCCAGGAGAGCTCTAACCATTTAATATTCCCTGGGGCCTGGAATTCTCTGGCGTTCCAGCCTCCTGGACTTGGTGCTCCTACCCGAGAGTCTCAGGCCCACCCCCTGACCTGGGAACCAAGACCCTGCAAGCCACATGGCTCAGCAAAAAAAAAGGGGAAGAAAAGAAATGTTGGGAAGAAAACAAATGAAAACAAACAGACAAACAAAACCCAAGACAAATAGCAAAGACAAAAACAAGCAAACAGCAACAACAACAATTAAAAGCAAACAAACAAATAAATGAACAGAAAAACAAAACCCCAGACAAATGGTAAAAGCAAAACCAACCAAACAAAACACACACACACACACACAAAGAAACAAAAAAAAATAGAGAAAACAAAAAACAAGAGACCAACCAGACAAACAAAAGAACCCCCAAACAAAATCAAACAATTAAAAACAAAACTAACAAAAGGGACCCAGCTCTGAGCGCAGCTGAGGGGAGTTGTGTCTCCTCAGGCAGCGCCGGGTTGTGGCTGCTGACGGGCGCTCGGTCTCCTCAGGACTCGCTGCGGTCGGCTTCAGGACAACGTGGGGCTGTGTCCACGCTGACGGGAGCTGGGTTTCCTGAGGACGCGGGTGACGCCGGAGAAAAGGAGTTGCCGGGCTGCCACCTGCTAAAGAAAAGGATGTGTCACCCATACCTTCTGCTGGAATTTCTCCCCAGGCAGAGCCGTGTGGATGAAAAGCTCTTGGTGCTCCAGCCAGGAGGCAGGGCTCTGCCTCTGAGGTAGGAGAGCCAACTTCAGGACACTGGTCAACAAGAGACCTCCCAGCTCCACATAATATCAAATGGCGAAAATCTCCCAGAGACCTCCATCTTAACACCAGCACCCAGCTTCACTCAACGACCAGCAAGCCACAGTGCTGGAAAACCTATGCCAAACAACTAGCAAAACAGGAACACAACCCCACCCATTAGCAGAGAGGCTGCCTAAAATCATAATAAGGCCACAGACACCCCAAAACACACCACCAGACGTGAACCTGCCCACTAGAGAGACAAGATCCAGCCTCATCCACCACAACACAGGCACTAGTCCCCTCCACCAGGAAGCCTACACAACCCACTGAACCAACCTTAGCCACTGGAGACAGACATCAAAAACAGGAGGAACTACAAACCTGCAGCCTGCAAAAAGGAGACCCCAAACACAGTAAGATAAGCAAAATGGGAAGACAGAAAAACACACAGCAGATAAAGGAGCAAGATAAAAATGCACCAGACCTAACAAATGAAGAGGAAATAGGCAGTCTACCTGAAAAAGAATTCAGAATAATGATAGTAAGGTTGATCCGAAATCTTGGAGATAGAATGGACAATAGAATGGACAAAATGCAAGAATCAGTTAACAAGGACCTAGAAGAACTAAAGATGAAACAAGCAACGATGAACAACACAATAAATGAAATTAAAAGTACTCTAGATGGGATCAATAGCAGAATAACTGAGGCAGAAGAACGGATAAGTGACCTGGAAGATAAAATAGTGGAAATAACTACTGCAGAGCAGAATAAAGAAAAAAGAATGAAAAGAACTGAGGACAGTCTCAGAGACCTCTGGGACAACATTAAATGCACCAACATTCGAATTATAGGGGTTCCAGAAGAAGAAGAGAAAAATAAAGGGACTGAGAAAATATTTGAAGAGATTATAGTTGAAAACTTCCCTAATATGGGAAAGGAAATAGTTAATCAAGTCCAGGAAGCACAGAGAGTCCCATACAAGATAAATACAAGGAGAAATACGCCAAGACACATATTAATCAAACTGTCAAAAATTAAATACAAAGAAAGCATATTAAAAGCAGCAAGGCAAAAACAACAAATAACACATAAGGGAATCCACATAAGGTTAACAGCTGATCTCTCAGCAGAAACCCTACAAGCCAGAAGGGAGTGGCAGGACATACTGAAAGTGATGAAGGAGAAAAACATGCAGCCAAGACTACTCTACCCAGCAAGGATCTCATTCAGATTTGATGGAGAAATTAAAACCTTTACAGACAAGCAAAAGCTGAGAGAGTTCAGCACCACCAAACCAGCTTTACAACAAATGCTAAAGGAACTTCTCTAGGCAAGAAACACAAGAGAAGGAAAAGACCTATAATAATGAACCCAAAACAATTTAGAAAATGGGAATAGGAACATACATATCGATAATTACCTTAAATGTAAATGGACTAAATGCTCCCACCAAAAGACACAGATTAGCTGAATGGATACAAAAACAAGACCCTTATATATGCTGTCTACAAGAGACCCACTTCAGACCTAGAGACACATACAGACTGAAAGTAAGGGGATGGAAAAAGATATTCCATGCAAATGGAAACCAAAAGAAAGCTGGAGTAGCAATTCTCATATCAGACAAAATACACTTTAAAATAAGGACTAATAAAAGAGACAAAGAAGGACACTACATAATGATCAAGGGATCGATCCAAGAAGAAGATAAAACAATTGTACATATTTATGCACCCAACATAGGAGCACCTCAATACATAAGGCAAATACTAACAGCCATAAAAGGGGAAATCGACAGTAACACATTCATAGTAGGGGACTTAAACACCCCACTTTCACCCATGGACAGATCATCCAAAATGAAAATAAATAAGGAAACACAAGCTTTAAATGATACATTAAACAAGATGGACTTAATTGATATGTATAGGACACTCCATCCAAAAACAACAGAATACACATTTTTCTCAACTGCTCATGGAACATTCTCCAGGATAGATCATATCTTAGGTCACAAATCAAGCCTTGGTAAATTTAAGAAAATTGAAATTGTATCAAGTATCTTTTCTGACCACAACGCCATGAGACTAGATATCAACTACATGAAAAGATCTGTAAAAAATACAAACACATGGAGGCTAAACAATACACTACTTAATAATGAAGTGATCACTGAAGAAATCAAAGAGGAAATCAAAAAATACCTAGAAACAAATGACAATGGAGACACAACGACGCAAAACCTGTGGGATGCAGCAAAAGCAGTTCTAAGGGGGAAGTTTATAGCAATACAAGCCCACCTTAAGAAGCAGGAAACATCTCGAATAAACAACCTAACCTTGCACCTCAAGCAATTAGAGAAAGAAGAACAAAAAAACCCCAAAGCTAGCAGAAGGAAAGAAATCATAAAAATCAGATCAGAAATAAATGAAAAAGAAATGAAGGAAACAATAGCAAAGATCAATAAAACTAAAAGCTGGTTCTTTGAGAAGATAAACAAAAAAGATAAACCACTAGCCAGACTCATCAAGAAAAAAAGGGAGAAGACTCAAATCAATAGAATTAGAAATGAAAAAGGAGAGGTAACAACTGACACTGCAGAAATAAAAGAGATCATGAGAGATTACTACAAGCAACTCTATGCCAATAAAATGGACAATCTGGAAGAAATGGACAAATTCTTAGAAATGCACAACCTGCCAAGACTGAATCAGGAAGAAATAGAAAATATGAACAGACCAATCACAAGCACTGAAATTGAAACTGTGATTAAAAATCTTCCAACAAAGAAAAGCCCAGAACCAGATGGCTTCACAGGCGAATTCTATCAAATATTTAGAGAAGAGCTAACACCTATCCTTCTCAAACTCTTCCAAAATATAGCAGAGGGAGGAACACTCCCAAACTCCTTCTACGAGGCCACCATCACCTTGATACCAAAACCAGACAAGGATGTCACAAAGAAAGAAAACTACAGGCCAATATCACTGATGAACATAGATGCAAAAATCCTCAACAAAATACTAGCAAACAGAATCCAACAGCACATTAAAAGGATCATACACCATGATCAAGTGGGTTTTATTCCAGGAATGCAAGGATTCTTCAATATACGCGAATCTATCAATGTGATAAACCATATTAACAAATGGAAGGAGAAAAACCATATGATCATCTCAATAGATGCAGAGAAAGCTTTTGACAAAATTCAACACCCATTTATGATAAAAACCCTGCAGAAAGTAGGCATAGAGGGAACTTTAATCAACATAATAAAGGCCATATATGACAAGCCCACAGCCAACATCATCCTCAATGGTGAAAAACTGAAAGCATTTCCACTAAGATCAGGAACAAGACAAGGTTGCCCACTCTCACCATTATTATTCAACATAGTTTTGGAAGTTTTAGCCACAGCAATCAGAGAAGAAAAGGAATCCAAATCGGAAAAGAAGAAGTAAAGCTGTCACTGTTTGCAGATGACATGATCCTATACATAGAGAACCCTAAAGATGCTACCAGAAAACTACTAGAGCTAATCAATGAATTTGGTAAAGTGGCAGGATACAAAATTAATGCACAGAAATCTCTGGCATTCCTATACACTAATGATGAAAAGTCTGAAAGTGAAATCAAGAAAACACTCCCATTTACCATTGCAACAAAAAGAATAAAATATCTAAGAATAAACCTACCTAAGGAGACAAAAGACCTGTATGCAGAAAATTATAAGACACTGATGAAAGAAATTAAAGATGATATAAATAGATGGAGACATATACCATGTTCTTGGATTGGAAGAATCAACATTGTGAAAATGACTCTACTACCCAAAGCAATCTATAGATTCAATGCAATCCCTATCAAACTACCACTGGCATTTTTCACAGAACTAGAACAAAAAATTTTGCAATTTGTATGGAAACACAAAAGACCCCGAATAGCCAAAGCAATCTTGAGAACGAAAGAAGGAACTGGAGGAATCAGGCTCCCTGACTTCAGACTATGCTACAAAGCTACAGTTATCAAGGCGGTATGGTACTGGCACAAAAACAGAAAGATAGATCATTGGAACAGGATAGAAAGCCCAGAGATAAACCCATGCACATATGGACACCTTATCTTTGATAAAGGTGGCAGTAATGTACAGTGGAGAAAGGACAGCCTCTTCAATAAGTGGTGCTGGGAAAACTGGACAGGTACATGTAAAAGTATGAGATTAGAACACTCTCTAACACCATACACAAAAATAAGCTCAAAATGGATTAAAGACCTAAATGTAAGGCCAGAAACTCTCAAACTCTTAGAGGAAAACATAGGCAGAACACTCTATGACACAAATCACAGCAAGATCCTTTCTGACCCACCTCCTAGAGTAATGGAAATAAAAACAAAAATAAACAAATGGGACCTAATGAAACTTCAAAGCTTTTGCACAGCAAAGGAAACCATAAACAAGACCAAAAGACAACCCTCAGAATGGGAGAAAATATTTGTAAATGAAGCAACCGACAAAGGATTAATCTCCAAAATTTACAAGCAGCTCATGCAGCTCAATAACAAGAAAACAAACAACCCAATCCAAAAATGGGCAGAAGATCTAAATAGACATTTCTCCAAAGAAGATATACAGACTGCCAACAAACACATGAAAGAATGCTCAACATCATTCATCATTAGAGAAATGTAAATCAAAACTACAATGAGATATCATCTCACACCAGTCAGAATGGCCATCATCAAAAAATCTAGAAACAATAAATGCTGGAGAGGGTGTGGAGAAAAGGGAACACTCTTGCACTGCTGGTGGGAATGTGAATTGGTTCAGCCACTATGGAGAACAGTATGGAGGTTCCTTAAAAAACTACAAATAGAACTACCATATGACCCAGCAATCCCACTACTGGGCATATACCCTGAGAAAACCAAAATCCAAAAAGAGTCATGTACCAAAATGTTCATTGCAGCTCTATTTACAATAGCCCAGAGATGGAAACAACCTAAGTGCCCATCATCGGATGAATGGATAAAGAAGATGTGGCACATATATACAATGGAATATTACTCAGCCATAAAAAGAAACGAAATTGAGCTATTTGTAATGAGGTGGATAGACCTAGAGTCTGTCATACAGAGTGAAGTAAGTCAGAAAGAAAAAGACAAATACCGTATGCTAACACATATATATGGAATTTAAGGAAAAAAATGTCATGAAGAACCTAGGGGTAAAGCAGGAATAAAGACGCAGTCCTCCTAGAGAACGGACTTGAGGTTATGGGGAGGGGGAAGGGTGAGCTGTGACAGGGCGAGAGAGAGTCATGGGCATATACACACTAACAAACGTAGTAAGGTAGATAGCTAGTGGGAAGCAGCCGCATGGCACAGGGATATTGGCTCGTGCTTTGTGACAGCCTGGAGGGGTGGGATAGGGAGGGTGGGAGGGAGGGAGACGCAAGAGGGAAGACATATGGGAACATATGTTTATGTATGACTGATTCACTTTGTTATAAAGCAGAAACTAACACACCATTGTAAAGCAATTATACCCCAATAAAGATGTTAAAAAAAAATAAAAATAAATTAAAAAAAACTAACAAAAAATAAAAAAACAAAACAAAAGCAGAATCCAAACTGAAGGAAAAAGCAAAGAAGACAAAACAAACACACAAAAATGATAAAAATGATAAGAACAAATAGAACAAAAGAAAAAAATGATTTAAAAAAACAGAGCAAAGAAAAGCAAAAGAAAATAAAGGAAAAAAACAGGACAACAAAAAAGTAATGTAGAAATAGAAATATGAAAAATAAAAAATGTATAAAAATTTAAAAAAACAAATAATAAAAAAACAACAGAACAAAACATAAAAAAATAGTAATACTTATATTTTCCTGGGGTCTCAGCTATCAGTGTTCTTGCCCCCACCCATGAGTCACAGCCAACCTCCACCTCCCCAGAAGGCCCTCCAGAGCTCTAGGTAGGTCTCTGGTTCTTCTGTGGGCACTGTGGGGGCAGCTCAGACTCTGACCTGGCCCAACTCCTGCATGTACTAGTCCTCAAAGTCCAGAGCTGCTAGAGCTCAGCTGGTTTCCTTTGTGGGAACACTCATTGCCCATCCAGATATTCCATAGGTGCAGGGTTTACCAAGCTGATCACAGGGATTTAATCTGTGGCTTGTGCAACTGTACAGGCAGCTCTTTTTCCTCTTTCTTAGTTACCTCACCCCTTGGGCTCATCTGTGGATTTAGCCCCACCTCTGTGTATGGGACACCCAAAGGAGTCTGCTCCTGAAGCTGCCCTGGAGCACTTGGGTCTGCCCTGGTGAGGTCAGGGTGTGGAGGTGGCATGACTGTCTGGGTCACGGGGACCCCAGTGGCAACATGTGTGTGGGAAAGCTGGTGGCCACAGGCACAAGAGATCTGGCCCTAGTGGCAGCCTTTCCTAGTGCCTGGTGGCTAACACAAGAAGGTCAACCTTGGTGGGGGCTTTTCTTAGTACCTGGCAGGGCAGAGATCCCCCACGTGGACAGAAAGACTGCAATGATAGCTCCACTCCCTGCATGTCATTCAACAGTGGCACCTTGCTTCTATGGCAGTCTGGGTTTCCTCCACAAGAATTCCCAGTTGTGGATTTCCTCCCTCTCGTCCCCTCAGGCTGTCTCCTTGCAGCCAACAGCAGTCCTCTCCCTGGGTTTTCTCTCCAATCCCAAGGTTCCAGCTCTCAGCCCCCATGTGCAGTGGTGGAGACACATCCCAATTTGGGGTGCACAGGGCTATGGCACAGACCATCTGTGTAGGTGTCACTCTGTCCAGTCTGCCACAGACTGGCCGTTTCACCCCCCTCTGACAGCCTCAGATGCTCCCCTTCTGTCCCAACTGATTTCCCCGTTGGTGAGGGGGCTTCCTCAGATGCGGGAACCTCTCCTCTGCTTCAGCACCCACCCGGAGTGCAGATCCTGTCCCACTTCCTCTCCTCTTCTTTCTCCCTTCTTTCTTTTGTCCTACCCAGTTGTGCATGGATCTTTCTTGTCCTTTCCAGTGTCCAAGGTCTTCTGCTAGTGTTCAGCTGGTGTTCTGTGAGAACTTTTCCATCTGTAGATGTATTCTTGATGCATTTGTGGACAGAGATGAATTCCATGTCCTCCTGCTCCTCCACCATCTTGGTAGCTCCCTCCGAGGGTATTCATCTTGATTATCTCCAATCCTGATCACTTTGCTTGACCCACAGTAGATGCTTAGATTAATACCTCTCTGTAGATTGAAGTAATAAATCCAGGATAGAGCAGAATTTTTGGACAGCAGCACCACTCAGTGTCTATGTTGGGACACAAAAAGGAGAATCCAGTAGTTACTTGAAAGAACTAAATATTCAAGGTCATTTTCTGGATATTCACCCAGAACCTTAGAGCATGAAGGCAAAATGGAGATAGGGCTATGTCTTTAGCTTGCACCCCGTATTTTCCATAAGGTTCATGTATGGTGGTAGAGATCTATATAGACTAGCAATCGCTCTCTTCACGAGCATTTCTCAGGCCTTCTCCAGCTCTCTCCATTTTCTTTTCTATGCTCCTGTAGCACGATGTGCTAACTTGAGAGTTTTGTATGTTTGTTGGAGGAACTGTTAATACAGAAAGTACACTCATTCAACAAATAACATTCATTGAGCACCTACAATGTCCCAGGCATTAAATATAACAAACACCGGTGTTTCCACCACTCAGATTTGGATGCTGTTATAACATTACAGAAAAATTAAGGTTTCCTTGACCTTCATCCCATTTCCATTCTCCTCCCACTTCCCTAGGGGTACTCCTACCCTGAATGTGGTATATAGTTTCTAGCCCATTTTTCTTTCACTACAGATTTATGTGATCTATTTCCAGGAGCAACATGCAACATCCTGTGGACCAGTGCTCCAGGTGTAAGACTGAATTTCCACATCTCTTGGGGTTGACAGGAAGCCTCAGACACTCACCTCCCCACCCTAGCCAAAACTTCAAAGTCTATCTTGAATCTATCTGCCTCAAATCCATCAGACCTCATCTCATCATAATGTCTACCCCATTTGTGCCAGTCACCACAAGATCCTCCAAATCCCCACAATACCCTTTAACTGCCACATTCTAACTTCCACAAGGCTGTCACCACATTCTCTCTTCAGTTCACTTCTCACACCCCTTCCCTACTCCTAAAACGCAATGCAACCTTAATAATTCCTCCATATCCTCACCCTCTTCTCTTAATGTGCCCTTCATTTTCTTGCCCTAACAGAAACCAGGCTCTTCCCAGAGGACTCTGTGTCCCTGGAAGCCCACTCAAGAGAAGTAGATGATTTTTCTCTCCCATCACCATTGTACCACAGAGCCTGAAGCTCTGGTAAATGTCTTCCTTGCTTCTCACTGCTGCCTTTAGAGCATTCCTCTCCCACATCCCTGAAAACCTCCAGCTTTTGACAGCTTATGTCACCAACTAGCCTTCATTGTCATCAACTACCAAACTCCTTTTGAGTTTTCTTCTGCCAGGAATGGGGGAGGGGGAGAAGGAACACAATCTAAGAAATGATACATGTGCTCTTCTAAGCATTGCTGTCTCATTTCTTGGAAGAAACGGGTATGTGTGAGCAGATTTGCTTGGCACCATCCTCTGCTGTTCACAAGGATATGGAATGTGCAAGGGAAACGTGGGGCTGATATCAGTATGGCCCGGGCCAGGCTGCATCACCCAATCTTACTGTTGTGCTGTGTTCTCACATCCTGCCACTTTCTCCTTGCAATGTTAATGAAAAAAGCTTTTGATCATGAAGGTATTGTTATAAACAAATGTGATGACAGTTACTCTTAGAAGCCATGGATTGAAGTCAGGGGGGTCAGCTCTGGACTAAACCACCCTCCTCCAACTTGCACAATGTATTGTTACTCAGGGATATATTCATTACTGTTTAAGTGTTCAATGTTAAAGGTTGTGTTTAATTTCTAAAGATTAAAAAAAACAAACAAAAGAATTGGTGCTAAACTTTCACCCCTGAGCATGTTCAGTGAAACTGGTCATGCAAGCATTAACAGTGCCATGCTCTTCAAGCCTGTTTTTTTTTTTTCTTATACAAATGTTGCCCTATTTGTATTCCTCAGTGTACAGTATTTTTTTTATTCCATTGAGGGTAGGGTAGTATACCTGCCATTTAACAAAATGAAGAAAAAAATTGAAAAAAAAGCAGGAAATAAACTAGTGCACAAGAGTCGGGCTAGTTAAGCCCAGCACCACACTGAAGTGGACTCAGTGGTTTTTGGAGTGAAGAAAATGTACTCCCTGCATATTCTCTCATGCTCCCATATAAGTCCAGCAACGAAGATACTCGAGTTCCTCTTGCCTTGCCATGGGGACTCAGGAGTTGACCAAGGAAAACTATTTGGCCCCATGAAGAATGGCACTGTCAGTGTCTATCCTGAATGGAGCCTAGTCAGGAAGCAGTCTGAAAGTATACAGTTGTGGTCACCTCATGAAGATGTGTGGCAGGTGGCTCTCAGGAAAAATGCTAAGTCTGGATCATCCACGTGGCAGCTTTGCATGGGGAGATGGTGGCTCTGAACTGGAACTGAGCTGCCTTCCATGCACTTGTGGCCAGTACATGTGGTGTGAATGGTACGTTTAAAGGGAAGGAAATGTTTTCTGCTTTCCTTCTTCCTTGGGACGCTCAAGCTGAACAGTAGGTAACCACTGTTTTAAAGGAACAAGCTCCACTTGGCTGGATGGATCAGAGTTCATTTCATCCCTAGCCTTGTGTGCCTTTTGGTCTGGAAAGGTGGCTTTTCTCATAATATCCACTGCTAGGACATTCTTTATAATTATGAATTGTTTTACACTAACTAAAAGAGAATGTCTTCGATCATTAGAGTTTGTCAGTGTTAGATTGTTTCCCCTGTGACATTCTTAAACTTTTTCACTTCAAAATATTAAAGCAACTCATGTTAGAGATCTTTTCAACATGAAAGGGTTTATAGTTGAGACATTACATATATTTTATTGTTTATAAAAAACAATAAAAGTTTTATTGTTATACAAAAGTCCTGGGCATTAATTTTAATATTCACACAAGATTTTTTCCATTATATGTTAACACCTACAATTTCACTAATTGTTGAGTTTATTTTCTATTGAGACCCTGGAGCCTAGGGGGCTATGAGTTTTTACTTATTTTCACTCTTATTTCCCTGAAGCAAGAGACTTTGTATGGCCTTCAGTGCAAAGACTTCAGAACAATTCTTTGTGTTACACATGGCTCCCTCTTGTCTATATAACTTCTGAGTGTAAATCATTGAACTCGTTAATGAAGTATGGTAAAGAATAAATCATAGGGCTTCCCTGGTGGCGCAGTGGTTGAGAGTCCACCTGTCAATGCACGGGACATGGGTTCGTGCCCTGGTCCGGGAAGATCCCACATGCTGCGGAGTGGCTGGGCCCGTGAGCCATGGCCGCTGAGCCTGCACGTCCGGAGCCTGTGCTCCACAACGGGAGAGGCCACAACAGTGAGAGGCCCGCATACCACCAAAAAAAAAAAAAAAAAAAAAAAAAAAAAAAAGAATAAATCATAATGGGTAAAAAAAAAAAAAAGGTGACTCAAGGAGGCAGGCAGAAACTCTCTGGTAAATGGAAGTCTATGGGACCTGGAGTCAGAGGACTCTTAAGGGGGAGTATGATTTCCAAACAGAGTGGTGGATTCGATTCATTGTAAGCCATTTCCTTTGAAGTTGGCTTCCTATAACTAATGAAGGGTTAGGGAACTGAACATCCACTTATCTTCATTGCTGTCAGTGCTCCTGGTTCTTCTCTGCTCCTGTGGACAAGTGACGGATGTGTGAGCACTTTCCTTCTTACCAACATTTGTGTCATTTCAGTGTATAAAGGGGCTATGTATCAAACCCTGGAAGCAAATGGTCCTAAAGCCGGACAAGCTCACACCCCTGGAGTGTCCAATCAGTTATCTCTGAGCCCTGTCTGCTCACCTAGGAGCTCCTACTCTTTACTCAGTCATGTTGGACTCCCCAACCCCTCCCTCCCACTCAGCCCCCATAAGTCCTACCCAATGTGCCAGGCCTAGCTCCTCTTTAAGGAGTCTCTGACAACGCCAGTGAGGCTTCCTTTCTCTTTATATATTAATGTAGTTTTACAGAGTTCACCATAACTAGACCTAGACTTTGTTCAATGATTATCTTGATGTTTCACAGCTGGTAGGCCACAGGAGTGTTAAGAATGACTGCACAGATGCTTATTCATTCTGGTGACGATGAAGAACTCTCTGAGAGAGAGATTCTGTAGTGCAGTGGTCAAGAGTCCTGACTCTACAATCATGCCTACTGAGTTCAAATCCAAGATGTAGCCCTTACTAAGTCAACAATCCTATTGATGATGAGGATGAAAATGGTGGAAATGAAATCCTGTCCCCTTGATCAAGAGGCATGGGTGTGTGTTATATTCTGTAAGATCACTGTCTTCTTAGATCTGTTATATTCAGGCTATATAAATTCAAATTGTAATTATGATAGGTCACATTCTTTTGAGTGTTTACAAGAGCCTACTATTGTTCAAAACTTTAGATGGATTGTGTCTCATTCAATCCTCACAAAAACAATACTGTAGAGGAGGTACACTTGTTTTCCCCATTTACACAAGTGTAAACTGAGGCCCACAGAGGTTAGGTAATTTGCCCAAAGCTCTGAGCACCATTCCTCTCTTCTCAGCTGAAGAAGTTTTAAAATAAAGTGATGCCAGATAGTTTATTTTTTGAAGTCTCAAAGGGCAGTGTACTTTTTTGTTATTGTTGTTTGCTTTATTATTTTTTTCTTCCAAATTTTACACAAAAAGAAATCGAGTTTCTGAGTTAAAGTAAATGACTCAAAGACACCCAACTAGTGATTGGCAGTACTGGAATTCAAACCCAGGCAGTCTGTTAAGAATTTTTTGAGCAGAGATGTATCAATACATTTTTAGAGAGTGATACAATTAACATCACCAGGCAAAGTTGTTAGACCTTAAAATTGATCAAGGGTTCATTATACAACTTATGATTGTTGTTATCATTCACGTTTTGTTCCGTTAGGTTTTTGTTCCAACGCTGTGTATATTATAAATGCAAGTTTATTACTGTAAAATTTTCAAAAGTGATGCATCGTGAAATTCTGAGTGAATAAGAATTTTTCAGTGAATTTTATGCAGATACTTTCTCTGATTGTCCAAGCGACATATATACTAATGTATCAGAAGATGATAGGTCTTCAGAATATACTTCTGATTCAGACAATGTGAATATTAGATCAACAAAAAGACAAAAAAACCTTAGTGATTGATTCTGATGTGGAAAGTAAAAGTGAAACTCACAGTGTGGAGAATGCTCCTTTGCTTCTACAGAAGAGTGGACTCAAGACAAGATTTCACGTAAATTAGAAGACTTTACAGGTGTGTCAGGTGTAACTATTGAATGTAATAACCTGCAAAGTGTTAGTGAAATAACAGAATTAATTTTTGGTAACAACTTTTTTGAGCTGGGCACTTCTCAAATAAATTCGTATTACCAACAGAATAAAAATCATATAAGAAGTATGATAAGGCTTTAAAATGGACTGATGTAACCAACAGTGACATGAAGAAGTTTCTTGGATTAATAATTTTGATGGGACAAATAAGAAAGTCACAGTGGAAAGAATATTGGTCGACTGATCCCTTACTAGAAACACCTGTCTTTCCAAAGATTATGATGAGAAGATTTGAACAAAAAATGACATTTCTTCACTTTAACGATAACTCAGAAACTCCACTTCCTGCAGACAGAATTTCAAAAGTTAAACCTCTTTTGGATTATTTTCTACCAAAATTTCAATCGATCTACATACCCAAACAAGAGCTATCACTTGAGGAGGCAATGATAAAGTGGAGAGGACAGCTCAGATTCAAAACCTATAATCCCAGAAAACTTACAAAATATGGAATTTTGCTCAGGATGGTTAGCGAAAATGAAACTGGATATATATGCAACCTTGAGATTTACACGGGTGAAGGAAAGAAACTGCAAGAAACAATACTATCGGCCCTACAACCTTATCTTGGTTCATGGCACCATATTTACCAAGACAATTATTACAACAGTGTGTCCACATCTGAAATGTTGTTGAAAAATAAAACCAGTTTGTGGGACTCTAAGAGAGAATCATGGCCTACCAAACCAATTAAAGGAGAAATCTAAAAATCTACAGAGAGGGAAAACAACATTCTCATGGAAGGGAGAAGTGATTCTTCTTACATGGAAAGACAAGAGGCTAGTCCACATGGTGGAAACTATTCATGACGCTTCCATAGCATCCACAGGAAAGGAAGACAGGAGGACTGGCCATCAGATAACTAAGTCCACTTGTATATTAGAGTATAATAAATGTATGAAAGGAGTTGATTGATCTGATCAATAACTGGCACACATCAATATCCTCCAGAAAACAGGAAAATGGTATAAGAAAGTGGGTTTCTATTTGAGTAATTGTGGTTTATTCAATGCGTTTAAATTTTATTGTAGCCATAATGCACAGAATAAAATGACTTACAAGCATTTTTTTTTTTTTTTTTTGCGGTACACGGGCCTCTCACTGTTGCGGCCTCTCCCGTTGCGGAGCACAGGCTCTGGACGTGCAGGCTCAGCGGCCATGGCTCACGGGCCCAGCTGCTCTGCGGCATGTGGGATCTTCCCGGACCGGGGCACGAACCCGTGTCCCCTGCATCGGCAGGCGGACTCTCAACCACTGCACCACCAGGGAAGCCCTACAAGCAATTTTTGTTAGCAGTAGCTAGAGAATGGATAATTGACCATTCTGGTGAATGTAGTGGTTGTCTTGCACCTGGTCCGTCTTGTGGCATTTCTAAAAGAGCCTCCTGCAAAGATCCACATTGTTGACTATCAGGTAAAATAAAAAGAAACATATTCTAGAGGAAATAATACCCACAGGGCTAAAAAAATGCCTCCAGAAAGTGTAGAGTCTGTTCTTCCAGGGGAAAGTGCAGTGAAACACAGTGTATTTGTAATAGATGTTCTTTCCCCTGAACAGAGGTGACTGCTATACTGCCTATCACACTCTAACAAAATATTAGAATGCTTTAGTAAGACATGTACAAAGTTTCAAATAAATACATTAAGTGCAAAAATAGTTGTTGATATTTACTCAAACATGGGTGTTTCAATATTCACTTACATAACAAACTGCCAGCCACAGCTGTTAGTTTCTGCAAAAATCCCCCAGGGTCAATAATATGTTAAGAAGAAGAAAATGTCGTTTTTTGAACTGTATCAGCCCAGGAGGGCTAGAGTTAAGTAAAGCCTCTCATGCCTTGCATCAGTGCACATTTTAATTTTAAAAAGAAATCATAATCTCAATGTACTATTTATAAGACAATTGGGCTGTTAAAAATGCCTTGGGCTACTGATATGCCATTCTGCAAAAGGAAACTCAATAGGAACAGAAACAGATCAGAGACTGCCTGCGGGAGGTGGCGAGAAGGGTTTATTTCCTAGAGAAAAAAGGGAATTTTGCTAGGGGATGAGTAATGAAAATGTTCTGTGTCTTGATTGTGGTGGTGGTTACATTAAGGCATGTATTTGTCAAAACCCAGGAAAATGTACACTAAAAAGGATGAATGCTACTGTATGTAAATTATAGCTCAATAAAACTGACACTCAAAAAAGCCTTCTGCTTACAATGAAACACTCTTCCCTCCTAAGACTCAGAGATTTGCCTATGGAAATTTCTTTACACAGTCTTTTGTGGGATTAAGCTTATAAATTGGAAATACAGAACATTTAACACAATTTACACAGGGCAAATTCTTTGTCAATATCACATAAAATTATATTATTCTGATATTCCAATGTATTTCTGCTGCCCAGAATTTTTTAAATGGTATTTTGAGACTTTATTTGTAAAGACAGAAGTGTTACTGGATTTAAAAACAGAGAACAAAGGCACCTCCTTCATTTTCTAACTTTTGGTTGTCTTGGCTTTCAGCGTGGCAATTCTGGATTTGATCAGCCTGAGACATCGTCTCCATTTTTCTTTATCTCTTCTCTTTTTAATTAAAAAAACATAACTTTTGCAAAGATAAATCATATTTTAAAAATCAGTTTATGAAAGAGTATGTATAGTTTGATATAAATTCTGTTTGGCAAGTTTCTATGTATATTAAAAAACTGTAGATGAATATACTCTATTCCATAAACTGTTGACCTCAAATATATATTTCATTTATTGATTCTCTCTCTCACCCTCTCACTCTTTCCTCATCAGTGTCTGCTAAACATATCTACAATGTAGAAAAGACCCCTCAGAGAAGCAGTAAGTTCAAACCCCCAGGACCTCACCACTCGAAAGCCTTCCCAAACCTTTTCCTAACCCCTTGCCTGCCATCTCCTCTTCAGGCAACTATAGGCACAGCTTCGCAGATAATGTTCTCTGAATCCATATATATTTACACAAAAATCTGTACACAAATGTTTATAACAGCTTTATTCACAATGGGCAAAAAACTGGGAAACAACCCAGATACCATTCAACAGGTGAATCGGTACATTCATACCATAGAATACTACTCAGAAATAAAAAGGAATGCATTATTGATATAAGCAACAAATTAAATGGATCTTTGGGGAATTATGCTGAGTGAAAAATGACAATACCAAAAGATTCTATAGTGTTTGATTTCAGCCTTATAGCTTTCTCAAAATGAAAAATTATAGACATGAAGGATGGATTAATGGTTGCATGTGGTTAGTGATGGGGTGGCAGGAGGGCAGTAGGTATAGTTATAAAGGGGCAATGTGAGGGATCTTTGTGATGCTGGAACTGTTAAGTATCTCAACTGTTGTGTAGATACATGACCTTATGTACGTGATAAAATTGCATTACACGGGCTTCCCTGGTGGCACAGTGGTTGAGAGTCCGCCTGCCGATGCAGGGGACACGGGTTCGTGCCCCGGTCTGGGAAGATCCCACATGCCGCGGAGCGGCTGGGCCCGTGAGCCA
Source organism: Orcinus orca (assembly GCF_937001465.1). Lineage (NCBI taxonomy): Eukaryota > Metazoa > Chordata > Mammalia > Artiodactyla > Delphinidae > Orcinus > Orcinus orca. The sequence goes on from NC_064580.1 coordinate 89,623,019, forward strand.
TGGCCGCTGAGCCTGCGCGTCCGGAGCCTGTGCTCCGCAACGGGAGAGGCCACAACAGTGAGAGGCCCGCGTAACGCAAAAAAAAAAAAAAAAAAAAAAATTGCATTACACTAAATGCACACACACACAAACACAAAGGAATACAAGTAAAACTGGGGAAATCTGAATAAAGTAGTGGATATTATCAATGATTTTATCAATTATATCCTGGTTGTAAAATTGCAATATAGTTTTGTGTTTTTTAACATCTTTATTGGAGTAAAATGGCTTTAAAATGTTGTGTTAGTTTCCGCTTTATAACAAAGTGAAACAGTTATACATATACATATATCCCCATATCTCTTCCCTCTTGCGTCTCCCTCCCTCCCACCCTCCCTATTCCACCCATCTAGGTGGTCAAAAAGCACCGAGCTGATCTCCCTGTTCTATGCGGCTGCTTCCCACTAGCTATCTATTTTACATTTGGTAGTGTAGATATGTCCATGCAACTCTCTCACTTTGTCCCAGATTACACTTACCCCTCCCCTTACCCCTTATCCTCAAGTCCATTCTCTAGTAGGTCTGCGTCTTTATTCCCGTCTTGCCCATAGGTTCTCCATTACCAATTTTTTTTTTAGATTCCATATATATGTGTTAGCATATGGTATTTGTTTTTCTCTTTCTGACTTACTTCACCCTGTATGACAGATTCTAGGTCCATCTACCTCACTACAAAAAACTCAATTTCATTTCATTTTATGGCTGAGTAATATTCCATTGTATAAATGTGCTACATCTTCTTTATCCATTCATCTGTTGATGGACACTTAGGTTGCTTCCATGTCCTGGCTATTGTAAATAGAGCTGCAATGAATATTGTGGTACATGATTCTTTTTTTTTTTTTTTGAATTATGGTTTTCTCAGGGTATATGCCCAGTAGTGGGATTGCTGGGTCGTATGGTAGTTCTATTTTTAGATTTTTAAGGAATCTCCACAGTGTTCTCCATAGTGGTGGAATCAATTTACATTCCCACCAACAGTGCAAGAGGGTTCCCTTTTCTCCACACCCTCACCAGCATTTATTGTTTGTAGGTTTTTTGATGATGGCCATTCTGACCAGTGTGAGATGACATCTCATTTTAGATTTGATTTGCATTTCTGTAATGATTAATGATGTTGAGCACTCTTTCATGTGTTTGCTGGCAATCTGTATATCTTCTTTGGAGAAATGTCTATTTAGGTCTTCTGCCCATTTTTGGATTGGGTTGTTTGTTTTTTTTAATTGAGCTGCATGAGCTGCTTGTAAATTTTGGAGATTAATCTTTAGTCGGTTGCTTCATTTGCAAATACTTTCTCCCATTCTGAGGGTTTTGTTTTCATCTTGTTTATGGTTTCCTTTGCTGTGCAAAAGCTGTGAAGTTTCATTAGGTCCCATTTGTTTATTTTTGTTTTTATTTCCATTTCTCTAGGAGGTGGGTCAAAAAGGATCTTGCTGTGATTTATGTCACAGAGTCTTCTGCCTATGTTTTCCTCTGAGAGTTTGATAGTGTCTGGCCTTACATTTAGGTCTTTAATCCATTTTGAGTTTATTTTTGTGTATGGTGTTAGAGAATGTTCTAATTTAATTCTTTTACATGTAGCTGTCCAGTTTTCTCAGCACCACATATTGAAGAGGCTGTCTTTTCTCCACTGTATATTCTTGCCTCCTTTATCAAAGATAAGGTGACCATATGTGCGTGGGTTTATCTCTGGACTTTCTACCCTGTTCCACTGATCTATATTTCTGTTTTTGTGACAGTACTATACTGTCTTGATTACTGTAGCTTTGTAGTATAGTCTGAAGTCAGGGAAACTGATTCCTCCAGCTCCATTTTTCTTTCTCAAGATTGCTTTGGTTATTCGGGGTCTTTTGTGTTTCTATACAAATTGTGAAATTTTCTGTCTTAGTTCTGTGAAAAATGCCAGTGGTGGTTTGACAGGGATTGCATTGAATCTGTAGATTGTTTTAGGTAGTAGAGTCATTTTCACAGTGTTGATTCTTCAAATCCAAGAACATGATATAACTCTCCATCTGTTTGTGTCATATTTAATTTCTTTCATCAGTGTCTTATAGTTTTCTACATACAGATATTTTGTCTCCTTAGGTAGGATTATGTCTAGGTATTTTATTCTCTTTCTTCAATGGTAAATGGGAATGTTTTCTTAATTTCACTTTCAGATTTTTCATCATTAGTGTATAGGAATGCAAGAGATTTCTGTGCATTAATTTTGTATCCTGCTACTTTACCAAATTCATTGATTAGCTTTAGTAGTTTTCTGGTAGCATCTTTAGGATTCTCTAGGTATAGTATCATGTAATCTAAAAACAGTGACAGCTTTACTTCTTCTTTTCCGATTTCGATTCCTTTTATTTCTTTTTCTTCTCTGATTGCTGTGGCTAAAACTTCCAAAACTATGTTGAATAATAGTGGTGAGACTGGGAAAGCTTGTCTTGTCCCTGATTTTAGTGGAAATGGTTTCAGTTTTTCACCATTGAGGACAAGGTTGGCTGTGGGTTTTTCATATATGGCCTTTATTATGTTGAGGTAAGTTCCCTCTATGCCTACTTTCTGGAGGGTTTTTGTAATAAATCGGTGTTGGATTTTCTTGAGAGCTTTCTCTGCATCTATTGCGATGATCATGTGGTTTTTCTCCTTCACTTTGTTAATATGGTGTATCACGTTGATTGATTTGCATATATTGAAGAATCCTTGCATTCCTGGGATAAACCCCACTTGCTCATGGTGTATGAACCATTTAATGTTCCATTGGATTCTGTTTGCTAGTATTTTGTTGAGGATTTTTGCATCTATGTTCATCAGTGATATTGGCCTGTAGTTTTCTTTCTTTGTGACATCTTTGTCTGGTTTTGGTATCAGGGTGATGGTGGCCTCGTAGAATGTGTTTGGGAGTGTTCCTCCCTCTGCTATATTTTGGAAGAGTTTGAGAAGGATAGGTGTTAGCTCTTCTCTAAATGTTTGATACAGTTCGCCTGTAAAGCCATCCGGCCCTGGGCCTTTGTTTTTTGGAAAAATTTTAATCAGAGTTTCAATTTCAGTGCTTGTGACTGATCTGTTTATGTTTTCTATTTCTTCCCTGGTTCAGTCTTGGCAGGTTGTGCATTTCTAAGAATTTGTCCATTTCTTCCAGGTTGCGCATTTTATTGCCATATAATTGCTTGTAGTAATCTCTCATGATCCTTTGTATTTCTGCAGTGTCAGTTGTTACTTCTCCTTTTTCATTTCTAATTGTATTGATGAGTCTGGCTAATTGTTTATCAATTTTCTTTATCTTCTCAAAGAACCAGCTTTTAGTTTTATTGATCTTTACTATTGTTTCCTTCACTTCTTTATCATTTACTTCTGATCTGATCTTTATGATTTCCTTCCTTCTGCTAACTTTGGGGTTTTTTTGTTCTTCTTTCTCTAATTGCTTTAGGTGTAAGTTTATGTTTTTTATTTGAGATGTTTCTTGTTTCTTAGGTAGGATGGTATTGCTATAAACTTTCTTTTAGAAGTGCTTTTGCTGCATACAATAGGTTTTCGGTCATCGTGTTTTCATTGTTATTTGTTTCTAGGTATTTTTTGATTTCCACTTTGAATTCTCCAGTGATCTCTTGGTTATTAAGTAGTGTATTGTTTAGCCTCCATGTCTTTGTATTTTTTACAGATTTTTTCCTGTAATTGATTTCTAGTCTCATAGCATTGTCATCAGAAAAGATATTTGACAGGATTTCAATTTTCCTATATTTATCAGGTCTTGATTTGTGACCCAAGATATGATCTATCCTGGAGAATGTTCCATGAGCAGTTGAGAAAAAAGTGTATCCTGTTATTTTTGCATGGAATGTCCTATAAATATCAATTAAGTCCATCTTGTTTAATGTATCATTTAAAACTTGTGTTTCCTTATTTATTTTCATTTTGGATGATGTGTCCATTGGCGAAAGTGGGGTGTTAAAGTCCCCTACTATGATTCTGTTACTGTCAATTTCCCCTTTTATGGCTGTTGCTATTTGCCTTATTTATTGAGGTGCTCGTATGTTGGGAACATAAATATTTACAATTGTTATATCCTCTTCTTGGATCGATCCCTTGATCATTATGTAGTGTCCTTCTTTGTCTCTTGTAATCGTCTTTGTTTTAAAGTCTATTTTGTCTGATATGAGAATTGCTACTCCAGCTTTCTTTTGATTTCCATTTGCATGGAATATCTTTTTCCATCACCTCGCTTTCTGTCTGTATGTGTCCCTAGGTCTAAAGTGGGTCTCTTGAAGACAGCATATATACAGGTCTTGTTTTTGTATCCATTCAGCCAGTCTATGTCTTTTGTTGGAGCATTTAATCCATTACATTTAAGGTTATTGATATGGACATTCCTATTACTATTTCCTTAATTGTTTTGTGTTTGTTATTGTAGGTCTTTTCCTTCTCTTGTGTTTCCTGCTATGAGCAGTTCCTTAAGCATTTGTTGTAAAGCTGGTTTGGTGGTGCTGAACTCTCTCAGCGTTTGCTTCTCTCTAAAGGTTTTAATTTCTCCATCAAATCTGAATGAGATCCTTGCTGGGTAGAGTAATCTTCATTGTAGGATTTTCCCCTTCATCACTTTAAATATGTCATGCCACTCCCTTCTGGCTTGCAGTGTTTCTGCTGAAAGACCAGCTGTTAGCCTTATCAGGATTCCCTTGTATGTTATTGGTGGTTTTTTCCTTGCTGCTTTTAATATGCTTTCTTTGTATTTAATTTTTGACAGTTTGATTAATATGTGTCTTGTCATCTTTCTCCTTGGATTTATCCTGTATAGGACTCTCTGTGCTTCCTGGACTTGACAGACTATTTCCTTTCCCATATTAGGGAAGTTTTCAACTATAATCTCTTCAAATATTTTCTCAGTCCCTTTCTTTTTCTCTTCTTCTAGGACCCCTATAATTCGAATGTTGGTGTGTTTAATGTTGTCCCAGAGGTCTCCGAGACAGTCCTCAGATCTTTTCATTCTTTTTTCTTTATTCTGCTCTGCAGTAGTTTTTTCCACTGTTTTATCTTCCAGGTCACTTATCCATTCTTCTGCCTCAGTCATTCTGCTATTGATCCCTTCTAGATAATTTTTAATTTTATCTATTGTTTTGGTCATCACTGTTTGTTTGCTGTTTAGTTCTTGTAGGTTCTTGTTAAATGTTTCTTGTATTTTCTCCATTCTATTTCCAGGATTTTGGATCATCTTTACTATCATTACTCTGAATTCTTTTTCAGGTAGACTGCCTATTTCTCTTTCATTTGTTAGGTCTGGTGGGTTTTTACCTTGCTCCTTCATCTGCTGTGTGTTTCTTTGTCTTGTCATTTTGCTTAACTTACTGTGTTTGGGTCTCCTTTTCACAAGCTGCAGTTTCGTAGTTCTGGTTGCTTTTGGTTTCTGCCCCCAGTGGCTAAGGTTCGTTCAGTGGGTTGTGTGGGCATTCTTGTGCAGGGGACTAGTGCTTGTTTTCTGGTGGATGAGGCTGGATCTTGTGTTTCTGGTCGGTAGGTCCACGTCTGGTGGTGTGTTTTGGGGTGTCTGTGGGTTTATTATGATTTTAGGCAGCCTCTCTGCTAATGGGTAGGGTTGTGTTCCTGTCCTGCTAGTTGTTTTGCATCAGGTGTCCAGCACTGTAACTTGCTGGTCAATGAGTGGAACTGGGTCTTGGCATTGAGCTGGAGATCTCTGGGAGATTTTCGCCATTTGACATTGCCTGGAGCAATGTCCTGAACTTGGCTCCCCCACCTCAGAGGCACAGCCCTTACGCCTGGCTGAAGCACCAAGAGCCTGTCATCCACATGGTTCAGAATAAAAGGGAGAAAAAAAAGAAAGATAGAAAGAAGAAGATAAAATTAAATAAAATAAAAAAGTTATTAAAATAAAAAATAATTATTAAAAAAATTTAAGTAATAAAAATAAAAAGAAAGAAAGAAAGAAGAGAGCAACCAAACCAAATCCACCAATGATAACAAGCGCTAAAATCTATACTAAAAAAAACAAAAACAAAAAAAACCGTACAGACAGAACCTTAGGACAAACGGTAAAAGCAAAGCTATACAGACAAAATTACACACAGAAGCATACATATATACACACACAAAAGGAGAAAAAGGGAAAAAATATATATATATCATTGCTCCCAAAGTCCATCTCCTCAATTTGGGATGATTCGTTGTCTATTCAGGTATTACACAGATGCATTGTACATGAAGTTGATTGTGAAGATTTAATCCGCTGCTCCTGAGACTGCTGGGGGAAATTTCCCTTTCTCTTCTTTGTTCACACAGCTCCTGGGGTTCAGCTTTGGATTTGGCCCCGCCTCTGCGTGTAGGTCACCTGAGGGTGTCTGTTCTTCATTCAGACAGGACGGGGTTAAAGGAGCAGCTGATTCGGGGGCTTTGGCTCACTCAAGCTGGGGGGAGGAGGGGTACAGAGTGTGGGGCGAGCCTGCGGTGGCAGAGCCCAGCATGACGTTGTACCAGCCTGAGGCATGGCATGTGTTCTCCCAGGGAAGTTGTCCCTGGATCACAGGACCCTGGCAGTGGCGGGCTTCACAGGCTCCTGGGAGGGGAGGTGTGGATAGTGACCTGTGCTTGTACACAGGTTTCTTGGTGGCTTCAGCCTCAGCCTTAGCGTCTCATGCCCATCTCTGGGGTCCGTGCTGATAGCCACGGCACATGCCCATCTCTGGAGCTCCTTTAAGTGTCACTTTTAATCCCCTCTCCTCACGCACTGGGAAACAAAGAGGCATGAAAAAGTCTCTTGCCTCTTCGGCAGCTCCAGACTTTTTCCTGGACTCCCTCCCAGCTAGCTGTGGTGCACTAGACCCCTTCAGGCTGTGTTCACACAGCCAACCCCTGTCCTTTCCCTGGGATTTGACCTCTGAGGCCTGAGCCTCAGCTCCCAGCCCCCACCCATCCAGGCGGGTGAGCAGACAAGCCTCTCGGGATGGTGAGTGCTGTTCGGCACTGATCCTCTGTGTGGGAATCTCTCTGCTTTGCCCTCTGCACCCCTGTTGCTGCGCTCTCTCTTCTGTGGCTCTGATGCTTCCCCCCTCTGCCACACGCAGTCTCCGCCCATGAAGGGGCTTCCGAGTGTATGGAAACCTTTGCTCCTTTACAGCTCCCTCCCACTGGTGCAGGTCCCGTCCCTATTCTTTTGTCTCTTTTTTCTTTTTTCTTTTGCCCTGCCCAGGTACGTGGGGAGTTTCTTGCCTTTGGGGAGGTCTGAGGTCTTCTGCCAGCGTTCAGTAGGTGTTCTGTAGGAGTTGTTCCACATGTAGATGTATTTCTTATGTATCTGTGGGGAGGAAGGTGATCTCCACGTCTTACTCTTCTGCCTTCTTGAAGCTCCTCTGCAACATAATTTTGTAAGATGTCACCCTTGGGAAACAGAGTAAAGAGTACATGAGATCTCTATGTATTATTTCTAACAACTGTATGTGTATCCATAACTATTTCACAGTAAAGAGGTTAAAAAATTTTTTAAATATGGGACTAAGTAAATAAAGAATGTAGCATAGAAAAAATTAAAATCTCTGAAATTTTGCTGTTAAGACAGTAAGCTCATGACAGATACCATTTCGTGTATTTCTAAAAGTTCCTTTAAAATTTGTTATTTCAACAAAAAAAGGTCATTTAGGTGGATATTATGGCGTATTTCATATAAGACAAACCTCCCTCTGAGTGTTCACTAAAACTGAAAAATATGATAATTTAAGTTAGTATCTCATTAAGTTTAGCAGCAGTATAGACATAGCAGAAGACAGTTAGTAAACTTAAAGCTAAATCAGAAAAATATCCAGGCAGAACCACAGAGAGGAAAAAAAAGAAAAAACAGATGAAAAATACAGACAAGGTATAAAGGCCAACGTAAGATATTCTAATATATGGGTAATTGACATCATAAGACTTGGGGGGAGGGATTGAATGGAACAGAAGCAATATTTGAAAAGATATTTGATGAGGAATTTTCAAATCTGATGAAAAATATAAAGTCACATATTCAAGAATCTCTATAACATCTATGTAGGATAAACACACACACACACACATACACACACTCACACATACATACCTGGGATCATCATCTTAATAAAACTGCTAAAAAATAAATTAAAAAATAAAATATTAAAATCAGCTAAAGGAAAATAGTCCATTACCATGAAAGAAGAACCAATAAAAGTGATAGCTAAATTTCAACAAAAAACAATTGTTGGTGAAAAGATAATAGAATGACATTTTTAAGTGGTGAAAAGAAATGAGTACCAACCTCGTGTTCTGCGCAGAGCAAAAATAATCTTTATATATTATGTTAAATGAAGGATTTTCAGATAAACAAAACAAGAATTCATCTCCCACAGATCCACATCAAAAGACCAGAGTTATTCAAGCGAAATAAAAATGATCCCAGACAGAAGTAGAGAAATGCAGAAATGGATGAAGACCACTGCAACAACTAAAAGTGTAGACAAATGTAAATGAATGTTGATTGTATAAAACAGTAACAATAATAATGTCTTTAAATAATATGTGGAGATAAAACCTCATTGAAACAGTAGCAGAAAAGACTGGAGGCATACAGTGTTAAAATGTACTATGGTCTTAACATTGACAGAGGAAGACTAAAAACCACTCATTCATCATAAATTTGAGTTGGTCAAACCTGCATGTTGTAAAGTCTAGGGTAACCTAAAGGAATGACAAAAGAATGCACACCTAACAACTTAATAGAGGGGAAAATTTAATAATAATTTTTTAAATAATTGATTTATCCAAAAGAACAAAGCAAATGAGAGAAAAATGGATCATGCCACAAGTGGGACAAATAGAAAATAAATAGTAAAATGGTGGAATTAAAACCAATTATATAAGTAATCCCATTAAATGAAAGTGAACTAACAGGGATGATTGTGAGGCTGAATTTAAAAAGAAACTATTGAGCCGCAAAAAGAGACATACCATAAAAATAAAAACGCAGGAAAATTTAAAGTTAAAGGGGAAAAATGAATATATCATGCAAACACTAACCAAAGGGTAACTGATGTAGCTATAATAATATTAAAAATGTAGACATGAAGGGAATAAGCAGCATTATAAACAGATAGGATGCTTTCATGATTAAGGGTCAATCCTCCATGATGATATTACAATCCTAAATTTGCATATTCCAAATAACATAGTTCCAAAACATACAAAGGGTAAATTGTGGAACTAAAAGAACAAATACACAAAAACACAGAGTGGGAGGCATTAACATAGCTCTCTTGGTAACTGTTAGAACAAACAGAAAAATCCAGTTGAGATATGAAAAATTTGAACAAAAAGACTAAGAAACAACCTCATTGACATAGATAGGATATTAAAATGAACAATTAAAGAACATGCATTCTTCATTATATACATTTATATACCATATTAAATACATACTTCCCAAGTGAACATGGAACATTTACCAAAACAAGAACAAATTTCTCAATACATTTCCAACAATTGAAATCAACAGGCCCAAAATGCCTGTTATAAAGAAGACAACAGAACCAAAATAGTCACTTATGCCAAGATCCTTGTTACCAAACTGAGAGTTAACTTAATTACATTTTTGGCCTCTCCCAGAGGTGTAATATAGGACCAGTCAGTCAGGAGCTGCCTGATCAGCACTAGTGAGGTAGTCTGCTTGGTAGACCCCTGTCATCTCCTAAAGGAAAATGACCTTGCCTTCATCTGGGATATATTCCTCTGCCATCTCATTTTGTCTAAATTTCTGTGATTAGGGTTTCTGTTCCACAGGCTGCAGGATTTTAGTTCTTGCTTCTGCTGTCTGCCCTATGGTGGATGAGGCTGTCTAAGAGGATTGTGCAAGTTTCCTGATGGGAGGGGTTGGCTCCTGCCCAGTGGTGGGTGCAGCTGGGTCTTGTCTCTCTGGTGGGCAGAGCCATGCTGAGGGAGACTTTAAGCCACTAGTCTGCTGATGTGGGGGGTACTGTGTTCCTGCTCTGTTAATTGTTTGGCCTGAGGTGTCCCAGCACTGGAGCCTACAGGCTGTTGGTGTGGCTAATGGTGGCCTCCAAGAGAGCTCACACCAATGAGTATTTCCCAGAATTGCTGCTACCAGTGTCTTTGTCCCTGCAGTGAGCCACAGCTGCCCCCCACCTCTGCAGGAGATCCTCCAATACTAGCAGGTAGGTCTGGACCAATCCCTTATAGAGTCACTGCTTTTTTCCCCTGGGTCCTGGTGCACATGAGACTTTGTGTGTGCCCTCCAAGAGCAGAGTTTTTGTTTCCCCCTGTCCTGTGGAAGTACTGCAATCAAACCCTGCTGGCTTTCAAAGCCAGAGTCTCTAGGGACTCCTCCCATTGCCGGACCCCCAGGCTGGGAAGCCTGATGTGGGGCTCAGAACTTTCATTCCTGTGGGATACTGTCTCTGATATAATGATTTTCCAGTTTGTGGGTCACCCAGAGAATGGGTATGGATGAAACTCCAGGTGAACAAGTAAGTGAAGTGGAGATAGCCAATCTACTGGGAAAAGAATTCAGAATAATGATAGTGAAGATGATCCAAGATCTCAGAAAAAGAATGGAGGCAAGGATCAAGAAGATGCAAGAAATGTTTAACAAAGAACTAGAAGAACTAAAGAACAAACAAACAGAGATGAACAATACAATAACCGAAATGAAAACTACACTAGAAGGAATCAATAGCAGAATAACTGAGGCAGAAGAATGGATAAGTGACCTGGAAGACAGAATGGTGGAAATCACTGTCACAGAACAGAATAAAGAAAAAAGAATGAAAAGAAATGAAGACAGTCTAAGAGACCTCTGGTACAACATTAAATTAACTAATATTCACATTATAGGGGCCCCAGGAGGAGAAGAGAGAGAGAAAGAACCTGAAAAAATATCTGAAGAGAAAATAGCTGAAAACTTCCCTAACATGGGAAAGGAAACAGTCACCCAAGTCCAGGAAGCACAGAGAGTGCCAGGCAGGATAAACCCAAGGAGGAACATGCTGAGACACACAGTAATCAAACTGACAAATTAGAGACAAAGAAAAAATATTAAAAGCAAGAAGGAGAAAGCAACAAACAACATACAAGGGAACTCCCATAAGGATATCAGCTGATTTCTCAGCAGAAACTCTGCAGGCCAGAGGGAGTGGCATGATATATTTAAAATGATGAAAATACTCTACCCAGCAAAGCTCTCATTTAGATTTCACAGAGAAACCAAAAGCTTTACAGACAAGCAAAATCTAAGAGAATCCAGAACCATGAGACCAGCTATGCAACAAATGCTAAAGGAACTTCTCTAAGTGGAAAAGAAAAGACCACAACTAGACACAAGAAAATTACTAATGGAAAAGCTCACCAGTGAAGTCAAACATACAGTAAAGGTAGGAAATCATCCACACACAAATATGATATCAAAATCCGTAATTGTGAGGAGAGGAGAGCACAAATGCAGGATATTGGAAATGCATTGAAATTAAAAGACCAGCAACTTAAAACAATCTTGTTTATATATAGACTGCTATATCAAAACTGCATGGTAACTGGAAACAAAAATCTACAATAGATACACACAAAAAAAGAAAAAGGAATCCAAACACAACACTGAAGGTAGTCATCAAATCACAGGAGGAGAAGAGAATGAAAAAGGAAGGGAAGAAAAAAGACCTACAAAAACAAATCCAAAACAAGCAACAAAATGGCAATAAGAACATACATATCAATAATTACCTTAATTGTAAATGGATAAATGCTCCAACCAAAACATATAGACTGGGTGACTGGATACAAAAACAAGACCCATATATATACTGTCTATAAGAGACCCACTTCAGATCTAAGGACACATACAGACTGAAAGTGAAGGGATGGAAAAAGGTATTCCATGCAAATGGAAATCAAAAGAAAACTGGAATAGCAATACTCATATAAGAAAAAACAGATTTAAAATACTATTACAAGAGATAAAGAAGGACACTACATAATGATCAAGGGATCAATCCAAGAAGACAATATAACAATTGTAAATATATATGCACCCAACATAGGAGCACCTCAATATATAAGGCAACTACTAACAGTCATAAAGGGAGAAATCGACAGCAATTCAATAATAGTTGGGGACTTTAACACCCCACTTTCATCAACGAACAGATCATCAAGACAGAAAATCAATAAGGAAACACAGGCCTCAAATGACACATTAGACCAGATGGACTTAATTGATATTTATAGAGTATTCCATCCAAAAGCAGCAGAATACACATTCTTCTCATGTGCACATGGAATATTCTCCCGGACTGACCACATGTTGTGCCACAAAAGGAGCTTCAGTAAATTGAAACAACTGAAATCATATCAAGCATCTTTTCTGACCACAACACTAAGAGATTAGAAATAAACTACAAGAAGAAAACTGTAAAAAACACAAACAACGTGGAGGCTAGACAATATGCTACTAAAACCAATGGATCACTGAAGAAATCAAAGAGGAAATCAAAAAATACCTAGAGACAAATGAAAATGAAAGCACGATGATCCAAAACCTATGGGATGCAGCAAAAGCAGTTCTAAGACGGAAGTTTATAGCAATACAACCTTACCTCAGGAAACAAGAAAAATCTCAAATAAAAAACCTAACCTTACACCTAAAGCAACTAGCGAAAGAAGAACAAACAAAACCTAAAGTTAGTAGAAGGAAAGAAATCATAAAGATCAGAGGAGAAATAAATGAAATAGAAACAAAGGAAACAATAGCAAAGACCAATGAAACCCAAACTGGTTCTTTGAAAAGATAAACAAAATTGATAAACCTTTAGCCAGATGCATCAAGAAAAAAAGGGTGAGGACTCAAATGAAAAAAACTAGAAATGATAAAGGAGAAGTTACAACTGGAACTACAGAAATACAAAGGATCATAAGAGACTACTATAAGCAACGATATGCCAATAAAATGGACAACCTGGAAGAAATGGACAAATTCTTAGAAAGTTACAATTTCCCACAATATACCAAGAAGAAATAGAAAAAACAAACAGATGAATCACAAGTACTGAAATTGAAACTGTGATTTAAAAATTCCCAACAAACAAAAGTCCAGGACCAGATGGCTTCACAGGAAAATTCTATCAAACATTTACAGAAGAGTTAATACCTATCCTTCTGAAACTGTTCCAAAAAATTTAAGAGGGAGGAAAACTCCCAAACTCATTCTATGAGTCCACCATCACGCTGATACAAAAACCAGACAAAGATACCACAAAGAAGAAAAATTACAGGCCAATATCACTGATGAACACAGATGCAAAAATACTCAACAAAATACTAGCAATCTGAATCCAACAATAAATTAAAAGGATCATAGACCATGATTAGGTGGGATTTATCCCAGGGATGCAAGGATTTTTCAAAATCCACAAATCAATCAGTGTGATACACCACATCAACAAGTTGAAGAATAAAAACCATATGATCATTTCAGTAGATGCAGAAAAAGCTCTTGACAAAATTTAACACGCATTTATGATAAAAAAAAAAACCTCTCCAGAAAGTGGGCATAGAGGGAACCTACCTCAACACAATACAGGCCATATATGACAAACCTATAGCTAACATCATACTCAATGGTGAAAAGCTGAAAGCATTTCACTAAGGTCAGGGATAAGACAAGGATGTCCACTATTTCCACTTTTATTCAACATAGATTTGGAAGTCCTAGCTATGGCAATCAGAGAAGAAAAAGAAAGAAGAGGAATCCAAATTGGAAAAGAAGTTAAACTGTCACTGTTTGCAGATGACATGGTACTATACATAGAAAATCCTAATGACACCACCAGAAAACTACTAAGAGCTCATTAATAAATTTGGTAAAGTCGCAGGTTACAAAATTAATACACAGAAATATGTTGCATTTCTATGCACATCAGTGAAAGATCAGAAAGAGAAATTCAAGCAACAAACCCATTTACCATCACATCAAAAAGAATAAAATACCTATGAATAAACCTACCTAAGGAGACAAAAGACCTGTACTCCAAAAACTGTAAGATGCTGATGAAAGAAACTGAAGATGGCACAATCAGATGGAAAGATAAACCATGTTCTTGGATTGGAAGAATCAATATTGTCAAAATGACTATACTACCTAAGGCAATCTACAGATTCAGTGCAATCCCTATCAAATTACCAATGGTATTTTTCACAGAACTTGAATAAAAAATCTTAAAATTTGTATGGAGACATGAAAGACCCAGAATAGCCAAAGCAATCTTGAGAAAGAAAGACAGCTTGAGGAATCAGGCTACCTGACTTCAGACTATACTACAAAGCTACAGTCATCAAAACAGTATGGTACTGGCACACAAATAGAAATATAGATCAATGGAACAGGATAGAAAGCCCAGAAATAAACCCACACACTTATAGTCAATTAATCTATGATAAAGAGGCAATACTATATAATGGAGGAAAGACAGTCTGTTTAATCAATGATGCTGGGAAAACTGGACAGCTACATGTAAAAAAAATGAAATTAGAACACTCTTTAACACCATACACAAAAATAAACTCATAATGGATTAAAGACCTAAATGTAAGACCAGACATTATAAAACTCTTATAGGAAAACATAGCAGAACACTCTTTGACATAAATTGCAGCAATATGTTTTTCAATCTGCCTCCCAGAGTAATGGAAATAAAAACAAAAATAAACAAATGGGACCTAATTTAACTCAAAAGCTTTTGCACAGCAAAGGAAACCATAAACAAAACAAAAAGACAACCCACCGAATGGGAGAAATTATTCGCAAAAGATGCAACCGACAAAGGATTAGCCCCCAAAATTTACAAACAGTTCATGAGGCTTAATATCATAATAACAAAGAACCCAATCAAAAAAATGGGCAGAAGACCTAAATAGACATTTCTCCAAAGAAGACATACAGATGGCCAAGAGGCACATGAAAAGATGTTCAACATTGCTTATTATTAGAGAAATGCAAATCAAAACTACGAGATATCACCTCACACCAGTCAGAATGGCCATCATCAAAAAATCTATGAATGATAAATGCCGGAGAGGGTGTGGAGAGAAGGGAACTCTCTTACATTGTTGGTGGGAATGTAAATTGGTACAGCCACTGTGGAGAACAGTATGGAGGTTCCTTAAAACACTTAGAGTTACTATATGATCCAGCAATCCCACTCCTGGGCATATATATGGAAAAGATGAAAACTATAATTCAAAAAGATGCATACGTCCGAATGCTCACTGCAGCACTGTTTACAATAGCCAACACATGGAAGCAACCTAAGTGTCCATCGACAGATGAATGGATAAAGAAGATGTGGTACATATATACAATGGAATATTACTCAGCCATTAAAACGAATGAAATAATGCCATTTGCAGCAACATGGATGGACCTAGAGATTGTCATACTTAGTTAGTGAAGTAAGTCAGACAGAGAAAGACAAACATTGTATATCACTTATAGAATCTAAAATAAATGATAAAATGAACTTATTTACAAAGCAGAAACAGACTCTAGACTTAGAGAACGAACCTATGGTTACTAGGGGGTAGAGTGGGGGGGGAAGGATAGTTAGGGAGTTTGGGATTGACATGTACACACTGCTATATTTAAAATGAATAACCAACAATGACCTACTGTATAGCACAGAAAAGTGTGCTCAATATTATGTAATGACCTAAATGGGAAAATAATTTGAAAAAGAATAGATACATGTATATGTATCACTGAATCAATTTGCTGTACACCTGAAACTAACACAACATTGTTAATCAACTATACTCCAATATAAAATAAAAAGTTAAAAAAAAGATATAGCAAAAAACAATGAACTTGCCATAAGCAATGTCCTTGTTGCTAGCATAACGTCCTTGTTGCTAGCATAACTTCCTTGCCCCACTCCCTTCACCACCATCAAAATCAAGATATAGAATATTTCCAGTATCTGAAAAAGTTTCCTCATGCCTCTTTGCATTCATACTTCCCCATTGCACACTCAGAAATGCACTGATCCGTTTTCTATCACTGTAGATGATTTTTGTTTTTTCTAGAATTTTATATAAATGTAACCATATCTTATGTAGTACTTTGTACCTGGCTTATTTTGGGGGGGGTATAATGCTTTTGAGACATTCCAACTCCATGTTTTGGCATGTATTCATTGTTTGTATCTTTTTTTGCTACCTAATATTCCATTGAATGTATACACAATGTTTACATTTCTGTTCACATATTGATGAACATTTGGGTAGTGCCTAGTTTTGGTGACTATAAATAAACTTTCATGTGCAGGTTTTCATGTGAACATAAACTTTTTTTTCTCTTGAGTAGATATCTGGAAGTGATATTGACATATCACTTGCCACATATTATGGCAAGTATATTTTTAACTTTATAAGAAACTGCCCAACTGTTGTCCAAAGTTGTTGTACCATTTTTCATTCCCAGCAGAAATGTATGGTAGTATTGTCAGCCTTTTTAAATTTAGCAGTTATAGGGAATTCATACAAGTTTTGCATTTTAGTTTTAATTTGCATTTTCAGGATGATTAATAATGTTGAACATTTCTTTACATGCTCATTGGTCACTTGTATCTCCACTTGTGATAAAATCATTTGAGATGTTTGTTCATTTGATATTTTTATATTTTATTTTGAAGTTTATATTAGATTGGATTTTTATAGGATTTAAAAATATTTTTAATTTGATTTTATATTGGGCCATCTGTCTTTATAGTATTGAGTTGTAAGTTTTCTTTTTATATATTCCTTTTGCAAGTCCTTTGTTAGAATCTCCAGCAAGTCTTTTTATTATCTTCGTGTTTTTTTTTCTAAGAACAAAACTTTTTAAGATGTCTAATTTAATTTTTATTTTCTTATGGTTCATGCCTTTTTGTCCTAAGAAATCTTTTGTCTACCTCAAAGGTACAAAAAATTTCTCCTATGTTGTTTTGTAGATGCTTTATAATTTGAATTGCTATGTTTTGGTCTATGATAAATTTCAAGTTAATTTTTGTGCAGTATGTGAGTTAAGAATCTAGGTTCATTTTTTCCCCAAAATGGACACCAAGTAGTATTAGCACCATTTGTTGGAAGGACTATCAATTCCCTTGATATCTCAAAGTATTTGAGTACTTTTTCAAAAATCAATTGACCACTTATATGTGGGTCTATTTTGAGCCTCTATTCTGCTTCATTAATCTAAATGTATGTCCTTTAACCAATGCCTCACTTGTAGCTTGAAATCAGTAGTGTAATTCCTTCAACATTGTTTTTTCTTTTTGAAATGTTAATTGCTATTCCAGTCCTTTGAATTTCTAACTAAATTTGAGAATCTTGTTGTCTATTTCTATGAAAAATATATCTAATAAGAAACTTGGATTCAGAATATATAAAGAATTCTTAAACTCAACAAACAAAAGACAAAAAAATCCAATTAAAAATGGACAAAGGACTTGAATAGGCACTTCTCCAAATAAGATATATAAATGAACAATAAGTATATCAAAAGGTGATGGGCAAAAAAAAAAAAAAAAGGTGATGGGCAGAAGACCTAAATAGACGTTTCTCCAAAGAAGATATACAGAGTGCCAACAAACACATGAAACAATGCTCAACATCATTAATCATTAGAGAAATGCAAATCAAAACTACAATGAGATATCATCTCACACCGGTCAGAATGGCCTCATCAAAAAATCTAGAAACAATAAATGTTGGAGAGGGTGTGGAGAAAAGAGAAAACTCTTGCACTGCTGGTGGGAATGTGAATTGGTACAGCCACTATGGAGAACAGTATGGAGGTTCCTTAAAAAACTACAAATAGAACTACCATATGACCCAGCAATCCCACTACTGGGCATATACCCTGAGGAAACCATAATTCAAAGAGTCATGTAGTCATGTACCAAAATGTTCATTGCAGCTCTATTTACAATAGCCAGGAGATGGAAACAACCTAAGTGTCCATCATCGGATGAATGGATAAAGAATATGTGGCACATATATACAATGGAATATTACTCAGCCATAAAAAGAAACGAAATTGAGTTATTTGTAGTGAGGTGGATGGACCTAGAGTCTGTCATACAAAGTGAAGTAAGTCAGAAAGAGAAAGCAGATACCATATGCTAACACATATATATGGAATCTAAGAAAAAAAATGTCATGAAGAACATAGGGGTAAGACAGGAATAAAGACACAGACCTACTAGAGAATGGACTTGAGGATATGGGGAGGAGGAAGGGTAAGCTGTAACAAAGTGAGAGAGTGGCATGGACATATATACACTACCAAACGTAAAATAGATAGCTAGTGGGAAGCAGCCGCATAGCACAGGGAGATCAGCTCGGTGCTTTGTGACCACCTAGAGGGGTGGGATAGGGAGGATGGGAGGGAGGGAGACACAATAGGGAAGAGATATGGGAACATATGTATATGTATAACTGATTCACTTTGTTATAAAGCAGAAACTAACACACCATTGTAAAGCAATTATACTCCAATAAAGATGTAAAAAAAAAAAAAGATCAATACCAGTAAACATTAGGGAAATGCAAATTAGAAACAACAATAAGACACCACTCTATATCCCATAGGACAGCTATATTAAGAAACAAAACCCACAGAACATAAGTGTTGGAAGTGTTGGAGAAGATGTTGAGAAACCCTTCTGTATTGCTGCTAGGAATGCAAAAATGGTTCAGCCACTGTGGAAAACAGCATGGTGGTCCCTCAAAACAATTAAACATAGAATTGATATATGACCCAGCAATTCTACTCCTAGGTATATGCCCAAAAGAATTGAAAGTAGGGACTCAGACAGATACCTGTACACCAATGTTCACAATAGCTAAAAGGTGGAGACAACCCAAATATCTATTGACAGATGAATGGATAAACAAAATATGGTACATATTGAATATATGCAGTGGAATATTATTTAGCCATAAAAAGAAATGAAATTCTGATACATGCTACAACATGGATGAACCTTGGAAACATTGTACTAAGTGAAGGAAGTAAGTAACAAAGGACCACATACTGTATGATTCCATCTATATGAAACATCCAGAATATGAAAATCCATAGATATAGAAAGTAGATTAGTGTTTGGCAAGGGCTAGGGAAAAGGGGAAATGGGGCATGACTGCTTATTGGATATGGTGTCTCCTTTTTGGGTGATGAGAATGTTCTGGAACTAGGTATTGGTGATGGTTGTACAAAATTTTATTGTACTAAATGCCACTGAGCTGTACACTTTAAACAGGTTAAAGGGGTGAATTTTATGCTATGTGACTTTTCACACAATAAAAATACAGCTAAAACATGGATGAATCTTGAAGACATTCTGCTAAGTAAAAATGACACTTATATAAAATAGGCAGAATAGGTAAGCAACAGGAAAAGAAAACAGATTAGTGGTTGCCAGGGGCCATGTGGAGGCGGAATGGGAGTGAGGGCTTAACAGTACAGGATTTCTGAATAATTTGTGAAACTAGATAATGATGATGATTATACAACCTTGTGGATGTACTTAATGCAACTGGATTGTACACTTTAAAATGGGTAAAATGGTAAATTTTATGCTGTCTGTATTTTACCATAATTAAAAAAAATCCACAGTGGAGCCCTTTAAAAGTAATACTGACTTTATCGTGAATATAATATACTTACTGTAGAAATGTAGAAAATACAGAAGAGTATAAACCATAGAGAAAGAAACCTCACATAATCCAGATCATAAATGCAATCACTACTGCTGATTTTTGCTTTTCTATGCACATACCTTTTAATTATATAATATGTTCCGGACAAAATCATTTTTGAAAATATATTCTTTTACTTGACATCATTTCATAAGAATTTTTCCTATGTTATTAAAATATACCTAAACATTTTTTGAAAGTCAAATGGCAAAATATAAACAAATAGAGAAATCAATGAAGCAAGAAGTGGCAGGAGCAGAAAATTTTGGAGGAAGAGGGGTCAAGAGAGTGTGTTTTTAAAATAGGAGAAATAAGGACCCTGCACTGGGAGGCCAAGGAAAGGATTTGCTGATTGTTGGAGGTTCTTTTGGTCATTGTGGGTTTTCACAAATCCATTATGATGCTGAGAAGATTAAACCGTGTGGCTGACAAGGTCTTGGTGCTCCGGCTGGATGTCAGGCCTGAGCCTCTGAGGTGGGAGAGCCGAGTTCAGGACATTGGACCACCAGAGATCCCCCAGCCCCACATAATATCAATTGGCGAGAGCTCTCCCAGACATCTCCATCTCAATGCTAACACCCAGCTCCACTCAATGGCCAGCAAGCTACAGTGCTGGACACCCCATGCCAAAGAACTAGCAAGACAGGAACACAACCCCACCCATTAGAAGAAAGGCGGCCTAAATTCATAATAAGTTCACAGATACCCCAAAACACACCACCAGACAGGGTCCTGCCTACCAGAAAGACAAGATCCAGCCTCATCCACCAGAACACAGGCACCACTCCCTCCACCAGGAAGCCTACACAACCCACTGAAACAACCCTAGCCACTGGGGGCAGACACAAAAAACAATGGGAACTATGAACCTGCAGCCTGTGCAAAGAAGACGCCAAACACAGTAGGTTTAGGAAAATGAGAAGACAGAGAAACATACAGCAGATGAAGGAGCAAGGTAAAAACCCACCAGACCAAACAAATGAAGATGAAATAGGCAGTCACCCTGAAAAAGAATTCAAAGTAATGATTGTAAACATGATCCAAAATCTTGGAAATAGAATGGAGAAAATACAACAAAGGATTAACAAGAAACTAAAAGAAATAAAGAACAAACAAATAATGAAGAACAACAAAATAAATGAAATTAAACATTCTCTAGAAGGAATCAATAGCAGAATAACTGAGGCAGAAGAAAGGATAAGACCTGGAAGATAAAATAATGGAAGTAAATACTGCAGAGCAGAATAAAGAAAAACATGAAAAAAACTGAGGACAGACTCAGAGAATTCTGGGACAACATTAAACGCAGCAACATTCGAAATATAGGGGTCCTAGAAGAGGAAAAGAAAAAGAAAGGGACTGAGAAAATATTTGAAGACATTATAGTTGAAAACTTCCCCAATATGGGAAAGGAAAAAATCTGTCAAGCCCAGAAAGCACAGAGAGTCCCATACAGGATAAATTCAAGGAGAAACATGCCAAGACACATATTAATCAAACTATCAAAAATTAAATACAAATCAAAATATTAAAAGAAGTAAGGGAAAAGCAACAAATAACATACAAGGGAATCCCCATAAGGTTAACAGCTGAACTTTCATCAGAAACTCTGCAAGCCAGAAGGGTGTAGCAGGACATATTTAAAGTGATAAAGGGGAAAAACCTACAACCAAGATTACTCCACCCAGCAAGAATCTCATTCAGATTCAATGGAGAAATTAAAACCTTGACAGACAAGCAACAGCAAAGAGAATTCAGCACCACCAAACCAGCTTTACAACAAATGCTAAAGGAACTTATCTAGGCAGGAAACACAAGAGAAGGAAAAGACCTACAATAAGAAACCCCAAAATATTAAGAAAATGGTAATAAGAACATACATATGGAAAATTACCTTAAATGTAAATGGATTAAATGCTCCAACCAAAAGACATAGACTGGCTGAATGGATACAAAAACAAGACCAGTATATATGCTGTCTACAAGAGACCCACTCCAGACCTAGGGACACATGCAGACTAAAAGTGAGGGGATGGAAAAAGATATTCCATGCAAATGGAAATCAAAAGAAAGCTGGAGGAGGAATACTAATATCCGACAAAAGAGACTTTAAAATATAGACTATACAAGAGACAAAGAAGGACAATACATAATGATCAAGGGATCAATCCAAGAAGAAGATATAACAATTGTAAATATTCATGCACCCAACAAAGGAGCAGCTCAATACATAAGACAAATGCTAACAGCAATAAAAGGGGAAATCGACAGTAACACAATCATAGTAGGGGACTTTAATATCCCACTTTCATCAATGGACAGATCATCCTAAATGAAAAAAAATAAGGAAACACAAGCTTTAAATGATACAATACACATTATGGACTTCATTGATATTTAAAGCACATTCCATCCAAAAACAACAGAATATACTTTCCTCTCAAGTGCTCATGGAACATTCTCCAGGATAGTTCATATCTTGGATCACAAATCAAGCCTTGGTAAATTTAAGAAAATTGAATCCGTATCAAGTATCTTTTCCAACCACAGTGCTATGAGACTAGATATCAATTACAGGAAAAATTCTGTAAAAAAATACAAACAAATGGAGGCTAAACAATACACTACTAAATAACCAAGAAATCACTGAAGACATCAAAGAGAAAATCAAAAAATACCCAGAAACATATGACAATGAAAACATGATGACCCAAAATCTAAGGGATGCAGCAAAAGCAGTTCTAAGAGGGAAGTATATAGCAATACAACCCTACCTCAAGAAACGAGAATCATCACAAATGAACAACCTAACCTTACACCTAAAGCAAGTAGAGAAAGAAGAACAGAAAACCCCAAAGTTAGCAGAAGGAAAGAAATCGTAAATATCAGATCAGAAAAAAATGAAAAGGATATGAAGAAAATGATAGAAAAGATCAATAAAACTAAAAGCTGGTTCTTCGAGAAGATAAACAAAATTGATAAATCATTAGCCAGACTCATTGAGAAAAAAAGGGAGAAGACTTAAGCTAATAGAATTAGAAATGAAAAAGAAATAACAAATGATACTGCAGAAATTCAAAGGATCATGAGAGATTACTACAAGCAACTATATGCCAATATAATGCACAATCTGGAAGAAATGGACACATTCGTAGAAATGCACAATCTTCAGAGACTGAACCAGGAAGAAATGGAAAATATGAACAGACCAATCACAAGCACTGAAATTGAAACTGTGATTAAAAATCTTCCAACAAACAAAAGCCCAGGAACAGATGGCTTCACAGGCGAATTCTATCAAATATTTAGAGAAGAGCTAACACCTATCCTTCTCAAAATCTTCCAAAATACAGCAGAGGAAGGAACACTCCCAAACTCATTCTACGAGGCCACCATCACCCTGATACCAAAACCAGACAAAGATGTCACAAAGAAAGAAAATTACAGGCTAATATCACTGATGAACATAGATGCAAAAATCCTCAACAAAATACTAGCAAACAGAATCCAACAGCACATTAAAAGGATCATACACCATGATCAAGTGGGGTTTAACCCAGGAATGCAAGGATTCTTCAATATACGCAAATCGATCAATGTGATACACCATATTAACAAATTGAAGGATAAAATCCATATGATCATTTCAATAGATGCAGAAAAAGTTTTTGACAAAATTCAACACCCATTTATGATAAAAATTCTCCAGAAAGTAGGCATAGAGGGTACGTACCTCAACATAATAAAAGCCATATATGACAAACCCACAGCCAACATTGTTCTCAATGGTGAAAAACTGAAACCATTTCCATTAACATCAGGAACAAGACAAGGTTGCCCACTCTCACCACTATTATTCAACATAGTTTTGGAAGTTTTAGCCACAGCAATCAGAGAAGAAAAAGAAATAACAGGAATCCAAATCGGAAAAGGAGAAGTAAAACTGTCACTGTTTGCAGATGACATGATACTATATATAGAGAAGCCTAAAGATGCTACCAGAAAACTAGTAGAGCTAATCAATGAATTTGTTAAATTAGCAGGATACAAAATTAATGCAAAGAAATCTCTTGCATTCCTATATGCTAATGATGAAAAATCTGAAAGAGAAATTAAGGAGACACTCCCATTTACCATTGCAACAAAAAGAGTAAAATACCTAGGAATAAACCTACCTAAGGAGGCAAAAGACCTGTATGCAGAAAACTTTAAGACACTGATGAAAGAAATTAAAGGTGATACAAACAGATGGAGAGATATACCATGTTCTTGGATTGGAAGAATCAACATTGTGAAAATGACTCTACTACCCAAAGCAATCTGCAGATTCAAAGCAATCCCTATCAAACTACCACTAGCATTTTTCACAGAACTAGAACAAAAAATTTCACAATTTGTATGGAAACACAAAAGACCCCGAATAGCCAAAGCAATCTTGAGAAAGAAAAACAGAGCTGGAGGAATCAGTTTCCCTGACTTCAGACTATACTACAAAGCTACAGTAATCATGACAGTATAGTACTGGCACAAAAACAGAAATATAGATCAGTGGAACAGGGTAGAAAACCCAGAGATAAACCTATGCACATATGGTCACCTTATCTTTGATAAAGGAGGAAAGAATGCACAATGGAGAAAATACAGCCTCTTCAACAAGTGGTGCTGGGAAAACTGGACAGCTACATGTAAAAGAATGAAATTAGAACTTTCCCTAACACCATACAGAAAAATAAACTCAAAACGGATTAAAGACCTAAATGTAAGGCCAGACACTATCAAAGTCTTAGTGGAAAACACAGGCAGAACACTCTATGACAGAAATCACAGCAAGATCCTTTTTGACCCACCTCCTAGAGAAATGGAGATTAAACCAAAAATAAATAATTGGGTTCTAATGATACTTAAAAGCTTTTACACAGCAAAGGAAACCATAATCAAGATGAAAAGACAACCCTCAGAATGGGAGAAAATATTTGCAAACAAAGCAACTGACAAAGGATTAATCGCCAATATTTACAAGCAGCTCATGCAGGTCAATATCAAAAACACAAACAACCCAATCCAAAAATGGGCAGAAGACCTATATAGACATTTCTCCAAAGAAGCTATACAAATTGCTAACAAACACATGAACGGATGCTCAACATCACTAATCATTAGAGAAATGCACCTCACACTGGTCAGAATGGCCATCATCAAAAACTCTACAAACAATAAATGCTGGAGAGGGTGTGGCGAAAAGGGAACCCTCTTGCACTTCTGATGGGAATATAAATTGATACAGTCACAATGGAGAATAGTATGGAGGTTCCTTAAAAAACTAAAAATAGACCTACCATGTGACCCAGGAATCCCACTACTGGGCATATAACCTGAGAAATCCATAATTGAAAACGCGTCATGCAGTACAAGGTTAACTGCAGCATTATTTACAATAGGCAGGACATGGAAGCAACCTAAGTGTCCATCAACAGATGAATGGATAAAGAAGATGTGACACATATGTACAATGGAATATTACTCATCCATAAAAAGAAATGACATTGAGTTAGTTGTAGTGAGGTGGATGGATCTAGAGTCTGTCATACCGAGTGATGTAAGTCAGAAAGAGAAAAACAAATACCGTATGCTAACACATATATATGGAAACTAAAAAAAAAAAAAGGTTCTGAAGAACCCAGCAGCAGGACAGGAATAAAGACACAGACGTTGAGAATGGACTTAAGGACACAGGGAGGGGGAAGCATAATCTGGGATGAAGTGAGAGAGTAGCATGGACATATATATACTACCAAATGTAAAATAGGTAGCTAGTTGGTAGCAGCCGCATTGCACAGGGCAATCAGTGCAGTGCTTTGTGACCACCTAGAAGGGAGGGATTGGGAGGGTGGAATGGAGATGCAAGAGGGAGGGGATATGGGTATATATGTATACGTATAGCTGATTTACTTTGTTATACAGCAGAAACTAACACACCATTGTAAAGGAATTTTACTCCAATAAAGATGTTAAAAATGATAAAAAAATAAATACTAAATAAATAAAATAAAATAGGAGAAATAATAGCGTGTTTTATGCTGCTGGAAAGATAACTGATTACAGTGAAATAAACATAATGAAATCATTTTTGGTGAAGACATGTTTATTTGTGTATGCATGTGTATGTGTGTGTCTGTGTAGACACAGACTGCCACTGATATGTCTGGAAGGATATATACCAAAATGTTAGCAGTATTTATCAGTGTTAGGATATGCAATACCTTTCCTAAAAGTTTTTCTTATAATTACCAATTTTTCTACTGTGAGCATATATAACTTAGGTAATAAAAAATAAGTTAAAGGATAGGGAAAATAGACATTCGCAGAAACTTCAATTAAAAAAATTGCAATAGGTGCAAAAAGAACCCAAAACAAACAAACAAAAAACAACAACAAAGGGCTTCTCTGGTGGCGCAGTGGTTGAGAGTTCGCCTGCTAATGCAGGGGACACGGGTTCGTGCCCCGGTCCGGGAAGATCCCACATGCCGCGGAGCGGCTGGGCCCGTGAGCCATGGCCGCTGAGCCTGTGTGTCCGGAGCCTGTGCTCCGCAACGGGAGAGGCCACAACAGTGAGAGGCCCTTGTACCGCAAAAAAAAAAATTGCAATAGGACTTCCCTGGTGGCACAGTGGTTAAGAATCTGCCTGCCAATATAGGGGACATGGGTTTGAGCCCTGGTCTGGGAAGATCCCACATGCCATGGAGCAACTAAGCCCGTGTGCCACAACTACTGAGCCTGTGTGCCACAACTACGGAAGCCCACATGCCTAGAGACTGTGCTACATAACAAGAGAAGCCACCGCAATGAGAAGCCCGCACACTGCAATGAAAAGTAGCCTCTGCTTGCCGCAACTAGAGAAAGCCTGCACACAGCAATGAAGACCCAATGCAGCCATAAATAAATAAATAAATAAATAAATTTTAAAAAATGCAATAGAAAAGAAGTTAAATGATTTTCAGAACAAAGAACATTTCTAAAGCAGCATATGAACTCAGTTAAGAGTATAATCATGAGAACTATCTCACCATTCTTTGTTTCCTCCAATGGAAGGACCAAAATCTGGGACTACCCTAAAACAAAAAAGGTGCCTAAAAAATAGAAAGCTTATCTTCCATAATCATTATTTTCAATGGCTACCCTTTCTGCTCTTTGGATATTTTCTAAGTATCAAGAGTGCTGTTTCACATCACACTTCTATATGTATCCAGATACAGTCTCCTCGATGGAAAGCACAATTATCTTTAATAGTAGTAATAGTGCCCGTACAGCATTTATTATGGACTCACCCAGTAAAATAGATTGTGAATCTTACAGGAGAAATGTGTAGTTAAGGGCCTCTTGGAAGTTTGTCCTTCAAATTTGGAGGATAAACCATCTACCCTCGTTAATGCCATTTCAGAATTGGAAACATTTCTAAGACAACCAGTGGGCCTTTCTCACTGTCTTTTACTAACATGGTGGCCTGGTTTAGAATCTAAGTGTGTAAGTCTGAGGATTTGGAGCATTTCTAAGAATATGTGGTGTGTTTAAAATATCCTCTGATTATAAGGCATATTTTATTTAAGTTAAAATTTATTTTTGAATAGTTATTATAAATATGAGGTTAGAAATTCGAAAAGCACACACAAAAGTTCATACAAGTAAGCCTCCAAGTCTCTTTCACATATTTGTCTAACAATAGATTACCCTCCAAAAGAGGCAAGCCACTAACAATGTATAAGGATGCCAGTTTTCCCACCTTTTCTCCAATCCAATTTGTTTCCAAACTTCTTGTTCTTTGCCAATATGATTGATGAGAAACAATATATCATTGTAATTATAATTTTCACTTCTGTTATTATCAGTGAGATGAAAGATTTTCTCATATATTTAAGAAATGTTGATTTGTCTTTTTTATGAACAATCTGTTCACATATGTGCTTATTTTTCTACTGGATTGTTGGTCACTGGTCTTTTCTTTATGATTTCATAGGGGTTTGCTATATATTAAGGAGCTTAGTAAGGCATAGTTTCAAGCATGAAAAAAAGACAGAAAAGGAAAAAAAAAACTATCAAATCTAAATTACGCGTATCCTCCCAAATGTTCATTGCAAAATGTGATTTAGATTCTCCAGGTTTCTTTTCAAAATGTATTTTTAAAAAATCTTTGCTTCCTTCCTCCATTGAAAATTATACACAGAGCATCTCCCATATGGCAGACTCTAGGCTAAGCCTTGGGGTTACAGACATCAAAGACAAAGACAAACCTAGAGATAGGCCTTGATCGGTAAACAGCAGAAGGTGCCATGGAATTTTCATGACTCAATGGCCCCTCACTTTTTTCAACTTGGAATGGAAAATCAAAAAAATATATATATATATTCAGGGAGAATGAGCATATGCATTCATTAGGCAGGATGTAGTGGTGAGAGAAGTCAGGAGAGCAGCTAGGATCTCCCTTGAGAAGTGCATGGGTAGTGTCCCTTTTTCCTTAGAGAGGACAGTGAAGAGGAGCCAGGTGAGGCCCTACCTGGTGCCTGACACCTGGCTGTGGGGTGAGACAGGGAGGGTTGTCTGAGGCGCTGCGGGTTCTGACAGGGAAAGGCCCTCTTTCCTGGGCAACTGTGGGGATGGCGAAATGGCAAAGTGTGCTACCACTGTGACTGAGAAAATGGCAGTGTGGCAGAAAGAATGACAACACTGGCACAGACAGGTGGTTTGTTTCCTCAGGCCAGAGGTCTATCTAGGGCTGTCATCCCTTAGAAGAGGGGCAGTGGCTCAGCCTCCACGGGCGCCGCCTCCCACCTTCCTCCCCTCCGTGGTCCCAGGAACAGTGAAAGCAGAACTGGGGAGGGCTGCCCAGAACCTCCGGGGTGGTCTGGCCTCAAATCGCCTCTCCTCTTCCAGCCTCCTTTTCTGATATTTCCTCTACCTCATCTGACTTTTTGTGCAGGCAATATGGTGGGTCAGGCGTAAAAAGGGCCCCACAACGAGATAGTTTGGCATTTAATCCCTTCTCACTTCAGTGCTGCTTTCTTAACTCTCTTCCACTTCACCTTCCATTTTAGGTGACAAATAAGGAAACCCTGCGGTGGGGGTGTGGGGTGGGAGGTGGCTCAAGAGTACAAAGATATTTGAGATTCATCCTCTTCCATGAGTACAGAGTTGTTTTCCACATACCCATGCTCAGGCTCCTGCGTGTTTAGGTGCAGAAAATATCGTGGGCGTCAGGAGGGGAGGCAGGGCATAAGAATGCCTTATGTATACACCGGGGTAGTTTGGTATTAATATGCTTCTCTCCGTCCATCTGTGCTTTCCCTATATTCTCATCCCACCTTACCTTCGACTATTTCTGTGCAAGAAATACAGTAGGCAATAAGGGCGAGAAACTTAGAGGAGAAGAACAAGAAAAGACTAAGGTGTTTTATATTGATCAGCAAGTCGGACCAGAGCAGCTTTCCAGGCGCCCCGCCCCGCCCCTGCCCTTTAGTTCAAAAGGCTGATTGCTGAGAAGGGCGGCTTGAAGGGGCTTCTCTCATAAAGGTGACGCATAGTTTTTGGAATAGATCAGAATTTACCTTCCTCTTTCAGTCTTGAGCCTCCTTCCTGACCTTCTTACCTCGGCCCCCTCCCCCAACCCACACACTACGGCAGGCCGCAGGCTCTGGAGAAGGGAATTTGTAACAACTATATTTTGGTATCCGTCCGCCTTATCAGGCCGAAGCGGATTCACTGATGTCACCTCCCGAAACCCGTATACATTTCAGTTCAGGGGAAAAGATTGTAGGTTTGGGGTGGAGGAGCTCCCTAACAGAGGGGAACTAATACCGAGACCCTTTGGTTTAGTCGGCTTCTCTCCGTCCAGCGCTGCTTTCTAAAAATCCAGACCCCGCCCCTGCCCACTCCAGTACCGAAACAGCCAGGGTAGGCGGGACGGAGCTCGCTGACAGAGAAAGCGGCACTATGCAAGGCCTGGTATCACTCCGCTTCCTTGAGGCCGGATCGCCTTCAACTCCGCTAGAGCTGCTCGGTTTTGGTTCTGGGGACGTGGAGAGACAAAGTCTGCGGAGGAAAAGGTAGCTGTTAAGAGTCACTAGGAGCGGGTCCCTGAGGCGTCCTGGGGGCGGTAAGGAGAAGGAAATTCCAGAAAGTTACAGTCGTTTGCCAGTTACGGCCGTTTATCTGATAAAGCAGGTATCTCGTCATGAATCTGCCGTGCCGGGCCAAACCCCAAACATAGTCGCCGCCATTGTCTCGTGTCCTTGTATCCGTCTGACTGTCCGTCCCTCTTTCTTAGGGTTCGGCACCCCTCGAGGCAAGGAAATGAGAAAACTGCCTCTCATCCAAGCAGAGCAGGTCAGTGAGAAGGCGGGCATTGCTTGGGAGTGTGGATATGGGTGTCAGAGATGAACGTGGGAGATGTGACTTGGTCATGGGGCGCGGGTGGTGAGAGGGAGAGAGGGACAGGGTTCATTTGAGCGGCACGCAATGATAAATTAAAAATGATCTGCCTCTTGCTAGCTTTATTTCCCGACACTGCCCTCCCCCCACCCACCATGTTTGGGGAGGGAAAGGAGTGTAGTAGCGGCTTCTAGCGGAGAAATGGTGGATTACATTAATAGGAGGAGGGGCTGCTGCTGTCTGTGAGAGCAGTGGTCTGGGGAGCCCTGGGAGGGAAAGAGTGTAAAAGGAGGTTGTAAGTGTTTGATAATCAAGGCCCTGGATTAGAAAAGGGTCTCCTGTCCTGGTTACTAGGCTAACTATTAATAACCAAGTCTCTCCCACTGTCTTTTCATTGGGTCGTTGAGTATGTATCATGCGTTTATATGTGTAGGTCTGTTTCTGCATTTGCGGTACTCTATGTTTCTGTAAAGACCAGTAGGGGGCAGTGAACCTCAAAGGGTATAAGAAAAAGAAAATTGGCTTAATTTCTGTAGAGAGGTCAGTGCTTGGATGTGGTAGATGGCTAAGACTAGAGCAGGTAGGAATCTAGGGGAAATTCCAGATCTCCTTTCTGCCAGCTTTCCAAACAGCCCTCCCTTATTCCCATTGTGTTGAAGAAAATGATAGGCTTTGGGGAGAAAAAGGAAACACAAGAACTTAGATGAAATTTGGAAATCATACTTTTCTTTGATTTCGAAGCCAATTTCCATGGTTTGAGCATTCCATCCCTACTAACACCACCACTATCTTGCAGCGATTTTCGAGTTGTCTCTGCAGGGGAATTGTCAGACTTTGAGAATGGAGCAGAGGAGCTTGGAGATTTGGGGGAGGGGAGGAAGAAAGAGAAATTTTTGGCAATCAGGTACTTGCATCCAGAAAGGATCAGTGTCCTATGTACTGATCTCTACCAAGGGCTCGGTCTCCATTGTCTCTGTTTATTTATTTAACTCTGCATTTGTGAATCTTTGCGTGTAGGTCTGTCCTTAGGTCTGTGGAACTCTCAGTTGTTGTGAAGGCTTGTAAATGGTAACCCAACTTGAAGCTAGGAAATAATGAAGAAGAGAAATGTGTCCTATATCTGTTTAGATTGGTGTGAGGGTAGAGTGATTGAGATAGAGAATTCTATCTCTTCTGTTTTGCCAGTTTACTAACCCGTTTGGTCCCCTGCTGATTTAGTTGGGAGCCTTCCTAAGCTTTGGGGGTATAGAAGGGTAATACCTGCTTTTATTACTTCCCACTTGGTTTTCCTATTCTTATGCTTCACCCCAGTCCATTTTTGAAACAGGGAAGTGCCAGGGCAGTCACTGAAGTGGAAAATAGTGGGAAACAGAGAGGAGGAGCAGTCCTGAAGCAGGCAATGGGGGAAGGGACCAGAAGGAGGGAAACACTAGACAAACTACATATATAGGGACCAGGGACCAAAGTCAGTCTACCAAGAGATCAGTTTCCAATCCTCCTGTTTGTTTATTTGTCTATAGATCTGCCTTTAGGTCTGCTGTAGGGCTTGTCATCATTGGAAGCAAGGAAAGGAGGAGAAAATTACTCCAGATCAGAGAAGGTTAGTGTATGTGGAGACTTCCTCAGTAGACCTGTAGGATGAAGTAGTGGAGATCTGCTTGGGTGTGGTAGGGGTAGAGAGCCAGTCTAGGGAATCTTCAGTCTCTCACTCCCATTCAGCTTTTCCACTCTCCATACTCTGTTTTGTGTCTGGAAAAAAGATCAGTTGCAACTACAGTAGTTGCAACTACAGTAGGGAGCATGAAATGAAGGGAGAAGGAGTTTGCTAATTATCTACCTTTTACACTTAGCACTGAATTTTCATACTTTCCTGTCTCTCTGTGCTAATCAACATGAGCAAAAAGTTGGAAAAGACTCAAAGCCCCATTTCCTTCCTCCACCCCTAGGTCCAACTTCAGTGGCAGATCTGGTGGCCTTGGAGTGGCTGAAGACCACCACCCTCCACAGGGCTGCGCTCAGGCACACAGCCATCCTTCCTTTCCCTGAGTGAGCTTCCTCTGCACGTTGTTTATATCACTGGCAGAGCCTATAGTTGGAAAGGGGGCTGAGTGACAACTGGACTTTGTATGAAAACACCAACTTGGGAGAGACCTTCAGTCAAGGCTGAGACGGGGGTGGGGATACATAACTTGGCCTTGCCTTTAACTTGGATCATGACTGGCTTCGAGGCTAAGGCAAGGGCAGAGGAGGGGCTGGGGCTGGCCTGAAAGCTGGAATCTGTGGCCCTGCCAACACTAGAGCCAAGGCTAAGATCCATGCCAAGGCAGTGGCTGAGACAGAATCGGAAACAGGACCAGTGACCCAGGCCAAGCCTGGGGATGGAGCAATGGCCAGGATACAGGCAGTGACCTACACTGAGGCCGTGCCTTGACAAGGGAAGTGAGCAAGATGGAAGCTAAAACTAAGACTAGAGTTGTGGCTGAGACTAAGGCAGACCCCCCTACAGAACCTGGTATAGTGTCCCAAACCAAGTCAAAGGCCATGCCTATGTCCAGGGTCAGTGCTGTGACCAAGTATGAAGTCAAGGCTGGTGCTGGAAGTGAAGTCAATATCAGGTCCTTTGCTAAGGCTGATGGTAAAGACAATATTGGGTCCAGGTCCCAGAGAAGGAGAGAGGCCAGCATCAAGTGGAGGGTGGGGGACAGAGCTGGTATTGTAATTGAGTCCAGTGATGAGGCTGAAGAAAATGTCTGCTCTTGGTTTTGGACTGGAGAAGAGCCTAGTATAGGATCCTGGTTCTGGCCTGAAGAAGAGACCCCTTTTCAAGTGTATAAGCCTCCACGTAAGATCCAGGAAAAGCCCAAGCCCAAGCCCAAACCCGAACTTACTATAAAGCAAAAAGCGGCAGCATGGTCAAGGGCCAGGTTTTGTGTCCTAGTCCCAGTAGAGGGAGGGGAGCGATCCTTGCCTCCAGAAGGGAACTGGACTCTGGTTGAGACCTTGATTGAAACTCCTCTGGGGATTCGGCCTCTGACCAAGATCCCACCCTATAATGGGCCTTACTTCCAGACCTTAGCTGAGCTCAAAAAACAGGTTAAGTATAGGGAAAAGTATGGGCCCAATCCAAAAGCCTGCCGGTGCAAATCACATGTTTTTAGTTTAGAGCCTAAAGAGTTTGATAAACTCGTTGCCCTACTTAAGTTAACTAGGGATCCTTTCATTCATGAAATAGCTACAATGATAATGGGTATCAGTCCTGCTTATCCATTTACCCAAGATATAATTCATGATGTAGGTATTACTGTTATGATTGAAAACTTGGTCAATAATCCCAATGTTAAAGAACACCCTAGAACTTTAAATATGGTGGATGACAACTCTGAGTCTTCTGGAGAACCGAAAACAGGAGAGTCATATGTAAACCAAGTTTGTAAGGACATAATCTCTTTTCCTTTGAACTCCCCTGAGCAACTGGCTGGACTAAAATTATTAGTGCAGCTGAGTGTAAAATTTGAGGACCACCATATGATTGTCAATTACATTCCAGATATCCTCACCTTGTTAAACAAGGGAAGTGGCAAAACCAAGTTTTATGTTTTAAAAGTGTTTTCGCGCTTGTCTAAAAATCAAGCCAATACAAGAGAACTGATCAGTGCCAAAGTACTGTCATCACTGGTTGCGCCGTTTAACAAAAATGAGTCAAAGGCCAATATTCTTAATACCATTGAAATATTTGAGAATATAAATTTCCAATTCAAAAAGAAGGTGAAGCTATTTACCAAGGAAGAGTTCACTAAATCTGAACTTATTTCCATATTCCAGGAAGCAAAACAGTTTGGTCAGAAACTACAAGACTTAGCAGAGCACAGTGATCCTGAGGTGAGAGATAAAGTTATACGATTAATACTCAAACTCTGAATAGCCGTATGTTCTCACAAAGCCTTGAATAACTTTTTGGTGTTGTAATATGAAATGAATGCATATTATAAGTTCAATATTTATGCCATCTGTGCTGATTGAAGGAGGCAGTTTTATGGATACCAAATGATCTTGAGAGCTTGAATGTTTGTTGATTTTTACTGTGCTATATAAATTAAGATATTTTTAGTATTTCTGCAATATGACCTAATAATGAACTTATTCATCCTGAGTAAACTATACTTCTGTGCTTTATATTGACATAAGTGTATTCATTTAATACTTCATTTACATGTAAATAAAGTTGCATGCTAAAACTGGTGAAAACATTGTCCTAGTTCTTCAGTTGAAGTCTAGTCAGAGGGATAAAGCACAAGTAACAGAATAATAAAGAGCACTGTCTGCGTCTGTAGTGGGGTACAAACAAAACAAGTTTACATTGAAAGATCATTTAGTTTCAGCATGTTCAAAGAGTAGAATCACTCTGTACACAAGAAGACAGGACTGTGCTACTGGCTGACATCTGGGCAGACCTGGGGAAAGGGGTGAAGACATAGACTTAGGAGTAAAGGAACACAGATGCTTTCATTCCAGTTTGAGTCCCAGAACTTGTGCTCAGCCTTTCACATAAGATGTCTTATCAGGATATCTTGAAGCTTTTTAACCTCCAGGAAAATTCCTGGTTTTCATTCCCATTTAGCAAAGCCATGGAAGTGTGGTTCTAAAAGGACCTAGTCCCACTGTACCCTCAACATCCAGGTGCCCCATCTTGGGGTACCAAGTTTACTGCTTCATCTGAGGCTCCCCCACTCCCCGTATTCCTGGGTCTCAGAGGAGGGCCTTTCTAGGGTCTAACTAAAAAAATTGCTTCATAGAAAATCTCATTTGCCCCATCTTTATGACTGTTTGCTCTCATATTTGCTTTTGTTTGCTGACCAATGCTTTGGACTTGGTGATTTGCACCTACGCTTGATGACAGTGCCCTGTTTGTGCTGATCCCTTTTGATTAGAGCTCAGCTCTATGAGGCAGCCACAGCAGACCAAAGTCCTTTAGGAGTGTGTGGTTAGGAAGAAATTACTTCCCCTAATCCCACTATCCTATTTATTTGTACAGTTTACAGAGCTGAAGCCATGTTGTCTATACTACCTCAGCTCCTCCTGTTTATACCTAACAAAAGCTAAGTTCTGGTTAAGAGTTTGTGGCATAGAATGCCAGAGTTTAGATTGGGATCTGGGGTCACCTCTGCCTCTCCTACCCTCTGTCTCCTTTGCTGTTATCATTCCTCTTTCCTTAACTGCCCAGAATTGGGAAATTGGGTATTGAGAAATACAGTGTACAATTACTGGTCTTTCTATTGAGCTTCCTCTCCCTCCTAACTTTTTATGTGTTTGGGGGAAGGCCTAAACCTACAAATCTCAACAAGATGTCATGTACCCCTAGTTTTAGCAGCTATCTTTAGTTTAATTTCTGTTGAGGTCAAATCTGAATCTATCTTCTGTATATCTAGGAGTTAAAATGAAAGACAACCAGCCACGTTTGTGCATTAAGGGTGAAAAAATGTAGGTAGGCTTTTTGCAACATACAGTTGCAACTTAGATGATTTTTGGCGTTCTTTATAACTTGGTTTTTAATCCACAAAACTCCCATAGTCTGGAATTCTAGCTGTGGGTACTGCTTTCAGAATTGGGGATCTTCACAGTACAATTGGACCAGACCCTTTGGAAATATTCTGTGTCTCAAATGCCCTGTGGAGCACACACTTAATCAGTTGATGGCTGTGAAATTTTCCATTAGTTAAAGAGAAGGGTGAGTTTGGGGTATGTAGGTATTGTATCAAAGCAAGAAGCTGATGGTCTGTCCTTGAGTAGGAATTATGGAAGACATAGTCAGTTCCCAAATTGTTCCTGGGGTGTACTCAAAGTCAAAACCCCATTGCTCATCTCTTGTTTCATGTCCTTTTCTGGAAAAATAATTCAGGCAAGCCCATGTAGTATCAGGGCTGATCCAGATGTTACTTGTCTCAATATGTTGCTGGCTGGGGGTAAAAATCAGTGTAGATTTCTCATCTTTCCTGTCATCAAGTAAAGCAGGGAATCTTCCTGCAACACAACTGGACTATTTGCACCTACCGACCCTTTGCTGGGCCCTCAATTTTATTTATTTATTTATCTATCTATCTATCTATTTATTTATTTATTTATTTACCCACCCTCAATTTTAAATGAGGAACTTTCAGGGGAATCCATCTATAAAATATCACCAAATTCCCTAGCAAGTCTTTCAAGGCTCTATATCCTTCAGCATATTTTCATTGTCCCCATTATATCCCACCTGCATTCAAGCCACATGGGACTTCAGGCTCTCTGAAGCACCTTAGGTGAGAAATCCTCATCCAGAACTAATGATTCATCCCTCAGCGAGCCAGTGACCAAGTACAAAAAAGCTTTTAGAGGAGGGGCACACTATCATTCTTAAGTTTTCATAACAGATAATTTCTTCTGAGTCAAAACTAGTCTGGTATGAAAAACAAAAACTTCTGTGGCTGTCACCCCTTGGTGTATAAATCTCAAGAGGATAAGAAACAAGAGGAAATGGCTCAAAGGTTGTGCCTTTTCCATTTGAGCCTCCTGTTAAAGTAATGTCATTTTTCTGGTATACCAAGAACAATGGTAGGAACTTTTATAATTTACATAAATCCATTAATGTCATTATATATATAGTAAAGTTTTGAAATACAATATTAAAATTACCAAAGATAGCCTAGATGAACAACTCTATTAAGTGAAAAGCTTTACAATTAATTCCCTCTCCCTTTCTCTTCATTCTGCAAGAAACCCATGGCTCCACTATACAGAAAAATATATTTTCTTTTTGGGACTGTTGTGGCCACCCCTCAGAGACAGAATACACTATCACCCCAGATTTGGTTCAGATGCCGATACTGATGATGTCACACACATACACACACCAAGACAGAATGAAAA
Source organism: Orcinus orca (assembly GCF_937001465.1). Lineage (NCBI taxonomy): Eukaryota > Metazoa > Chordata > Mammalia > Artiodactyla > Delphinidae > Orcinus > Orcinus orca. The sequence continues at coordinate 89,660,123 of NC_064580.1, forward strand.
GTTATTACTCATTAATGAGTGTGTGTATCTTCTTTGTCCATTCATCTATTGATGGACATCTAGGTTGTTTCCACATCTTGGCTATTCTAAATAATGCCGCAATGAGTATAGGGGTGCATATATCTTTTCAAATTAGTGTTTTTGTTTTCTTCAGGTAAATACTCAGAAGTGGAGTTGCTGGATGGTATGCTAGTTCTATTTTTAATTTTTTGAGGAACTTCCATACTGTTTTTTCCATAGTGGCTGCACCAATTTACATTCCCACCAACAGTGCATGAGGGTTCCCTTTTCTCCACATCCTCGCCAACATGTTACTTCTTGTCTTTTTGATAATAGCCTTTCTAACAGGTATGGGGTGATATTGTGGTTTAGACCTGCATTTCCCTGATGATTAGTGATGTTGAGCATCTTTTCATGTGTCTATTGGCCATCTGTCTGTCTTCTTTAGAGAAATGTCTATTCAGGTTCTCTGCCCATCTTTTAATTGGATTGTTCATTTTTCTTTTTTTATATTGAGTTGTGTGATTTCTTTATAATTTGGATATTAACCTCTTATTGGACATATCATTTGCAATTATTTTCTGCCATTCAGTAGGTTGTCTTTTTGTTTTGTTGATGGTTTGCTAAGTGAAATAAATCAGACAGAGAAAGACAAGTACCATATGAGCTCACTTATATGTGGAATCTAAAAAACAAAACAAACAAAACAAAATGGAAACAGTGGGAGTTCCTTGGTGGCCTAGTGGTTAGGATTCTGGGATTTCAGTGCTGTGGCCCAGGTTTAATTCCTGGTCAGGGAACTGAAATCCCGTAAACTGCATGGCCAAAAAAGAAAAAAGAAAAAGAAAACAAAAAGAAACCCTGGAAAAACATGAACAGACTTACAGATACAGGGAGCAAATATGTGGTTGCCAGAGGGGAGGGGAGTGGGGATTATGGGACAGTGGATGAAGAGGATTAAGAGATAACAAACTTTCAGTCATAAAATAAGTCATGGAGATGTAATATACAGCATAAAGAATAGAGTCAATAATACTGTAATAATTTTGTATGGTGACAGATGGTTACTGGACTTGTAGTGATCATTTCATAATGTACTTAATTGTTGGATCACTATGTTGTACACCTGACACTAACATAATATTGTCTCAACTATACTTTAATAAAAATAAATGAATAAATAAAATACACTGGAATAAAAACAAGTAATAACAAACCAAAAATGCAATAATACTGGCATTTAAAAAATTACTTGACTTTATGTTTTAGAGCAGTTTTAGGTTTATAGAAAAATTAAGCAGATAGTACAGAGAGCTCCCCTATACTACTACTTCTTTTTTTTTTTAAGGGGACTCAGTATATAGTGTAGACATTGCCCTCCATTCTTTTTTTTAAAATTTAATTAATTTATTTATTTTTGGCTGTGTTGGGTCTTCGTTTCTGTGCAAGGGCTTTCTCTAGTTGCGGCAAGCGGGGGCCACTCTTCATCACGGTGCACGGGCCTCTCGCTATCACGGCCTTTCTTGTTGCGGAACATAGGCTCCAGACGCTCAGGCTCAGTAGTTGTGGCTCACGGTCCTAGTTGCTCTGCGGCATGTGGGATCCTCCCAGACCAGGGCTCGAACCCATGTCCCCTGCATTGGCAGGCAGATTCTCAACCACTGCGCCACCAGGGAAGCCCTATGCTACTACTTCTTCTCCACCACCTCCTTTCCCTACACACAGTTTCCCATATTATTAGCCTCTTGCATTAGTGTGATATATTTGTTACAGTTGATGAATGAATATTGATACATTATTACTAACTAAAGTCCTTAGTGTATATTAGGGTTCACCCTTTGTATTGTACATTTCTATGGTTTTTAAAAACTTATGGTAAAATAACATATAAGGTTTGCCATTTTAACCAATTTTATGTGTATAATTCAGTGACATTAAGTACATTTACACTGTCATTTAACCATCATCAATATCAATCTCCAGAACTTTTTTTTATCATCCCAAACTGAAACTCTGTATCCATTAAACAATAACTTCCCACTACCCACTCTGATCAGGCCCTTGTGAGCACTATTCTATTTTCTATCTCTACAAATTTGACAAATCTAGATACAATGTATCTAGAATGTATCTATAATATTTGTTGCTTTGTGTCTGTCTGGCTGTTTCATATAGCATAATATTTTCAAAGTTTATCCTTGTAGCATGTATCAAAATTTTACTTCTTTTTAAGACTGAATAACATTTCATTGTTTGTATATACCACATTTTGTTTATCTATACATCTGTCAATGGACATTTTGGTTGTTTCCAATTTTTGGCTGTTGTGAATCATGCTGCTAAGAACATTGGTGGTAAAAATACCTGTCTGAGCCCTTGCTTTCAATTATTTTGGGTAAATAACTAGAAGTGGAATTGTTACATCATATGGTAATTCTATGTTTAATCTTTTTGAAGAACTGACATACTGTTTTCCACAGTGGCTGAATCATTTTTCATTCACATCAAAAATGCACATGGGTATCAATTTCTCCACATCCTTGCCAACATTTGTTATTTTCTGTGTTTTGATAATACCCATCTTAATGTGTGTGAGGTGGTATCTCATGGTTTTGCTTTGTATTTCCCTAATGACTAGTGATGTTGTGCATCTTTTCATGTGCTTATTGGCCATTTACATATCTTTTTTGAAAATAATGTCTATCTGAGGCCTTTGCCCTTAAAAATAAATCCTTAAAAATAGGGTTGTTTGGCTTTTTTGTTATTGTTGTTAGGTTTTAGGAGTCCTTTAAATATTCTTGATATTAATCCATTATCATATATTATGATTTGCAAGTATTTTCTCCCATTCTATGGCTTGCCTTTTCACTGTCTTGAAAGGGTCTTTTGATGCACATAAGTTTTTAATTTTAACAAAGTCCAATTTATCTTTTTTTATATTTTGGTGTCCTATCCAAGAAATCATTGCCAAACTCAATGCCATAAAGTTCTTTCCTATATTTTCTTCTAAGAGTTTCAAAATTTTAGCTCTTGAGTTTGTCATTGATCCATTTTGAGTTAATTTTGGTATGTGGTATAAGGTAAAGCTCCAAATCCATTCTTTTGCATGTGGATATCCAGTTTTCCCAATACCATTTCTTGAAAAGAATGTCCATTTACCATTGAATGATCTTGGTACCCTTGTGAAAAATCATTTGGCCACATATGCAAGGGTTTATTTCATGGCTCTTTATTCTGTTTCACTGGTTTATATGTCTATCTTTATGTTGGTACCATACTGTTTAGATTGCTGTAGTTATTGTAGTAAGCTTTCTGTGATGTTGTGATATATAAGTAATATAATTGGTCATTCAGAGGACCAAAATATATTTCTCATATATATTTGGTCTCTATCCATGGTTCCTGGCTCACAGCTCCTGAAACCTTTGAAATTTCCTGAATGATAAGAACAATGGGAGCCATTTTGTCATAATATGTGGTCTCTTGTCCTCAGTTTCTAAAATCCACTTCAGAGCCATTATGGTGAAACAGGTGTTTTATTACTCATAACAAGCCTTTTTCCACCACAACTGGGTTTATGTTAATGAGGTGACTTTTGGAAAGCACCAAAGATGGTGTCCGTCGCCGGAGGAACCAACTCTGTGATTAGAAGGTCGTAATATTCAGTCGAAACCCCTCCTATTACTTCCTGGGAGGGGAGAGAGGCTAGAAGTTGAATCAACCACCAATGGCCAATGATTTAATCAATCATGCCTATGTATTGAAGCCTCCGTAAACACCCAAAATGATGGGGTTTGGAGAGCTTCTGAGTTGGAGAACATGGGGAGATTCTGGGACAGTGGAGCATTGGGAGAGTGCATGGAAGCTCTGTACCCATTCTCCATACCTTGCCCTATGTATCCATCTGGCTGTTTCTGAATTACATCCTTTGGTAATAAACCAGTAATCTGGTAGGTAAAATGTTTCTCTGAATTCTGTAAGCCACTCTAGCAAATTAATTGAAATCAAGGAGGAAGCCATAGGAACCTCTAATTTATAGCCAGGTGGTAGCTGTCTAGCCGTACAGGTAGCAACCTGGATTCGCAGTTGGCATCTGAAGTCCAAGGAGGGAGTCGTGGAAACCTCCAGTCTGTAGTTGGTCGGTCAGAAGCGCAAGTAACAACCTGGGCTTGAGATTGACATTTGAAGTGGAGAGCAGTCTTGTGGGACTGAGCCCCTGACCTGTGGACTCTGATGCTCTCTCTGGGTAGATAGTGTCATAATTAAGTTTAATCCTAGGACACCTTGCTGGCATTTGAGAATTGTTGTTGTTGTAGGAAACTATCTTCCCCCCAACACCCCGACACACACAGATTGGAATTGGGTTCAGAACCACTTTAGTTGGTGTCAGAGAAGTGGGATTTGCTAGAAAGCCCTGGCTCACATAAACATGTAGTTTGGGAAAAGAAAGGATGAAAGGGTGGGGGTTGAGGAACCTTTGATTCATGGTCTGCATGGTATGGAGCAACAGCTGTGCTACAATCCATTACTAGGGGTAAAAGTTACCAATGGAATTTAGGGATAGATCTGTTGATGAAAAATTGACAGTCAGTCTAAGAAAGAAATAGAAAATTTTATTTGAGACAACCTGAGGATTATAACTAGGAAGGCAGACTTTCAGAAAGCTCTGAGGACTGTTCCACCTGTTAGAGGTCAAAGTACAGTTATATACATTTTTGAGACAAAGGATTATATATCAAGTGATGTATTGACAGTTTACACAATCCGGATCTGCATGTACAAAGTGAGTAGGGGGCCATCATGACCCCTTACAAGATTAAGAAGGAAGGTTATCTCCTAGGGAGGTCTGGTTAGTGCAGATGCACAATACACACTAGAGGAGAGGGAGGAAGCCCAAAGGGGCAGAGAAAAAGTTTATGTTTAAATTTTTCTTGTCTTGCCATAAAATATGAATTTTATTTCATCAACTCCAACTCCTGGGGAGTTGTCTCACTGAATGAATAAGGAAATGCAGACTAATAAGAAAGAGGTAAAATATACAATCCCTTGGTAATTGTTATCTGTTAATAGCTAAACTAAAAGTAAAAGAGTGCTGGATCAGACCCTGATGCTAGACCAAGCTCAGATTTCAGTGAGTCTGAGCTTCAACCACTAGCCTCACAGCTGCCCCCACTCCAAGGTAAAAATTATGCAGGGGCAACAGAAAGTACCTCTAAAACCTCTGGTCACCAAGAAGGTAGTCATTGTAGGGTGAGGGAAAAACCAAGAAACTATTGAAACCAGAGGACATAGTGTGAAAGAGTTGTTTTATTTGGTAGATTGATATCATCAGTTTACTGAGGAACCTTTACTGAAATAAGTTGTGAGTGACTAATTTAGGAGCTGTGTCTTTGGTTTTGAGTGCTGCAGAATGAAAGAGCATGTTTGGGTTGGTACAGGTTGCACAGATGACTATAGAACAATCACAGATGGCTATGTGTGATCCAGACACACAGGAGGTTATTTCTGAAGGAACAACTAGCCTGGTGGATGGTATAAAGACCACTGTAAGGTCTGTTTACCTGAGAAGGGGGCTGTCCATCTTCCTCTATGAATGCCAAGCGGAACACCCCAGATGAAGCAGCTGATATGCTTTGTATGCAAGCCATGTGGGGCTGGCTTTATGATGACCAGGATATTCACCCAATGAATATACTTGTTATCCAGGTCATGGTAGATGCTGTGGTTAAAGGGCTTCTTTTACATGGATACCCCATTGTAACCTTACTGCTGCAAAACCGAGGGATTGTTCAAGAAGCCTTATGGAATTTGCTGTCTCAGCTTCCCCTCATGGTCTTAATAGATGCTAATAAAAATATTAGGTTATTAACAAGAGAATGGAGACAGCAGAGGAGAGAATCAAGAGAATAGTTTTAGCAGGGTAGGAAATTTTAAACAGTTGTTAAGGAATAAGGTGAATAAAGCAAATGTTGATAGGAGTGGAACAAAGAAGAAAGAAAAAGGAGAGTCATGGGACTCATCCCAGCAGGGTGGAAATCTTTAGATGATAATTAAGAAGCAGAGTGAATAAAACAGATCTTGGTGGGCTTAAAACAGAGATTTTAATACAGCAGTACCAAAGGACTTGCTGGCCCCCCAACATTAAAGGGCCCCAAAGAAGTCAGCTCTGTTTACCACAATTTGGAGAAATTTTGAAAGCCAGAAAGCAGAAATTACAATGAGAGATCTGACCAATCACTTAGGGCAAGGGGTAAGACAATTAATATAAGATTGACAAATCTTATATTTATATAAGATTTAAGATATATAAGACTTTATATAAGTCTTATACATAAGACTTTATATGACTTATAGAGTCCTTTGGCTCTACCCCTTCCTAAGGATCCAAAACCTTTTGCACAAGCTTGGGTAAAATAGTCGGGGTGAAGAAAAGTTTCCAGGACTCCTTGATACAGGAATCCTATGAACTGTGGTACCAAAATCCATTGGTGAAACCTTGACTCGGGCTACAGTTCAACTGAGAGAACATAAAAGTGTAACGGTTAATTAAATTATGAAAGTTGGAATGTTACCTGAATGTTTTCTGGGAATGGAAACCATGTCTGGCTGGGGAACACCTCCCTTACCTAGTATTGTAAAACCAAAACCTATTGATGAAGTCCTAGTGGAGGCTACCGTTAGGAATGTAAGGGTTGATGAAATTAAGGTAAAAGTTTGTAGGAGAATTGGCATATTTAAACAGGTTTTATGTGAAGTGGTTGCATCTTTTTTTTTTTCTTTTTTTACCTGATTGTATTGTGGGGATGGACATTATAACTGACTGGTGAATGTTTCCCATACCTAGTATTATAAATAGAAGGCATGTAAATCTACCCTTCAAGCAGTTTTAATTGGACATGCTAAATGGGAACCAGTAAGATTGCCCGAGCCAAAACAGTGTGGAGTAGAGGCTGAGGTGCTGGTAGGCTGTGTGATAGCCCTATGTGAGGCATAGAATAGACTGGGGCATATGGCAAGAGCTGTGAGCACCTCAACAACTACTGGCACTTTGGACTAGAGAATTTCCATTTGAGGGGCATTTACTACCTTGCAATCAGTGATTAATTGAAGCTACCCCTAAGACTGTGACTGAAGGACATAAAGTGATCTTGAAACTTGAAATAGCCATAATATCTAGGATTATGGGGATGGCAGTGCCCAGAAGAGTTCCATAATAAAATGGAAATGGTTTATAAAGGAACATGCTGCCTGGGAGATGCAAGGGGGAGATACTCTTGAGAGCAGCGAGCCTCTTTTCACCAAGGACTGACTCTGGAACTGTGTGAGGAGCTACTGGATTCTGTTGTAACTTGGACAGTGCCCTATAAAGAGCCCTTAACTGACCAACAAAGAGCTGCTTGGCTTGTGGATGGCAGTTCCATGGTGAACAGACAATATCTTGGAAATGTTTGGAAAGTCACCACTCTGATTGAAGAAGGTAAAAACAGATCATCCTGGTGTGCTGAATTGCATGCTGTTTTCCTAGCAGTGGTGGAAGAATTGAGCAATGGCAAAAGCCCTTATGTTTGGGTTTTTACCTACAGATGGACAGTAGCCCATGGCCTGGCCATATGGTCAGGTAGTTAGGCAATGGAAAACTGGACTGTTAAAGGGATGGCCTTAATAGGGCACAGCCTCATGGAAATCACTGGGAATTTAAGGGGTACATTAAAGTAGGACATGTTGATGCCCATCAGAAGAACCCCCTTCCAAGGTTCAGAAGGTGATTGGAACCACTAAGTGGACATTTTGATATGCTTCCTTGATGTGGCCACCTGGGTCCATGAAATGAGTGGACTTGGGGGAGTTAGTTGCAGCAGTGCAAAGATGGACCGAATCTAGACATATTTCTCTTGCATCCTCTGAGGCAATGCCAGTAAGAACTGTTCCGTATGCCAGCAAAAGAGACAGACTGCAGATGGCTATGTGGCAGATTCCTTGGGGATTTTGGGGAGGCCCTGATTAGAGCTGACAAGTCAGACTAATGCTTGTAGTCCTGGGAGGCTACAAATGAGTCCTGACAGGAATATAGGAACAGACATTGACTCTGCACTGGGCTTTGCCTACCCAGTGGTAGATGCAAATGCTCAAAAGTACTATAACAAAAGATATTGCACAAATTTGGACGGTTGAGAATCATTTCTTTAGACCAAGGAACAAACACACTCTACATCACATGATGTCCAGCAGTGGTCAGAAAAATAACCTCCTTAGAGTCATAGTTTGATAGAGAATTGGAATGGGCAGTTAAAATATTGGCTGTCTAAAATGGTGGGTGGTGGGGAATAAAGGCATGAAGGGCTGGCTTACATGCCTTCACGAGTATGTGCTCACACTCAAGCTGAACATGAGTGGGGCTAAAAGAGTATCCCCACAGGATAGATTTCTGTTTTTCTGGTGGATCAGGGGAAGAGGGGGTGGGGAAAATGTTGGTATTCTGTCTTCTCCATATCACCTCAACTTTTTCTTTTCCCCACCACTTGATACAATGGTCACAGGACCAGGGCTGCAACTACAAGGGCATGAAACAGGGATGATTCCTAAGCAAGAAACTATTTACTTTTATGTCAGAATTCCTAAGGGCCTGTTGGGGCAGGATATGCCTTCACCCAATCTGGGAAAATTAGGATTAACAGTGAATGCAGCTATATTGCCTGGTGATAAACATAGCTCACCTGTGTAACTTCTGCACCTGTGTTACCTTACCTTATCTGACTAGAAGTGAGCTGAGGGGGTGGGACTTGCTAGACTAGTATTGCTGCCTGCCATCTAGACCAGTACAGTGACTGAACCTAATGTCCTTTCCAAAGATGGAAAAGTTTGGGTGTAAGTGGAGAGAATGAAAAATAGTAGCTGTGGGTTAGAAAATGAATAAATGGGTTATGTAATGAGAGAAATCCAGTATTACATCAACATCTCAAAAGAGGCCCAGAGCAAAAGATGATATTGCCTCTCGGCTAAATTATACTAGATCACTGAAAGGGTGAAGCCATATATTGCTGGGATCACTCCTGCTTTTGGAAACTGACAAGATTGAATAGAAGCCTGCAAACCTGAGTGGCCTTGCCCTGGGAGACATTTTCATAAGATTTCATAATGGACTCAATAGTTATTAGTGATTGAATGAGATTCTAGTAATGTGCCATATCTTTTGACATTTTTTATTGTTTTGCTATAAGGGATCTGTGTTCAAAGACCAAGAGGTGGACTGCAATATTGTGATTTATAAGAAATACATTTTGTCATTAAGATGATCAAAATAGGGCTTCCCTGGTGGCGCAGTTGTTGAGAGTCCGCCTGCCGATGCAGGGGACACAGTTTCATGCCTCGGTCCGGGAGGATCCCACATGCCGCGGAGCGGCTGGGCCCGTGAGCCCAGCCTGCACGTCCAGAGCCTGTGCTCCGCAACGGGAGAGGCTGCAACAGTGAGAGGCCGCAACAGTGAGAGGCCCAGGTACCGCAAAAAAAAAAAAAAAAAGATGATCAAAATATATTTCTCGTATATATTTGGTCTCCATTCACGGTGCCTGGCTCACAGCTCCCAAAACCCTTGGAATTTCCTGAGTGATAAGGCAATTGGAGCATCTTTTGTTATAATATTTGGTCTCTGTCCTCAGTTCCTAAAATCCACTTTAGAGCCATTAAGGTGAAATGGGTGTCTAATCAGACTTTTTGCCCATTTTTTAAAATGGGTATTTGTTTTCCTGTTGTTTAGTTTTAAGAATTCCTTGTATATTTTGGATATCAGTCCTTTATTATATATGTATTTTGCAGAGATTTATTCCCAGTCTCTGGCTCGGTTTTTCATTATCTTAAAAATATATTTTTCAGGGAGCAGAGGTTTTTAATTTTAATAAAGTCCTACTTAAGAGGTTTTTCTTTCATAGATCATGCTTTTGGTGTTTAAGGACTCATTGCCAGAAGTGATGTTAGCAACATGGCCAAATACGACATTCCTCGAACATATGCCCCGTTCAACAATAACAATTTAGCATCCATCTACAAATAAAAGTGCCTTTGTGAAAGCTGTGGGATCCAACACCATATGCCACAGGACCCGGAAGGAGTCTCACCCACTTGTGCCTCAGGTAATACACATACAGATCTCAGTCCTGGCTGCGGACCCTGCAGTGGCCCATGTGCTGGTCCCAGTCCCTCTCAGCCATGGTCTGGGAGCCCCTGAAGAACACTGTCAATCACCTACAGATGAGACAATCACCCATGGACAAGAAAGCCTTTATGGAATTCTAGGTTTCCAGCAGAGAAGGTCCAGCATGCTGTTGGAGGAAACAAACAAATATATAATATATATATTTGAGTTTGGATGCGTTGGAGAGGGAAGGAGTAACATTTTGACTTTACCTGCACCACCCCTCCCCCAAGCAATACCCCTCAGTTCCAAGAGACACTTTCTTGGCCAGTGAATTCTCCTGCAGGGATGGGGGGAGGAGTGAAAGTGTGTTAAGGAGTGCCTGGCTTTCCCAGCTGTGTGGGACACGGCCAAGAGGCCCATTTCTCTCTCATCCCTTTCAGAGTACCGAGTCATCAGCTGCATGACTGGGAGTGGGAAGAGGCTGAGAGAGTGACATATAGGACTCTTGGAGGGCACTAATGGGACATAGATCCTACTAACTGCTTCACAGACTCTATCAAGAAGCCAGCCCACAAGCCACTTGGGACATCTCACATGTGGATCCCTACAACTGTCCCACTGGCACCCCCAGAACCCTGATTGCCTCACCCCCACAAACCTCCACCCTGTGGCCCACTCTGTGTTCTCAAAGGCAGCAAGAGCAAGCTCTGGTAGATGGCTTGTGAGCATGCACAGAAGGCTAACCTGAATGTGAGAGCCATGGAGAGGCCACAAATTTGGCCTCTTTAGCTTTAGCTTTGCCCTTGGGAAAGCAAAAGGGAGGCTGTCAACACCCAGTCTGGTGCACTGGAGGATTGAAAGAAGTATACAAATTTATGAATTCTGCCACAAGCAGGAGTAAGAAGTGAGAAGCAGTCATATCCATAAAAGGTCTGTGAAAGCCTTAGAAACCCTAGCAGGACTGAAGGAATGTATTTCTCTCCTTAAGTTAGTAAAGACTGAAGGAGTTGACTACTACTTTAAATGCAAAGAGTGCAATGCAAGACTTCAAGGAACAAGAAAAATCAAGGAAATTTGACACCAACAAAGGAAACATGACATCACCAAAGTAAGGAGGTTGAATCAGTAAACAAAAATCTCATAAAGAAAAGCCCAGGACCATGTAGTTTCTCGGGTGAATTCTACCAAACATTTAAAAAAGAATTAATGCAAGTCCTTCTCAAACTCTTCCCCCAAATGGAAGAGGATGAAACATTCTCAAACTCAAGGCTTGCATTACCCTTATACCAAAGTCAGACAAGGACACCACGAAAAGATGTTTTCAGTTTTTCACTATTGAGAACGATGTTGGCTGTGCTTTTGTCATATATGGCCTTGATTACGTTGAGGTAAGTTCCCTCCACGCCTATTTCTGGAGGGTTTTTATAAAAAATGGGTGTGGAATTTTGTCAAAAGCTTTTTCTGCATCTATTATCATATGGATTTTATCCTTCAGTTTGTTAATATGGTGTATCACATTGATTTATTTGCATATATTGAAGAATCCTTGCATTCCTGGGATAAACCCTACTTGATCATGGTGTATGATCCTTTTAATGTGCTGCTGGATTCTGTTTGCTGGTATTTTGTTCAGGATTTTTGCATCTAAGTTCATCAGTGATATTGGTCTATAGTTTTCTTTCTTTTTGACATCTTGTCTGGTTTTGGTATCAGGGTGATGGTGGCCTCATAGAATGAGTTTGGGAGTGTTCCTCCCTCTGCTATATTTTGCAAGAGTTTGAGAAGGATAGATGTTAGCACTTCTCTAAATGTTTGATAGAATTAGCCTGTGAAGCCATCTGGTCCTGGGCTTTTGTTTGTTGGAAGATTTTTAGTCACGGTTTCAGTGCTTGTGATTGGTGTGTTTATATTTTCTATTCCTTCCTGGTTCAGTGTCAGAAGGATGTGCTTTTCTAAGAATGTGTCCATTTCTTCCAGGTTGTCCATTTTATTGGCATATAGTTGCTTGGAGTAATCTCTCATGATCCTTTGTATTTCTGCAGTGTCAGTTGTTACTTCTCCTTTTTCATTTCTAATTCTATTGATTTCAGTCATCTCCCTTTTTTTCCTGATGAGTCTGGCTAATGGTTTATCAATTTTGTTTATCTTCTAAAAGAACCAGCTTTTAGTTTTATTGATCTTTGCTATTGTTTCCTTCACTTCTTTATTTTTTAACATCTTTATTGGAGTATAATTGCTTTACAATGGTGTGTTAGTTTCTGCTTTATAACAAAGTGAATCAGTTATAAATATACATATGTCCCCAAATCTCTTCTTTCTTGTGTCTCCCTCCCTCCCACCCTCCCTATCCCACCCAACTAGGTGGTCACAAAGCACTGAGCTGATCTCCCTGTGCTATGCGGCTGCTTCCCACTAGCTATCTATTTTACGTTTGGTAGTGTATGTCCATGCCACTCTCTCACTTTGTCCTAGCTTACCCTTACTCCTCCCCGTATCCTCAAGTCCATTCTCTAGGAGGTCTGTGTCTTTATTCCCATCTTGCCCCTAGGTTCTTCATGACCATTTTTTTTTTAGATTCCATATATATGTGTTAGCATATGGTATTTGTTTTTCTCTTTCTGACTTACTTTACTCTGTATGACAGACTCTAGGTCCATCCACCTCACTGCAAATAACTCAATTTCGTTTCTTTTTATGGCTGAGTAATATTCCATTATATATATCTGCCACATCTTCTTTATCCATTCATCTGTTGATGGACACTTAGGTTGCTTCCATGGCCTGGCTATTGTAAATAGAGCTGCAATGAACATTGTGGTACATGACTCTTTTTGAATTATGGTTTTCTCAGGGTATATGCCCAGTAGTGGGATTGCTGGGTCGTATGGTAGTTCTATTTGTAGTTTTATAAGGAACATACATACTGTTCTCCATAGTGGCTGTATCAATTTACATTCCCAGCAACAGTGCAAGAAGTTTCCCTTTTCTCCAAACCCTCTCCAGCGTTTATTGTTTGTAGAGTTTTTGATGATGGCCATTCCGACTGGTGTGAGATGATATCTCACTGTAGTTTTTATTTGCATTTCTCTGATGATTAATGATGTTGAGCATCCTTTCATGTGTTTGTTGGCAATCTGTATATCTTCTTTGGAGAAATGTCTATATAGGTCTTCTGCCCATTTTGGGATTGGGTTGGTTTTTTTTTTTTCTGATATTGAGCAGCATGAGCTTCTTGTCAGTTTTGGAGATTAATCCTTTGTCAGTTGCTTCATTTGCAAATATTTTTTCCCATTCTGAGGGTAGTCTTTTCATCTTGTTTATGGTTTCCTTTGCTGTGCAAAAGCTCTTAAGTTTCATTAGGTCCCATTTGTTTATTTTTGTTTTTATTTCCATTTCTCTAGGAGGTGAATCATAAAGAATCTTGCTGTGATTTATGTCATAGAGTGTTCTGCCTATGTTTTCCTTTAAGAGTTTAATAGTGTCTGGCCTTACATTTAGGTCTTTAATCCATTTTGAGTTTATTTTTGTGTATGGTGTTAGTGAGTGTTCTAATTTTATTCTTTTATGTGTAGCTGTCCATTTTCCCAGCACCACTTATTGAAGAGGCTGTCTTTTCTCCACTGTATATTCTTGCCTCCTTTATCAAAAATAAGGTGACCATATGTGCGTGGGTTTATCTCTGGGCTTTCTATCCTGTTCCATTGATCTATATTTCTGTTTTTGTGCCAGTACCATACTGTCTTGATTACTATAGCTTTGTAGTATAGTCTGAAGTCAGGGAAACTGATTCCTCCAGCTCCGCTTTTCTTTCTCAAGATTTCTTTGGCTATTCAGGGTCTTTAGTGTTTCCATACAAATTGTGAAATTTTCTGTTCTAGTTCTGTGAAAAATGCCGGTGGTAGTTTGATAGGGCTGCATTGAATCTGTAGATTGCTCTGGGTAGTATAGTCATTTTCACAATGTTCATTCTTCCAATCCAAGAACATGGTATATCTCTCCTGCTGTTTGTATCATCTTTAATTTCTTTCATCCGTGTCTTATAGTTTTCTGCATACAGGTCTTTTGTCTCCTTAGGTAGGTTTATTCCTAGGTATTTTACTCTTCTTGTTGCAATGGTAAATGGGAGTGTCTCCTTAATTTCTCTTTCAGATGTTTCATCATTAGTGTATAGGAATGCAAGAGATTTCTTTGCATTAATTTTGTATCCTGCTACTTTACCAAATTCATTGATTGGCTCTAGTAGTTTTCTAGTAGCATCTTTAGGATTCTCTATATAGTATCATGTCATTTGCAAACAGTGACAGCTGTACTTCTCCTTTTCTTGTTTGGATTCCTTTTATTTTTTTTCTTCTCTGATTTCTGTGGCTAAAACTTTCAAACATATATTGAATAATAGTGGTGAGAGTGGGCAACCTTATCTTGTTCCTGATCTTAGTGGAAATGCTTTCAGTTTTTCACCATTGAGGATGATGTTGGCTGTGGGCTTGTCATATATGGCCTTTATTATGTTGAGGAAAGTTCCCTCTATGCCTACTTTCTGCAGGGTTTTTTTCATAAATGGGTGTTGAATTTTGTCAAAAGCTTCTCTGCATCTATTGAGATGATCATATGGTTTTTCACCTTCAATTTGTTAATATGGTTTATCACATTGATTGATTTGCATATATTGAAGAATCCTTGCATTCCTGGGATAAACCCCACTTGATCATGGTGTATGATCCTTTTAATGTGCTGTTACATTCTGTTAGCTAGTATTTTGTTGAGGATTTTTGTATCTATGTTCATCAGTGATATTAGCCTGTAATTTTCTTTCTTTGTGACATCTTTGTCTGGTTTTGGTATCAGGGTGATTGTGGCCTCTTAGAATGTGTATGGGAGTGTTCCTCCTTCTATATTTTGGAAGAGTTTGAGAAAGATAGGTGTTAGCTCTTCTCTAAATGTTTGATAGAATTTGCCTGTGAAGCCATCTGGTCCTGGGTTTTTGTTTGTTGGAAGATTTTTAATCACAGTTTCAATTTCAGTGCTTGTGATTGGGCTGTTCATATTTTCTATTTCTTCCTGGTTCAGTTTCGGAAGGCTGTGCATTTCTAAGAATTTGTCTATTTCTTCCAGGTTGTCCATTTTATTGGCATAGTGTTTCTTGTAGTAATCTCTCATGACCCTTTATATTTCTTCAGTGTCAGTTGTTACTTCTCCTTTTTCATTTCTAATTCTATTGATTTGAGTCTTCTCCCTTTTTTCCTTGATGAGTCTGGCTAATGGTTTATCAATTTTATCTTCTCAAAGAACCATCTTTTAGTTTTATTGATCTTTGCTATCGTTTCCTTTATTTCTGATGTGATTTTTATGATTTCTTTCCTTCTGCTAACTTTGGGGCTTTTTTGTTCTTTTTTCTCTAATGTCTTTTGGTGTAAGGTTTGGTTGTTTTCTTGAGATGTTTCTTGTTTCTTAAAGTAGGATTGTATTGCTATAAACTTCCCTCTTAGAACTACTTATGCAGCATCCCATAGGTTTTGAGTCGTCATGTATTCATTGTCATTTGTTTCTAGGTATATATTGATCTCCTCTTTAATTTCTTCAGTGATCTCTTGGTTATCAAGTAGTATATTCTTTAGCCTCCATATGATTGTATTTTTTACAGATTTTTTTCTGTAATTGATATTTAGTCTCATATGTTGTGGTCGGAAAAGATACTTGATGTGATTTCAGTTTTCTTAAATTTTACAAGTCTTGAGAATATTCCATGAGCACTTGAGAAGAATGTGTATTCTGCTGTTTTTGGATGGAATGTCCTAGAAATATCAATTAAGACCATCTTGTTTAATGTATCATTTAAAGCTTGTATTTCCTTATGTATTTTCATTTTGGACAATCTGTCTCTTGGTGAAAGTGGGGTGTTAAAGTCCCCTACTATGATTGTGTTACTGTCGATTGCCCCTTTTATGGCTGTTAGTATTTGCCTTATGTACTGAGGTGCTCCTATGTTGGGTGCATAAATATTTACAATTGTTTTATATTCTTCTTGGATCGATCCCTTGATCATTATGTAGTGTCCTTCTTTGTCTGTTGTAATAGGCTTTGTTTGAAAGTCTTACATCTTATATGAGAATTGCTACTCCAGCTTTCTTTTGGTTTCCATTTGCCTGGAATATCTGTTTCCATTCCCTCACTTTCAGTCTGTATGTGTCCCTAGGTCTGAGGTGGGTCTCTTGTAGACAGCATATATACGGGTCTTGTTTTTGTATCAATTCAGCCAGTCTATGTCTTTTCGTTGGATCATTTAATTCATTTACATTTAAGGTAATTATCGATATGTATGTTCTTATTACCATTTTTTTCGGTTGTTATTGCAGGTGTTTTCCTTCTCTTGTGATTTGTGCCTAGAGAAGTTCCTTTAGCATGTGTTGTAAAGCTGGTTTGTTGTTGCTGAATTTGCTTTTCTTTTGCTTGTCTATAAAGGTTTTAATTTCTCCGTCAAATCTGAATGAGATGCTTGCTGGGCAGAGTAATCTTGGTTGTAGGTTTTTCTCCTTCATCTCTTTAAATATGTCCTGCCACTCCCTTCTGGCTTGCAGAGATTCTCCTGGAACATCAGCTGTTAACCTTATGGGGATTCCCTTGTGTGTTATTTGTTGTTTTTCCCTTGCTGCTTTTAATATTTTTTCTGTGTATTTAATTTTTGATAGTTTGATTAATATGTGTCTTGGCGTGTTTCTCCTTGGATTTATCCTGTATGGGACTCTGCTTCCTGGACTTGATTAACTATTTCCTTTCCCATATTAGGGAATTTATCAACTATAATCTCTTCAAATATTTTCTCAGTCCCTTTCTTTTTCTCTTCTTCTTCTGGGACCCCTATAATTCGAATGTTGGTGTGTTTAATGTTGTCTCAGAGGTCTCTAAGTCTGTCCTCAATTCTCTTCATTCTTTTTTCTTTATTCTGCTCTGCAGTAGTTATTTCCTCTATTTTATCTTCCAGGTCACTTATTTGTTCTTCTGCCTCTTCTGCTATTGATTCCTTCTAGAGAATTTTAGTTTCATTTATTGTGTTGTTCATCATTGTTTGTTTGCTCTTTCATTCTTCTAGGACCTTGTTAAAGGTTTCTTGTATTTTCTCCATTCTTTTTCCAAGATATGGGATCACCTTTACTATCATTACTCTGAATTCTTTTTCAGGTAGCTTGCCTATTTCCTCTTCATTTGTTAGGTCTTGTGGGGTTTTGCCTTGCTCCTTCATCTGCTGTGTGTTTCTCTGTCTTCTCATTTTGCTTAACTTACTCTGTTTCGTGTCTCCTTTTCCTTGGCTGCAGGTTCATAGTTCCCATTGTTTTTGGTGTCTGTCCCCAGTGGCTAAGGTTGGTTCATTGGGTTGTGTAGGCTTCCTGGTGGAGGGGACTAGTGCCTGTGTTCTGGTGGATGAGGCTGGATCTTGTCTTTCTGGTGGGCAAGTCCATGTCCGGTGGTGTGTTTTGGGGTGTCTGTGGCCTTATTATGATTTTAGGCAGCCTCTCTGCTAATGAATATCATTGTGTTCCTGTCTCGCTAGTTGTTTTGCTTCGGGTGTCCAGCACTATAGCTTGCTGTTCGTTGAGTGGAATTGGGTCTTGGTGTTGAGATGGAGATCTCTGGGAGATTTTCGCCATTTGATATTACATGGAGCTAGGAGGTCTCAGGTGTACCAATGTCCTGAACTTGGCTATCCCCCCTCAGAGGCACAGGCCGGACACCTGGCCGGAGCACCAAGAGCCTGTCATCCACACATCTCAGAATAAAAGGGAGAAAAAAAGAAGGAAACAATGAATATGATAAAATAAATAAAGTAAAATAAAATAGTTATTATAATAAAAAATAATTATTAAATTTTTTTCTAAAGTAATAAAAAAAAAGAC
Source organism: Orcinus orca (assembly GCF_937001465.1). Lineage (NCBI taxonomy): Eukaryota > Metazoa > Chordata > Mammalia > Artiodactyla > Delphinidae > Orcinus > Orcinus orca. The sequence goes on from NC_064580.1 coordinate 89,678,144, forward strand.
AGAAAGAAGAGAACAACCAAACCAAAAAACAATTCCACCAATGACAACAACTGCTAAAATCTATACTAGAAAAAGAAAAAGAAAGGACAGACAGAATCCTAGGAAAAATGGTAAAAGCAAAGCTATACAGACAAAATCACACACAGGAGCATACACATACACACTCACAGAAAGAGAAACAGGGAAATATATATATATATATATCGTTGCTCCCAAAGTCCACCTCCTCAATTTGGGATGATTTGTTGTCTATTCAGGTATTACACAGATGCATTGTACATCAAGTTGATTGTGAAGATTTAATCCACTGCTCCTGAGGCTGCTGGGGGAAATTTCCCTTTCTATTTGTTCGCACAGCTCCTGGGGTTCAGCTTTGTATTTGGCCCTGCCTCTGCATGTAGCTCACCTGAGGGCCTCTGTTCTTCACTCAGATAGGACGGGGTTAAAGTAGCAGCTGATTCGGCGGCTGTGGCTCACTCAGGCCGGGGGGAGGGAGGGGTACAGAGTTCAGGGCGAGCCTGCGGCAGAGGCCAGCGAGACGTTGCCCCAGCCTGAGGCGCACTGTGTGTTCTGCCGGGGAAGCTGTCCCTGGATCACGGGACCCAGCCAGTGGCAGGCTGTACAGGCTCCTGGGACGGGAGGTGTGGATAGTGACCTGTGCTTACACACAGGCTTCTTGGTGGCTGCAGCAGCAGCCTTAGCGTCTCATGCCTGTCTCTGGGGTCTGTGCTGATAGCCGGGGCTCACGCCCATCTATGGAGCTTCTTTAAGTGGTGCTCTTAATCCCCTCTCCTCGCGCACCAGGAAACAAAGAGGCAAGAAAAAGTCTCTTTCCTCTTCTGCACTGCCAGACCTTTACATGGACTCCCTCCCGTCTAGCTGTGGTGCACTAGCCCTCTTCAGGTTGTGTTCATGCAGCCAATCCCAGTGCTCTCCCTGGCAACCTACCGAAGCCCGAGCCTCAGCTCTCAGCCCCCACCCATCCCGGCAGGTGAGCAGACAAACCTCTCGGGATGGTGAGTGCTGGTCGGCAGTGATCCTCTGTGCGGGGATCTCTCCGCTTTGTCCTCTGAACCCCTGTTGCTGCGCTCTCCTCCATGCCACCAAAGCTTCCCCCCTCGCCACACGCAGTCTCCACCTGCGAAGGGGCTTCCTACTGTGTGGAAATGTTTCCTCCTTCACAACTCCCTCTCAGAGGTGCAGGTCCTGTCCCTATTCTTTTGTCTCTGTTTTTTCTTTTTCCTTTTGCCCTACCCAGGTATCTGGGGAGTTTCTTTCCTTTTGGGAGGTCTGAGGTCTTCTGCCAGCATTCAGTAGGTGTCCTGTAAGAGTTGTTCCACTTTAGATATATTTCTGATGTATTTGTGGGGAGAAAGTTGATCTCCACGTCTTACTCTTCCGCCATCTTGAAGCTCCACCCCTGTATCTAGGTATTTTTTGGTTTCCTCTTTGATATCTTCAGTGATCTGTTGGTTATTAAGTAGTGTATTCTTTAGCCCCCATGTATTTATATTTTTTACAGACTTTTTCCTGTAATTGATATCTAGTCTTGTAGCGTTGTGGTCGTGAAAGACACTTGATACGATTTCAATTTTCTTAAATTTCCCAAGGCCTGATTTGTGACCCAAGATATGATCTATCGTGGAGAATGTTCCATGAGCCCTTGAGAAGAAAGTGTATTCTGTTGTTTTTGGATGGAATGTCCTATAAATATCAATTAAGTCCACCTTGTTAAATGTATCATTTATATCTTGTGTTTCCTTATTTATTTTCATTTTGGATGATCTGTCCGTTGCTGAAAGTGGGGTGTTAAAGTCCCCTATTATGATTGTGTTACTGTTGATTTCCCCTTTTATGGCTGTTAACATTTGCCTTATGTATTGAGGTGCTCCTATGTTGGGTGCATAAATATTTACAATTGTTATATTTTCTTCTAGGAATGATCCTTGATCATTATGTAGTGTCCTTCTTTGTCTCTTGTAATAGTCTTCATTTTAAAGTCTATTTTGTCTGATATGAGAATTGCTACTCCAGCTTTCTTTTAATTTCCATTTGCATGGAATATCTTTTTCCATCCCCCCACTTTCAGTCTGTGTGTGTCCCTAGGTCTGAAGTGGGTCTCTTGTAGACAGCATATATACAGGTCTTGTTTTTGTGTCCATTCAGCCAGCTGTGTCTTTTGGTTGGAACATTTAATCCATTTACATTTAAGGTGATTATCGATACGTATGTTCTTATTACCATATTCTTAATTATTTTGGGTTTGTTATTGTAGGTCTTTTCCTTCTCTGTGTTTCCTGCCTAGAGAAGTTCCTTTAGCATTTGTTGTATAGCTAGTTTGGTGGTGCTGAATTCTCTTAGCTTTCGCTTGTCTGTATGGGTTTTAAATTCTCCATCAAATCTGAATGAGATCCTTGCTGGGTAGAGTAATCCTGGTTGTAGGTTTTTCCCTTTCATCACTTTAAATATGTCCTGCCACTCCCATCTGGCTTGCAGAGTTTCTACTGTAAGATCAACTGTTAACCTTATGGGGATTTCCTTGTATGTTATTTGTTGTTTTTCCTTTGCTGCTTTTAATATTTGTTCTTTGTATTTAATTTTTGATAGTTTGATTAATATGTGTCTTGGCGTGTTTCTCCTTGGATTTATCCTGTATGGGACTCTCTGCACTTCCTGGACTTGATTAAGTATTTCCTTTCCCATATTACGGAGTTTATCAACTATAATCTCTTCAAAAATTTCTTCAGTCCCTTTCTTTTTCTCTTCTTCTTCTGGGACCCCTATAATTCAAATGTTGTTGTGTTTAATGTTGTCCCAGAAGTCTCTAAGGCTGTCCTCAATTGTTTTCATTCTTTTTTCTTTATTCTGCTCTCCAGTAGTTATGTCCCCTATTTTATCTTCCAGGTCACTTATCTGTTCTTCTGCCTCAGTTATTCTGCTATTGATTCCTTCTAGAGAATTTTTAATTTATTTATTGTGTTGTTCATCACTGTTTGTTTGCTCTTTAGTTCTTCTAGGTCCTTGTTAAAGGTTTCTTGTATTTTCTCCATTCTGTTTCCAAGATTTTGCATCTTCTTTACTATCATCGCTCTGTATTCTTTTTCAGGTAGCCTGCCTATTTCCTCTTCATTTGTTAGGTCTGGTGGGTTTTTACCTTGCTCCTTCATCTGCTGTGTTTCTCTGTCTTCTCATTTTGCTTAACTTACTCTGTTTGGGGTCTCCTTTTTGCAGGGTGCAGGTTCGTAGTTCCTGTTGTTTTTGGTGTCTGTCCCCAGTGGCTATGGCTGGTTCAGTGCATTGTATAGGCTTCCTGGTGGAGGGGACTGGTGCCTATGTTCTGGTGGATGAGGCTGGATCTTGTCTTTCTGGTGGCAGGACCATGTCCCGTGTTGTGTTTTGGGGTGTCTGTGACCTTATGATTTTAGGCAGCCTCTCTGCTAATGTTTGGGGTTGTGTTCCTGTTTTGCTAGTTGTTTTGCATCGGGTGTCCAGCACTGTAGCTTGCTGGTCATTGAGTGGAGCTGGGTCTTGGCGTTGAGTTGGAGATCTCTGGGAGAGCTTTCGCCGTTTGGTATTACGTGGCCCAGGAGGTCTCTGGTGGACCAATGTCCTGAACTCGGCTCTCCCACCTCAGAGGCACAGACCTGACACCTGGCCAGAGCACCATGGGAGGCTCTGAAGAAAAGGGAGAAAAAAGAAGGAAAGTAAGAGAAAAATAAAATAAAATAAAAGTTATTAAAATTAAAAATAGAAAAGTTTTTAAAAGTAAAGAAAAAGTAAAAAGTAATTTAAAAAAAAGAACAAAAGGACAGACAGAACCCTGGGACAAATGGTAAAAGCAAAGATATACAGACAAAATCACACAAAGAAGCAGACACATACACACTCAGAAAAAGGAAAAATATAAACTTATCTACATATTAAAAAAAAGGAAGAGAGCAACCAAATCAGTAAACAAATCTACCAATGATAATAAACTCTAAATACTAAACTAAGATAAACATAAAACCAGAAACAAATTAGAAGAAGAAAGCAAACCCCAAGTCTACAGTTGCTCCCAAACTCCACTGCCTCAATTTTGGGATGATTTGTTGTCTATTCAGGTATTCCAGAGATGCAGGGTACATCAAGTTGATTGTGGAGCTTTAATACACCTCTCCTGAGGCTCCTGGGAGAGAGTTCCCTTTCTCTTCTTTGTTCACACAGCTCCTGTGATTCAGCTTTGGATTTGGCCCCGCTTCTGCATGTAGGTCGCCTGAGGGTGTCTCTTCTTCACTCAGACAGGACGGGGTTAAAGTAGCAGCTGATTTGGGGGCTCTGGCTCACTCAGGCCTGGAGGAGGGAGGGGTATGGAGGTCAGGGTGAGCCTGTGGCGTCAGAGGCCGGCGTGACATTGCAACAGCCTGAGGTGTGCTGTGTGTTCTCCCGGGAAGGCTGTCCCTGGATCACAGGACCCTGGCAGTGGCAGGCTGCACAGGCTCCCAGGAGGGGAGGTGTGGATAGTGACCTGTGCTTTCACACAGGCTTCTTGGTGGCTGCAGCAGCAGCCTTAGCGTCTCATGCCATTCTCTGGTGTCTATACTGGTAGCCGCAGCTTGCACCTGTCTCTGGAGCTCATTTAGGTGGTGCTCTGAATCCCCTCTCCTCATGCAACCCAAAACAATGGTTTCTTGCCTTTCAGGCAGGTCCAGACTTTTTCCCAGACTCCCTCCCGGCTAGCTGTGGTGCACTAGCCCCCTCCAGGCTGTGTTTATGCATCCAACCCCAGTCCGCTCCCTGGGATCTGACCTCTGAAGCCTGATCCTCAGCTCCCATTGCCCACCCACCCTGGCAGGTGAGCAGACAAGCCTCTTGGGCTGGTGAGTGCTGGTCAGCACCGATCCTCTGTGCAGGAATCTCTCCGCTTTGCCCTCTGCACCCCTGTTGCTGAGCTGTCCTCCCTAGCTCTGAAGCTTCCTCCCTGCCACCACCCCCGTCTCTGCCAGTGAAGGGGCTTCCTAGTGTGTGGAAACCTTTCCTCCTTCACAGCTCCCTCCCAGTGGTGCAGGTCCCATCCCTATTCTTTTGTCTCTGTTTTTTCTTTTTTCTCTTGGCCTACCTGGGTACGTGGGGTGTTTCTTGCCTTCGGTGAAGTCTGAGGTCTTCTGCCAGTGTTCAGGTGTTCTGTAGGAGTTGTTACACATGTAGATGTATGTCTGATGTATTTGTGGGGAGGAAGGTGATCTCCTTGTCTTACTCTTCTACCATCTTGAAGGTCTCCTGTCAGAAATCATTTTTTAATCCATCCTGACAGTCTCTCCCCTTTAATTGGTGTATTCATACCATTCGTATCAAAAGTGATTATATTGCATTAATATTTATCACATTTGTAACTATTTTCTGTTCATTGCCATGTTTTTGTTTCATCTTTTGTCTTCCACTCTTTTTCTGCCTTCTCTTGTTTTAATTGAGCATCTTTTATTCTGTTTACTCTCTTCTCTTAGCATATTAATTATGTATGTGTTTTAAAATTTTCTTAGTGGTTGCTCTAGAGTTTGTCATTTACATTGGTGACTAGTCTAAGTCCAGTTTCAAATAATACTATACTGCTTGCGTAGTTCTCATACTTTATTACAATATACTCCCAGTTCCTCTCTCCCAACCATTACAATATTGTTACCATTCATTTCAATTATATACAGTAATCACTGAATATATTGTTTCTATTGTTATTTTGAACAAACTGTTATTTGATCATCAGGAATAAGAAAAATTAAATATCTTTTAAGTTCATCTATTCATTCTCAAATTGTCTTCCTTTCTTCACATAGATAGATCTTGGTTTCACACCTATATAATTTTCCTTCTTTATGAAGAATTTAACACTTTTTACAAGGCAAGTCTACTGTGAATAAATTCTCTCAATTTTTATTTACCTGAGAAAATCTTTATCTCTTCTTCACTTTTGAAGGAGTATTTTACTTGATACAACATTCCAGGTCAGTGTGTTTTTTTCTTCAACACTCTAAATTTAATTTTACTCCACTCTTTTTTTGCTTGTATAGTTTCTGAAGAGAAGTCCAATGTAATTTTTTCCTTATTCTCCTATAAGTAAGGCATTTTTTCCTTTGGCTTCTTTGAAGATTTTCTTTTGTCTGATTTTCTAAAGCTTGAATATGATATGCCTAAGTGTAGATTTTTTTGATATTTATTCTGTAGGGTGTTCTCTGAGCTCCTTTCTGTAATTTGCATCTATCATTAATTTTACAAAATTTTCAGCCATTATTATTTCAAATAGGCATTCTGTTTATTTCTCTCTTTCATCTCCTTTTGTTATCCCATTATTTATATGTTACAACTTTTTTTTTAATGGTAAAAGTTATTTTTGATATATTTATTTTGCCATACAGGCCTCTTCAGGAATTCAAAGCAGTTTCTGCCCCCCATTGAGGCCCAGAGATAGAAGAGAAACTGCTAAAAGCTTACAATTACACACAGAAAGCACAACTTTTGTAATGTCCCACAGTTCTTAAATATTCTGTTCTTTGTTTTTCATTCTTGTTTCTATTTGTTTTTTAGTTTGCGTAATTTCTATTGGCATATCTCCAAGCTCACTGATTCTTTCCTTGGCCATGTCTCATCTACTGATGAAGGTATTCTTCACATGCATTCTTCATTTCTGTTAGAGTGTTTTTAATGTCTAGCATTTCATTTTGATTCTCTCTTAGGGTTTTCATCTCTCTGCTTACATTACCCGTCTGCTTTTGCATGTTGTCCACTTTTTCTGTTAGAGCCTTTAGCATACTGGTCTGATTGTTCCAAAATTCGTGCCATATCTAAGTCTGATTCTGATGCTTGCTTTCTCTCTTCAGACTGTTTTTTCCTTTTAGCATGCCTTGTAAATTTTTGTTGAAAGCCGGACAGAATATATTGGGCAACAGAACTGAAATAGGCCTTTAGTGTAAGGTTTTATGTTTATCTGTCTAGGAGTTGTTAGACTGTGTTTAATGTTTTCTGTAGTTGTAGGTGTCAGAGACTAAAATTTACTCTAGTGTCCTTGCTTTTTCCCGCTCTGTTGTCTTTGGCTTCCTTAGAGAATCCTTCCTCTATAGGGTCTGAGACTTATAGTTGTTTCAGCTGTAATACCTTGTTAGTATACAGGAGCCTAATTGCTGTGGTAATAAAGTGTGAGGACAAGGGGAATTTTTCTATAGTCTTATGATTAGGTCTTAGTCCTATAGTGAACCTGTACCCCTGTGCTGCTACCTTTATATGTGCTTCTCAGCTCTGTGCTCCCCATTAGGTGGTACAGGAAGGCTAGAGGGGACTGGAGATAAGTATTTCCCTTCCCTCACATTGAATGCTAACAGGGGCTGGAATTCGGTGTTTCATTCCCCTAGGTCAGTTAGGCTCTGGTAAAATAATTTCCCTTGGGGGAAGCAGGCATTTATTAAGGAGAACAGAATGCTCTGGGTATATTTCAGATGGTTACTTTTTCCCTCCAACTACTAGAGGAACAAGGATATATTTCTCCACTCTTCACCTTGAGAACCTGGCAGGGCTCTTGATGGTAAAATTCATGAAAGTATGGAGACCCCTCTCAGGGGACCCACTGGATTTTTTAATTCTAAAACTAGATCACACAGAGCCTCCAGCAATTCATCAATTACTGTATAAGTGTTCCAGTACTGACTCCAGTATTAATAGAAACATTTAAACTTCATGAGAGCCCACTGAGAGCAGTGAGTTTCTGCCCTCAGTAACCTATGGTTCTCAGTATCCACTTCTCTTTTTAGTTTGGGGGGCATTGGCTTGTCCTGTGACCTCAATTCTCTGGTGGATCTAAAAGATACTGATTTTCAGTTTGTTCAGTTTTTTTCTTACAGTGACAAAGGGAATGATGACTTCTAAGCTCTTTACATGTCAGACTGAAACCCATAAGTCTCAGTATTATGGTTTTTTGAGTGTTCTTTCATGCTACTGAACATTTCTTGGTAGATATTATCTTAGTCATAAGTCCCCTAGTCACAGGGCCATATAGGTAACATAATGTCCTTCTTAAAAAATACAAGTTTGAGAACAACTTTTTTTCTTTGTCGTCTTTTTTTTTTTTTTTTGGCTCATGCTACACGGCTTGTGGTGGGATCTTAGTTCCCTAACCAGGGATTGAACCCATCAGCAGTGAAAGCTCAGAGTCCTAACCACTGGACTACCAGGGAATTCCCTAGAGTTATTTTTTATATATGGTATGAGGTAGGGGTCCAACATCATTCTTTTGCATGTGGCTTTCTAGTTGTCCCAGCAGCAATTATTGAAAAGACATTTATTTTCTTATTGAATGGTCTTGGTACCATTGTCAAAAGTCAGTTGTCCGGGCTTCCCTGGTGGCACAGTGGTTGAGAGTCCGCCTGCCGATGCAGGGGACATGGGTTTGTGCCCTGGTCTGGGAAGATCCCACATGCCAAGGAGCGGCTGGGCCTGTGAGTCATGGCCACTGAGCCTGCGCATCCGGAGCCTGTGCTCTGCAACGGGAAAGGCCACAACAGTGAGAGGCCCGTGTACCAGAAAAACAAAAACAAAAGTCAGTTGTCCATAGGTGTAGGAGTTTATGCCTGGACTCTCAAATATATTCCATTTATCTATATATGTATTCTTATGCCAGTACCACTCTGTTTTGATTACTGTAGCTTTGTAGTATGTTTTGAAATTAAGAATTGTGAGTCTTCCAAAGTTGTTCTTTTTCAAGGTTGTTTTGACTATTTGAGGCCCCTTACAATTCCATGTGAATTTGAGAATCTGTTTTTCCAATTCTGCTAAAAAGGTCTTTGGAATTTTGATATTGATTGCATTTGTGGATTTTTAGCAAGAGCCACATGGTCTCTGTTCATTTTTTTTATTGAAGTATAGTTGATGTACAATATTATATGTTACACATGTACACTATAGTGATTCACAATTTTTAAAGATTATACTCCATTTATAGTTATTATAAAATATTGGCTATATTCTCTTGCTGTACAGTATATCCTTGTAGCTTATTTTATACGTAATAGTTTGTACCTCTTAATCCCTTACCCCTATATTGCCCCTCCCCTCTTTCCTCTCCCTACTGGTAACCACTAGTTTGTTCTTTATATCTGTGAGTCTACTTCTTTTTTGTTATATTCACTAATTTATTTTTTAGATTCCACATATAAGAGAGATCACACAGTATTTGTCTTTCTCTGACTTATTTCACTTACCATAGTACTCTCTGGGTCTGTCCATGTTGCTGCAAATGGCAAATTTTCATTCTTTTTTATGGCTGTGTAGTATTCCATTGTGTGTGTGTGTGTGTGTGTGTGTGTGTGTTTGTGTATCACATCTTCTTTGTCCATTCATCTATTGATGGGCACTTGGGTTGTTTCCATGTCTTGGCTATTGTAAACAATGCTACTGTGAACATTAGGGTGCATGTATCTTTTTGAATTAGTGTTTTTGTTTTTTTCAGATATATACCCAGGTATGGAATTGCTGGGTCATATGGTAGTTCTATTTTTAGTTTTTTGAGGAACCTCCATGCTGTTTTCCATAGTGGCTATGCCAATTTACAATACATTCCCACCAACAGTGTACGAGGGCTCCCTCTTCTCCATATCCTCACCAACATTTGTTATTTGTGTTCTTTTTTTTTGTTGGTGGTTTTCTTTTGTTGGTTTTTTTTGCGGTACATGGGCCTCTCACTGTTGTGGCCTCTCCCGTTGCGGAGCACAGGCTCCGGACGCACAGGCTTAGCGGCCATGGCTCATGGGCCCAGCCGCTCCGCAGCATGTGGGATCTTCCCGGACCGGGGCACGAACCCGTGTCCCCTGCATCAGCAGGCGGACTCTCAACCACTGTGCCACCAGAGAAGCCCCTATTTGTGTTCTTTTTAATGATAGCCATTCTGACAGGTGTGAGGTGATATCTCATTGTGGTTTTGATTTGCATTTCCCTGATGATTAGCAATGTTGAGCATCTTTACATGTGTCCGTTGGCCATCTGCATTTCCTCTTTGGGAAAATGTCTATTTAGGTCTTCTGCCCATTTTTTAATCAGGTTGTTTGTTTTTTTTAATTTTTTTAAAATTTAAAAAAAAATTTAAAGTTTAAAAATATTTTTTTAATGTTTCAAAAATTTTTTAACATTTTTTTTTTTCCACACCATGCAGCATGTGGAACTTCTCCAACCAGGGGTACCAGGGATCGATCCTGTGCCCCCTGAAGTGGAAGCATGGAGTCTTAACCACTGGACCACCAGGGAAGTCTGGGTTGTTTTTTTGATGTTGAGCTGTATGAACTGTTTATAATATATGTTGGCTATTAACCCCTTATTGGTCATATCATTTACAAATATTTCCTCCCATTTAGTAGGTTTTCTTTTCATTTTGTGAATGGTTTCCTTTGCTGTGCAAAAGCTTTTAAGTTTAATTATGTCCCATTTGTTTATTTTTGCTTTTATTTCCTTTCCTTTAGGAGACAGATCCAAAAAATACTGCTACGATTTATGGCAAAGATTGTTTGGCCTGTGTTTTCCTCTAGGAGTTTTATGGTTTCTGGTCTAGTCTGTTCATTTTGATTATGAGGCTCTTTTATTTAGCAAGCTGCATTGTCAAAGATGCAAATGAATCTTAGATTCTGGTAGTAAACACAATGTGGAGACTTTTTAACCTCATCACTTTCGTAAACTCTGTGTATCAGAGATCCAGAACCACCATATTTATATGTTAGTTGGAAATAATTAATCATCATTAATCCTTGCAGGGAAAAATACCATAAATTGAATGTTTGGGAAATGCTATTATAGTTTGCTATTCAAAGGATGCTAGCAGTTATAGCATCTCTTTAAAAACTTTGATAATATCATGTATGCTTTTCTGTACCTTTTAAAAAATTACAAATAGCTTTTTCCGGGAATAGGAGAGGCTAGTCGGGACTTAGGAAAAGAAGGGCTGTTGCTACTCCTCAAAGGATTCAATAGGCATTAGGGAACATACTAGTTAGTAATCATACACTTGTAGACCGTATGCTGAGTTTTTCCACCTACTTTATTTTTATCTGCCACTGTTATCACAAAATAATACTTATGAGTTCACCTTTCCTCACAGAGCAGTAAACAAGCTTGAGATCTTTAAGCTTGAAAATAGGCCTTGGTGCTATTTCCTAAATTCTAAATAATCCCCTTAAACTCCAGAAAGGTCTTATCAGCTGTTGTTTTACAGCCTTATGATTTAGGACATACAGCAGTAGGGTTAGGGCAGAGTGGATAGGGACTTTGCGATGTGCTTAATATTAATATTCTCAACAATTCACCTAGGTAATTCCCTAAAGAAGAGTTCTAGTATCTCTCTCTACTGCTTAAAATCAGAGACCACTTTTCTTAGTTTCCTATTGGTCCTGTGACAAATTACTACAAATATGGTTGCTTAATACAACATGAATTTATTATTTTAGTGTTCTGGAGGTCAAAAGTCCAAAATTAGTCTCACTGGGATATAGTGAAGATATTGGCAAGGCTGATTCCTTCTGGAGGCTATGAAGGGTGAATCCATTTCCTTGTCTTTTTTGAGCCTCTAGAGTCTGCCTACATTCCTTGGTTCATGGTCCTTTCCTTGCATCATTCCAAACTTTGATTCCATTGTCCCATCTCTTCCTTCTGTCTTTGACCTTCTTACTTCCCTCTTTTAAGGATCCTGTACTTACATTTGCCCATCTTCATAACCCGGGATAATCTTCCCATTTCAAAATCCTTAACTTATTTACATTAGCATGTAAGGTAACATACTGACAAGTTCCAGGGATCAAGATATTGACATCTGGAGGGGAGGGGCATTATTCAGTCTACCATACAACTTACAGTAAAGGCAGTGGTCACAGAAACAGTAAAGCAAGTTCCAGATGGGTAGATACTGTGGTAAAATAGGCTATTCATATATTTTGAGTTTTTAGTATTATCTGGACATATTTGACAGACATCCATCGAGTCATCACCCATGAGTTCACACAAGGGTATATTATAATAAGGTGAAAACAGATGGACGTCAAACTCCCCAGGTTTCCTTTCCAAAGCGGAGTTGTGAAATTTTACCATTCTGTACATTTCACCTCACAATGAACTAAACAACTTGGAAACCTGTTCTGTGGTGGACTTCCTGTACATATGATAGGGGTTCATTTTAACTTTCTCTTTATCATGATAACCCTCTGTTATGGGCTAAATTGTTCCCCTTTCCCCAAATTCATATGTTAATATCTTAACCTCTTATACCTCAGAATGTGATTATATTTGGAGACAGGGCATTTGAAGAGGTGATCAAGTTAAAATGAGGCCATTAGACTGGTGTCTTTATAAGAAGTGGAAATTTGAACACACAGGGAGACATCAGACATGCATGCACACAGAGGAAAGACCACACGAGGACACAGCAAGAAGGTGACCATCTGAAATCTAAGGGGAAAGGCCTCCGGAGAAACAAAACCTGCTGACACCTTGATCTTGGACCTCTAGCCTACATACCTGTGAGAAAATAAATTTCTGTTTAAGCCACCCAGTTTGTGATATTTTGTTATGGCAGCCGCAGCAAACTAATACATCCTCAAACTTTTATTTATTGGCTTGGCATCTTACATCAGTTTGGGAAAACAGAAGACCCATATTTATGGTTAATATATAGAATTTTGTGGACGTTTCTTTAAAATTCCAAATTTTATAAATCCTAACAAACCAATAGCCCTTTTTCAGTATTAAATCCAATTCCAGTGTGGTAGTGTGTATACATTAACTTTCTATCTGCTTTAGATGGCAGAATAAAAAAACACTGGGTGGGGTACTTTCACCTTTAGCAACAAAAAATATTATCTCCAACAAACTAATTAGTCTAAAGATGTTTAATGGGGTGCCTCTTAGCTTGGTCAGTGATAGAAGCACATAAAAGTGTAATAACTCTCAGATTTAAGATCATAGTGTAAACTGATATGATTTATATAATCAACAGAAGAGACACCCCAGTGTTCTGGAGGCATTTATATATCCAGCAAGTATTTATTAAGCAATCTATTATGTGCCAGGAACTGTTCCTAGGTCCTGGGAATATAGCATAGAAAATAATAAAGTGTCATCCTCATATAGCTTACATTTAGGGATGAAGGGAAACAGATAATAAAAAAGTAAATATATAAAATATGTAATGTAATATTAAGTAGTGATAAATGCTATGGAGAAAAGTAGAACAGCGTATGAGGATAGAGGATATTGGAAGGGAGGATACTATTTTGGATGAGATAGAGAAGTTCTCTGTGAGTAAATACATGAAAGAACTGAGGGAATGAAGCATGAAGCTATCTTCAGAAGTATTCTAGGCAGTGGGAACAACAAATGTAGAGTTCCTTGGGTAGAGATGTGATTAGCTTATTCAAGAAACAGCAAGGAGGCCAGTGTGGCTCAAATGTAAGCAAAGAGAGAGTGGTTGGAGAGAAGTGTAAAGTGGTAGCCAGGGGCCAGATCTTGTGAGATACTGTAGGCCATGGAAAGAAGTTTAGATATTATTCTAAGTGTTATGGGAAGCCATTAGAGGATTTTGACAAGGGGAGCAGTGTGATACAACTTATGTTTTTAAGGGATAATCCTGTCTGCTGTGTAAAGAATGAACCCTAGGGAAACATGAATGGAAACAGGGAGACCAGTTGAAAGCTAGGAAGTAATTGCAGTTGTCTAGGTCAGAGATGATAGTGGCTTGGACTAAGATGTTAGCTGTGGAAATGGTAATAAGTGTCCAGCTTTGGCATATATTTTAGAGGTAAATCCAGTGGATATTATGCATGGATTGAAAGCAAAGTAAGAGAGAGGAATCGATGATTCTGATGCTGAGCAACTGAGTGAATAAAGCTGTCATTTACTGAGATGAATGAAGAATGGGAAGAGCAGGTTTTAGGGAGAAGGTCATGAGCTCAGGTTAGGACATGCTGAGTTTGAGATGCCTTTTATATGTATACATGGAGATGAAAAGTAGGCAGTTGGATATATGTGTCTCGGAATGTTGAAAGAGTTCCAGATTAGAGATAGAAATTTGAGTGTCAAGGTATAGATGGTATTTAAAGCCATGAAACTGGATGAGATCACTAAGGAATATAGATAATGTAAGTAGTAAGGGAAGAAGTCCAAAGATTGAGCTCTGGGGCATTTCAATATTGAGATATAGGAGATGATAATGAACTAGTAAAAGCAAAATTGAAAAAAGAAAGCTAAGAATGTGCAGTCAGGAGTAGCCAGTAAGGTAGGAGAAAAACCAGGAGAGTATGGTATCCTGAAAGCTAAGTCAAGATGTTTCAAGAAGGAAGTTTTCAACCCTGCCTAACATTGCTGATAGGTAAGGTGACAGAATATCCCTATTTTCCCAGGAAAGTCCCAGTTTATGTCTGTTGTACAGAAATAATTGTTAACAAAATCCTTTTTCACTCTCAGAAATGTTCCAATTTGAATGATAAATTGTATGGTCACTAGGATGGTAGGTCAAGATGAGGATCGAGAACTGATTATTGGATTTACCAACATGGACATCATCAGCAATTTTGACAAGAGCAATTTCAATGGATCAGTGAAACTTCATTGGATGTTGGAGATAAAAGATTAGCATGGTTTCAAGAGAAAAGGAGGAGACAGCATTGATATGGTAACTGAAGACCACAGTTTTAAGGAATTGTGTAGCAAAAGGAATCTGAGAAATGGGGTAATAGCTATTGAATGATATGGGGTAAAGAGAGAATTTTGTTTTTAAGATAGGAGATAGTACAGTATGTTTTAATATTGATGGGAATATTCCACGAGAGAGGGAAAATTTTAGGATAAAAGAGAGAAGACGACAATTTTGGAACAATGACCTTGAGTAGGAGAGTTGCGATATCATCCAATGGACAAATGGAGAGGCAAGCTTTAGATAGCAGCATGGACAGTTCATTCAGAGAACATCAGAAAAGGCAGAATTTATGGGCACAGATGCAAGTAGATATGGCAGTAGGAGTTTGTGGAAGTTCTCTTCAAACCGCTTTTATTTTTTCAATGAAATAAGAAGCAAGGTTATCATCTGAGACTGAGGAATAGGTAGGAGGTAATTGGGGTTTGAGGAGAGAAGAGAAGGTATGATGTCTTTTTTTATAATATATGACATAAAATTTGCCATTTTAACTATATTTAATTTTTTTTAAATTATTGGAGCATAGTTGATTTACAATGT
The DNA here is from genome assembly GCF_937001465.1 of Orcinus orca. Lineage (NCBI taxonomy): Eukaryota > Metazoa > Chordata > Mammalia > Artiodactyla > Delphinidae > Orcinus > Orcinus orca. The sequence goes on from NC_064580.1 coordinate 89,693,370, forward strand.
TGTGTTAGTTTCAGATGTATAGCAAAGTGAATCAGTTATACATATATATATATCCACTCTTTTTTTTAATATTCTTTTCCCATATAGGCCATTACAGAGTATTGAGTAGAGTTCCCTTTGCTGTACAGCAGGTTCTTATTGGTTATTTATTTTATATATAGTAGTGTGTATATGTCAATACCAATCTCCCAATTTATCCTTCCCCCTTATCCGCTGGAAACCATAAGTTTGTTTTCTACATTTATGACTCTACTTCTGTTTTTTAAATAAGTTCATTTATACCCTTTTTTTCAGATTTCACATATAAGTTATAGCATATGATATATGTCTTTGTGTCTGACTTAACTCAGTATGATAATCTCTAGGTCCATCCATGTTGCTGAAAATGGCATTATTTTGTTCTTTTTTATGGCTGAGTAATATTGCATTTTGTATATATGTACCCATTTTAACTATTTTAAGTGGATAATTAAGTGGCATCAGTTGCATTCATAGTGTTGTAAATCACCACTATTTCCAAAAACTTTAATCATTTGTTATGAGTTGAATTGTGTTCCCCCAAAAGATATGTTAGAGTCCTAACATCTACAAAAATCAACTCAAAATGGATTATAGTCTTAAACATGTGACCTGAAACTGTAAAATTGTTAGATAAAAGCATAGAGGATGACAAAACTAAACAACAACCTACTGAATGGGAGAAAATATTTGCAAATGATATGACCGATAAAGGGGTTAATATCCAAAGTATATAGATAGCTCATAAAACTCAGTATCAAAAAGACAAACAACACAATTAAAAAATGGGCAGAAGACCTGAATAGACATTTTTCCAAAGAAGTCATATAGATGGCCAACAGGCACTAATCAACATCGCTTGTCATCATCAAAGATGCTCAGTGTCTCTAATCATCAGAGAAATGCAAATCAAAACCACAATGAGATATCACCTCCTACCTCATCAGAAAGACCACAAATAACAAATGGTGGTGAAGAGTGGAGAAAAGGGAACCATAATACACTGTTGGTGAGAATATAAATTGGTGCAGTCACTATGGAAAACAGTGTGGAGGTTTCTCAAAAAACTAAAAATAGAACTACCATAGACCCAGCAATTCCACTCTTGAGTATATATCCGGAAAAAACAAAAACTCTAATTTGAAAGATACATGCACCCCAGTGTTCACCACAGCACTGTTTACAGTAGCCAAGACATGGAAGCAACCCAAGTGCCCATCAACAGATGAATGGATAACGAAGATGTTGAACAAATGGACTTACCTACGAAACAGAAGCAGACGCAAAGACATAGAGAACAGACTTGTAGTTGCCAAGGGGGAGGCGGGGGTGGGGGAGGGATGGATTGGGGGTTTGGGATTAGCAGATGCAAACTATTATATACAGAATGGATAAACAACAAGGTCCTACTGTAGAGCACAGGGAACTATATTCAATATCCTGTGATAAACCATCATGGAAAAGAATATGAAAAAGAATGTATGTATAACTGAATAACTTTGCTGTACAGCAGAAATTAACACAACACTGTAAATCAACTATACTTCAATAAAATAAAATTTTAAAAAAGATGTGGTATATATATATATATATATATATATATATATATATATATATATACACACACACAATGGAATACTACTCACCCATAAAAAAGAATGAAAATTTTGCCATTTGCAACAACATGATTGGACTTGGAGGGTATTATGCTTAGTGAAATAAGTCAGACAGAGAAAGGCAAATACTGTATGTTATTATGTATATGTGGAATCTAAAAAATAAAACAAACTAGTGAATATAACAAAAAAGAAACAGACTCACAGATATAGAGAACAAACTAGTGGTTGCCAGTGGGGAGAGGGATGTGGGGAGGGACAAGATAGGGGTAAGAGATTAAGAGGTACCAACTACTATGTGTAAAATAAATAAGCTTCAAGGATATAGTGTACAGCACAGGGAATATAGCCAATATTTTATTATAGCTATAAATGGAGTATAATCTTTAAAAATTGTGAAACACTGTGTTGTACACCTGAAACATGTAGTATTGTAAATCAACTATACCTCAGTAAAAAGACAACAACAACAACATGTTGGTCTTGGAAGTGATTTCTTGGATATAGCACCAAAGCCACTGGCAACAAAAGCAAAAATAGACAAATGAGACCATATCAAACTAAAATGTTGTGCACAACAAAGGAAATAATCGACAGAATGAAAAGGCAGACTACAGAATGGGAGAACATATTTGCAAACCATATATCTAAGCGACTAATACCTAAAATATGTAATGAACTCCTACAACTTCATAGCCAAAAAAAGGAAAAAAGGCAAAGGACTTGAGTAGACATTTCTCCAAAGAAGACATACAAATGGCCACCAGGTATATGAGAAGGTGCTCAACATCACTAACTATCAGGGAAATGCAAATCAAAACCAAAATGAGATATCCCCTCACACCTGTTAGGATGGCTATTATCAGAAAAACAATAGATCACAAATGTTAGCAAGGATTTTGAGAAATTGGAACCCTTAGACACTGCTCTAGGAATGTAAAATGGTGCAGCCACTATAGGGTACAGTATGGAAGCCCCTCAAAAAAACAAAAATAGAATTGCCATGTGATCCAGCAATTCCATTTCTGAGTATATATTCAAAATAATGGAAATTAGGATCTCAAGAGGATTTCTGCTCTCCCTTGTTCATTGCAGCATTATTCACAACAGCCAAGATATGGAAACAACCCAAATGTTCATTGATAAATGAATGGATAAAGAAAATGTGGTATATACACAGAAGTGAATATTATTCAGCCTTAAAAAAGGAAATCCTGCCATTTGTGACAACATGAATGAACCTGTAAAACATTATGCTAAGTGAAATAAGGCAGTCAGAGAAGGACAAACACTACATGATTCCACATATACATGGTATTTAAAATAGTCAAACTCATAGTGAAGAGAGAATAGTGGTTAACAGGGGTTGGGGGAGAGGAAATAGGGTGTTGTTGAATGGGTATAAAGTTTCAGTTATGCAAGATGAATAAGTTTTAGAGATCTGCTGTACAACATAGTGCATCGTTCACAATACTGTGTTGTGCACTTAAAATTTTGTTAAGAAGGTAGATCTCATGTGTTCTTACAACAACAACAAATGGGCACAAAGAAAATTAGAGGTGATAGATATGTCTATTATCTTGATGGTGATGATGGTTTCATAAGTGTATACCTATGTCCAAACTAACCAAATTGTATACATTAAATATATTGTTTTTAATATATCAATTATATCTCAATAAAGCTGTTTTAAAAAGACATCATCATACTGAACATCATCAAGGTTTTCTCCTATGTTATCTTCTAGGAGTTTTATAGTTTCACATTTCATATTTAGGTCTATCATCCATTTTCTGTTGATTTTCGTGAAGGATGTAAGGTCTGTGTCTAGATTCAGTTTTTTGCATGTGGATGTTCATTTACTCCAGCACCATTTGTTGAAAAGACTGTCTTTGCTCCATTTTGTTGTCTTTGACCCTTTGTCAAAGATAAGTTGATTGTGTTTTTTTGGTATATTTCTGGACTCTCTCTTCTGATGATGTTCCATTGATCTGTTTGTCCATTCTTTCACCAATATCACATCATCTTGATTACTGTAACTTTATAGTAAGTCTTGAAGTCAAGTGATATCAGTCCTCTGATTCTGTTGTTCTCCTTCAATACTGAGTTGTCTATTCTGGGTCTTTTGCCTCTTCATATAAACTTTGGTATCTGTCAATATCCACAAAATAACTTTCTATGCTTTGGTTTAGGAAGAGCTGGTTAGGAAGAACTAGTCTTGACAATATTGAGTCTTCCTATCCATGAACATTGACTATCTCTCCATTTATTTAGTTCTTGTATGATTTCATTAATCAGAGTTTTCTAATTTTCCTCATATAGATCTTGTACATATTTGTTAGATTTATACCTATGTACTTCATTTTTGGGGGGGGGGGTCAGTAAAAAATTTACTGACCTAAAATTTTCTTTTTTTTTTAACATCTATATTGGAGTACAATTGCTCCACAACGCTGCGTCAGCCTCCACCCCACAACAAAGTGAATCAGCCATACACACACACATGCCCCCACATCTCCTCCCTCCCGCATCCCCCCGACCCTCCCCATCCCACCACTCTAGGCGGTCACAAAGCACCAAGCCGATCCCCCTGCGCTATGCAGCCGCCCCCCACCAGTCATCTGCTCCACGCTTCACAGCGGATACATGTCCATGCCACCCCCGCCACATCATCAGAGTTCCCCTTCCCCCTCCCCATATCCTCAAGTCCATTCTCTGGTAGGTCTTTGTCTTTATTCCTGTCTTACCCCTAGGTTCTTCATGACATTTTTTTCCCTTAAATTCCATATATACGTGTTAGCATATGGTATTTGTCTTTCTCTTTCTGGCTTACTTCACTCTGTATGACAGACTCTAGGTCCACCCACCTCATTACAAATAGCTCAATTTCGTTTCTTTTTATGGCTGAGTAATATTCCATTGTATATATGTGCCACATCTTCTTTATCCATTCATCCGATGATGGGCACTTAGGTTGTTTCCATCTTCTGGCTATTGTAAATAGAGCTGCAATGAACATTTTGGTACATGACTCTTTGAATTATGGTTTCCTCAGGGTATATGCCCAGTAGTGGGATTGCTGGGTCATATGGTAGTTCTATTTGTCGATTTTTAAGGAACCTCCATACTGTTCTCCATAGTGGCTGTACCAATTCACATTCCCACCAGCAGTGCAACAGTGTTCTCTTTTCTTCACACCCTCTCCAGCATTTATTGTTTCTAGATTTTTTGATGATGGCCATTCTGACTGGTGTGAGATGATATCTCATTGTAGTTTTGATTTGCATTTCTCTAATGATTAATGATGTTGAGCATTCTTTCATCTGTTTGTTGGCAGTCTGTATATCATCTTTAGAGAAACGTCTACTTAGATCTTCTGCCCATTTTTGGATTGGGTTGTTTGTTTTTTTGTTACTGAGCTGCATGAGCTGCTTGTAAATTTTGGAGATTAATCCTTTGTCAGTTGCTTCATTTGCAGATATTTTCTCCCTTTCTGAGGGTTGTCTTTTCGTCTTGTTTATGGTTTCCTTTGCTGTGTAAAAGCTTTTAAGTTTCATTAGGTCCCATTTGTTTATTTTTGTTTTTATTTCCATTTCTCTAGGAGGTGGGTCAAAAAGGGTCTTGCTGTGATTTATGTCATAGCGTGTTCTGCCTATGTTTTCCTCTAAGAGTTTGATAGTTTCTGGCCTTACCTTTAGGTCTTTGATCCATTTTGAGCTTATTTTTGTGTATGGTATTAGGGAGTGATCTAACCACATACTTTTACATGTACCTGTCTAGTTTTCCCAGCACCACTTATTGAAGATGCTGTCCTTTCTCCACTGTACATTCTTGCCTCCTTTATCAAAGATAAGGTGACCATATGTGCATGGGTTTATCTCTGGGGCTTCTATCCCGTTCCATTGATTTATATTTCTGTTTTTGTGCCAGTACCATACTGTCTTGATTACTGTAGCTTTGTAGTATACTCTGAAGTCAGGGAGCCTGATTCCTCCAGCTCCGTTTTTCGTTCTCAAGATTGCTCTGGCTATTCGGGGTCTTCTGTGTTTCCATACAAATTGTGAAATTTTTTGTTCTACTTCTGTGAAAAATTCCAGTGTTAATTTGATAGAGGTTGCATTGAATCTGTTGATTGCTTTGGATAGTACAGTCCTTTTCACAGTGTTGATTCTTCCAATCCAAGAACATGGTATATCTCTCCATCTATTTGAGTCATCCTTAATTTCTTTCATCAGTGTCTTATCATTTTCTGCATACAGGTCTTTTGTCTCCCTAGGTAGGTTTATTCCTAGATATTTTATTCCTTTTGTTGCAGTGGTAAATAGGAGTGTTTTCTTGATTTCACTTTCAGGTTTTTCATCATTAGTGTATAGGAATGCCAGAGATTTCTGTGCATTAATTTTGTATCCTGCTACTTTACCAAATTCATTGATTAGCTCTAGTAGTTTTCTGGTAGCATCTTTAGGATTCTCTATGTATAGTATCATGTCATCTGCAAACAGTGACAGCTTTACTTCTTCTTTTCCGATTTGGATTCCTTTTATTTCCTTTTCTTCTCTGATTGCTGTGGCTAAAACTTCCAAAACTGTGTTGAATAATAGTGGTGAGAGTGGGCAACTTTGTCTTGTTCCTGATCTTAGTGGAAATGCTTTCAGGTTTTCACCATTGAGGATGATGTTGGCTGTGGGTTTGTCATATATGGCCTTTATTATGTTGAGGAAAGTTCCCTCTATGCCTACTTTCTGCAGGGTTTTTATCATAAATGGGTGTTGAATTTTGTCAAAAGCTTTCTCTGCATCTATTGAGATGGTCATATGGTTTTTCTCCTTCAATTTATTAATATGGTGTATCACGTTGATTGATTTGCGTATAGTGAAGAATCCTTGCATTCCTGGAATAAACCCCACTTGATCATGGTGTATGATCCTTTTAATGTGCTGTGGGATTCTTTTGCTAGTATTTTGTTGAGGATTTTTGCATCTATGTTCATCAGTGATATTGGCCTGTAGTTTTCTTTCTTTGTGACATCCTTGTCTGCTTTTGGTATCAGGGTGATGGTGGCCGCATAGAATGAGTGAGGGGGTGTTCCTCCCTCTGCTATATTTTGGAAGAATTTGAGAAGGATAGGTGTTAGCTCTTCTCTAAATGTTTGATAGAATTTGCCTGTGAAACCATCTGGTCCTGTGCTTTTGTTTGTTGGAAGATTTTTAATCACCATTTCAATTTCAGTGCTTGTGATTGGTCTGTTCATATTTTCTATTTCTTCCTGATTCAGTCTTGGCAGGTTGTGCATTTCTAAGAATTTGTCCATTTCTTCCAGGTTGTCCATTTTATTGGCATAGAGTTGCTTGTAGTAATCTCTCATGATCTTTTGTATTTCTGCAGTGTCAGTTGTTACTTCTCCTTTTTTGTTTCTGTTTCTATTGATTTGAGTCTTCTCCCTTTCTTTCTTGAGTCTGGTTAATGGTTTATCAATTTTGTTTATCTTCTCAAAGAACCAGCTTTTAGTTTTATTGATTTTTGCTATCGTTTCCTTCATTTCTTTTTCCTTTATTTCTGATGTGATTTTTATGATTTCTTTCCTTCTGCTAACTTTGGGTGTTTTTTGTTCTTCTTTCTCTAATGGCTTTAGGTGTAAGGTTAGGTTGTTTATTCGAGATGTTTCCTGTTTCTTAAGGTAGGATTGTATTGTTATAAACTTCCCCGTTAAAACTGCTTTTTCTGCGTCCCATAGGTTTTGGGTCATCATGTCTCCTTTGTCATTTGTTTCTAGGTATTTTTTGATTTCCTGTTTGACTTCTTCAGTGATCACTTCGTTATTAAGTAGTGTATTGTTTAGCCCCCATGTGTTTGTATTTTTTCCAGATCTTTACCTGTCATTGATATCTAGTCTCATAGTGTTGTGGTCGGAAAAGATACTTGATACAATTTCAATTTTCTTAAATTTACCAAGGCTTGATTTGTGACCCAAAATATGATCTATCCTGGAGAATGTTCCCATGAGCACTTGAGAAAAATGTGTATTCTGTTGTTTTTGGATGGAATGTCCTATAAATATCAATTAAGTCCATCTTGTTTAATGTATCATTTAAAGCTTGAGTTTCCTTATTTATTTTCATTTTGGATGATCTGTCCATTGGTTAAAGTGGGGTGTTAAAATCCCCTATTATTGTGTTACTGTCGATTTCCCCTTTTATGGCTGTTAGTATTTGCCTTATATATTGTGGTTCTTGTATGTTGGGTGCATAAATATTTACAATTCTTATATCTGCATCTTGGATCGATTCCTTGATCATTATGTAGTGTCCTTCTTTTTCTCTTGTAATAGTCTTTATTTTAAAGTCTATTTGTCTGATATGAGAATTGCTAATCCAGCTTTCTTTTGGTTTCCATTTGCATGTAATATCTTTTTCCATCCCCTCACTTTCAGTCTGTATGTGTCTCTAGGTCTGAAATGGGTCTCTTGTAGACAGCATATATATGAGTCTTGTTTTTGTATCCATTCAGCCAATGTGTGTCTTTTGGTGGGAGCATTTAATCCATTTACATATAAGGTAATTATCGATATATATGTTCCTATTCCCATTTTCTTAATTGTTTTGAATTTGTTATTTTAGGTCTTTTCCTTTTCTTGTGTCTCTTGCCTAGAGAAGTTCCTTTCGCATTTGTTGTAAAGCTGGTTTTGTGGTGTTGAACTCTCTCAGCTTTTGCTTGTCTGTAAAGCTTTTAATTTCTCTTTCAAATCTGTATGAAATCCTTGTTGGGTAGAGTAATCTTGGTTGTAGGTTTTTCTCCTTCATCACTTTAAATATGTCCTGCCAGTCCCTTCTGGCTTGCAGAGTTTCTGCTGAAAGATCAGCTGTTAACCTTATGGGGATTCCCTTGTGTGTTATTTGTTGTTTTTCCCTTGCTGCTTTTAATATGTTTTCTTTGTATTTAATTTTTGACAGTTTGATTAATATGTGTCTTGGCGTATTTCTCCTTGGATTTATCCTGTATGGGACTCTCTGTGCTTCCTGGACTTGATTAACTATTTCCTTTCCCATATTAGGGAAGTTTTGCACCATAATCTCTTCAAATATTTTCTCAGTCCCTTTCTTTTTCTCTTCTTGTTCTGGAACCCCTATAATTCGAATGTTGGTGTGTTTAATATTGTCCCTGAAGTCTCTGAGACTTTCCTCAGTTCTTTTCACTCTCTTTTCTTTATTCTGCTCTGCAGTAGTTATTTCCACTATTTTATCTTCCAGGTCACTTATCCGTTCTTCTGCCACAGGTATTCTGCTATTGATCCCATCTAGAGTATTTTTAATTTCATTTATTGTGTTGTTCGTCGTTGCTTGTTTCATCTTTAGTTCTTCTAGGTCCTTGTTAAATGTTTCTTGCATTTTCTCTATTCTATCTCCAAGATTTCGGATCAACCTTACTATCATTATTCTGAATTCTTTTTCAGGTAGACTGCCTATTTCCTCTTCATTTGTTAGGTCTGGTGGGTTTTTATCTTGCTCCTTCATCTGCTGTGTGTTTTTCTGTCTTCTCATTTTGCTTATCTTACTGTGTTTGGGGTCTTCTTTTTGCAGGCTGCATGTTCGTAGTTCTTGTTATTTTTGATGTCTGTCTCCAGTGGCTAAGGTTGGTTCATTGGGTTGTGTAGGCTTCCTGGTGGAGGGGACTAGTGCCTGTGTTCTGGTGGATGAGGCTGGGTCTTGTCTTTCTGGAGGGCAGGTCCACGTCTGGTGGTGTGTTTTGGGGTGTCTGTGGACTTATGATTTTAGGCAGCCCCTCTGCTAATCGGTGGGGTTGTGTTCCTGTCTTGCTGGTTGTTTGGCATAGGGTGTCCAGCACTGTAGCTTGCTGGTCGTTGAGTGAAGCTGGGTGCTGGTGTTGAGATGCAGATCTCTCGGAGATTTTTGCTGTTTGATATTATGTGCAGCTGGGAGGCCTCTTGTGGACCAGTGTCCTGAAGTTGGCTCTCCCACCTCAGAGGCACAGCACTGACTCTGGGCTGCAGCACCAAGAGCCTTTCATCCACAGGGCTCAGAATAAAAGGGAGAAAATGTAGAAAGAAAGAAAGAAAGAATAAAGAAAGAAAGGGATGGAGGGAGGGAGGAAGAAAGAAAAGAAAGAAAGTGGATAAAATAAAGTAAGATAAAATAAAATAGTTATTAAAATAATAAATATTAAGAAAAAAACGGACGGATAAAACCCTAGGACAAATGGTGAAAGCAAAGCTATACAGACAAAATCTCACACAGAAGCATACACATACACACCCACAAAAAGAGGAAAAGGGGAAAAAATAATAAATCTTGCTCTCGAAGTCCACCTCCTCAATTTGGGATGATTCCTTGTCTATTCAGGTATTCCACAGATGCACGGTACATCAAGTTGATTGTGTAGCTTTAATCCGCTGCTTCTGAGGCTGCTGGGAGAGATTTCCCTTTCTCTTCTTTGTTTGCACAGCTCCCGGGGTTCAGCTTTGGATTTGGCCCCGCCTCTGCGTGTAGGTCGCCGGAGGGCGTCTGTTCTTCGCTCAGACAGGACGGGGTTAAAGGAGCCACTGATTCGGGGGCTTTGGCTCACTCAGGTCGGGGGGAGGGAGGGGCACGGAGTGTGGGGCGAGCCTGCGGCGGCAGAGGCCAGCGGCACGTTGCACCAGGCTGAGGCGCGCCGTGCGTTCTCCCCGGGGAAATTGTCCCTGGATCCCGGGACCCTGGCCGTGGCGGGCTGCACAGGCTCCCCGGAAGGGAGGTGTGGATAGTGACCTGTGTTCGCCCACAGGCTTATTGGTGGGGGCAGCAGCAGCCTTAGCGTCTCATGCCCGTCTCTGGGGGCCGCGCTGTTAGCCGCGGCTCGCACCCGTCTCTGGAGCTCCTTTAAGCCGCGCTCTTAATCCCCTTTCCTCGTGCACTAGGAAACAAAGAGTGAAGAAAAAGTCTCTTGCCTCTTCGGCAGGTCCAAACTTTTTCTCGGACTCCCTCCCGGCTAGCCGTGCTGCACTAACCCCCTGCACGCTGTGTGCACGCCGCCAGCCCCAGTCCTCTCCCTGCGCTCCGACCGAAGCCCGAGCCTCAGCTCCCAGCCCCGCCCGCCCCGGCGGGTGAGCACACAAGCCTCTTGGGCTGGTGAGTGCCACTCGGCACCGATCCACTGTACGGGAATCTCTCCGCTTTGCCTCTGCACCTCCGAAGCTTCCCCCCTCCGCCACCCGCAGTCTCCACCCACGAAGGGGCTTCCTAGTGTGTGGAAACCTTTCCTCCTTCACAGCTCCCTCCCACTGGTGCAGGTCCCGTCCCTAATCTTTTGTCTCTGTTTATTCTTTTTTCTTTTGCCCTACCCAGGCACGTGGGGAGTTTCTTGCCTTTTGGGAGTTCTGAAGTCTTCTGCCAGCGTTCAGTAGGTATTCTGTAGGAGTTGTTCCACATGTAGATGTATTTCTGGTGTATCTGTGGGGAGGAAGGTGATCTCTGCGTTTTACTCTTCCGCCATCTTCCCCGATCTCCTCTATGTACTTCATTTTTTTTTTTGTACTTCATTTTTGAGGGTGCTAATATATAAGGTACTGTGTTATTAATTTCAAACTTCACTTGTTCATTGCTGTTATATAGGAAAGCAATTGCCTTTTTTTATATTAACCTTATCCTCTAACCTTACTGGAGTTGCTTATTAGTTCCAATCTTTTTGGATATTCTTTCTGATTTTCTACATAGACAAACACATCATCTGCAAACAAAGGCAGTTTTATTTCTTCTTCCCAATCTGTATTCCTTTTATATCCTTTTCTGGTCTTAATGCATTAGCTAGGAATTCCAGTACAGTTTTGAAAAGGAGTGGTGAGAGGGGGCATCCTTGACTTTTCTTGATCTTAATGGTAAAGCTAGTTCCTAACCATTATGTATGGTGTTAGCTGTGGTGTTTCTGTATATGTTCTTTATCAAGTCAAGGAAGTTCTACTCTATTCCTAGTTTGCTGAGACAATTTTATTGTTTTGCATGTGGATATCTAGTTGTCCCAGCACAGTTTGTGAATGGACGGGATTTTCAACAAATGGTGATTGAATTCCAATCAATGAAATGTAAGTGTAAATGATGTAGGCATTTCTTTACCATGGAATTTAAGAAGCAGGTGGACTACCTCTACTCTTTTTTTCCCATTTTGCTGGCTAGACGCAGACCACAGTGATGCCCCATCACATATTTTTTCTGTTTTGAAAAGTTACTTTAACGTTCAATTAACTACCAATATTCGCTGGCATTGTGGAAATTCAGGATTTCTTCTCCCTGCAAAGTTAATAACCATGAACTCACCTCACCAGCCCCTTTAGTTCTAGAAATCCTCAAGGGGTATTTCCCATGTCCTAAATTTTGATGGTTTTCACACGATTTTTCCATGTGTGGTTGCCACAGTAAGCTTTACTGTGAGGCACTTAAGTCCCTCCAATTGCTCCCTCTAATTCGTCCAACCACTACCCATACCCAGAGTCCTCATCATGTTAGAGTTGAGTACTACTCTAAACTTTAAAGCCATGTTGGAGAGGAGGATGTTTTCCTCTCTTTAGGTTATACTTTATAAGTGGGATCTGCACAACAGAATATTATAATTTCTTTGCAAACTGTGCTTTTCATGATAACTTATGAACCTGCCTTTGTTGTAACAGACATACAGTTGAAGGCATATGTTTGAAGAGGCAAAAATAGGAGTCCTAATCCCAGTGCTGCCATTAGAATAGCTATATTCCACTAATGAAAAGGCATTGTTCCTGGGCTGAGGTCACTGTGCCTGGCTCTGTTTTCCTTCAGCATAAATTCTCTTAAAGAAGAACCCACTCCAAATATAACCTGAAAATATTCTGGGGTCAGGCCTCCCCACAAGTTCTTTAGATGTGCTTTGTCTCAAGTAATAGACACAGTTTAGATCTTTCCTAGAGGTTCTTCAGTCTCTACTGAAACTAGACATCTATTGATCCAGTTTCATAGTTTACAAGACCCAGCCTTGTTGGTCCCACCTGCAAGGGACTTGAGTTCCTGTGTAAAGCTCCTGAAACTCGGGAATATGAGAATGGATATATTCTAAGAATACATAGGGTTTGGATCAACCTTGAACAAAAGGGAGATCCCAGAGGGAAAGTTTGCCTGAGGAACATGAAGGACAGAAGAAAGGTAAATTAAGCTAAATGGGCAAAACTATGTCCATGACCACGATGACTGAGAGAGACAAGAGTAGATCACTCAAGCTGCACAGGCAAGGGATATGCTAGTGTGAAAGTTCATGTGCATGTATGTGGGAGGTGGGGTGGGTATAGTGCAGCAGCACAGCTGCTTCTGTATCCCAGGCTTACTGGTGGGGGAATTATTTGGGGGGAGAGAGAGACAGGGGGACAGAGAGAACACGAAGCTGGGGCTCTGCTTTTATTAGGGTCCCACTGTAGGGAGCCTAGGGTTTGTCAGGTTGTCTTTATTGGCTAATTTAAAGCACAAGAGCAGATAGTAGTCTCAGGAAGGAAAAGGCAGGATCTCTCAAGGAATCAGTTGTCTAGGTTAACCAAGTCTTTCTGAAAGAGGGAACTAAATGAGTTGGGAGTGGCCTAGTTCCTTCTCAGGTCCTTTTGCTGGTAGCTATGTCTTACAGCCCATAATATGATTATTCAAGATGGTTTTCTTTTGAAATGGATGCCTTGGCAATCAAAAGCTTAATGTCAGGCACTTAAATCAAAAAGCATAATGCCCAGCACTTACACTTCAGAAATTTATATTTCAGAGGCTAGTCAGGGTTACACAGGTGCTAGTGGAGACACTGGAGAGTGAAACTGTGGCTGTTGCAATCACACGAGAATCCATTTTACAAGGAAGTAAATATAATATTACTTAACAGACAGACATAGGTCAGCGTCTTGTTTAAATCTTTTCTTTGCTCTCTGATTTTAAAGATGACACTTAATCTATCTGATATATACACATAAAGAGCTAACACATAAAAAGCTTAAAATACGACTTTTCCCAGTTCAATAAATGTTAACAGCAATAGTGTCTTCTGTAAATGAATTTAGAAAAAATTGTCCAAAAGATATTTCAAAGTCTCACAGTAAAATCAGTCAGCTTTGGTAGATCCACTCCCCTGCCAGTAAATATTTTGGGATCAATATCCCAACACCTGGAAATTACCAGAGAAGCTTGCATTGGTATGACCATAAACTTGTAGGATAGAAATCTAAATTAAATAGAAAACACAAGTAAATGTAAACTCAAGAGAACAGAGATTTCTTTCCGGTGTCTTTTTTTTCCTACTGCATGTCCAGTGCCTAGGAAAAAGCAGATACTCATATATATTTGTTGAATGAATAAAAGGCACCAGACACTTTCAGAAGGAGAAGGAACAGTTCACAGAGGCAAAGAGATTCATGCACACGCACAGATCCCAGAAGAGCTCAGACTCCCTTCTTCCACCCTGGCATTCACCCAAGAGAGTATACTTTGGAACAAAGAAAATCCACAGTTCAGCTAAGGCCATTGAAAGAGCACAGTGAAAGACATTCCTCTGAAAACTGACATCTGTTGTCTCTAGATATAGTATAGAATCATCTCTAGATTTTTTCTCTATCACCTAAATATTGTACACTTATAATAAATATCTAATAACAAGTAAAAGCTGATATGAAAATTCATGGTAAGAATAAGGTTCCCTTTTCATCCTGGTAAGCATCCATGATATTCAGTAAATAGGGACTCTCTCCAAGACGAACCTCAAAGATGATTGCAAATTCTCTCTTCTTTAGAAAAGAGAGAAGGCGCTTAAGAGGGTGGTTATAGTGGTAAGAGATGAGGGCCCAGATTGATCCTCCCAGGGCCTGAAGCCCAATTCAAGAAAGTGAAGGGGAATGGACTTTATCAGGATGGTGAGTGAATTCGGTTCCCACTGCTGCTGTAACAAATTACCACAATCTTGCTGGCTTAAAAAAACAAAAACAATAAAATATTATCTTACAGTCCTGAAGGTTGGAAATAGGAAAAGGGTCTCTCTGGTCTGAAATAAAGGTGATAGGAGGACTTCATTCTTCCGAGGGGTTCTAGGAAGAATCTGTCTCCTTGCCTTTTCCAACTTCTGGGTCTGCCTGCAGTCCTTGGCCTCTAGCTTCCTTCCATGTTCAAAACTAGTGATATCCCGTCCACTTGTGGCGTCTTTCTCATGCAACTTCACTGTGACACTGACTCTTCTGCCTACCTCTTCCACATTTAAAGTAGCCTTGCCATGGCATTGGCCAAGATACAGAAGTGTAATCTTACTTTACATTCAGCTGATTAGCAATCTTAATTCCATCTGCAACCTTAATTCTTCTTTGCCATGTAACATCACATATTTACAGGTTCAGGAGAACAGGACGTGAACATCTTTGGGGGACCTTTATTCAGCTTATAACAGCGAGGGTGCCATTTAGGTGGGTTTTAAAACGGGCAACAGTGCCAGCAGGTTTGTGCTCAACCACAGGTGTGCTTAACCAGGGTTGCTGTTTGCCCCATGGAGCACAGAAAGGAGGGGCTGGAGACTACAGGAAGGATATAGGAGTGCAGGAATCAGAGGATTCAAGGGCCAGCAGGTTTCTGTCTTAGGGAAGTGGGTGCCTGGTGGGTCGTCCTCCAAAGAATGGCTGGGGAAAGTAGACTGGTGTGTATGGCAAGTGTGTGAGATCCCAGTTGGTTCTAATCCCTGCCACATTCCCACCCTGCCAAAGATGATGAGCGCTTGGAGGCAACTGCAGGAGAAGACCTGACAGAACCCGGGGAGAGAAGCCAGGACCGGCCCTACCTGGTGCCTGACACCTGGCTATGGGATGAGAGACAGGGAGGACTGTCTGAGCCGGTGCGTGTCCTGAGAGGGAAAGGCCCTCTTTCCTGGGCAACTGCGGGGGCGGCGAAATGGCAAAGTGTGCTACCGTGCTACCACTGCGACTGAGAAAATGGCAGTGTAGCAGAGAGGATGACGACACTGGCGCAGACAGGTGGTTTGTTTCCTCAGGCCAGAGGTCTATCTAGGGCTGCCTTCCCTTAGAAGAGGGGCAGTGGCTCGGCCTCCACGGGCGCCGCCTCCTACCTTCCTCCCGCCCGCGGCGCCAGAAGGTGGAAAGCAGACCCGGGGAGGGCCGTCCTCACAGCTCCTCTGCCACTGTCGCCCAGGGAGGATGGCGGGTGCGATGGGGGAGGGTAGGGGGGCGGACTCCAATCAGTCCGGTACACACACAGACACACACAGAGACACACACACAACACACACACACACACACCCCGGGACGATCTGTATCCATCCGGTGCTCCCTCCAGCGCGGCCCCTCCCTACCCTCCCAACCCCGGCTCCCAGTGCCCCACCGCCCGCCGGCCCCGCACGCTGCGGTGCCATAAGTGTGCGGGGCCGGGAGGGTTGTCGCCCGACAGGTGGCGGCGGAGGGCCGGCGCGGCCCCGCCCCTGAGGCCGGGACTCCTCCCGGCCCCGCTCCTTTCTGGGTTGGAACTACTGTGGGCCTGGGAGGGGGAGTCGAGCCCATTCGTGCAGTATCCCTCCGCCCCCTTCCCGACACCCTCGCCGCGAGCGGTTGGTGCCGCAGCCTTCGTAGCCCCTGCCGGGTTTGGAGCAGCCGCGCGGGGGGCGGGACACCTCTTTGCCATTCTGCCCGCACGGCGAGCGGTGGGAATCCAAGTGAGGAGCTGCGACAGGAGGGGGAGGCCGACCATCAGGACCCTGCGTCTGCGAAGGCAAGTGGGGGGTGTCTCGGGGGCGACGAGCGGCTCACACCCTGCCCCCCGGACCCTAGCAGCCTGATGAGTGGGAGGCAGCCGGGTTGGAGCGGGTCCCTAAGAGAGGTGCTCATCGCCGGGGGACCCCTGGCCCTGAGGAGGCGGCGACCGGCGGGGACCGGGCCCGGGGCGCGAGGTCTTGGCCACAGGGCTTCCCCCGGATTCTGGGGAGGCGAACGGCGCGGCCGCTCCCCGGCGGGCTTTCTGGGCGCCCGAGCCCCGCCGTCGACAGTGCCTGTGCCAGGAGAGGGCTGTGGGGGAGGCTGCTGCGGGCGAAATGGCGGAGGGGAGCCGGGGTTGGGGCGTCGGGGAGGCTCCCGGGGGTGGCGGTCGGAGCCGGGTGCCGAGCGGGCGGGCGCGGGGGGCCGCCCGCCCGGGCCTTTATTCTGGAAAGGGGTCCGTTGGACCCCACGTGCCGGGTGCTGTCCCTTCGCACAGGCGCCCCTTTGATGCCAGAGTGTCCTGTGTGCGCGGTAGATCTGGCGATTTCAGGCCCCGGGGTGCATTTGTAGAGGAGAGGCTTGAGAAAAACTAGCGACGGGAAAACGGCCTGTATTTCTCAAGTTGTGTGGGGATGGGGGGTGAGGGTGGGCAGCAGCCATTGACTGGACACCCGAATTGGGATGGTGTGACTGCGACCAGAGCGGGTCAGGCATCCAGGAATACCTCCTAAAATTCTCCTCTCTACCGGGTTTCTCCACACCTCCTGGCCTTCCTCCCTCACCTCCATCCAAGATGGGGGGTGGAAAAGATGGACTGGGAGGTGAGGGTGGGACAGAAGTCGTAAATACAAGTACAGCCACACAACCTGCTTTCTAGAATATGCGAGCGTCCTTACCCCAATCTATGTTGTATAGTACAAGAGATGTGAACACCAAGTAGTGAATCTTTAGAATTGGAGAAGAGAGTAAGAGGAAGAGTGTGATGTGAAGATGAGTTATCCAGAAGCCTGATCCATAGGGCTTAAATTAAAAGAAAATATTCTAACCAACGGGACTGTAAATGTTAAAAGATGACTTGGGTACTCCTATGTTTGTTGTTTGTCTGTCTACCAAGCACTCAGCTGCTACCATTATTTCTTGACCCTCTTACCTTTTGATCTGTTTTTCCATAGGCCTGCTTTAAGGCTGGTCACTTCTGCAAGGAAAGAAAGGAGGAGGAGTCTGGTTCAAATCTCTGGAGGTTTGTGCGAAGAGGGGCGATGCAGGAGACAGCTACCCAGTATTATCATGGCAGGTTCTTTGATCCAAGTGGTTTCAGGGCCTCCTCCACCTCTCCTACTCTCTGTCAAATTTGCACGTTGCCGCAGAACCCCTTGCCCATTTCCTGCAGGAGATATTAGGAATAGTGAGGTAAGTGTGGATTGATTCGTGAATGGGAGGAAAAGACCTAAGTGTAGGAACCAGGAGACAGAAAACATTAGACATATTAGACCCTTAAACAGAAAGAGAGATGTTTGTATCAGGGGTCAGGGTTCTTGCTTGTCTATCTAGCAGTCAGGCTCCATTCTCTGCTATATGTTTACTTGTACCCAGGATATGCAGGCTGCTGTAGAGTTTGACGCCACTGGGATCAAGGAAAGGAGCAAGAAATTGTGCCACATCAGTGCAGGTTGGTATGGGAATGGGTACAACTTTTGGGTGTGGTAGAGAAGACCAACATAGGTCCAAGAGTGATTAGGGTCTGGCCTGGGGGCTCCTCAGCCTCTCCCATTGCCAAGATACTTAACCACCATTTTCATACCTGTTTAATAACAGGCAAAGTAATATGACAGCTTTGGGGATAAAAATTGTAGAAAAAATGAAGGTGATAGAGAGACTTCTAATAGCCTAACTCTCCCATCAAGCATTTGAGGTCCAGTCTCTCTATGTGAGTCTTCATGGAGTGACACAGTTGGAATAGACTTAAAGCCCCACGTCATTCTCGCTTCCTAGATTGACTTCCAGTGGCAGCTCTGGTGGTGTTGGAATTGCTGCTGACCACCACCCTCAACAGGTCTACACCCACCCAAGAATCATCCATCCTCTCCCAGCTTGGTTGTGCTTTATCTTCACTCTGACTGTATTATTGGCTGAGGCTGAGATTGGGAAGGAGGCTGATTGACTGCTGGACTGGTGATTGACTCTAACTTTTGTTTCCAACTGTATCACCTGAATCATCAAAAGATTAGAGTGTGAAGATAGAAAACTGTGACAGGTCTGTGGTAGAGGCTGAGACTGGGATAGCAGTATTTAATCATGTCTTCTCTGTAACTTGTACTATGACTGGGGCTGAGATTGAGCCTGGCATCCAGGCCAAGCCTGAAAAGAAGCCTGGAGAAGAAGTTGGGAGTGGGGCTGAGAGAGAGAATGAAGTCCCAGTGGTGGTCAGACCCAAGGTAAGGACCCAGGCCCAGGTAATGCCTGGAGCAAGGCCCAAAACTGAGACCATGGCAGTAGTTGGGACACATCCTAAGAGTGAGGCCAAGGCAATCACTGGGGCAAGGTCAATGGATGAAACTTATTCATGGGCCAAGACTGAGTTTGATGCTGAGGCACTACTGAAGACAGAGGAAGTGTCCCAAACCAATGCTATATCCTGGCCACTGATCAGTACTGAGTCAGGGTCAATTGCTAAAACTAAGATCTGGTCTATGGATAGGGAACTGGTCTGTATGGATGCTGAGTCCTTTCCTGGCACCAAGGTCAAGTCCCAATCAGGTATCCAGCCTTTGTTTGAGTCAGAGGAGGAGACCAATATGGGTTCCTGGTGCCATCCCAGGCCTACATCCAAAAAAGAGACTTCTCACAATTGTGATTTCAGATGGGTGGATAGATCCTCTGTGAGCTCCTGGTTCTGGAGTAGAGAAGAGGTCAGTACAAGGCTTCATCCTAGAGACAGGGTAAAGGCCAGTACCAGGTCCAGGCACATGGCCAAAGAAGAGGCCATGCCTAGGCCCAAAACCAGTCGGGAGCTTTATGTTGCATCCAGTTCTGGTTCTGAGGATGAATCTATTAAGACATCCTGGTTCTGGGCCAGAGAAAAGACCAGTGTCTGGTCTAAGCGCAGGGAAGAGACCAATAGTAGGTCCTGGTTTAGATCTAAGAAAGAAGTCTCTGAATCTAATTCTGGGTCTGAATGTGAGGACAATGTAAAATCCTGGTTCTGGGCTGGAGAGGAGGCCAGGTACAAACCCAGAGCCAGGAAAGGGGCCGATGTCAGGGCCAGGCACAGGGCCAAGCGAGAAGCTTCCATTGATTTCATGTCTGGCTCTATGGATATAGTCAAAAAAGAGTCCTGGTTCTGGCCTGGAGAAAAGGCTAATAACTTGTCTAGGCCCAAGTCCAAGAAAGAGGTCAGGGCCAGAGCAATGGCAAAGGAAGAGGCCAAAATCAAGGCCAGAGCCAGGACAAAGCGAGAAGCCAGGTCAGAGGAAGAGTTCCTCACTGGGGCCTGGTTCTGGGCTGCAGAAGAGTCCAGCATAGTGGGTGGGGCCACTGTCAACTCCTGTTCTCAAGTGAAAGATGAGTCCATTGTTGGCAGTTGGTTCTGGACTGAAGAAGAGGCCAGTATGGGGACTGAGGCCAGTGGTAAATTCAGACCAAAGACTGAGCAGGAGCCTATTGGCAATTCTATGCTTGGAACTGGGGAAAAGACCAGTGTGGAAACTGAGGCTGATGCCACTTCCAAATCTGTGCCAGCAGATGATACAGTAAAGGTCATTGCCAGTTTATGCTTCTGGGCTAATGAAGAAACCAACCCAGAGGCTAAAGAAGAGACCATTTTTGGGTCTTGGTTTTGGGTCAGTGATGAAGTCAGTGTGGAAGCTGGTATTGGGGCCAGCTGTGGGTCCAGGCCAAGGTCTGAGGAAGAAGAGGTCATTGGTCCCTGGTTCTGGGCTGGAGAAGAAATCAATACAGAGCATGAGTTTAGAGAAGAGGCCAGGCCAGGAGCTGAAGAAGAGACAATATTTGAATCCTGGTTTTGGGCTGGAAACCAGGCCCAGATGGATTCTGGGGCTGAAGTCAATTGTAACACTATGCCAGAGACTGAAGAAGAGGAGCCCATTATTGGGTCATGGTTCTGGGCTGGAGTAGAAGCTTGTGGGAGGGCTGAAGTCAGCAACAAGTCTAGCCTGGAGGACAAGGAAAAGGGTATTATATCATCTTGGTTTGGGACCACTGAAGAGATCAGTATGAAGTATGCCACTGGTACCCAATGTAAATTTATGACAACTGCTGAAGAGATCAATACTGAGTCTGACTTCTGGTCAGGAGAACATCCCTGTATGTTTGCTGCCAATGGAGGCAGCTGGAAGTCTAGGCCAGAGGAGGAACAGGACACTGTTGATTCATGGTTCTGGTCCAGAAAATATACAAGGCCAGCGACCACTGTAGGGTCCTGGTTATGGGCTGTGGAAGAGGGCAGTATAGATGATAGGGCTGAAGAAGAAGCCAAGGCATCAACCAAGGAGGAGACCATGATCACGTCCTGGTTCTGGAAAGGGGATAAAGCCATTATAGGGGCTACAGATAGAGAAGAATCCAGGCCAGATGCTGAAGAGGAAGACATTATTGATTCTTGGTTCTGGGCTGGAGAGGAAGACAGGCTTGAAACAGAAGCAGAGGCTAGAGAAGAGGACAGGCTGGCAGCTGAAGAGGAACATTTTGTTGGGTCTTGGTTCTGGGCCAGGGAAGAGGCCATTAGGAACAAGGCTAACATTTGCAGCAAATACAGTCCAGAAGCTGAAGAGGAGGAAGTCATTGTTGAGTCCTGGTTCTGGGCTGAAGAAGAAGCCAGTCTGGAGGCAGGGGATAGTTTTGAGTCCAAGCATGGCACTGAAAAGGAGGAAATCATTATTGGGTCCTGGTTCTGGGCTGAAGAATATAATATATACGTTGGACCCCAGGCAATAGAAGAGACCACATCAAGGTCTGGAGAGGAAAGCACTTTTGGATCCTTGTTCTGGGATGCAAAAGAAATCAATGTAGAAGCAGAAACATGCTGTGCATATAAGCCAGAGGATGATGAAGAGATGATTGTTGAGTCCTGGTTCTGGTCTGGAGACAAGGCCATTAATGAGACTGAAACTGTGGCCACCTCTGAATCCAGGCCAGAAAATGAGGAAGGGGCAGTTGTTGGGTCCTGGTTTGGAGCTAAAAATGAGGCCAATAACAGGACTGGTAATGGAACCAACTATGAGTCAAGGACAGTAGCTGAGGAGGATGAGGCCATAGTGGGGTCCTGGTTCTGGGCAGGAGATGAGGCCCATTTTGAATCAAATCCTAGCCCTGTGTACAGGGCCATTTGCAGGTCCAGATGTTCAGTTGAGCAGGAGCCTGATGCTTTACGCAGGCCCCAGAACTGGGAGGAGGTTACTGTTCAGTTCAAGCCTGGCCCATGGGGTAGTGTTGGCTTCCCATCCCCAAGCCCCTTTAGATTTTCAAAAGAAGCAGCATTTCTGTTCTCTGAAATGTTTGGAGGAAAGCCCAAGCACATGGAACTGAGCCTAGAAGGGGAAGAGCAGGAATCTTTGCTTCAGCCTGATAAGCCTGACCCTGAGTTCCCATTTCAGTATGATCTGTCCTACCGGTCAGTCAGGGAAATTCAAGAACATCTTAGGATGAGGGAGAGTGCAGAGCCTGAGAGTTGGTTCTGCAGCTGCATACAGTGTGAGCTTAAAATTGGTCCTGAAGAGTTTGAAGAACTCCTTCTATTAATGGACAAAATTCGAGATCCTTTTATTCATGAAATATCTAAAATTGCAATGGGTATGAGGAGTGCTTCTCAATTTACTCATTATTTCATTCGCGATTCAGGTGTTGTTTCACTTACTGAAACCTTGCTCAATTATCCCTCCTCCCGAGTTAAGACAAGGTTTTCGGAAAATATGATTCACTTGGCTCCACCTTATCCAAATCTAAACATGATTCAGACATACGTATGTCAAGTGTGTGAGGAAACTCTTGCTTATAGGTTGGATTCCCCTGAGCAGTTATCTGGAATAAAGATGGTTAGACACCTCACTACAGCTACTGACTATCACACACTGGTTGCCAAGTATATATCTGGGTTTCTCTCCTTATTAGCCACGGGCAATACCAAAACCAGATTTCATGTTCTGAAAATGCTACTGAATTTGTCTGAAAATCCTGTCATGACAAAAGAAATACTCAGTGCTGAAGCAGTGTCAGAATTTATGGGCCTTTTTAACAGGAAAGAGACAAATGACAATGTTCAGGTTGTTCTAGCAATGCTTGAGAATATTGGTAACAATATTAAAAAAGAGGCATTGTGGTTCACTGATGATGATTTCAGTCTTGAGCCATTTATTTCTGCATTCCATGAAGTTGAGAAATTTGCTAAGGAACTGCAAGGCAAAACAGATGATCAGAATGACCCTGAGGCAGAACAAAAGAATGAGTATGATTAATCACTTGCCTCTGATTGTCCTTATGTTCCTGAGTTATGGTCCTTGAATAATGCTTTAGTTTTCAAAGTTGGTTCTGTGTTGTAATGTACACTTTAATGCTGATACTGACTTTGCCAAACTCTGTGTATGAGCTGGATCAATCTTCTGATGCCAAACGAATATTAAAACTGAAAGCACATTTGTTGATACTTGTTTTTGTCTAGATTGTGAATTTACCATTTAGGTTTATAGTGAACTGAGCTATTATAAGTAAGCTACCCTTCTGATTGCTGTTCTAGTGTTATTGATGTCTATTTGAATCATGTTGGGTTTTCAATAAAGTTCTGTGTTAAAGTTGGCAGAAATCACCCTTCTCTGTGAACATAAAATATAGATACAAAAATAACATATGATAACACAGAGGTAATTAACGTATGAATAATAATGCTCCTTGAAAAAGCTATTCTCGCATCTTTAAATGAAAATGTCACCATGGGCTGCTACTCAGGGTATGCTTCAGAGAAGAAGGACCCAATTAATTTGGGCTCTGAAATGTAAGGAAGAGGTTGGATGTTGTGAAGAAAAACTTGGAGTTGGAAAAAGTGTTCCTATGGGAGTGAGGTATTCAGTCTGCCTGGAGTGGCTGGGAGGAGTGTATTAAGGGATATAGAGGATAAGGTAAGTTTTGAAGAGCTGAGAAGTTGTATTTTGCAGTTCAAAGTATGGGTGTTTCTTTGATCTTGCTTAAAGGTTCAAAGAATAAGACCAGAAAGCACACAAATTTAACTGTCAGGAAGACCATTTCTTCATGGTGGTGCCATGGAAAGTGTTAAGGTAATAGCATACAGCCACTAAAAGTGATGATATATACGTTTTAAAATTGGCTAAGAAAAGCTCTGATACTTTCTGTATTTGGTGAAATAGAAAAGACTGGTATCATACATGGAAAGATGATCCCTCTCCCCCAAAAATGTGTGAAATGGACTGAATTTATGCAAATATATTATTTGATTATGGAAAATCCTGCAACCATGTAAAACATGTCAAAGGAATAAAGAAATGTGAGAGACTACAACTTCAGAAGCACTGGCTTGCTAAATAAAACTGCATAATTTAAAGGGAGTAAGCTGTAAACTTTCCAAAGTTTCTGAGTTTATGGTACACATTTTTCGGATTCACAAAAGTAATAACGTATCCTCAGATAGGAGGAAAAGTCAGGGATAAAGTTGGTTTGGGGTGGGGGGTAGTCCAGGCTAAAGGGAAATATACAAAGTTTTATTCACTTTTCGTTTGTCTCAGGGTGCAAAGTGCTTTTTTCCTACCGGATTCTAGGCTGCAAGGTTTATGGAAGTAAGGCAAAGTGGCAGTTTTGCCTCCATTCACAAACCACAAGTGCTAACAGAGTTCGTCCTGGTGGTGGAAATTGGAGATTGAATGTTTGTTTTGGCTATCAGTATTTTTCAAGACAGATCCTGTGTGTGTTTTAATACGTCGCCCGAGTTTTGCACAGAATATTAAAAGTCAGTTGGTCTCCAAACTCCTCGTGGGGTGTTCCTCGCCAGCCCTGTGCTCCCACAGAGCAAGGCCCAGGCTTAGGGCTGGAAGCTTTGGCTCCGAATCCAGCCTTCCTTTCAGCTCTCTATCTTCACCCCCATTGGGAGCTTCAGATTGTTCTAGCAAGCAGCTCAACCCCAGAGGCACAAGACTGTACCTTGCGTGCTGCAGGGCTGCAGCAGACTTACGGAGTGCGCGGTCACGTGGGGCTAACTGTGGGTCACGTGACCGCACTCTCACTTAGACCGGCGTGGAGGTGTGTCGCACTGAAAAGGGATGGGAAAGACTTGCACCTGACGCTTGACAGACGGCAGTGAGAGGAGTGGTCGGACGTGATGGTGGATGCGTGGGCGGGTGTCTCTCCATGCTGCACTAGCCTGAAAGCTAATCCCTCAGGCGCCCAGAATTATGGCCTTTGTTGGCTGAGGACACAATCCCTCAGCCAATCGCGAGCGTCTTAGCCAGGGTCTGTTTTTGTCCAGGAGCTGAAGAGGCAGGAAGTCATCCTGCAGGAGGCATACGTGGAGGGAAGCATCGGCTGCTGCTAGAGGAGGTGGGCTCGACGCCGGATATTGGCATCCGTGGGAGGTGGTGGTGGAGACTAGGTCCGGGTAGAGGAAGTGTCTCGGAGCCTCGCGCTCCCTCCTGCCTTCTGCAAGCCCCTACCCCACCCTCATCTCCCCGCCCAGCGCTGCGTGACTGTTTCTCTGTGTGGGTGGGAGAGGTGGACACGTGGAAGCAGTTGGCTTCAGGGGAGCCCAGAGAGAGGAAACGGTGAAGTGACAATTTGTGAACACCGGTGGCCCTGGATCAGGAAACGCAGGTGTGAGGATACGAACTGTGAGCTACACTCTGTTCCTCCCACCTAGTTGGCACTCACTCTTCTGTCTGTCTGTCAGACAGCCGGGATGGCTGGGCTCAATATTGTGGGCAAGTTAGTGGCGGGAGTGAGGTGGGAGTAATGAGAGGGCAACAGGGCTGACCTTTACTCTAAGGTTCCAGCTGCCTGGAGATGCAAGAGAGGAATGAACCTCAATCTGGGCAGCTCTAGGGAAGGGGAGAGACAACACACTCACAAGGAGGAAACCTAGATGCTTTGGGCCCTTCACATAGGATTTCTCATTGGGTTATAAGCAAGCTTCTCAACCCTCAAGAGGATTCCTGGATCTCAAGCCAGGCAGCAGCATCCTGGGGGTCTGACCTGGATGTGAGATTCTGAAAGAGCTTAGTCCCATTGTGCCCTCAACAGTTCCCATCTAGAGACACAAGGGTCATTGTTCCACCTGCTCCATCTGAGGCTCCCTCCCTTTTCAGTCTTGGGCCTCAGAGGAGGGTCCTTCTGGGAACCACCTACAAACTGCTTTATGAATATTCTCACAAGTTCACCTCCGCTGTCCCTTTGCTCTTTTCCTTGTATTTTTTTTCTGGCCAGTGCTTTAGACTTGGCGATTTGCATCTATCCTTGGTGGCATTCCCTTATTTGTGGTAATCCATTTTGGTCAGAGCTCAGCTTTAGGAGGTATCCACAAGATACCAAAGTCCTTTTAGGAGAGTATAGTTAGAAAAAAATAAATTTTACTAATCCCATTAACCTCAGTATTTGCACATTTTACAGATTTGAAGCCAATTAGTACATAGCAATCTTTTTCATTTCTGTTTTACAGATTCATATTCCTCCATTATGTGTCACTACTATAATTGGTTCAATTACTCTCCTATATATGGGCATTTTTTTCCAATATTTTGCTCTTGCAAATACTGCTGGAAGAATAATCTTGTGCAATTGTAATTTTTGTATGGTTAGAGGTATATCTTCAGAGTAGATTCCTAGAAGTGGGGATGGTTGATCAAATGGTAACTTCATATGTAGTTTTATTAGATACTCTGAAGTATCCCTCCAAAGGGGTATTACAGATTTTCATCCCTGTCAGCAATTTATGGGTTGTCTGTTTACCTTCAACCTTGCCAATAAATTTCTTATTATCCTTTTGATATTTGTAAATTATCTAGTGATGTCATCTCTCTCATTCCTAATGTTAGTAATTGTGTCTTTTGTTTTCCTTTATCATTCTGGCTAGATGCTTATCAATTTTATTGACCTCAACAAACTAGTGTTTAGTTTTATTGGTTTTCTTTATTGTTTTTCTTGTTTCTATTTCATTGGGTTTTGCTCTTATTTTTTTTCTTTGGTTTACTTTGTGTTTGTTACTATTTTATTTCTAGCTACTTGAAATAGAATCTGAGGTCATTAATTTGAGACCATTGCTTTTCTAAGGTAGGTTTTTTAGTACTGTAAAATTCCCTCTAATAATGCTTAAGCTGTATCCCACAAATTTTAATATGTTGTGTTTTCATTTTTCTTCAATGGAAATTACATACTAATTTCTTTTTTAGTTTCTTCTTTGACCCAAGAGTTATTTAGAAGTAGGCTATGTAGTTCCTAAGTATTTGAGGCTTTTCCAGATATGTTTCAGTTATGTATTTCTACAGTGCTGACCACAGTATCATTGTGGTCAGAGAACTTACTTTGTGTGGCCTGAATCCTTTTAATTTATTGAGTCTTCCTTTTTGGCCCAGAATATGGTCTATCTTGGTAAATATTCCAATTGCACTTGAAAAGAATGTGTATTTTTCTGTTGTCCTGTGAACTGTTCTATAAATGTCAGTTAGGTCTAGTTGGTTCATAAACTTGTTTAGGTCTTCTTTTGTATGTGTTTCCTTATTTTGTCTGTACTTGTTATTGAGAGAGAGGTGCTGAAATCTGACTGTAATTGTGGATATGCCTATCTCCTTGACATTCTATCACAGTATTTTTTGTTGTTTTTACTGTTTTTTAATATACTGCTAGATTCAACTTGCCAGTTTTTTCATTATTCTTCATGAGTGATATTGGTCTATGATTTTATTTTTTTATGCTGTAGTTTTCTCACCATAGTTTCAAAGTTATATTAGTCTTATTAAATGAGTTAGGATAGTTTTTGTTCTTTTTCTAGTCTCAGGAAGAGTTTGTATAACATAAAGAATGTCTTTAAAAAGACATTCTTTTATGGCAGAACATACATTATATAGCATTTTACAGGTAACACAAAATAGGCTTTCACAGACATTATCTTCACCACAGCTTATTCACACAGTTCCTTGCACCTGGAGGGGTCAACTTTCTCACTCACTTGTCCCTTCCTACCAGTCATCTCCAGCCCCCTATAATGTCTGTCAAAGGCCTATCCATTCTTCAGAGATTTTCTAGAAGGCCATCTACCCCCTTCATAGTGACACTCGTGATGCCTTTCATCAGCTCCATGAACTGTCACCTACAGGTGTCCAATGCTCGTCGAGTTGTCATGCCTTACTCAAGAGTCAAGCAAGGACTTCTTCCTTTGGTATGGGGCTGTAGGCTGGATAATTTCTCTTAGAACTGTATAGTGAGCTTAGTAGATACAGTTTTTAATAGGTCTATAACCCTAGTAGCAAAATTTTTAAGTCTTGTACTAATAGAATTGGGGAACATGGTATTGCATTGTTGTTTTGATATTATTAATGAGATTAAACCTACTTTCAGATGTTTATTAGCCAGTTTGGTTTTCTTTTTGTGAGCAGAGTATGTGTAGGCTTTTCCCATTTGCCTTTTAGAGGTTCTTGGTTTAGAGGTTCCTAAAGGTTCAAGAACTCCTTATTGATTTGTATATACACACAAGCCTGTGAATAGTTCAGGGAATTTTGAAAGAAAAATAATATGGAAGTTGGAAAGTATTTGCCCCACAAAGAATTTTTAAAATTTTGTCAAATCTGTTGGTAAAACAGAGTAGAACTACTCAGGAAAAGTTAAATGGAATACAGATAGAGAGCCCTTATATTGCCACGTATATGTGGGCATTTATAGTAGGGT
The DNA here is from genome assembly GCF_937001465.1 of Orcinus orca. Classification (NCBI taxonomy): domain Eukaryota; kingdom Metazoa; phylum Chordata; class Mammalia; order Artiodactyla; family Delphinidae; genus Orcinus; species Orcinus orca. The sequence goes on from NC_064580.1 coordinate 89,721,615, forward strand.
GACAGTTCAGATTCATGGAGAAAAGTGAAAGATTCAGTGTGTCAGGGATCCTCAAGACCATTCACAGGTTCAGTGATTGGCTAGCAGGACTTACAAGGTTCAGTATACAGTTGTACTCACAGCTATGATTTATTACAAAAGAATGCAAAACCAAATCAGTGAAGGAAAAAAGCGCATGGAGCAAAGTTCTAAAAAAACCAGGTGCAAGCTTCCAGGAGCCTTCTCCCAGTGGAGTCCCACAGAATACACTTAATTCCTCCAACAACAATTGATGACAACATGTGTGAAATGTTATTTATCAAGGAAGCTTATTAGATACTCAGTGCCCAAGATTTGGGGGAGGTTGGGGTACCCTTTGCCTAGCATGTACCGAAATTCCAGACTCCCAGAAGGAAAGAAGTTATTCAGCATAAACCATATTGTTTGCACAAAGAGTTTAGGTACAGTGAGCCAATCTTATCTGTTCTGGGAATGGTGGGAACCTTCTTTAAATCCAGGTTAACAGAATCCAGCCAAAGGCCAACCGTGTAAGGACTTTATAAGACTAGCAATCTCAGGTCTGCTGTGCTAATAACTCTTTTCTACACATTTGGTGAGTGGTGTTAGAATAATTAGCTAATCATTTGGGAAAACAAGTAATGTTATATCACAGTACATGTGAACAAATTCCACTAAGATTACATACCTTAAATATATCAAAAGGGGTGGGAGGATAAAGAAAAAGAAACAATTAATTACCTAGAATGAATTTTGGCTTCTGATATGTAGAGGGAAATGGAAATGGATTCTTTCCACATAATACCAGTATCATTTATTAGATAATATGCCCTTACTCCAACAATTTCTCATGTCTCTTTTGTAATATATGGAGTTATCTTCAAATATGTTTCTGAGGTAAATTCTCTCTGGTGTTAGAAGCATACAGGTTTGCTTTTTGCAGTTTATAACAAACTAACAAACACTGTGGGTTATCTGAAATGTAATATCCATAATTCATACATGACTCCTCTCCAATTAATTTTACCATTTTATCTTTAATATCATATTATATTGATTGAGGTGGAGGGGTACTAATATTCTCATATAACTCCTTTGAAATTCTCTTCGAGTTTCAAAATGGAAAAGTGTGTTGGCCAGGCCAAAGAATATGTCTCTGTGTTGCCATGTCAAATGGCATAATTTCCTTTTATTCTCATGGCTGAATTTTATTTATATATGTAAATAAATGTTATACATATTTATATATATATATAACATTTTCTTTATCCATTCATCTGTCAGTGCATATTTAGGTGGTTTCCATGTCTTGTCTATTGTAAATAATGCTACAATGAACATGGTAGAATAGATATCTCTTAGAGATGGTGATTTCATTTCCTTCGAATATATACCCAAAAGTGGGATTACTGGATCATGTGGTAATTTATTTTTAATTTTTTTAAAAGCCTCCATGCTGTTTTCCATAATGGCTACACTAACCCACATTCCTACTAACAGTGTATAAAAGTTTGCTTTTCTTTATATTCTCATCAACACATGTTATCTCTTTTCTTTTTGATAATAGTCATTCTAACAGGTTGAAGTGATACCTCACTGTGGTTTTGATTTGCATTTCCCTGATGACTATTGATGTCATCTTTTCATGACATTAGTGATGTCATCTTTTCATGGAACTGTTGGCCATTTGTATCTCTTTTGTAGAAGACTGTCTATTCAGGTCCTTTACCCATTTTAAAATCAGATTATTATTATTTTTACTATTCAGTTATATGATTTCCTTATATATTTTAGATATAAAACTGTTTTCAGATACAGGTTTTGAAAATATTTTTCCCCATTCTGTAGGTTGTCTTTTCATTTTGTTGGTCATTTCTTTTGCTGTGCAGAAGCTTTTTAGTTTGATGTAGTCCACTTGTTTACTTTTGTTCCTTGTGATTTTGGTGTCATATAAAGAATTTTTTTTGCCAAGACCAATGTCAAGGAGCCTTTTCCCTATGTTTGCTTTTAGGAGTTTTACAGTTTCGGGTGTAATCCATTTCAAGTGAATTTTTATGAGTGGTGTAAGGTAGGGGTTCAGTTTCATTCTTTTGCATATGAATATCCACTTTTCCCAGGACAATGTATTGAAGAGACTATATTTTCCCATTGATTTTTCTTGGCTTTCTTGTCAAATATTAGTTTACTGTATATGTGTGGGTTTATTTCTGGGCTGTCGATTCTGTTCCATTGGTCTACATCTTTATGCCAGTACCATAGTGTTATGATTCTATAGCTTTGTAATAAAGTTTGCAATTACAAAGTGTAATTCCTTTAGTTTTGTTCTTTTTTTAGGACTGCACTGGTTGCTTGTGGTTCCATACGAATTTTAGGATTGTTTTTTGTTTAAAATTCTATAGGAATTTTGATAGGGATTTCATTAAATCTATAGATCACTTTGGGCAGTATGGACATTTTAACAATATTAATTATTCTGATCAATGAACACAGGATATATTTCCATTTATTCATTTGTTCTTCACTTTATTTTTATCGAAGTCTTATAGCTTTCAATATACAGATCTTTCACTTACTTAAATTTATTCCTAAGAATTTTACTGTTATTGATGGTATTGTAATTGCAATTGTTTTCTTTCTTTATTTTTCAGATAGTTTGTTGTTAGTGTATGGAAACACAACTGATTTTTCTGTGTTGACTGTGTAACCCGAAACTTTACCGAATTCTTTCCAGCAGTTTTTTGGTTGAGTCGTTAGGTTTTTCTAAATATAAGTTTATTTCATGTGCAAACACAGACAGTTGTACTTATTCCTTTCCAATTGGGTTGCTTTTTATTCCCTAATTTCTCTGGCTAGGACTTCCAGTACTATATTGAATAGGAGTAGTCAGAGTGGGCATGCTTGTCTTGTTCCAGATCTTAAAGGAAATGCTTTCACCATTGACTATAATATTAGCTATGAGCTTCTCATGTATGGCCTTTATTATGTTGAGGTACATTCTTGTATACCCTATTTTTGAGAGTTTATCATGAAAGGGTGTTGAAATTTTTCAAATACTTTTTTTTACATCTATTAAGATACATATGATTTTTATCCTTCATTCTGTTAATGTAGTGGATCTCATTTATTGATTTGCATATGGTGAAGCATGCTTTCATCTCAGAGATAAAAATCTCACTTGATCGTGGAATATGATCCTTTCAATGAATTCATTTTGCTAGCATTTTGTTCAGAATATTTGCATTTGCATGTATTTTCATCATGGATATTGGCTTGTAATTTTCTTTTTTTTTAATTAAAAATATTTTTGTGGCATAGTTTTATTGTTTTTTATTTTTTTGATTTTTTAATTAAAGTCTAGTTGATTTACAATGTCATGTTAGTTTCAGGTGTACAGCACAGTAATTCAGTTATACATATATATTTTCTTTTTCAACTCATCTAATTTTATTTTCTTGTAGTGTCCTTCTTTCACTTTGACAGTATGACAGTGATGGTGGCCTCATCAATTGAGTTTGGGAGTGTTCCCTCTCTTCAATTTTTGAGAAATATTGGCATTAATTCTTCTTTAAATATTTGGTAGAATTCATCACAGAAGCCATCTTGTACTGGGCTTTTATCTGTTGAGAGGTGTTTGATTATTGATTTGATCTCTTTACTCATTATTAGTCTGTTCAAATTTTCTATTTCTTCATGATTCAGTCTTGGTAAGTTGCATGTTTGTAGGGATTATGCAGTTCATCTAGTTTATCCAATTTGTTGGTGTATAATTGTTCATAGTAGTCTCTTATGATCCTTTGTATTTCTGTGGTATCAGTTGTAATGTCTCCTCTTTCATTTATAATTTTATTTATTTGAGTCCTTTCTTTTTTTCTTGGTTAGTCTAGCTAAAAGTTTGTCAATTTTGTTTATCTTTTGAAACACAATTCTTAGTTTTGATATTTTCTATTGTTTATTGCAGATATTTCTGTCTTTTCTAATCTTTATTATTTACTTCTTTCAGCTAATTTTAGGCTTAGTTCTTATTCTAGTTTTATGAAGTGTAATGTTAGGTTGTTTATTTGAGATCTTTCTTTTTTCTTAAAATGAAAATTTATAACTATAAACATTCAGAAATAATTTTGCTGCCTCCCATAAGTTTTGGTATATTGTGTTCCTATTTTCATTGGTGTCAAGATTTTTAAAATTTCTTTTTAGATTTCTTCTTTGATTCGTTGGTTGTTCAGGAGTAGGAATGTGTTATTTAATTTCCACAAATTTGTGAATTTTCCAATTATCCTCCTGTTATTGAATTCTAGTTTCATACCACTGTGGTAGAAAAAGATTCTTGGTATGATTTCAATAATTTTGAATTTGTTAAGACTTGTTTTGTGGCCTAACATATGATCTTTCCTGGAGGTTGTTCCATGTACACTTGAGAAGAATGTGTATTCTGCGCTGTTGTATAGAATGTCCTGTATATGTGTGGTAGGTACATTTGATCTATACTGTTGTTCAAATTTGCTTTTCCCCAATTGATTTTTTGCCTGGATGATGTATCCATTGTTAAGTGTGGAGTAGTAACGTCACCTACTATTATTGTATTGCTGTTTATTTCTCCTTTCAATTCTGTTAACATTTGCTTTAAATACTAAGTGCTCTGATGTTAGGTGCATACATATTTACAACTGTTACATCTTTATTAATTGACCCCTTTTTCATTATATAATGGTCTTATTTGTCTCTTGTAAGCACTTTTAACTTAAAGTCTATTTTGCTTGATACATGTATAGCCACCTCTGTTCTTTTTGTTCCCATTTGCTTGGAATATCTTTTCTATCCATTCACTTTCAGCATATGTCTGTCCTTAGAGCTAATGTGAATCTCTCATAGGTAGCATATCATTGTATCTTGTTATTTTTTTAAATCCATTCAGCCATTCTATGTTTTTTTAAATAATTCTTTTTTAAACTGAAATATAGTTGATTTGCAATGTTGTGTTTCATGTGTACAGAATAGTGATTCAGTTATTTATATATATTCTTTTTCAGATTCTTTTCCATTATAGTTATTACAAGATATTGAATATAGTTCCCTGAGCTATACAGTAGGACCTTGTTGTTTATCTATTTTATATATAGTAGTGTGTATCTGTTAACCCCAAACTCCTAATTTATCCCTCCCCACCTTTCCCCTTCGGTAACCATAAGTTTGTTTCCTGTGTCTATGAGTCTGTTTCTGTTTTGTAAATAAGTTCATTTATATCATTTTTTAGATATCACATATAAATTATATTATATGATATTTGTCTTTGTCTGACTTACTTCACTTAGTATGATAATCTCTTGGTCCATCCATGTTGCTGCAAATGGCAATATTTCATTCTTTTTTATGGCTGACTAATATTCCATTGTATATATATATGCCACATCTTCTTTATCCATTCATCTGTCAGTGGACACTTAGGTTGCTTCCAAGTCTTGGCTATTGTAAGTAGTGCTACTTTGAACATTGGGGTGCATGTATCTTTTCAAATTAGAATTTTTGCCTTTTCTGGATATATGCCTAGGAGTGGGATTGCTGGAATATATGGTAGCTCTATTTTTAGTTTTCTAAGGAACCTCCATACTGCTCTCCATAGTGGCTGTACCAGTTTACATTCCCACCAACAGTGTACAAGTGTCCCCTTTTCTCCACATCCTCTGCAGCATTTATTATTTGTAGACCTTTTTTTTTTTTTTGCGGTATGCGGGCCTCTCACTGTTGTGGCCTCTCCCATTGCAGAGCACAGGCTCCAGACGCGCAGGCTCAGCAGCCATGGCTCACAGGCCTAGCCGCTCCGCGGCATGTGGGATCTTCCCAGACCGGGGCACAAACCCATGTCCCCTGCATCGGCAGGTGGGCTCTCAACCACTGCGCCACCAGGGAAGCCCCCATTTGTAGAATTTTTGATAATGGTCATTCTGACTGGTGTGGGGTGATACCTCATTATAGTTTTGATTTGCATGTTGCTAATAATTAGCAATGTTGAGTATTCCTTTTCACATGCCTTTTGACCATCTGTGTGTCTTCTTTGGAGAAATGTCTATTTAGGTCTTCTGCCCAATTGTTTTTTTTCTTTTTTTGCGGTACGCAGGCCTCTCACTGCTGTGGCCTCTCCTGTTGCGGAGCACAGGCTCCAGACGCGCAGGCCCAGCAGCCATGCCTCACGGGCTCAGCTGCTCCGCGGCACGTGGGATCTTCCTGGACCAGGGCACAAACCCGTGTCCCCTGCTCCCCTGCATCGGCAGGCAGACTGTCAACCACTGCGCCACCAGGGAAGCCCCTGTTTGTAGACTTTTTGATAATGGTCATTCTGACTGGTGTGGGGTGATATCTCATTATAGTTTTGATTTGCATTTTGCTAATAATTAGCAATGTTGAGTATTCCCTTTCACATGCCTTTCGACCATCAGTGTGTCTTCTTTGGAGAAATGTCTATTTAGGTCTTTTGCCCAATTTTATTTATTTATTTATTTATTTGTTTATTTATTTATTTATTTTTGGCTGTCTTGGGTCTTCATTTCTGTGCGAGGGCTTTCTCTAGTTGTGGCAAGCGGGGGCCACTCTTCATCGCCGTGCGCAGGCCTCTCACTATTGCAGCCTCTCTTGTTGCGGAGCACAGGCTCCAGATGCGCAGGCTCCGTAGTTGTGGCTCACGGGCCCAGCCACTCCGCGGCATGTGGGATCTTCCCAGACCAGGGCTCGAACCTGTGTCCCCTGCATTAGCAGGCAGATTCTCAACCACTGTGCCACCAGGGAAGCCCTTCTGCCCAATTTTTGATTGGGTTGTTTGTTTTTTATATTGAGCTGTTTGAGCTGTTTGTATATTTTGGAGATTAATCCCCTGTTGGTTGCATCATTTGCAAATATTTTCTCCCAGTCTGTAGGTTGTCTTTTCTTTTTGTTTATGGTTTCCTTTGCTGTGCAAAAGCTTATAAGTTTTATTAGAGCCCATTTGTTACTTTGGCTTTTATTTCTTTTGCTTTGGGAGACTGATCTAAGAAAGTATTGCTATGATTTATGTCAGAAAATGTTTTGCCTATGTTCTCTGTGTCTCTTGATTGGAGAATTCAATCCATTTCTCTTTAAAATAATATTGATAGGTTAGGACTTACCAGTGCCATTCTGTTGTTTTCTGGCTTTTGTAGTCTCTTCCTTTCTTCTCTTGCTGTCATATATATAAGGTTTTTAAAAAAAATTTTAGAGTTGAAAGTGTTTTATACATCACCATTACAGTATTAGAGAATCTGAATATGTACCTTCAGCAATGAGTTTTACTCATTCATATGTTTTACACTGTTAAATGGTACCATTTCTTTTCAGCTTGAAGAACTCCCTTTAGCATTCCTTGGAAGCCAAGTGTAGTGCTGATGAACTCCCTCATCAGTTGTTTGTTTGGGAACATCTTTATCTCTCCTTTATATCTGAGGACAGCTTTGCTGGATATAGTACTCTTGGTTGACTTTTTTCTTTCAGTATTTTAAATGTATCTTCCTGTACTCTCCTGACTTGTAAGGTTTCTGCTGCAAAATCCACTGATAATCTTATGGGACTCCCTTGTATGTAACGAATTTCTTTTCCCTTTTGCTTTCAAAATTCTTTGTCTTTAACTTTTTACAATTTAATTATAATGTATCTTGGTGTAGCCCTTTTCATGTTCATCCTATGTAAGGAATTTTGGGCCTTGTGAATCTCAATGTCCTTTTCTCTCCCCAAGTTTGGACATTTTCAGCCATCATTTCTTTAAATAAACATTTGTCCCTTTCTTTCTCGCTTCTTCTGGGATTCCCACAATCCCAGATGTATTGTTTCACCTTAAGGTGTTCTTTAAGTCCTGTATGCTTTCTTCTCTCTTTTTCATTCTTTTTTCTTTTTGCTCCTCTGACCTGATAATTTCAAATGACATGTCTTCAAGTTCACTAATTTTTTATTTTGCTTCATCAAGTCTGTTGCTGAAGCTCTGTATTGAATTCTTCAGTTCAGTCGTTGTATTTTTCAGCTCTAGGATTTCTGTTGTTGTTTTTAATGGTTTGTATTTCTTTGTGGAATTTCTAATTATTTTCATGTATTGTTTTCCTAGTTTTGTTCAGTTTTCCAGTTGTGTTTTCATGTAGTTCACTGAACTTCTTTAAGAGGATTATTCTGAATTATTTGTCATCAGTCATTTCTTAGATCTCCATTTTTTTAGGGTCAGTTATTGGAGCTTTATTAGTTTTCTTTGGTAGTGTCATGTTTACATGATCCTTCATGATCCTTGTGTTCGTATGTTGGTATCTGTGTAACTGAGGAAATGGTCTCTTCTTCTAACCTTTACAGATTCAATTTAGCAGGGAAAGTTGTTTATCAGTCAGTCCAGTTTGGGGTTCTGGATGTATCACTTACAGTGTCCATGGGCAGAGAGGGCTTGCTATCAGGGTCTCTAGTTTGGCAGGACCACCTCCCATACTCTGAGATCAGGGGAGTGGTGACCAGTGGCTGTGCTCCATGGTCAGTTAAGCCTGCTGGCTGGCCTCCATGTTAGGGCAGGGCTGCTGTCAGGGCTCCCTGGTTGGACATACCTGCTAGCTGGGCTCTAGAGTCAGGTGGGCCAGTAGTCTGGGTTTCATGATTAGACCAGGCCTCAGGCTGTCTATAATCAGGAAAAGCCACAAGCTTTGCCTTACGGTTGGCCAGGGCCATAGGGTAGGCTCTCCAGTTGGGTACCTGCCCAGGCTCCCTAGTCTGGCATGGCCACCAGCTATACTCTGCAGTTCTGTGAGGTTGTAGGATGTGCTGTGCAGTTGGGTGGGATGGCTTTCTGTTCTCCCTAGACAAGTGAGGCAATGGTAGATGCTCCATGATTAGGCAGAGCTGATGGTTAGGCTCCTTACCCATATGAGGCAGTAGGCTGTGTTCACCAATTGGGCAGTACCATAGGCTGGACATTATGGCTGAGCAGGGTTGCTACCCAGGCACCCTTGTTGGGTGAAGCTGCAAGCCCTGTTCCACAGTTAGGTGGGGCTGCTGGTTTGACCACCCATTCAAGTATAGTCCTGTAGAATGGGCTCTGTGGCTGTCCAAGGTTATTATTCAGGTTCCCCACTTAGAGGAGGGTGGGGTGAGGCAGAGACTATCCTCCACAGTTGGGCAGGGTTACTTGCTTGGCTTCCTGCCCAAGTGGGGCTGAAGAATGTGGTCCACAGTCCAGGACCTCTGGCCAGGCTTCCTGATTGGGCAGGGCTGGAGGCTATGCCCAACAATTTGGTGGGGAATTCAGCTTGGCTCTCTGTCTGTGTGGAGCTATAGACTGTGTGCCATGGCCACATGGTGTCACAGCTTATATTCCCTGGTCAAGCGGGACCAGATGCTATATTCTGTAGTTTGATGGGGCTGTTGGTTTGGCTCTCTGCCTGGATGGGGGTCATTGGCTGTAATCTGAGGTTGCTGTTTGGGCACCCAGCTCAGGAGAGACTGGAAGCCATGCTCCAAAGTTGGGTAGGACTGCTGGCTTGACTCACTGCCTCAGTGGGCCATAGGATGGGCTCTGTAGTTGCTTGGGGTCCCTAGCCAGGCTTACTGGTTGGGTGGGACTGGAGACTATGCTTAGAAGTTGGGCAGAGCTACTGGCTTGCCACTCTGTCCAAGTGAGGTCATATGATGGACTCCATGGGGACAGCCTATTGGCTGAGGACCTAAACCAGGCAGAACTGCCAGCCAAGCTCCTTGCCAACTTGAGTCCACTGGCACGGTTCTGCAGATGGCTGAGCTCTCTGCACAGGAGCTGCTGCCAGTTGGAATACAGTCTGCCAAGATCTGCTTGCTGGTTGCCATGAGTGTCACCCCCTTTTCATCTCTAGCAGATCCCCTGTAGTCTAGGCCCACTGGTTCCCCTAGTGATACCTATGAAGTAAGATTGAAGTGGGACTCCCAGGAATTGTCTAACACTGCTGGGGAAGCTGGATGTCCACCTTGAGCTCTCTTTTTCATGCTGGAGTAGCCATAAACCCAGAGGGACCCTCAGTGTGGCATTCTGCTGGTCTGGAGGCGGGGCAATGCAATGAAAGTGAAATTGCTCGTCTATCTTTTCTAATGTAGTTTTTCTGGCCTTTTTTTTTTTTTTTTTTTTTTTTGTCCAAGGGCATGCTTCAGCCTCACCCCCAGGTTCTGGGATATTCACAAAAGTGTCTTGTCTCTGATAAATGCTAGTTGCCTTTCTGAGAGGGTGACCGAATCCAGGGACCACCTGTTTCACCATCTTGCTGATGTTACTTTCATATGATCATTCTTGAGTGATGCTACCCAAAGTGCCAGTCTAAAATGAAAACAAGGAATTTGTGCCAAAATGTGAATGGACTACATCAAAGCACACATTATTTTTGTAGCAAAATTTTCTTGATAAAAGTAGCTATGAGTACGTTTACATTTTGATGAAAGCTAGTTATGTCTTTGCAAACTGGTAACAAACAGTTTGCCACCTATTGAAAAATAGTTCATATATTCACTTTAGCAAGAGTATTGACATGGAATATTTCATTATAGGATATGTGGACAAAAATCTGATCTCTTCAGAGGGAAGCAAAAACTCCATTTAGAAGTCCACCAGCTCTGGTATTCTTAATTTGTTTACTAGAAAGATTGTTACTAATATATGGAATAAGGTGAAGAATTTAAATGCAGAAGTCATGAAAATACAGGCTCATTGCAGAAACAGTAGATAAAGTGACATTCTGAATGAGAGGAGAATGGAATGAAATATCCTAGACATATTGTGACAACAGATTAACTATTGATAGGAAATAAGCCGAGGTTCCCACCCAAAACATACACCTAAAACAATCAGATGGGTTAATTTTTTAAAAACCCTTTCTCCTTTGTTACAAAAGTAAATCAAGATCTTTGTACAAAAAGTTATATACCATGACTAAGTGGGATTTTTCGATGTATGAAAGCCTGCTTCAAGTCTCAAAAATCAATTAATGTAGTCCATCACATCAACAAGCTAAAAAAGAAACATCACATGATCATATCAGTATATACAGAAAAAAGCATTTGATAGAAATGTAACACCCATTCATGATAAAAACTTTCAAACTAAGAAAAGAGGGGAACTTCCTTAGATTGGTAAAAAGTATCTACAAAAAGTCTACAGCTAGTATCATATATAATGGTGAGAAACTAGAACCTTTCCCAGAGAGATCAGGAACAGGGTAAAGCTGTTTCCTTTCATCACTGCTTTTAACATCATATTGGAAGTCCTTGGTAATGCAATAAAACAAGAAAAGGAAATAAAAGGGATACAGATTTAGAGCAAAAAATAATAATAATAAAACTGGGGAGTTCCCTGATGACCTAGTGGTTAGGACTCCAGGCTTTCACTGCCATGGCCTGGGTTCAATCCCTGGTCAGAGAACTGAGATCCCACAAGTCACATGCCATGGCCAAAAAGGAAAAAAAAAATATTTTCTTTGTTCACAAATGATATCATTGTCTACGTAGAAAATCTGAATCAACAAAAAGCTTCTGAAACTAATAAGTGATTATAGCAAAGTTGCAGGATACAAGATTAATATTACAATGTCCATTTTTTCCCTAAAAACCAACAATGAAAAAGTGGAACTTGAAATTACAGATTTACGTCAGCACCTAAAAAATGAAATACTTGTGTATAAATCTAACATAATATGTGTAAGATCTATATGAGGAAAACTACAAAACTCCTACGAAAGAATTCAAAGAAGAGCTAAATAAATGGAGAAACACTCAACGTTTATGGGTAGGATGATTCAATACTGTCAAGATGTCAGTTCTTCCCAACCTTATTTATAGGTTCAATGCAGTCCCGATCAAAATCCTAGCAAGTTTATATGATATTAAGTTTACATGAAGAAGCAAAAGACCCAGGATAGCCAACTCAATACTGAAGGAGAACAGAGTGAGAGGACTGATATTACCTGACTTCAAGACTTAGTAATCAAGATGGTGTGATACTGGCAAAAGAATAGACAAATAGATAAATGGAACAGGGTAGAGAGTCCAGAAATATACCAACATAAATATAGTCAACTGATCTTTGACAAAGGGCTAAATGCAATAGGATGGAGAAAAGTTAGTCTCCTCAATAAATGGTGCTGAAATATCTGGACATCCACATGCAAGAAACTTAATCTATTAGGTACAGACTTTATATCCTTCACAAAAATTAACTCAGAATAGATCACAGAGCTAAATTTTAAATGAAAAACTATAAAACTCCTATAAGCTGACATAAGAGAAAATCTAGATGACCTTGGGTTTAGTGATGACTTTTTAGATACAACACTAAAAGCACAGTCCATGAAAGAAATAATTGATAATCTGGACTTTGTTAAATTTTAAAATTCTGCTCTGCAAAAGACACTGTCAAGAGAATGAGAAGACAAGTCACAAAGTGGTTGAAAATATTTGTAAAAAACATATCTGATAGAGGACTATTACCCAAAATATACAAATAACTCTAAAAACTCAACAGTAAGTAGCAAACAATCCAATTAAATGGGTCAACCCAATTAACAGACACCTCACCAAAAAAGATATACAAGGCAAATAAACATATGAAAAGATGCTCAACATCGTATCTTATCAGGGAAATGCAATTTAAAACAATTATGAGATTCTACTACACACCTATTAGAATGACCAAAATCCAGAACACTGACAAAACCAAATGCTGTTGAGGATGTGGAGGAACAGGAATTCTTGCTCAATGTTACAGGGAATGCAGAATGGTACAGACACTCTTGAAGGCTGTTTGGCAGTTTCTTACAAAGCTAAACATACTCCTACCATATCATCCAGCAATCATATTCCTTAGAATTTACCCAAAGCAGGTGAAAACTTGTGCCCACGCAAAAACCTGCACAAGATTGTTTATAGCAGCTTTATTCATAATTGCTAAATCTTGGAAGCAACCAAGGTGTCCAGGTAAATTGATAAATAAGCTTTGGTAAATCCAGACAATGGAAAATTATCATTACTAAAAGAAATAATCTATCAAGACATGAAAAGACATGGAGGAAAGTTAAATGCATATTACTAAGTGAAAGAAGTAAATCTGAAAAGTGTACGTAATATATAATTACTACTATTTGACATTCTGGAAAAGGCAAAACTGTGGAAACAGTAAAAATTTCAGTGATTGCCATGGGTTAAGGGGGAGAGAGTTATTAATAGGTGGAGCACGGAGGACTTTTAGGGCAGTGAAACATTTTGTATGATATTATAATGGTGGATACATGTCAATATACATTTATCCAAACCCATATAATATACATGAATAGTTAACCTTAATGTAAATTATAGATTTTAGGTGATAATGATATGTCAATGTAGGTTCATCAGTTGTAACAAATGTACCATTCTTGTGGGGGGATGTTGATAATGGGGTAGGCTAATGTGTGGGGGCAAGGGGCATATGGGAAATCTCTGTACCTTCTGTTCAGTTTTACTGTGAACCTAAATCTGCTCCCAAAAATGAAGTCTATTTAAAAAGTTACATAATACTGGCATGGTAAAGGACTCCCTACATATGACAGTAAAAGGGGAAAATACAAGAGATTAAGAGATTTGGCTGCACAAAATAGTGTCCATATAACAATATGTATGTCAAACTGTTAGTACATCTAATATATTATGTAAAAGCTCTTGTAAATCAATAAACACTACTACCTCCAAAAATTTATAAGGAATTTAAAAAGCCATATCACCCAATCACAAATATAATAATGGCCAATAAATACTTGAAATTGTAAGATGTCACTGTTTGCCATTCACTGGTCTAATTGAAAAAAAGCCATTTTGAAATTATAATACCTTGTATTTCTTACCCTTCTAAGGAGGCTTTTTAGACAATATTTTCCCCATTACCCATACCCACCCCTGGAAATTTTAACACCTCAGATATATTGAAGTCATATGGTGGGTCATATGGTAATTCTATGTTTAATTTACTGAGGTATGGCCAAACTCTTTTCCACAGTGACTGTAACATTTTACATTCCCATCAGCAATGTACAAGGGTTCCACTTTCTCCACATTCTCAACAATACTTATTAAATGCCATTTAAAAAAATTATTAATATAGGCATCCTAGTTAGTGTGAAGTTGTATCTCATTGTGGTTTTCATTTGGATTTTCCTAATGGCTACTGATGTTGATCAGGTTTTTGTACACTTGTCAGCCATTTGTATATTTATTTGAAGAAATGTCTATTCAAGTACTTTGCCTATTATTAATTGGGTTTGTTTGGGGGTTGTAGACTTTCTTTATATGTACTGGTCAGTGGATCTTCATCAAATACATGAGTTGCAAATATTGTCTCCCAACAGTGAGTTGTTGTTTCATTTTTTGATAACATCCTTTGATGCACAAAAGATTTTGTTAAAGTCCAATTTATTTTTTCCTTTTGAAGCTTGTACTTTTCATGTCATATTTAAGAAACCATTGATAGATACAAAGTCATGAAGAATTATCTCTGTCTTTTGCCCAAGAGTTTTATAGTTTTAGCTCTTATGTTCAGGTCACTGATCCACTTTGAGTTAATTTTTGTGTATTGTATGAGGCAAGGATCCAAATTCATCATTTTACATGTGGATATTCAGTTGTCCTGGCATAATTTTTGAAGAGACTGTTCTTTCCCATTGAATGCTCTTGGCATTGTTCTTGAAATTGTTTTAGCCACTAATGTGTAGGTTTATTTCTGGATACTCAATTCGATTTCGTTGGTCTATATGTATATTCTTATGCCAATATCATACTGTTTTAAGTACTGTAGCTTTGTAGTAAGTTTTGAAATTGGGAAATGTAAGACTTTCAATTTTATTCTTTTTCAGGATTGTTTTGGCTATCTGGAGACCCTTGCTGTTGCATAGGATTTTGAGGTTTAGTTTTTCCATATATTAAAAAAAGGTCATTGGCATTTTCATAGAGATAGCATTGAATCCATATATCAATAAGGAAAGTATTGCCATCTTAACAATATTAAGTCTTCAAATCATAAACATGGGGAGTCTCACAAATACTTAGGTCTCATTTAATTTCTTTCTGTCGTGTTTTTTACTTTCCAGAGTATGAATCTTGCATCTCCTTCCTTCATTTAATTTCTAAAGATTTTATTTAGTTGCTATTTTAAATGAAATTTAAATTACTTTAATTTCCTTTTCAGATTATTCATTGCAGGCATGCAGAAACAAAACTATTCTTTGTGTGTTGATATTATGCCCTATAATTTGGATGAATTGGTTTATTAGCTCTCGTAGCTTTCTTGTAGATTCTTTGGATTTTTTAATGTATAGGATCATTCATCAGCAAATAGCGTTTTACTTCTTGCTTTCCAATTTATATGACTTTTATTCCTTTTTCTTGCCTAATTGGCTTGGATAGAACTTCCATTTCAATTTTGAATTGATGTGGTGAAGATAGATATTCTTTTGTTTCTGATCTTAGGAGTTTCCTTATAAGTTTTTCATCCTTAAGTATGTTGTTAGCTGAGGGTTTTTCATAAATGCTTTTATCATGTGGAGGAAGTTCCCTTCTATTCCTAGTTTATTCAGTGTATTTATCATGGCAATGCATTGGATGTTTTTTAACAATGATACTTTTATTAGGGAGTATTGCATTAGGTGTGGTATTTGTATTAGATGTGATACTGGCATATTTTTTAATTTAAAAAAAATTTATTGGAGTACAGTTCATTTACAATGTTGTGTTTAAGTTTCTGGTGTACAGCAAAGTGAATCAGTTATACATATACATATATCCACTCTATTTTAGATTCCTTTCCCATATAGGCCATTACAGAGTACTGAGTAGAGGTCCCTGTGCTATACAACAAGTCCTTATTAGTTATCTGGTTTATATACAGTAGTGTGTATATGTCAATCCCAATCTCCCAATTTATCCCTCCCCTTACCACACGACAGCCATAAGTTTGTTTTCTACATCTGTAACACTATTTCTGTTTTGTAGATAAGTTCATTTGTACCCTTTTTTTAGATTCCACATATAAGTGATTTCATATATTTGTCTTTATGTGTCTGACTTACTTCACTCAGTATGACAATCTCTAGGTCCATGCATGTTGCTACAAATGGCATTATTTCATTCTTTTTTATGGCTGAGTAATATTCCATTGTATATATGTACCACATCTTCTTTATGCATTCCTCTGTTGATGGACATTTACGTTGCTTCCATATCCTGGCTATTGTAAATAGTGCTGCAGTGAACATTGGGGTGCGTGTATCTTTTTGAATTATCGTTTTCTCTGGATATATGCCCAGGAGTGGGATTTCTGGATCATATGGTAGCTCTATATTTAGTTTTTTAAGGAATTCCATACTGTTCACCATAGTGGCTTTACCAATTTACCTTCCCACCAACAGTGTAGGAGGGTTCCCTTTTCTCCACACCCTCTCCAGCATTTACTGTTTGTAGATATTTTGATGATGGCCATTCTGACTGGTGTAAGGTAATACCTCATTGTAGTTTTGATTTGCATTTCTCTAATAATTAGTGATGTTGAACACCTTTTCATCTGCCTCTTAGCTATCTGAATGTCTTCTTTGGAGAAATGTCTACTTAGATCTTCCCCCCATTTTTTGATTGGGTGTTTTTTTTTATTGAGCTGCATGAGCTGTTTGTATATTTTGGAGAATAATTCCTTGTCAGTTGCTTCATTTGCAAATATTTTCTCCCATTCTCAGGGTTGTCTTTTCATTTTGTTTATGGTTTGCTTTGCTGTGCAAAAGCTTTGAAGTTTCATTAGGTCCCATTTGTTTATTTTTATTTCCATTATTCTAGGAGGTGGATCAAAAAAGATCTTGCTGTGATTTATGTCAAAGAGTGTTCTTCTGATGTTTTCCTCTAAGAGTTTTATAGTATCCGGCCTTACATTTAGGTCTTTAATCCATTTTGAGTTTATTTTTATGTATGGTGTTAGGGAGTGTTGTGATTTCATTCATTTACATGTAGCTGCCCAGTTTTTCCAGCACCACTTATTGAAGATGCTGTCTTTTCTCCATTGGATATTCTTGCCTCCTTTGTCATAGATTAGGTGACTATAGATGAGTAGGTTTCTCACTGGCCTTTCTATCCTGTTCCGTTGATCTATATTTCTGTTTTTGTGCCAGTAACATACTGTTTTGATTTCTGTAGCTTTGTAGTATATTTTGAAGTCAGGGAGCCTGTTTCCTCCAGCTCTGTTTTCCTTTCTCGAAGTTGCTGTGGCTGTTCGTAGTCTTTTGTGTTTCCATACAAATTATAAATTTTTTTGCTCTAATTCTATAAAAAATGCCATTGGTAATTTGATAGGGATTGCATTGAATATTAGGTTACTTTGGGTAGTTTAGGCATTTTGGCAATATCGATTTTTTCAAAGAACATGGTATATCTCTCCATCTGTTTGTGTAATCTTTGATTTCTTGCATCAGTATCTTATAGTTTTCTGAGTACAGTTCTTTTGCTTCATGAGGTAGGTTTATTCCTAGGTATTTTATTCTTTTTGATGTGATGGTAAATGGGGTAAATGATTTCTCTTTCTGATCTTTCATTGTTAGTGTTTAGGAATGCAAGAGATTTCTGTGTATTAATTTTGTATCCTGCAACCTTACCAAATTCACTGATAAGCTCTAGTAGTTTTCTGGTAGTATCTTTAGGATTTTCTATGTATAGTATCATGTCATCTGCAAACAGTGACAGTTTTACGTCATCTTTTCCAATTTGGATTCCTTTTATTATTTTTCTTCTCTGATTGCCCTGGCTAGGACTTCCAAAACTATGTTGGATAACAGTGGTGAGAGTGGGCATCCTTGTCTTTTTCCTGATCTTAGAGGAAATTCTTTCAGTTTTTCACCATTGAGAATGATGTTTGCTGTGGGTTTGTCATATATGGCCTTTATTATATTGAGGTAGGTTCCCTCTGTGCCCACTTACTGGAGAGTTTTTATCATAAATTGGTCAAAATTTTGTCAAAAGCTTTCTGCATCTATTGAGACGATGGTTTTTATTCTTCAATTTAGTAATGTGGTGTTTCACACTGATTGATTTGCAGATGTTGAACAATCCTTGCATCCCGGGGATAAATCCCACTTGATCATGGCGTACGATCCTTTTAATGTGTTGTTGGATTCCCTTTTGCTAGTATTTTGTTGAGGACTTCTGCATCTATGTTCATCAGTGATATTGGCCTGTAGTTTTCTTTCTTTGTTTGTGACATCTTTGTCTGGTTTTGGTATCAGGGTGATGGTGGCCTCGTAGAGTGAGTTTGGGAGTGTTCCTCCCTCTGCTATATTTTGGAAGACTTTGAGAAGCATAGGTGTTAGCTCTTCCCTAAATGTTTGATAGAATTCGCCTGTGAAGCCATCTGGTCTTGGGCTTTTGTTTGTTGGAAGATTTTTACTCATAATTTCAATTTCAGTGCCTATGTTTGGTCTGTTTATATTTTCTATTTCTTCCTTGTTCAGTCTTGGAAGATTGTGATTTTCTAAGAATTTGTCCATTTTTTCCAGGTTGTCCATTTTATTGGCATATAGTTGCTTGTAATAATCTCTCATGATTCTTTGTATTTCTGCAGTGTCAGTTGTTACTTCTCCTTTTTCATTTCTAATTGTATTGATTTGAGTCTTCTCCCTTTTTTTCCTGACGAGTCGAGCTAATGGTTTATTGTTTTTTTCTTATCTTCTCAGAGAACCAGCTTCTAGTTTTATTGATCTTTGCTATTGTTTCCTTCATTTCTCTTTCATTTATTTCTGATCGGATCTTCATGATTTCTTTCCTTCTGCTAACTTTGGTTTTTTTTGTTCTTCTTTCTCTCATTGCTTTAAGTGTAAGGTTAAGTTGTTTATTTGAGATTGTTTTTGTTTCTTGACATAGGATTGGTTGTATTGCTATAAACTTCCCTCTTAGAACTGCTTTTACTGCATCCCATAGGTTTTGGGTTGTCTTGTTTTCATTGTCATTTGTTTCTAGGTATTTTAAAAATTTCCTCTTTGATTTCTTCAGTGATCTTTTGGTTATTTAGTAGCATATGGTTTCGCCTCCATGTGTTTGTATTTTGTACAGTTTTTATCCTGTAATTGATATCTAGTCTTATAGCGTTGTGGTCGGAAAAGATACTTGATATGATTTCAATTTTCTTAAATTTACCAAGGCTTGATTTGTGACCCAAGATATAATCTATCTTGAAGAATGTTCCATGAGCACTTGAGCAGAAAGTGTATTCAGTTGTTTTTGGATGGAATGTCCTATAAATATCAGTTAAGTCCATCTTGTTTAATGTGTCATTTAAAGCATGTGTTTCCTTCTTTATTTTCATTTTGGATGATCTGTCCATTGGTGAAAGTGGGGTGTTAAAGTCCCCTACTATGACTGTGTTACTATCAATTTCCCATTTTATGGCTGTTAGTATTTGCCTTATATATTGAGGTACTCCTATTCTGGGTGCATAAATATTTACAATTGCTATATCTTCTTCTTGGATTGATCCTTTGATCATTATGTAGTGTCCTTCTTTGTCTCTTGAAATAGTCTTTGCTTTAAAGTCTATTTTGTCTGATATTAGTATTCCTCCTCCATCTTTCTTTTGATTTCTATTTGCATGGAATATCTTTTTCCATCCCCTCACTTTCAGTCTGTATGTGTCCCTAGGTCTGAAGTGGATTTCTTGTAGACAGCATGTATACAGGTCTTGTTTTTGTATCCCATCAGCCAGCCTGTGTCTTTAGGTTGGAGGATTTAATCCATTTGCATTTGAGGTAATTATTTATATGTATGTTCCTATTTCCATTTTCTTAGTTTTTTGGCGTTTGTTTTTGTAGATTTTTTTTCTTCCCTTCCCCTTTAGTTCTCTTATTTTGTGGTTTGATGACCATCTTTAGTGTTGTGTTTGGGTTGGTTTTTCTTTTGGTGTGTGTGTATGTGCTGTAGCTTTTTTTTTTTTTAATGTGCTGTAGCTTTTTGATTTGCATATCCTATGAGGTTTTGATAAAACAGTCTATATATATTCAAGGTCGTTTTTAGTTGCTGGTTGCTTGCTTTCAAATGCAATTCCCATTTCCTGCATTCATACTCTACTCTTCTCATGGTTGCTGGTTTTGATATTATGTTTGTATATGGATGATTTCCTGCTTTTATTGTATGTCTGCATTTTCCTGTGAGCTTTCCCATTTGGGGTTTTCTTATTTCTATTTTTGCCCCCCCCCCTTATTTTCCCCCTGCCTAGAGAAGTTCCTTTATCATTTGTTGTAATGCTGGGTTGGTGGTGCTGAATTCTCTTACCTTTTGCTTGTCTGTAAAGCTTTTGATTTCTCTGTCAAATCTGAATGAGAGCCGTGCTGTGTAGAGTATTCTTGGTTGTATGTTTTTCCCATTCATCACTTTAAATATATCCTGCCACTCCCTTCTGGCCTGCAGAGTATCAGCTGAAAAATCAGCCGATAACCCTATGGGGATTTCCTTGTGTGTTATTTGTTGCTTTTTCCTTGTTGCTTTTAAGATTTTTTTCTTTGTGTTTAATTTTTGTGAGTTTGATTAATATGTGTCTTGGCATATTCCTCCTTGGGTTTATCCTGTATGGGACTCTCTGCGCTTCCTGGACTTGAGTGACTATTTCCTTTCCTATGTTAGGGAAGTTTTTTACTATAATCTGTTAAAATATTTTCTTAGGCCCTTTCTCGTTTTCTTCTTCTTCTTCTGGGACCCCTATAATTCGAATGTTGTATGTTTAATGTTGTCCCAGAGGTCTCTGAGACTGTCCGCATTTCTTTTTATTGTTTTTTCTTCACTCTCTTCTGTGGCAGTGATTTCCACCATTCTGTCTTCCAGCTCACTTATCCATTCTTTTGCCTCAGTTATTCTGCTATTGATTCCTTCTAGTGTATTTTTCATTTTAGTTATTGTATTGTTCATCTCTGTTTGCTTCTTCTTTAGTTCTTCTAGGTCTTTGTTAAACACTTCTTCTGTCTTCTCTATCTGTGCCTCCAGTCTTTTTCTGAGATCTTAGATCATCTTTACTATCATTATTCTGAATTCTTTTTCAGGTAGATTGCCTATCTCGTCTTCATTTAGTTGTTCTTGTAGGTTTTTACCTTGCTCCTTCATCTGCAATCTATTTCTTTGTCATCTCATTTTGTCTAACTTACTGTGTTTTTGGCCTTCTTTCCACAGGCTGCAGGATCGTAGTTCCTTTTGCTTCTGGTGTCTGTTCCCTAGTGGGTGAGGTTGATCCAGAGGCTTGTGCCATTATCCCCTTGATAGGAGGTTTGACTGCTGTTGTGGTGACCAGAGCCTGCCATGGATATTGAGCAGGCCCTCCCCTTTGCCCTGTGGTTATCACTGCCCTGTCAGGGATGGTGTCTGCTCCCTATTGGTGGAGTAGAGACCCCCAGATCTGTTTCTTAGCTGTGATCCTGATCTGTGGTGCAAGGTAGGTGGGATTGGAGCACTCCTACTGGGAGAGAAGCCACTGAGTATTCCTTCTCTGGAGCTGTTCACCTATGAATGTGCTCTCTTCTATCCCCTTTCACCGTTGTGCAGGCTCACAAAGTCCACCGTTGTTAGCACTGCTCTCAGTCCCACCTTACCTTTGGGTATGCCGGTAATTGGCCCTGGTGACTCTCAGGCTTTGTTTTCACCAGGCCACCAGCGCAGGTCCACTGAGGTCAGGTCCCAGGACTGCAGTAGTCATGCACCTGGACCCACTGTGGGAGCTATGGAGGCAGCTCAAACTCTGGCCTGGCCCAACCACCACATATACCTGTTCACAAAGCCCACAAAACCTGCTAAAGCCAGACCCATCCCAGCTGCAGGAACACTTGTTATCCTTTCAGGTGTTTTGCAGGTGCTGAATTTGGGAAGCCGTTAGAGATGTAACTCCTTGGTGTGCACAGCCGCGAGGAGAGATTTCAGTTCTTCTTCCTTAGTCACGTGGTCCCTGGGGCTCAGCTGTGGTTTCAGCCCCACCTCTGCATGCGTTCCTCCCACCAGAGTCTGCTCCAGAGATTGTCAGAACACACAAGCCTGTCAGGCAGGAAGGAGCTTGTCAGGCAGCGATTGGGGCGAGCAGGTTGCCCAGGCCGGGGGTGGTGGGGAAGAGGCGATGGCAGGGGCGTGTGAGCCAGCCCTGGTGGGAGCCCTCCATAGTGCCTGTGGAGGCAGGGTTTGGCACGTGAGAAGAGAGGCTGCAATACAGCCCCACCTTTTGTGTGTCACTCAACAGTGGCACTTCACTTCTGTGGTGGTCCGGGCTTCCTCTACAAGCATTCCCAGTTACATAGCTCCTCATTTCCATCCCCTCAGGCTGTCTCCTCACAGCAATCAGCAGTCCCCTCCCTGGGTCTGCTCTCCAAACCCCACGTTCCAGCACCCAGCCCCTGTGCACACTGGTGGGCACCCATCTCAGGCTGGGGTGCACAGGGCTGTGGCACGGACCATCTGTGTAGGTCTCACTCTGTCCTGCCTGCCACAGACCAGTTGCTGGGCTCTCCTCCGAGTCCCCAAATCTCCCCTCTGTCCTATCTGATTTCCCTGCCAGCGACGGGTCTTCCCCAGATGCAGGAACCTCTCCTCACCTTCAGCTCCCCACCAGGGGTGCAGGTCCCATCCTGCTTCCTCTCCTCTTCCTTCTCACTTCTTCTTTCTTTTGTCCTATTTGGTTACATGGGGAATCTTTCTTGTCCTTTTAGGTGTCCGAAGTCCTCTGCTAGTGTTCAGCAGGTGCTCTGTGTGAATTGTTCCATTTGTAGATGTATTCTTGATACATTTGTGGGGAGAGATGAACTCCATGTCCTCCAACTCCTCCACCATCTTGGAAAGTCAGCTCTTTCTTTTCCTTCGTGCTGAGTCTAGCTTCACTGGCTCACAGTGAGCTGTGTGCAGAGGCCTCACACCCAGCCCTTCAGACCAGAGTTCCTGGTGTCCAATGCATTGGATTTTATCAAATGATTTTTTCTATTAATTCCTAAGATCCTGTGATGTTTTTCCCTCATTCTCTTAATGTGGTGTATTAAGATGATTTATTTTTTTTATCTTTCTTTGAGGTATGATTGACATATAAAAAGTTGTGCATAAGGCTTCCCTGGTGGCACAGTGGTTGGGAGTCCGCCTGCTGATGCAGGGGACGTGGGTTCGTGCCCCGGTCCGGGAGGATCCTGCATGCCGCGGGGCGGCTGGGCCCGTGGACCGTGGCCACTGGGCCTGCACGTCTGGAGCCTGTGCATCCGGAGCCTGCGCATCCGGAGCCTGTGCTATGCAACGGGAGAGGCCGCGACAGTGAGAGGCCCGCGTACTGCAAAAAAAAGAAAAAAAAATTGTGCATACTTCATATGTACAACTTGATAAGTTTGAAGATAATTATATAGCCATGGAACCATCACCACAATCTGTGCCATAAGCATATCCATCACCTCCAAAAGTTTCTTCCAGCCCTCTTTGTTACTTTTGTGTGTGATAAGAGCACTTAAAATAAGATCTACCCTCTTAGAAAATTTTTCAGTATACAATACAGTGTTGTTCATTATAGGCACTTTGCTGTTCAGTAGGTCTCTAGAATTTATTCATTTTGTATAACAAGCTTTGTATCCTGTGACTAATACCTCTCCATTTCCCCCTCCCTGCAGCCTCTGGAAACCACCATTCTAGTCTCTGTTTCTATGAGATTCACTATTTTATATTCCTCATATAAGTGGTATCGTATAGTATTTGACCTTCTGTGCCTGGCTAATTTCACTTAGCATAATATCCTCCAGGTCCATCCATGTTGTTGCAAGTGACAGGATTTCTTTCTTTTTGAAGGCTGAAAAATATTCTATGGTATGTATATACAACATTTTCTTTATCCATTCATTCATGAATGGACATTTAGGTTGCTTCCATGTCTTGGCTACTATGAATAATGCTGTGATGAACTTGGGAGTACAGATATCTCTTTGAGACCCTGATTTCATTTCCTTTGGACGTGTACACAGAAGTGAGATTGTTGGATTCTATGGCAGTTCTATTTTTAATTTTTTGAAGAAACTCCATACTATTTTCCATAGTGGCTGCACTAATCGACATTTCCATCAACAGTGTACAAGAGTTCCCTTTTCTCCATATCCTCACAAATGTTATCTTTTTTTTAAAATTATAGCCCTCTTAACAGGTGTGAGGTGGTATTTCTTTGTGATTTTGATTTGCATTTCCCTCATGATTAGTGATTTTGAGCACCTTTTCATATTACCTGTTGGCCATTTTTTTTAATTATTGAAATATAGTTGATTTACAATATTGTGTTTGTTTCAGGTGTACAGAAAATGGATTCACTTATATATGTATACTTTTTTCAGATTATTTTTCATAATGGGTTATTATAAGATAATGAATATAATTCCCTGTGCTATACAGTAAATCCTTGTTGCTTATCTATTTTAAGTATGATAGTTTGTACCTGTTAATTCCATACTCCAAATTTGTCCCTCCTTCCCTCCCTCTCCCATTTGGTAAGCATAAGTTTGTATTCTATCTCTGTGAATCTGTTTCTGTTTTGTATATTGATTCATTCCTATTATTTTTTTAGATTCCATATGTAAGTGATATATTTGTCTTTCTCTGTCTTGCTTCACTAAGTATAATATTCTCTAGGTCCATCCATGTTGCTGCAAATGGCAATATTTCATTCTTTTTTTATGGCTGAGTAACATTCTATTGTGTATACATACACACACCCCACATCTTCTTAAGGCAGTTGTCTGTTGATGGGCACTTGGGTTGTTTCTATGTCTTAGCTATTGTAAAGAGTGATGCTATGAACATTAGGGTGCGTGTATCTTTTCTAATTAGAGTTTTCATTTTTTCCCAGATATATATATCCAGGAGTGGGATTGCTGGATCATACGGTAGCTCTATTTTTAGTTTTTTAAGGAAGATTCATACTGTTTTCCATAGTGGCTGTACCAATTTACCTTCCCACCAACAGTGTACAAGGGTTCCCTTTTCTCCACACCCTCTCCAGCATTTATTATTTGCAGACTTTTGATGATAGCCATTCTGACTGGTGTGAGGTGATACTTCATTGTAGTTTTGATTTGCATTTCTCTAATAATTAGCAACGTTGAGCATATTTTCATGTGCCTGTTGGCCATCTGTATGTCTTCTTTGGAGAAATGCCTATTTAGGTCTTCAGCCCATTTTTTTGATTGGGTTGTTTGATCATCTCAATAGACACAGAAAAATCATTTGATGAAATTCAGCATCTATTCATGATAAAAGCTCTCAGCTAAGTGGGTATAGAAGGAACATATCTCAACATAATAAAAGCCATTTATGACAAACCCACAGCCAACATCATACTCGACAGTGAAAAGCTGAAAGACTTCCTGCTAAATTTAGGAACAAAACAAGGACACCTGCCATCACTACTTCTATTCAGCATAGTATTGGAAGTCCTAGCCACAGCAGTCAGACAAGAAAATGAAATAAAATTTATCAAAATTGGAGGGGAAGAAGTAAAATTATCACTACTGCAGATGGCATAATACTCTATATAAAGAACCTTATATTTTCCACACAAAAGCTATTCGAATTAATAAATGAATTCTGCAAGGTAGCAGGATACAAGAATAATATACAGAAATCTGTTGAACATTTCTATATCTTCTTTGGAGAAATGTCTATTCAAATCCTTAGCCCAACTTTTAATTGGGTTATTTGGGGTTTTTTGCTATTGAGTTGTAGAATTTCCTTATATATTTTAGAGATTAAGCTAGTGTCAGATATATCATTTGCAAATATTTTCTCCCATTCCATAAGTTACCTTTTCATTTTGGTAATTGGTTCTTTGCTGTTCAGTAGCTTTTTGGTTTGATGTAATTCCACTTGTGTGTTTTGCTTTTAGTTCCTGTATTCTTTGTTTCATATCTAAAAAAATCATTGCCAAGGCCAGTGTCAAGAAGCTGTCCCCCTGTTTCCTCCTATGAGTTTTACAGTTTCAGGTCTTATGTTTAAGTCTTTAACCCAATTTGAGTTGATTTTTATGTATGGTGTGAGATAAAGGTCCAATTTCATTCTTTTGCATATAGATACCCAGTTTTCTCAACATCATTTATTAAAGAGACTATCCTTTCCCCACTGTATTATTCATGGTACCCATGTCAAGGATCAATTGGCCAGATATGTTTATGTTTACTCTCATCTGTTTTTTCTTTTTCATTGGTCTTTTTGTATTTATGCTAATATAACGTTTTGATTACTGTAGTTTTGTAATATATTTTGAAATCAAGAAGTGTGAATCCTTCATCTTTTTTCTGCTTGCCCAAAATTGATTTGGCTATATTGGAGTCGTTCGTGGTTCCATTTGAATTTTAAGATTGTTTTATCTTTTTTTGTAGGGAAAAAATGCCACTGGTATTTTGATGGGAATGGTATTAAATCTGTAGATCACTTTGGAGAGCATGGACATTTTAACAATATTAATTCTTCCAGTCCATGAACTTAGGATGTCTTTACATTTTTGTGTTTGCTTTCATTTCTTTCCTTTGTGTTTTATAGTTTACAGTGTGCAAGTATTTCACCTCCTTGGGTAAGTTTATTCTGAAATAATTTATTCTTTTTGATACTGTCGTAAATGGAATTGGTTTCTTAATTTTCTTTTTAGATAGTTGATTGTTAGTATAGAGAAATGTAACTGATTTTTTGAGAAATGTGTATTAATTTTGTATCCAGCAACTTTGCTGAATTTATTTTTTAGTTTTAACAGATTGTTTGGGAAGGCAATAGGGTTTTCCACATATAAGATCTTGTCCTCTGCAAACAGAGACAATTCATATCTTCCTTTCCAAATTGGATTATTTCTATTTCTTTTTCTCACCAAATTGCTCTGGCAAGGATGTTCAGTACTGTGCTGAATAGGAATGGTGAGAGTGGGCACTCCTGTCTTGTTTCTGATCATAGAGGCAAAACTTTCAACCATTCACAACTGGGTGTGATGTCAGCTGTGGACCTGTCATATATATACTTTATTGTGGTGAGGTAAGTTTCTTCTATACCTAATTAATTGTTTTACCTTGAAAAGATGTTGAATTTTGTCATATGCTTTTTCTGCATCTATTGAGATAATCATGTGATTTTTATCCTTCATTCTGTTAATGTGGTATATCATATTAATTCATTTGTATATATATTAAACATCCTTGCATCCCAGGGAAAAATCCCACTTGGTCAGGGTCAGGGTGTATGGTCCTTTTAATGTGATGTTGAACTTGGTTTGTTAATGTTTTGTTGAGAATTTTTGCATCCATGTTAATCAGGAATATTGGCCTGTGGTTTCTTTCTCTTTTGATGTCTTTGTCCAGTTTTGCTATTATAGTGATTCTGACCTCATAAAATAAGTTGAGAAGTGTTCTTATTTGTCAAGATTCTTTTGGCTATTCAGGGTCTTTCGTGAATCCATACAAATTTTAAAATTATTTGTTCTAGTTCTATGAAATATGCCATTGGTATTTTGTTAGGGATTGCATTGAATTTGTAGATTGCCTGGGGTAATATGGTTATTTTAAGAATATTAATTCTTCCAATCCATGAACATAGTATATATTTCCTTCTGTTTGTGTCATTTTCAATTTCTTTCATCAGTGTCTTATAGTTTTCCAAGTACAGATGTTTTACCTCCTTAGGTAAGTTTATTCCCAGGTATTTTCTTCTTTTTCATGCAATTGTAAATGGTATTTTTCCTTAATTTCTCTTTCTGATAGTTCATTGTTAGTGTATAGAAATACAACAGAGTTTCTGTATATTAATCTTGTATCCTGCAACTTAACTAAATTCATCAATGAGCTTTAATAGTTTCTTGATGGCATCTTTAGGGTTTTCTATGTATAGTATCATGTCATCTGCAATCAGTGACAGTTTTACTTCTTCTTTTCCAATCTGGATTCCTTTATTTATTTTTCTTGTCTGATTGCTGTGGTTAGGACTTCCAAAACTATGTTGAATAAAAGTGGCAACAGTGGGCATCCGTGTCTTATTACTGATCTTAGAGGAAATGCTTTCAGCTTTTCATCATTGAGTATGATGTTAGCTGTGCGTTTGTCATATATGGCCTTTATTATGTTGAAGTATATTCCCTCTATGCCCACTTTCTGGAGAGTTTTTATCATACATGTATGTTGCATTTTATCAAAAGCTTTTTCTGCATCTATTGAGATGATCATATGGCTTTTATTCCTCAATTTGTTAACATGATGTATCACATTGATTGATTTGCAGATATTGAACCATCCTTGTATCCCAGGGATAAATCTCACTTGATCATGATGTATCATTCTTTTAATATATTGTTGGATTTGGTTTGCTAATATTTTGTTGAGGATTTTTGCATCTATGTTCATCAGTAATATTGAGCTGTAGTTTTTTTAATTATTATTTTATTTACTTATTTTTGGCTTAGTCGGGTCTTAGTTGCAGCATGTGAGATCTTTCATTGTGGCACGTGAGCTCTTCATTTTAGCATGCAGGCTTCTCTGTAGTGGTGCATGGGCTTCTCTCTAGTTGTGGTGCATGGGCTTCTCTCTAGTTGTGGCACATGGGCTCCAGAGTGCATGGGCTCTGTAGTTGTGGTGCACAGACTCCAGAGCACGTGGGCTCTGTAGTTGCGGGCATGGGCTTAGTTGCCCCACAGCCTGTGAGCTCTTAGTTCACAGACAAGGGATCAAACCTGCATCCCCTGCATTGGAATGCAGATTCTTAACCACTGGGCCACGAGGGAAGTCCCTGACCTGTAATTTTTTTGGTGATATCTTTTCCTGGTTTTTGTATTGGGGTGATGCTGGCCTTGTATCAGTAGAATGAGTTTGGAGGCTTTCCTTCCTCTGCAGTTTTTTGGGAATAGTTTGAGAAGGATAGGTGTTAACTTTTCTCTAAATGTTTGATAGAACTCACCTGTGAAGCCATCTGGTCCTGGATTTATGTTTGTTGGGAATTTTTTTTTATTACTGATTTCAGTTTCATTACTGGTAATCAGCCTGTTCATATTTTCTATTTCTTCCTAGTTCAGTCTTGGAAGATTGTATGTTTCTAGGAATTTGTCTGTTTCTCTTATGTTGTCCATTTTATTGGCATATAGTTGTTCATAGTAGTCTCTGTAACTTATTGCAGAGCTGTCTATTTCTACCTTCAATTTGGTCAACTTTTGCTTCATATATTCTGGAGTTCTGTTTTAGGTGTATATGTGTTTATATTGTTTACATCTTGTGATGGATTAAAACTTTTACCAATATATAATGTCTTCATTGTCTCTGGTAACAATTTTTGTCTTAAAGCCTATATTTTCTGATATTAGCATAGCCACCTCAGGTCTCTTTTAATAACTTTGCATGAAATAACCTTTTTCTGTTCTCTCACTTTCAACCTATTTATGTCTTTGGATCTAAGGAAGTCTCTTGTAGACAAAATATAGTTGGATCATGTTTCCTTTCTTTAAAATCCATTTTGCCATGTCTGCCTTTTTATTGGAGAGTTTAATCTATTTGTATTGAATGCAATTACAAATGAAGGACTTAACTTCTACTACTTTGCTTTTTGTTTTCAGTATGTCATATGTTTCTTGTTCTTCACTTCCGCCATTACTGCCTTCTTTATATTTGAACTTTTTCTTGTCTACCATTTTGATTCCTCTCTTATTTACTTTTCTATATATATTTTAGTTATTGTCTTATTGGTTAACTTGGGGATTACAATTAATGTCCTAAATTTATAACAGTCTAGTTTGAATTAATGCTCAGTTTCAATAATATACAAAGTTTCTATTCCTATACAGCTGTAACCCCCCCCTTATGTTGTCATTGTTACAAATTATATCTGTATACCTCATGAGTCCATTAACATATTTTTATAATTTTTTTTCTGTATTTTAAATCAAAATAGGAGTTACAAACCAAAAATATTGTAATACCTTTGTAATGCCTTTCATGTTTACCTATATACTTACTTTCTAGTGTTATTTCATTTCAACATGAAGTGTTCTCTTTAGCATTTCCTGTAGGGCAGATCTACTAACAACAAAAGCTTTTAGTTTCTGTTTATCTGGAAATATCTTAATATCTCCTTTTTTTTTTTTTTTTTTTTTTTTTTGCAGTATGCGGGCCTCTCACTGTTGTGGCCTCTCCCGTTGCGGAGCACAGGCTCCGGACGCGCAGGCTCAGCGGCCATGGCTCACAGGCCCAGCCGCTCCACGGCATGTGGGATCTTCCCGGACCAGGGCACAATCCCATG
The DNA here is from genome assembly GCF_937001465.1 of Orcinus orca. Taxonomy (NCBI): domain Eukaryota; kingdom Metazoa; phylum Chordata; class Mammalia; order Artiodactyla; family Delphinidae; genus Orcinus; species Orcinus orca. The sequence goes on from NC_064580.1 coordinate 89,751,885, forward strand.
TCCCCTGCATCGGCAGGTGGACTCTCAACCACTGCACCACCAGGGAAGCCCTATCTCCTTCTCTTTGAAGTATAGTTTGACACCTTTATAACTTTTGACAGTATTTTCTTTCAGCACTTTAAATATGACTGCCTTCTGGCCTCCATATTTCTTATGAGAAATTGAGTATTTTTCTCATTGAGAATTCCTTCTACTTTGCTGCTACTTTTAAGATTTTCTTTGTCTTTGCATTTTGGCAGTTTAATTATAATATGTCTAGGTGAGGATATCTTTAGTTTTTCCTACTTGGAGTTCATTGAGCTTCTTAAATGTGTAGATTGATGTCAAATGTCAAAATGTGGGAAATTTTCAGCCATTTTTTTCAAATATTATTTCTGTTCCTTTTTCTCTCTTGTTACCTGTGACTCCCACTCTGTGTATGTTGGTGTGCTTCAAGGTCTCCTACAGGCATCTTAGGTTGTGTTCATTTTTTAAAATTCTGTTTACTTTCTTCTCAGACTGAATAATCTCAGTTGAACTATCTTCAAGTTTGCTGATTTTTTTCTTCTGCCTGCTCAAATTTGCTCTTAAAACCTTCTTATGAACTTTTAATTCTGAGTATTGTTCTTTTTGTTCCAGAATTTTTATGTTCCCTTCTTATAATTTCTATCTCTTTATTGATATTCTCTATTTGTTGAGACATCATTCTCTCGATTTCCTTTAGTTCTTTTCTCATAGTTTCCTTTAGCTCTTTGAGCATACTTAAAATAGTTGCTTTAAAGTCTTTGTTTAGTGTGCTGAATTGGGCGATTGGGATTGACATGTATACACTGATGTGTGTAAAATTGATGACTGATAAGATCCTACAGTATAAAAAAACAAACAAACAAAAACAACTAATACTGAACTTTCTTTGGGTTGTTTGTATGGAAATATGTTAATATAAATGTTTCAGACATTAAAAAATAAGTCTTTGGGCTTCCCTGCTGGCGCAGTGGTTGAGAGTCCACCTGCCAATGCAGGGGACACGGGTTCGTGCCCCGGTATGGGAGGATCCCACGTGCCGCGGAGCGGCTGGGCCCGTGAGCCATGGCCACTGAGCCTGCGTGTCCGGAGCCTGTGCTCCGCAACGGGAGAGGCCACAGCTGTGAGAGGCCCGCATACCGCAAAAAAAAAAAAAAAGTAAGTCTTTCTTCAGTAAGTCCAATGTCTTGGCTTACTCAGAGACTGTTTATATTATTTTTTTTTCCTGTAAATGAGCCATACTTTCTTATTTCTTTGTATTCCTCATTTTCTGTTGAAAACTAGATATTTGGAATATCATTACGTGGTAACTCTATAAATCAGGTTCATTCCCCTCTCCAGAGTTTGTTGGTGCACTTTGTTGTGTGTTGTAAGTTTTGTTTGTTTAGTGACTCTTCAAAACTATTTTTAGAAACTGTAGTTTTTAAAAATTTTTGGTCACTAACATCTCTGTTCTGTAATCTTAGTGGCCAACTAGTGATTTTCCAGATACTTTCTTAAATATCTGGGGCCAAAAAAACTTTAAAAGACACTCACCAAGTCCTTACAGATTGGCTGTATTGGGGCACTCTTTCAGTGCTTAGATCTGCAATTTACATTTTGCTTCATCCTTCACTTCCTGCTTGCATGAACCAAAAGATCAGCTGGAGATGAAATCTTAGAATCTTATCAGTATTTTCTGAGTATGCATCTCTCCCTGAACATGTGTGTGGCTTTATAGATTCTCTATTATATGTGGGTGCTTTTAAAAGTACTTATTCTCCCATGTGTCTCCTTTCCAGGCTTTTTGGTCTGTCTGTTGCTTACCCCTTCTGTTATCTCTTGTCCCAGGAGACTGCAGCAGTAGGTCTACCTATAAATGATTTCAAGTGTTGCCTGATTGGCCACTTCTTCCTTGAGAAAGTTCCACATCAGGCAAAAAAAGGCAACTCCTTAGACAGCCCCTCTGGAAACCTCCAGATGGGTCAAATCACAAAAATAAATTTATTTGAGAATAAGTTCTATATTGCCCTCTGGCTCCAGAAAGTTTCACCAGAAACACAGGCAGCCATCCATATGGCTGCCTCTGAGCTACTTAGTGTAGGATGGTAGGTGGTAAGTTAAAATGCCACAACAATTTCTTCCTGAAAGTTAGCAACTTTTTTACTCATTAAATGTTCCCTTGGTTATTATAATTTTTTTATTAGATTACAGTGTTCTAAAACAGTTGATTCTGACAATTTTTGCCACCTTAATTCTTCCTTTGATGGAGGGATAAAGTTTTGAAGTTTCCTGCTCCACCATTTTCAGTGACATCACTACCATGAGAAATTTTACTCTTAAGCCAACTCACACAGAGATTTGAAGTTCTATGTCAAAGTATTTGGGTGGTCTAGTAAATACCATGTAGACAATTCTGAGGTCCCCAAAGCAGAGTGAACCCAGGTACATTGCTCAAACAAATCCCTGGGGAAAACTACATTTTCCTTAGGTCTTAAAGAATTTCCACAGATGAAGCTTCAAATAAAATATGAACCTCACAGTGAAAAATCATCAAACACACATTAGGAAGTTATGTTCAAGGACCAAGTGTTCTAACTTGTCAAAACTCCCAGGAACTTCAGATTTTGGAATTTTAGGATCGTTTTGACAATCAATATGGATAAATTTCAAACAAGAATATATATATAAATTAAAAGTAATGCTATATATTTATAAATAATACGTATGTAGTAATGTATAAACATGCAAATGAGTAATATACACACACTCGGTATAGTGGTTACCTCTGAGGAAGGAGGAAGTAAGAAAGGGGGAAGGATGGGGGTGAGTTCCTGATTGTATCCATAAATGTTATTACCTTAAAAATATATGAAAGAATTATTACATATGTGTCATAGCAAATATATGGTACACATGGTATTTGATATATAATTTTACAACTTTTCTCTACTTTTTTGTAAATTTAAATTTTTCACAATTTATTTTAAGATAATTTTCAGGTGAATTTTCTGAGTGATCTTGTTTTAATATCACTATTTTGAAATTTTAAAATAAATGTATACCCCGTTTCCCCATTTCTCCCACTCCCCACCCTCAGTCTTTGGCAACCACCAAACTGATCTGCATATCAATGAGCTTGGGGTTTTTTTTCCCTTTTAGATTCCACATATAAGAGAGATCATATAGTATTTGTCTTTATCGTTCTGTCTTATTTCACTTAGCATAATGCCCGAGGTCCATCCATTTTATTGTAAATGGCAATATTTCATTATTTTTATGGCTGAATAATAGTCCATTGTGTATATATATTTACCATAATTTTTATTCGTTCATCCACTAATGGACACTTAGGTTGTTTCCATATCTTGGCTATTATAAATAATGCTTCACTGAACATGGGTGGGCATATATCTTTTTGAGTTAGCGTTTTCATTTTCTTCAGATAAATACCCAGACGTGGAATTGCTAGATCATATGGTAGTGCTATTTGTAGTAATTTGAGGAATGTCCATACTATTTTCCATACTGGCTGCACCAACTTACAATTCTACCAACAGTGCACAAGGCTTCCTTTTTCTCCACATCCTCGTCAACATTTCTTATCTCTTGTATTTTTGAGAAAAGCCATTCTAACAGGTGTGAGGTGATGTCTATTGTGGTTTTCATTTACATTTCCCTGATGATTAACGATGTTGAGCATCTTTTCATGTACCTTTTGGCCATCTGTATGTTTGCTTTGGAAAAATGTGTACTCAGATCTTTAAATCAGATTGTTTCATTTTTGGTATTGAATTGTATGTGTTCTTTATGTATCTTGTGTATTAACTCCTTATTGGATATATGATTCGCAAATATTTTCTCTCATTCTGTAGGCTTCCTTTTAATTTTGTTGATGGTTTAATTTGCTGTCTAGAAGCTTTTTGGTTTGATGAAGTCCTATTTGCTTATTTTTGCTTTTGTCTCCCTTGCCTGAGGAGACATATCCAGAAAAATATTGCTAGGATTGATGTCAAAGACCATAACTGCCTATGGCTTTTTCTAGGAGTTTTATGGTTTCAGGTCTTAAATTTGTCTTTAATCCATTTTGAGTTCCTTTTTGTGTATGGTGTAAAATAGTGGTTGTGTTTTATTCTTTTGCATGTGGCTGTCCAGTTTTCCCAACACCTTTCACCATTGTATATTCTTGGCTTGTTTGTCATAAATTAATTGACCATATATGCGTGGGTTTATTTTGGGGCTCTCTATTCTGTTCCATTGATCTATGTGTCTTGTTTTTATGCCAATACCATACTGTTTAAACTACTATAGCTTTGTAATATAGTTTGAAGTCAGGGAGTGTGATGCCTCCAGCTTTGCCCTTCTTTCTCAAGATCCTTTGGCTATTTGGTTTTTGTGGTTCCATACAAATTTTAGGATTATTTGTTTTATTTCTCTGAAAAATGCCATGGGAATTTTGACAGGGCTTTGATTGAATTTGTAGGTTACTTTGGGTAGTATAGACATTTTAACAATATTGATTCTTCCAATTCATGAGTATGGAATGTCTTTCCATTTGTTTGTATCTTCTTCAGTTTCTTTCATTAATGTCTTGTAGTTTCCAATATACAGGTCTTTCATCTACTGGATTAAATTTATTCCTAGGTATTTTGTTCTTTTTGATGCAGTTGTAACTGGGATTTTTTTTTAAATTTCTCTTTCTGATAGTTCATTATTAGTGTGTAGAAATGCAATAGATTTTTGTGTGTTGATTTTTTTATCCTGCCACTTTACTGAATTTATTTGTTCTAACAGTTTTTTGATTGAGTTTTTAGGGTTTTCTATATATAATATTATGTTAAATTCAAATAGTGATAATTTTACTTCTTCCTTTCCAATTTGGATGCCTTTTATTTCTTTTTCTTGCCTAATTGCTCTGGCTAGGACTTCCAATACCGTGTTGAATAGAAGTGGTGAGAGTGCGCATCCTTGTCTTGTTCCTGATCTTAGAGGAAAGGTTTTCAGCTTTTTACCATTATGATGTTAGCTGTGGGCTTGTCATATATGGCATTTATTATGTTGCTGTACATTCCCTCTATACTGACTTTGCTGAGAGTTTTTTACAATAAATGGATGTTGAATTTTGTCAAGTGCTCTCTCTGTGTCTATTAGGGTGATGATATAATTTTTATCCTTCATTTTGTTAATGTGGTATATCACAGTGACTGATTTGCAGATGTTGAACCACTCTGTCATTCCTGGAATAAATCCCTCTTGATCATGGTGTATGATCCTTTTAATGTATTGTTGAATCTGGTTTGCTAATATTTTGTTGAGGATTTTTGCATCTATAGTCATCAGGGATATTGGCCTCTAATTTTCTTTTCTTGTGGTGCCCCGTCAGGTTTTGTTATCAGGAGAATACTGGCCTCAGAACATGAGCTTGGAAGAGTCCCTCCTCGTATTTTTTGGAAATGTTTGAGAAGGACTAGTATTAATTCTTCTTTGAATGTTTGGTAGAATTCACTAGTGAAGCTGTCTGGTCCTAGACTTTTATTTGTTGGGAGGTTTTTGAATACATTTTTCTACAGTTAGCATTAAGAGACAGAACACGTCATATAGAAGGGAAAGAAGGAATGACAGTGACTCAAAATTTTTCAGAATTGATGAAAAATAGAAACCACGTCTTCAGAAATCCCAGTAAATTTAAAGCAACTTAAGAGAAAGATATACATACCTAAACACATCATAGTAAAGTTGTATACGTTAAACTCATACAGAAAATATTAATAGGAGCTACATAAAAATAAATTTCCTTCAAAGAAATACCAATTATACATGCAGCTAATTCTCAATAGCAATAATGAAAGAAACAAAACTGTCAATCTAGAGTGCTTAGAGAATTAGAGGAAAAAGTTACATGATGTTAGGCATTGGAGCTAACTCATAGGTAACAGGAAATATAGGGCATAGAAAACAAGTGAAACAATGTCATAAATATTCAGTGAGACAAATTCTGAATGTAGGACCTTATTTAAAACAATCAGCCCAGGGCTTCCCTGGTGGCGCAGTGGTTGAGAGTCCGCCTGCCGTTGCAGGGAATGAGGGTTCGTGCCCCGGTCCGGGAGGATCCCACATGCCGCGGAGCGGCTGGGCCCGTGAGCCATGGCCGCTGAGCCTGCGCGTCCAGAGCCTGTGCTCTGCAATGGGAGAGGCCACAGCAGTGAGAGGCCCACGTACCGAAAAAAAAAAAAAACAGCCCAGTCTCTTCAAAAGGTCAGTGTCATGAAAAAAGTTCAACAGGACAAACTGTTGTAGATAAATGAGATTTAAGAAATGTAACAGCAACTAATAGAGTATGTGATCCTTGATTGGAACCTGGTTTGTAAAACTGCTGTATACCACATTTTGGAACAACTGGGAAAATTTAAATATGGAGGGGATCAGATACGGGGAATTATAGTTAATCTTATTATAGCAATGATGGTATTTTGATTATGTAGGAGAATGTTCTTATAGTATGAAGATGCATGGTAAATTATTTAGGTTGACATGGTATAATTTACTTTGAAAGGTTTAGACAAAACTGTAAAAGAAAATATTTATTTATTGAACCGAGGTCTGTATATAGGTGTTTATTTTCTTATTCTATCTTTATGTATGTTCTAAATGTTCATTAAAAATTTAATGAAAAGAATGAGGTTGAAATAAAGGCATTTCTGATAAACAATAATAGAGATATTTTCCAAAAGTAAGTTCACAAAAAGAAATTTTAAAATTGTATTTTGGGCAGAAAGGATGATGTTTTGAGATGCAGTAAGAATGAAAAGCAGCAGAAGTGGTAAATATGTGTAAATCTAAAGAAACATTGGCTTAAAAAGAATATCTTGCAAGATGAGAACATAGTAAAGTATTAAATAAATGACAATACAAGATTGTGAGTTGGGAGGAGGTGATTAGAGTTTAAAATGTTTTGAGTTTGGGAGGAACATTAAGAGTTCTTCATTTTATTTTATTTTTTAATAAAAATGTGTAGGGTAACCACTAACATAGTAGAAATCGAGTATGTAACTTTTGAAGTAGCAGATTCTTAAAACATGGAATGAGGAAAAATACTCAAGTCAATTCATAAGACAGAGGGGAGAAAAGTAGATGAGGTTAGAAAGGTAGAAAGCACAAAATAAAACGGAAGATACATTTAAATAGGTCATTTGTTACAAAAATGTAACAAGACTAACACTCAAAGGACAAAGATTTTTCAGACTGGATACAAAAAGAATCTAATCATATCCTGTTTGCAAGAAACATATCTAAAACTAGGGTACAGAATGATTGAAACTAAGAGTATAAAAAATTACATGTCGTGCTAGCTAATCAAAAATTTCTGGTGTAGCTTTATTAAACTCTGAAAAATAGAACTTCATCAAAATGGTAGCTTCAGAGGCTTCCCTGGTGGCGCAGTCGTTGAGAGTCCGCCTGCCGATGCAGGGGACACGGGTTCGTACCCCGGTCCAGGGGGATCCCACGTGCCGCGGAGCGGCTGGGCCCGTGAGCCATGGCCGCTGGGCCTGCGCGTCCGGAGCCTGTGCTCCGCAATGGGAGAGGCCGCAGCAGTGAGAGGACCGCGTACCGCAAAAAAAAAAAAAAAAGGTAACTTCATAATGATAAAATATCTAATTCATCAGGAATGCATAACAATTACATTCTGTAATCACTTAATAACAATTTCAAAATATATAAATAAATATTCAATGAATTACATGGAGAAATAGATATGTCCATCACCATGGTGGAAGATTTAAAGATTTTAAGTGTTAGATTACGGAACAAAAAAAAAACAAGTGACACAGAAGTTTCAACAATACAATAAGCTTAATTTAAAGCATGCATATAAAACACTGCACCTAACAATTGCCAGAATATACATTCTTTAGAACAAAACTAGAACATTTACTGAAACTGACCACACAAAAGTTTACAAATCAAATCTCAACAAATTTCAAAGAGTTGTTCTATAGATTATGTTCTTTGACCATAATACAAAGAAGTTAGAAATCAATAGCAAAATGACAACTAGAAACAACAACAAAAAGTGTTTTGAAATTTAGGCACACTTCAAAATAATCTATGGATTAAAGAGGTCAATATGGAGGTTATAAAATATTTACAACCGAACAGTAATAAACATATTTTACCACAACTTCATTAACGTCTTGGGATCAAATTTGCATTGGGTTGACCCTAACAAACACATTATGTCATTACATCTTCAGGAAAATGTTATGAGATTTTCCATTTTGTAGACAAGGAAACTATCTTCAGGAGGGTGAGATCTAGCCTTGTCAATATACATCACAATATTACTCATATTTTCAGGTTTTTAACTCAATCACTTCTTTCTGGCTACAAAAGTGTTAAACATTTGTTGTAAATTAATTCCAGCAACACAGATGCATACATCCCCTGTGTCTTCTCTCCTTCTACCTCTCTATACAAAATATCTTGGGCTGATTTTTGGATTAACAATACATCTAGTCTATCTTTCCATGCTTTTTCACTTAATATATCATGCCAGTCTATTGCAGTTACAAATCTAATCTCTTCTTTTTAAAGATTGCCTAGTTTTCCATTTGTTTCTGGGTGAGGGACATTGTGCTTCTTTCTGATTTTTACAAACTAGCTACAGTAATCAACTTTCCCCATACAATTTGCAACTTGAGGAGGGAGTATATCTACATGATGTCCTAGACCTAAAACTTTTACCAAAAAGCCTGAAAATCGTATATGATTTATTTCAAATAAATCTTCCAAACATTGTAAATATATTCCTGCCAAAAATGTATTAGTGTCTAGTTCCTCACACCTTTGCAAGCATGGGCTGTTCTTTGTATTTTTAATTTTTGTGGAGTTTGATAGAAAAATTTTTCAGTTAGCAATATAACTTATTTTATATTTTACATTTTAATAATATAACTAATTTTAATGCTCATGTAGCATTCTATCCTATGACTGTGACATGATTGAACCAATTCATATTGTTGACCATCTAGGATGTTTATCATTTTCCCTATAATAAAATATACAACAGTGAACATTGTGGTAGGCTAAAAGTTGCCCCCTGAAAGTTATCCATGTCTTAATTCCTGGAACCTGTGAATGTTATCTTACATGGCAAAAAAAAAAAAAAAAGGTTATTTTGGGATTTGAATAAGGAAATTGAGATGGGGAGATTATCCTGGATTAGTAGAGATGGCTCTAAGTGCAATCAGAATGTCTTTTTAAGAGAGATGCAGAGGGATATTTCACACAAAAGAGGAGAAGACAGACACAGAAGAGGAGAAGGCAATGTGACTATAGAGGCAGAGATTGGGGCATGCCAAGGAATGCTGGCAGCCACCAGATGCTGGAAGAGGCAAGAAAGGGATTGTTCCTGAGAGCCTCTGGCACAGTTCTGCCAACACCTTGATTTTAGCTTGGTTATACTTATTTGGGATTTCTGCCCTCCAGAATTGGGAGAGAATAAATATCTGTTGTTCTCAGCCACCCAGTCTGTGGTAATTTGTTACATGAGCAATAGAAAACTAATACTAACATCCTTTTAGTTATTTTTATTTCTTAAAGTATATTTTTCATATATATCATTTGACTCAACTTACCAAAGAATTAAGAAATTTGCCCTCTTTCTTCTGTCCCCAAATTTATGATTTTAGTAACAGAACCTACAGAACTGTGTATATATGTGTGTATGTATGATTGTGTGTGTGTGTGTGTGTGCACGTGCATGTGTGCGCACATTGCATATCTGGTGATGTCTAAAGAATTTCTCTTTCCCCTTGCAACTTTATTGCTGCCCTGCCCCTGCCATTTCTAAATTCTGGGTTATAACAGATGAATTAAGCTGGTGATTTTCAAAGATGACAATTTTAATTAGTTTTGAACATCCTTTACTGTTTCATTAGGATAAATTTTTATAACTGGAAATGCTGACTTAAATAGAATGTCCCAATTTAATTCAATTTCATAAGTGGCACCAAGAAAACTACCAATTTACAGGACATAAATTGCAATTGAATAATAAGGCATGGGGGAGTGAAGAATGTAGCCATCCTGACATTATTTCACAAAGGATGGGCACTAGTTTTTGTCAAGGACCATCTTTCAGGCTTTAGCCACAGTTAGTTGACTTACTAGTGATTAGTAATTGACAAGAGCTTATGCACAAGTGCCTCCTGAAGCAGCTTTGCAGTAACTCATGAGAAGACCACAGTGCTTGGATTTAACCAACCTAGGTATCCATCTCAGCACCAGGAGGGGGAAGCACAAATCTTAAGGAACATATGAGGATATTTAAAGCAAAATTGAGGCAAGAGGTAGATGGGTCTCCCCAGGGTAAGCAACTGGACATTCATTCCCTGTGGGCTGATACTCCAAGATGAGAATAGCAGGACAATCGAGAGAGGAGGCTGGGCCCTGCCCAGATAGAATATAAGAGACCACATATTTCTCATTCTCGAAGTCAATGAGACCTTCCTGACTAACACAGGGTATGGAGGGATATAGGGAGGTGGATTTGGGGATCAGTCAGAGGGACCGAGAGAAGTAGGTGGCTCTGGAGAAGTAGGGATATTATCAGCCTTAGGAGGAGCTAGGTTTCCCCCCTGAGAGACGGGAGAGCTTAGAAGGGGATCGTCTAAAATGTCAGGAGAGTTCTGGTTCCCCAGGTTTTGAATTACAAGAGCTGTATAGGGCGGGATTTTGGTAAAGGACCGTGAAAGCCTGAATATAGGGAACCCTCAGTCCACTTTCCCATCCTGTGGCAATAAAGACCTAATTGTAGAACAATATTATAATTTAGAGACCCATTTTCAGGCCATTTTTCTCCATTCCCCAACTTATACAAAGGCCAGGCACTGTTACAGTAGAACTTAAGTTTTTCCTTTCTTAGCCCTCTATTTTAAAAAAATTCCATTTCTAGGACTTCCCTGGTGGTGCATTAGTTAGGAGTCTGCCTGCCAATGCAGGGGACACAGGTTCAATACCTGGTCCATGAAGATCCCACATGCCATGGAGCAACTAAGCCCATGTGCCACAACTACTGAGCCTGAGCTCTCGAGCCCATGAGCCACAACTAATGAGCCTGCATGCCACAACTACTGAAGCCTGAATGCCCTAGAACCCACGCACCACAACGACTGAGCCCACGTGCCACAACTACCGAAGCCTGCACATTCTGGGGCCTGTGTGCCACAACTACTGAGCCGACACGCTACAACTGCTGAAGCCTGCGCACCTAGAGCCCATGCTCCACAGGGAAGCCACTGCAATGAGAAGCCCACACACCACAACAAAGAGTAGCCCACGCACAGCAACAAAGACCCAATGCAGGGCCCCCCCAAAAAAAAATTCCAATTCTTAAGGATACACTCCAGAGGTATTCCTTCTAGCTTGGAGGGGGATCCTGCCCTGTTGAGTAACCTACAAGAGAGGTTGTAGTAACCTACAAGAGAGCTTGTTGAGTAACCTACAAGAGAGCGCTCCTAGAAATGGAATCCGGCATCCCAGAAACATTTACCAGGAGGCTTTAACCTGAAGGGGTTCAGGGCATCCCCCAAATTCCCTTTGAACCTGATGGGGTTTCAAGCATCCACTACTCCTCATCGATTTCTGACTAGACGTCTCTGGTCTTCCGTGGTACCTTGCCCAAGGTGTCTCCCCACGTAACCAGGGGAGGACATTTGAACTAATGCAGACCGGTTGCCAGGACTTTCCTTAGGAGAGATCCCATGGCTATAGAGCTTATATCCTATGATGTCTTCCTATGCTGGGGTGTATTCCTCATGACTGAGCATCTACAAAATTTATAATTCGGGCTTCTGGATGGCGGCCAGCCCAATAGGCTGTCCGTAGCAGTGTGTATGCTGCCAAGGCCTGGACTAAAGGGGGTCCGATAGATGCGAAGAAGAACCCTTGGAGAAATTGGAGTTGAGTGCTATGGAAGGTGGCATGGGGTTTAAGGCTTGAAGGGCAGGAGATGGAGAAATTCTCATAGTAAATTTCCGGGTGTTGAGTGAGGTGAGAGACTAGACAGCAGAAGAACCCCAAATCCTTTGTCCTGTCTGGCAGCTAAGATAGAATTGGGAATTGTCTGACAATTTTGTCTGACACAGCAGCACTGGGTTTGGCAGTGGTAGGGCCCAGGAATCATTTAAGAATGATATCCAGGAAATCCTTCCCTAAAAGGGCACAGAGATATGAAGTGAGAAAGAGACCTTCTTGTGTGAGTAAAGTGGGAAGGAAAAGCATAATGGAGTGTTCCATACGGGGCAGTGAGAGAGGGAGAGTGAGAGAAAGAGAGAGAGACCCCTGGGGCTCCTGCACGGTCGGAAATCACATTTCCACCAGGTCCCAAAGGACAGCGTCAGCTGTCACCCAAGCGTTATTTTAATCTGCACAGCCTGGGGAATCCCCCTGCCACCCCCAATGTTGGAGGAAGCCATAACACTGCAGGCAGACAGAGGTTATGCCCTGCAGGTCTTGAAAAGAATGCAAAGCGGAGAGTGAAAGAAAGAAAGCAAGTGCAAAAGTCAGAGCCCTCAAGCCTCAGCTGGGTGAAGCCCACGGTTTACCTTGAAGTCCCAGGTTTCGGCAACAAATATGATCTCTGGTGGCCTCGGCCTTCAGCAGCTTGAAGCAGGGTTTTGGTTCCCACACCGGCAATCCAATCCAGGCCACAATGGCGAAAGTGCCAAACCCTAACCGCTAGACCACTGGTCGGTGACAAGGCCCTGGCCCTTCAGCTTTGCAGAAAAGAATTCCCACAGAGATGGAAAACAGTGACACAGGTAAAGTGTTTATTAGGAGGAAAAAGTGTACAGTATGTGTAGATAGACGCACAGACAGACTCAGAGAGTCATGCCCTCATGGTAGTTTAAATCACTTATATGGGGCATTTCTTCCATGTTTCCTTTGGCCAATCATTTTGATTTGCCTGGTTTAGAGTACGTATTTGGTATATCTCAGGATCCTCCCATGTGTGCACATGCATCTCTCAGCCAAGATGGATTCCACCAAAGAGGCCTATGGGTAGCTTAGCATCACTTGCCTTTTGACCGCCAAGGAGCTTTCTAGTCGGGAAGGTCTCCTTGACTTCAAGGATGAGAAATATGTGGTCCCTTATCTTCTAGCCTCCTCTCTCGATTGTCCTGCTATACTCATCTTGGAGTATCGGTCCACAGGGAACGAATCTCCAATTCCTTACCCTGGGGGGACCCATCTACCTCCTGTCTCAAAATGAGTAAAGACCATGAAGAGATTTGTCACAAAACAAGAAATAAAGATTGCCAAATAAAGTATTAAAAGTATCTTTAAATTCACATGTAATAAAAGAAACATACTGATTTTCATCTATTGGTGAGGTTCACAGTGGTAAGGTTTTTCATTTAAATTATTGAGTACATAAAATTAGAGGAATTTTAATTTTACAGGCATGCCAATACCTTGCTGTAAGGACTGTAATATTGTATGAATTTTAATCAGGAGTAATTTGTGGTAAGTATCAATGAACAGAGGAGGCCCAAACTTTTGGCTTCAGCACTTTCACTTTTAGAAATACCTCATTAGGAAATTAGGTAGACAAGTGTGACAAGATAAAATATGTCTATGGGTTGGTTATCACAGCTTAATACATTAGCCTCTGTTTATTTTTTCATATTAATATTTTAAAAGTGAGTGACAGTTTAGCTTTCTGGTAGCACTAATAAGTGCTATAGGTAGCATCTAAACCACCAATAATGGGGAGCTCTGGGAGCTTTTAAAGGGAAATGCAGATGCTGATGAGAAGGGACAGTGTGTCCACCTAATAAGGCTCATATCCAAATGTTAGATATCAATTGCTTTCCTCCTTTCTGGATAATTTTATAAATGTCACAAGAATTGCCTCACATTCTCTAAACCTAGACTGCATCATACCAAGAAGGCAAAGGGTTAGGTTCTCCTATCAGCTGCTGTCATTAGACTCTGAAAGGGAAGGCAAAAACTGTTAAGAAGAAAGTGTACTCAGAGTGTGTACCCTTCTAGGCAACTGAGGACATTACTTCCATGCGTGAAGAACTGCTATCTAAGAGATTCTGCCCAGGAATTCTCATCTTCTATCAAGTAGTGACACTGTGATTAGCACCATGCAAGGCACTAGGTTAAAGTGACAAAATGCACAGACATAATTTGGTAGTGATCATGAAAACTAGAGTGTACCATGAATTTCACTAGTATCTTTTATTATTTCATTCCTCTTCTAGTGTAATACTACCTTAAACAGACCTTAAATTCAAAATGTGAAATTGAATTTAAAATAGGTGTTTATCATGAAACTGCAATAATTAGATGATTTCATGATAAGTTAAAAATAGAACTATAAAGCAAACCACATGATCATATCAATCGATGCAGAAAAAGAATTTTAAAATATTCAACTCCTTTTCATGACAAAGACACTCAATAAGCTAAAAATAGAAGGAAACTTCCTCAACATAATAAAGGTCATATGTGAAAAGCCTACAACTATCATTGCACTCAGTGGTGAAAGCCTGACAGCTTTTCCTCTAAAATCAGCAACAAGGCAAGGATGCCCACTCTCACCACTTCTATTCAACATAGTATTGGAAGTCCTAGCCAGAGGAATTAGGCAAGAAAAAGAAATAAAAGGCATTCAATTTGGAAAGCAAGAAGTAAAATTCTCTCTGTAGATGGCTTGATCTTATATGTAGAAAATGCTAAAAATTACATACACACAAACACTGATAGAACCAATGAACGAATTCAGCACTATTCACTATAGCCAAGAGGTGGAAGCAACCAAAATGTCCATTGAAGGATGAGTGGATAAACAAAATATGTATATGCATACAATGGAATTTTATTCAGCACTAAAAAGGAAGGAAATCCTGTCACATGCTTCAATATGGAAATAGCCTTAATGACATTATGCTAAGTGAAATTAGCCAGTCACATAAAGACAAATACTATATGATTCCACTTATATGATGTCTCTAAAGTAGTCAAAGCATAGCTGCAGAAAATAGAATAATGGTTTCCATGAGCTAGGGGAAGGGGAAAAGAGGAACTGTTTAATGGGTAGGGTTTCAGGTTTGAAAGATGAAAAAGTTCTGGAGATCTTTTGTACAATAATGTGAATATACTTAACCCTATTCAACTGTACACTGAAAAATGGTTAAGATGTTAAATTTTATGTTATGTGGGTTTTACCATAATAAAAAAAACTCAGTATACCTAAAACAAATAAAGAGATTGAATCAGTAGTCAAAAACCTCCCCCAAATAAAAGTCCTGGACCAGTTACTTTCACCAGTGAATTCTATTACATATTTAATGAAAAATTAACACCAGTCCTTTGCAACTTCTTCCAAAATAACTGAAGAGAAGGGAACACTTCCTAAAACTCTTTCTGTGAGGCCAGCATTACCCTGATACCACAGCCAGATAAAGATACCACAAGAAAATAAAATTACAAACTAATATCCTTTATAACTATAATACCAATATTCTCAACAAAATATTAGCAAAGCAAATCCAACAGCATATTAAAAGGATTATTCAGCATAACCAAATGGGATTTATCCCGGGAATTCAAGGGTGTTTCAACATAAGTAAATCAACCAATGTAATACATCACACTAATATAAATGAAGACAAAATGATCATCTCAATTGATACAGAAAAAGCATTTGACAAAATCCAATACCCTTTCATAATAAAGACACTCAGAAAACTAGGAATAGAGGGAGATTTTCTCAACATGATAACAAGTATTTATGAAAATTCCACAGCTAACATCATACTCAATGGTGAAAGTCTAAAGGATTTTCCCCTAAAATCAAGAATAAGACATGATTGCCCACTTTCATTGCTGCAAGTCAACATTGTACTAGAAATTCTAGCCTGAGCTATTAGACAAGAAAAAGAAAAGACATACAAATTGGAAAGGAAGAGGTAAAACTATCAATATTCACTGCTGATATGATCTTTTTTTTTTTTTTTTTAATGGTACGCGGGCCTCTCACTGTTGTGGCCTCTCCCGTTGCGGAGCACAGGCTCCTGACGCGCAGGCTCAGCGGCCATGGCTCAGGGGCCCAGCCGCTCCGCGGCATGTGGGATCTTCCCAGACCGGGCACGAACCCGTATCCCCTGCATTGGCAGGCGGACTCTCAACCACTGCGCCACCAGGGAAGCCCCTGATATGATCTTTTATACAGAAAATCCCAAATAATCCACAAGAAAGCTATTAGAGCTAACAATCCCAACTCAGCAAAGTTGTAGGGTACAAAACACACTCAAAAAAATCACTTGTGTTTCTATACAGAAGCAATGAACTATCCAAAAAGGAAATTAAGAAAGCAATTCCTTTTACAATAGCATCTAAAATAATTAAATACTTTGTAATAATTTAACCAAGGAGCTGAAAGACTTGCTTGCTGAAAGCTACAAAACATTCCTGAAAGAATTAAAGAAGACCTAAATAAATGGATAGAGAGTCTGTGTTCATGATAGGAAGACATAACATTGTTAAGATGTCAGTGCTTTCCAAAGTGATCTACAGATTCAAAGCAGTAAAAATTCAAAGAGCCTTTTTTTGCAGAAATGTGAAAGCTGATCTTCAGATTCATATGGAATTGGAAGGGGCCTTGAATAGCCATGACTGTCTTGAAAAATAAAAATAAATTGAGGACTCATACTTCCCAACTTTGAAACTTACTACAAAGCTATGGTAATTAAAACAGTATGGAAAGCCCATGTGCAGCAATGAAGACCCAATGCAGCCAAAAATAAATTAAAAAAAAAAACAGTATGGTAGTTGCATAAGGACAGACACATAGACCAATGGAATAGAATAGAGACCCCAGATATAAACGGAAAATCAGTAGTCAATTGGTTTTCTACAAGGGATGCCAAGACCCTTCCATTGAGAAGGGACAGTCTTTTGAATAAATGGTGCAGGGAAACTGGACATCCACATACAGAACAATTAAGTTGGACCCTTATATTACACCATATACAAAAAATAACTCAGAATGAATCCATGACCTAAACTTAAGAGCTAAACCTGTAAAACTCTCAGAAGAAACATTTGAGAAAATTTAATGATACTAGATTTGACAACAATTTCATGGATATGACATCAAACAGCACAGGCAACAACAACAACAAAAATACATAAATTGGACTTCATCAAAATTAAGAACTTTTGTACATCAAAAGACACTATCAAGGAAGTGGATAGACAGCCTACTGAATGGGAGAAAATATTTGGAAATGGTATATCTTAAAAGTGATTCATATCCATAATATATAAAGAACTCCTAAAACTAAACAACAAAAAAGCAAACAACCCAATTTAAAAATGGGCAAAGGACTTAAAACGTGTCTCCAGAGAACATAACAAATGGCCAATAAGCATGTGAAAAAATGTTCAGCATCATTAGTCATGAGTAAAATGCAAATCAAAACCACGAGATACCAGTTTACACCTACTAGGATACCTATAATTTTTTTAAACTAAAGTAGCAAGCATTGGCAAGGATGTGGAGAAACTAGAACACTTGTGCATTGCTGGTGGAATGTAAAATAGCATGGCTGCAGTGGAAAACAGTTTGTCAGCTTCTTACAAGGTTAAACATAGAACTATCATATGACCCAGCAATCCCACACCTGGCTATATACCCAAAATAATTGAAAGCAGTAACTTGAAATATGTATACACCAGTGTTCTACCATTATTATTCACAATAGCCAAAAGGTGGAAACAACCTAAGAGCCCATTGGTGGATGAATGGTTACACAAAATATGGTATATACATAAAATGGAATTTTATTTAACCATAGGAAGGAATGAAATTTTGGTATGTACTAAACCATGGATTGGCCTTGAAGACATTATACTTAGTGAAATATGGCAGACACAGAAGCACAAATATTATAGTATTCCACTTGTGTAAGGTACCTAGAATAGGCATATTTATAGAGACATAAAGTAGAATAGTATTTACCAGGAGCTTAGGGGAGGAGAAAAAGAGGAGTTATTTTTTATTCGGTATAGTGTTTCTGTTGGGAATGATGAAAATGTTTTGGTATAAATAGTAGTGATGATTATACAACATTGTGAATGTATTTAATGCCATTGAATTATACACTTACAAATGACTAAAGTAATAAATATTATGTCATGTATATTTTACCACAATTTGGTAGAGTGGCAACCTATTTGGAGATAAATAACATAAAATACATTACACCACAATAAACTGCAATTAGTTCAAATATTTAAATGCAAATATTGAAACATAAAAGTACCAGGAGAATTTTTTTTACTTAAATTCTTGGTGAGAGAAAATGCCATGGCTGGTTAGATAGAAATCAATGGGGGCATTAAAAAAAAGATTGATAAAGTTAACTGATAATGTTGACATGATTCATAATACCAAAACATTTGCAGGTGAATTAATCTTATATTTAGAAAATCCTAGGAAATCCACTAAGAAACCATTAAAACCAATAAGTTGAGCAAATTCACATAAAATATCAACATACAAAACACAGTTGTATTTTTATACAGTAGTAATGAGCAAACCAATAAAATTTTAAAAACAACTACAATACCATTAAAAAGAATAAAAAACTTAGCAATAAATTTAACCAAAAAAGTGTAAGATTTGTACACTGAAAACCTACAAACGATTGTTGAAAGAAATTAAAGAACTAAAGAAATGGAAGGACATCCTGTGTTCATGGATTGGAAAACTTAGTATTGTTAAGGTACCAATACTGACCAAATTGATCTATGGATTAAATGCAATCCTTACCACATTACAGCTCTGTTTTTTTTCAGGCATTCACAAGCTGTTCCTAAAACTTATGTGTAAGTGCAAGGGATCCAGAATAGCCAAAATAATCTTTAAAAAGAACAAAGTTGGAGGATTTACACTGTGAGATTTCAATACTTATTACAAAGCTACAATAATCAGGATTGTGCAGTACTGACATAGGGTAGACATATATATATATACACAGACACATACACACACACACACACATATCAGTGGAATAGAATTGAGAGTCCAGAAATAAATCTTTATATTTATTGAGTTTTGACAAGGATTCGAGGACCATACAATGGGGTAAGAATTGTCTTTTCAACAAATGATGCTGGCACAACTGGATAGGCACATGCAAAAGAATGAATTTGGATCCCTACCTCACACCATATTTTAAAACTCAAAATTGATCAACGTCCTAAATGTAAGACCTAAAACTATAAAACATAGGTATAAATTTATGTGACCTTGGATTAAGTAGTAGTTTCAAACATATGACATGAAAAGCACAAGCAACAGAAGGAAAAATAGACAAACTGGACATCATCAAAATTAAAAACTTTTGTGCTTCAAAAGGCACAATCAAGATTGTAAATGAAACACCAACCCACAAAATTGGAGAGAATTTTGCAAATCATACATTTGGTAAGGGACTTGGATCTAAAATGTATAAAAAATGGTTCCAACTCAATAATAAAGGTACAAATCAATAATAAAAAGATAATCCAATTTTTAAATGGTCAAAGGACCTGGATAGACGTTTATCCAAAGAAGATATAAAAGTGGCCAATAAGCACATGAAAAGATGCTCAACATCATCAGCCATTAGGAAAATCAAAACCACAGTTAGGTACCATTTCACGCCCACTAGGATGACTATAATACTAAAGACAGATAATAAAAGGTGCTAGAAAGTATAGGGAGATACTGGAATCCTCATACACTGCTGGTGGGAATGTAAAGTGGTGTGGTTGTTTTGGGAAACAGTAACTTCAAAAGGTGACCATACGTTCCATCAATTCTACTCCTGGGTATACATCTAAGAGAAATGAAAACATATGTCCAAACAAAATGTTGAACACAAGTGTTCATAACAGCATTATTCATAATAGTCAATAAGTGGAAACAACCCAAATATACATCGCTGATAAATGGATAAATAAAATGTGGCCTGCTTATATCATGGGATAATTTTCAGCAATAAAACAATGATGTACTGATACATGTTACAAGTGATAAGTGAAAGAAGCTAGTAAGGACCACATATCACATGATTCCATTTATATGAAATGTCCAGAAAAGGCCAATTTACAGAGACAGAAAGCAGATTCGTTGTTGTCTCTGGTTTAGGAATAGGGGCAAGGAGTCTGATAGCTAAGGGCTACAGGGTATATTCTTGGGCTAATGAAAATGTTCCAAAATTGATTTTGATGATGCATTCACAATTCTGAATATATTAAATGCCATTGAATCGTACACTTTAAATTGGTGAATTGTATGGTAAGTAGACTGTATCTCAATAAAGCTGTTGTAAATTACCATAAGCAAGTGAAAAGATAGAATATACTAGAAACACTAGTTAGAACATATATGGCAATCTAACCAAGATTTCCTTCTGTGTAATTTTCAGACACTTAGTCTTGCACTTCCCCATTCCTTTTGAACACAGCTATGGCCATATAACTTGCTTTAATTAGTGGAACATAACAGAAAAATTTTTGTCAGTTCTGGGGGTAAAATTTTAATAGCCACTGTGTGATTTGTCATGATCTGTCTTTTCCTATTCCATGGTAACCAGCAATGTTCCATATAGTGACTGTTCCATCACTTTAATCTTAGTAAGTGTAGCCCCAACCAGCCTGTGTTGGGTATGTAGTATGAACAGAAATACATTTTTGTTGCTTTAAGTTACTGAGATTTGAGGGTCATTTGTTACTGCTACCTTAATGTAGTATGCCCTGATATGCTTCTGCACAATCGTAGAAATACAAATCAAAATAATAGTATTCCATTTTTTACCCAGCATATTGACAAAAATAAAAGTTGGATAAAGCCCAATGCTGACAAGGTGTTTCTGAAACAGACACTTCCATTTATTGTTGGCATAGAATCCCATCTACCAAGCTTGCCACAATTAACAAATTTCCTATACTCATATATTTAGGTTATCTCTATTTTTTCCTATTAAAAACAATTCTGTGTTGAACATTCCTATAGTAAATTTCTGTCACTAAATGGTACATTTCACCTGTGTGTTTTTATTTATTTCAGTCAAGTTATTGTTTTTGCCCTTTTATACCCCACATGATCACCTGGATGAATTCCAGAATACTGAGAACAGATCTTGAAAAACAGATCTGTGGATCGTGTAGCTGTTTGTGTTTGCTGCTGTCTAGACCACTTATCTCAGTTTTTCTGTTTCCTCTATGCCTTCAGTGCACTCCCTCTGTGATATTTTTCTTCTCTACAATCATCCCATAGTTGAAGGGATAGCAGAGGACTGATACACTGGTAGCTAAACTGGCTTGCACATCCTTAACTATTTCTTTAGGGCATACTCCTAGAAGTAGAATTCCTGGTTCAAATAATTTCTGTTAAATAACTCTTAGTTGTAAAATAAAAAATTACTATCACCTTCTGTCACTTCCTTTATGGTGGCGCAAATAACACTTATTCAGTGGTCAATTTGAGTAAGTACTTGAATAAGGAAGAGGAATGAGTTAAAGGGTATACAGAGACTTGGGAAATAGCTGTCAACACATCTTCAAACAGCATAAGTTAAGTCTTCCATCCAAAATTTTGGTTTCAGTTGCAATATATAAAGAGCCTGGAAGTCGTGACTCCCAAAGTCACAACAAGAAAAATCTGAAAACACTGAAAATACCTGGCTTTTCTTGGACCCATCAGATAACTAAGATCATAGACCAAACCACCACTACAAAATCTGGAGAAACAGACAAATTCAGAGTCATAGTTGAGATCTGCTTACCTGTAGTAGAATCCACTGGAACCAAAACTGGTAGGAACACTTAAATGGTAATTTTGATAAATTGCTGGAGGCTGAGTGTGGACCATCAAGGGAGTGAGAAATTCTGTGTGTCACAGTCTTACAGGAGCTTTTGTGGATTTGACCTCCAGGAAAACCACTCAGTTCTCATGATGAAGAGCCAAGAAGTATTCCCTCATGGATACAGCAGGAGGATGGGAAGAGCAAACATTTTGAAATACACTCAGAGCATTCTCCATGACAACTGCCTGCTCTGAATGGGAAAAAACTACTAGAGCCTTATCCCACTAGGGGAAAGGCTTTTTTTTTCAATTCCAGCCCCATCTAGCATTTCTTATCTTGCCTTGAGGGGAAAAAAATGGTAAGAAACACTTGTGAGTTCACAGACTAGAGGAAAATACACAACACTAGCCCCCTATAGACCTCCTGTCTCACCTAAAAAAGAAAAAAACTGAGAAGCACTTGTGAATGTCACAAACCAGGGACAAAGGCTCACTGAAACACTGAGACCAAATAATAGAACCATAGAATGTTTCCCATTCCCCCCACACCTTCCAACCACATCAATAAGGCTCATGTCTAATAAGAGCAGATTAAAGCTGAAGGAAGTGTACATCTCAGACCTTCTTTAAGAAAACGTCTCTACCCCGCATCCTAGGATCTACAGGACTAGGGTCATGGAATTCTGGAGTGAGAAAGAAATTCAGAGTTACCTTCCTGGCAGCTTCAGGCAGCAAGACACATAAATCATCCTTAAATGGTTTTTTGCCTTTCCTATCATGTGTCCAGAGTTGAAGATGATATGCTCTCTTACAATAATAAGTTAATATTTTTCTCTCACAACCTCACTATGCAGTCCATTTCTGACCCATCTCTCTCTTGCTGCAGTATGTCAACTTAAGACTTTATGCAGATAAGGCAGCTGTTGTATATCTAGCTTATAATAACCCTCCAACTACTTACATCTCCCCTCAGCTTTATTTTACTCCTAAAAAATCTCTTCTTTTTTAAACTCTATTCACAGGTCTTTCACATCATTTTAATCAAAATATTTCAGGGTCTTCTATAACATTTCCCAGTTTCATTAGACCACGTTAGAAAATGGAATGCCACTTAACATCCTGATGGCCTCATGTTCAATGGAATAATATTTGGGAAACATGGTTCTGTGATGTTTGCACATTCCTTTCTAAATATTAAGATAAAAGCTAGATGTGATATCCTTGTAAGGGCATCATTTGTATCACATACAGTACCAAGATGCCTCCCCAGCCTCGGCAAGGTCACATTTCTGTTTTAAAAAGTCTCTAGGGAAACCCAAAGACAACAGGAGAAACTAAAACAAGGACAACAGAATATTTAGCCTCTGACACATAGAGCTATAGCAAACAGTATACACAGCCTAACTCCTAGCCAGATAAACATAAAACCTCATGCTAACAGCCTATTTACCTCAGTTTCTTTAACCCATACTGTCTACCTTTTAACAAAAAAATTACAAGGCATACTAAAAGCCAAAAAATCTCACAAAAACAAAACAAATGAACAAAGAAAAAACCGCAGCACACCAGTATCAAGAGACAGAGCAAGCATCAGAAACAGATCCAGATATGGCAGAAATTTTGGAATTAGACCAGGAATTTAAAACAACTATGGTTAATATGCTAAATGCTCTAATGGAAAAAGTGGACAACATGCAAAAACAGATGGTAGTATAAACACAGAGCTATAAACCCTAAGAAAGAATCAAAAAGTAAATGCTAGAAATCAAAAACAGTGTAAAAGAAATGAAGAATGTTTTTGATGGGCTCCTCAATAGACTGAACATGGCTGAGAATAAGTCAATGAGCTTGAAGAAATGTCAGTAGAAACTTCCAAAAGAGAATACAAAGCGATAGAAGAGTGAAAAAGACTGAACAAAATATCCACAAATTGTGGGACAGTTACAAAAGGTGTAACATACATGTAATAGAAATACCACAAAGACAGAAAAGAGAGAAACAGATGAAATATTTGAGTAATGATGGCTGAGAAGTTTCCAAAATTAATGACACACTTCAAACCATAGATCTAGGAAGCTCAGAGAACATGAAGCAGGATAAAACCCAGAATATCTATACCTAGGCTATTATATTCAGATGGGAGAATATCAAAGTCAAAGAGAAAATGTTGAAAAAAACCAGAGAAACCTACCACATTACCTATAGAGGAGCAGGAGCAAGAATTATATCAGATTTCTCTTCAGAGACCATAGAAGCAAGAAGAGAGTGGAGAGAAATGTTTAAAGTGTTGAAGGAAAAAAAATACCAATCTAGAATTCTGTATTCAGGTAAAGTTATTCTTTGAAAGTGAAGGAGAAATAAAGACATTCTCAGTCAAACAAAAATTGAGAGAATTTGTCCCCAGTAGACTTGTCCTGCAGGGGATGTTAAACAAAATTCTTCAGAGAGAAGGAAATGTATATAGATCAAAAATTCATATCTATTGAAAAAAGGAAGAGTGTTAGAGAAGGAATAAATGAAGGTGAAATGAAGTCTTTTTATTCATAGTTGATTTAACAGATTACAGTTTGTTCAAAATAAGCATATCAACAGTGTATGTGGTGACTACAGCTTATAGATAAGTGAAATGAATGACACGTAATGTTATAAGGGATAAGAGGGAGGAATTAGAAATACTCTGTTGTAAAGTACTTGCACTACCTGTGAAACAGTATGGTGTTATTTGAAAGTGGCCTTGAATATTGCAAACTCTAGGGCAACCACTAGAAAAGTAAAATTAGAAGTATCATTTATATGCTAAGAGAAGAGAGAAATGATATCATATAAAATGTACAATTTAAAACAGAGAAGGCAGAAAAAGATAAGACAAAAACAGAAAAAGGGCAACGTATGGAAAACAGTGACAAATATGGTAGGTATTTATCCAGCTGTATCAATGATCATAGATGTCAATGGTTTAACACCAATCAAAAAAGATAGACTGTCAGGGTGGATTAAATAAATAAGATCCAGCTACATGTAGTCTAAAAGAAACCTACTTGAAATATAAAGACACCAATAGATTAAAAATAAAGGGATGGAGAAAGAAATACCATTAAATGAATTTACATTAAACAAGTGAAAGCCAGAGTAGCTCTATTAATTTCAGATAAAACAGGATGCAGAGCATGGAACATTACCAGGAGAAAGGGGGAATTACATACTGATAAGTGGCCCAGTTCTCAAAGAAGACATAACAATCCTTAATGTGTATGCACCTGACAAAAAAGTACAGAAATACATAGGGCAAAAACGGACAGAATTGAAGGAAAAAAGACAAATCCACTATTATAGTGGGAGACTTCAACACCACACTATCAGTAATTGACAGACTCAGAAGGTAGAAAAATCAGTAAAAACAAACTTGAATTGAACAGCACCATCAATCAACAGTACGTAGTTAATATTTATAAATTTTTGTGTATTCTGTTTTGTTCATCCAAAGCAGCAGAATACAGATTCTTCTCAAGCTCACATGGAACATTCAGCAAGATAGACCACATCCTGGGATATAAAACATACCTTAAAATTTTTTAAAGAATAGACATCATTCAAACCATGCTCTCAGATCACAATGAAATTAAACTAAACATTAATTACAGAAGAATAACTGGAAACCCTAAAACACTTGGAGATTAACCAACACACTTCTAAATAGTACGTGGGTCAAAGAACTCTCAAGAGAAATTTTTAAATATTCTAAAAAAAATTGTGAAAATTTATCAAAGTTGTGGGATGTTTAGAGGGAAATTTATAGCATTGAATGAATGTATTAGAAAGGAAAAACAATCTAAAATTAATAACTGAATTTTCCACCTTAGCCACTAGAGAAAGAAGAGCAAATTAAATCCAAAGTAACCAGAAGGAAAGAGATTTTAAAAATTAGAGCAGAAATCAGTGCTATTAAAAACAGGAAATCAGTAGAGGAATTCAATAAAACCAAAAGTTGGCTCTTTGAAAGATTAATAAAATTTATATGCCTCTAGCCAAGTTAACTAAGAAAAGGGAGAAAAGACACAAATTGCTAACACCAGAAATGTTCCCATGGACCTTAAAAGGATAATAATGGAATATTATGAACAACTTTGTCCCAAAACATTGACAACCTAGAAGAATTACAATTTCTTGAAAGACACATCTACCAAAATTGACACAAGGATAAATAGGTACTCTGCATATACCTATAACTATTAAAGAAATTGAATCAATGATTAACCTTACAAAAGAGGAAACACCAGACTCAGGTTCACTGGTGAATTATATCAAACATTTAATGAAGAAATTATACCAACTTTACACAATCACTTAAAGAAAATAGAAGTTGAGGGAATAATTCCCCCCCCCAAATTCTATGAGAACAGCATTAACCTAGTACCCAAACCAAGCACATACATTACAAAAAGGAAAAATTGCAGGCCAGTTTCTTTCATGCACATAGGTATAAAAATCCTCACAAAATGTTAGCCAATAAAACCCAACAATGTATAAAAAGAATTAGACACCACAACCTAGTGGAATTTATTCCAAGTATACAATGCTGGTTCAAATTTTGAAAATCAATTAATGTAATCCATCTCATCAAAGGCTAACAAAGAAAACTATGATCATTTAGAGCAGAAAAAGCATTTGGAAAAATTGAACACCCATTCATGATAAAAAGTGAGAAAACTAGGAATAGAGGAAACTCCTTAAACTTAATGAAGAACATCTACAAAAAAACCTACAGCTAACATCACAAGGCTGAGCAACTAGATGCTTTTCTGCTAAGATTAGGAACAAGGAGAGGATGTCCCCACTCATCATTCCTGTTTAATATCACACAGGATGTCCTAGCTGTTGCAATAAGAGAAGAAAAATAAATAAAAATGTACAGATGGGGAAGGAAGAATTAAAACTACTTGTTCAAAGATGACATGATCATATCTGTAGGAATCTCAAAGAATCAACCAAAAAAACCCTGGAACTAATAAGCAATTATAGCACTGTTGCCAGATACGAGCTTAATATACAAAATTCAAATTTTCTTATATACCAGCATTGAAAAAATGGAATTTGACATTAAAAATAATACCATTTATATTAGCACCAAAAATGAAATATTTAGGCAAAATCTAACAAATTATGTACAATGCTTATATGAGGAAAACTACAAAACACTGATGAAAGAAATCAAAGATCTAAATAAATGTGGAGCTTTTTCATGTGCAAGTATAGGAAAACTCAATATTGTCAAGATGTCAGTTCTTCCCAACTTATAGGTTCCATGCAATCCCAATCAAAATCCCTGCAAGTTATCTTATGGATATCAGCAAACAGATTATAAAGTTTATCTTGAAAGGCAAAAGACCAAGAATAGCAAACATTGAAGGAGAAGAACATCAGAGGACTGACATTACCCAAATTCAATATTTTCCATAAAGCCACAGTAATCCAGACAGTGTGGTACTGGCAAAAGAAAAGACAAATAGATCAATGCAACAAAAGAGAGAGACCAGAAAGAGACCCACACAAATATATTCAACCAGTTGTTGATAGAAGAGCAAAGGTAATTCAATGGAGAAAGGATAATCATTTCAACAGATGATGCTAGAACGACTGGTCGTCTACATGCAAAGAAAATCTAGACTCGTACATTACATCTTTCAGTAATACTAACTTAAAATGAATTATAGACTTACATGTAAAAGGCAAAACTATAAAACTCCTAGAAGACAACATAGTAAAAGATCTAGGTAATTTTGTGTTTGGCAAGGACTTTGTAGATACGACATCAAAAGTGTGATCCAAGAAAGAAAATATTGGTAAGTTGGACTTCATTAAAAATAAACCTTCTCTGCAAAATACTCTATTAATAGAATGAAAAGACAAGTGGAGATTGAGAAGAAAACTTTGCAAAACATCTGATAGAAGACTGGTATCCAAAATATACAAAGAACCCTTAAAATTTAACAATAAGAAAACAGTCAATCTCGTTTTAAAAAAAGGTCAATGATCTGAACAGATAATTGACCAAAAAAGATATACAGATGGCAAATAAGTATATGAAAAGATGCTCAACATTCTATGTCATTATGGAATTGCAAATTAAAACAACAGAATATAGCCAAGTTAAGCTTAATAGACAAAAACAGGTCTGTGTCCATGGTGATTAAGAGGGAAGAGGAGTAGATCATGTGTGTTGCATAGGCAAGGAATATGCTAGTGTGAAAGTTCACGTGCATAAGTATGTAGGAGGTGGGGTGGGGTGAGGGGCAGAGCTGTAGGTATGATATAACACAGCTGCATCTGTATCCTGGGCTTAATGCTTGGGGGTTATTTGGTTCTGAGATTTAGATTTCAGGGGTAAGTCAGGGTTACACAGGTCTGTTGGAGACACAGGGGAGTGGAACCTTGGCCATCAGAATCTATTAGACTGGAATCCATTTTAGAATGAAGTAAATAGTGCCTACCAGTCAGACAGACATAGGTCAGCATCCTTTTAATATTTTACTCTTTTATTTTTCCCTCTGACTTTAAAGATGAAACAACTCATCCGAGCTGGTTTCCTTCCCTGTTACATGAAGGTAACAGATTATTTTGATAGTAGTCCATAATGTCCAATAGTTTTGTGAGCTAATACACATAAAGAGCTTAAAATAGGACTTCTCTCAGTTCAATAAATGTTAATGAGTCGTAGTGTTTGTTCTCTAAATGAATTAACAATAAATTGTCCAACAGGTATTTCAAAATCTCACAGTATAATCTGTCAGCTAGTGGTAGATTCACTCTTCTGTCAGAAAGTATCTTGGAATCAAGATTTCACAATATCCAGAATTGTCAGATAAGCTTGCTGGTATGACTTTGGATAAATCTGTAAATTTTTAGACAAGAAATTAATAAGAATGAAATTACAAATAAATGTCACCTCCACGAGAACAGAGATTTCTTTCTTTTTTGTTTGTGCCTATGACAAAGTACATATTCATATATATTTGTTGAACAAATAAAAGGCACCAGACACTTTCAGATGCGGAAAGAACAGTTCAGAGAGGCAAAGAGATTCATGCACACGCACAGATCCCAGAAGAGCTCAGACTCCCTTCTTCCACCCTGGCATTCACCCAAGAGAGTATACTTTGGAACAAAGAAAATCCACAATTCAGCTAAGGCCATTGAAAGAGCACAGTGAAAGACTTTCCTCTGAAAACTGACATCTGTTGTCTCTAGATATAGTATAGAATCATCTCTAGGTTTTTTCTCTATCACCTAAATATTGTACAGTTATAATAAGTATCTAATAACAAGTAAAAGCTGATATGAAAATTCATGGTAAGAATAAGGTTCCCTTTTCATCCTGGTAAGCATCCATGATATTCAGTAAATAGGGACTCTCTCCAAGACGAACCTCAAAGATGATTGCAAAATCTCTCTTCTTTAGAAAAGAGAGAAGGCGCTTAAGAGGGTGGTTATAGTGGTGAGAGATGAGCGCCCAGATTGATCCTCCCAGGGGCTGAAGCCCAATTCAAGAAAGTGAAGGGGAATGGACTTTATCAGAATGGTGAGTGAATTCGGTTCCCACTGCTGCTGTAACAAATTACCACAATCTTGCTGGCTTAAAAAAACAAAAACAATAAAATATTATCTTACAGTCCTGAAGGTTGGAAATAGGAAAAGGGTCTCTCTGGTCTGAAATAAAGGTGATAGGAGGACTTCATTCTTCCGAGGGGTTCTAGGAAGAATCTGTCTCCTTGCCTTTTCCAACTTCTGGGTCTGCCTGCAGTCCTTGGCCTCTAGCTTCCTTCCATGTTCAAAACTAGTGATATCCCGTCCACTTGTGGCGTCTTTCTCATGCAACTTCACTGTGACACTGACTCTTCTGCCTACCTCTTCCACATTTAAAGTAGCCTTGCCATGGCATTGGCCAAGATACAGAAGTGTAATCTTACTTTACATTCAGCTGATTAGCAATCTTAATTCCATCTGCAACCTTAATTCTCCTTTGCCATGTAACATCACATATTTACAGGTTCAGGAGAACAGGACGTGAACATCTTTGGGGGACCTTTATTCAGCTTACAACAGCGAGGGTGCCATTTAGGTGGGTTTTAAAACGGGCAACAGTGCCAGCAGGTTTGTGCTCAACCACAGGTGTGCTTAACCAGGGTTGCTGTTTGCCCCATGGAGCACAGAAAGGAGGGGCTGGAGACTACAGGAAGGATATAGGAGTGCAGGAATCAGAGGATTCAAGAGCCAGCAGGTTTCTGTCTTAGGGAAGTGGGTGCCTGGTGGGTCGTCCTCCAAGAATGGCTGGGGAAAGTAGACTGGTGTGTATGGCAAGTGTGTGAGATCCCAGTTGGTTCTAATCCCTGCCACATTCCCACCCTGCCAAAGATGATGAGCGCTTGGAGGCAACTGCAGGAGAAGACCTGACAGAACCCGGGGAGAGAAGCCAGGACCGGCCCTACCTGGTGCCTGACACCTGGCTATGGGATGAGAGACAGGGAGGACTGTCTGAGCCGGTGCGTGTCCTGAGAGGGAAAGGCCCTCTTTCCTGGGCAACTGCGGGGGCGGCGAAATGGCAAAGTGTGCTACCGTGCTACCACTGCGACTGAGAAAATGGCAGCGTGGCAGAGAGGATGACGACACTGGCGCAGACAGGTGGTTTGTTTCCTCAGGCCAGAGGTCTATCTAGGGCTGCCTTCCCTTAGAAGAGGGGCAGTGGCTCGGCCTCCACGGGCGCCGCCTCCCACCTTCCTCCCGCCCGCGGCCCCAGAAGGTGGAAAGCAGACCCGGGGAGGGCCGTCCTCACAGCTCCTCTGCCGCTGGCGCCCAGGGAGGATGGCACGCGCGATGGGGGAGGGTAGGGGGGCGGACTCCGATCAGTCCGGTACACACACAGACACACACAGAGACACACACACAACACACACACACACACACACACCCCGGGACGATCTGTATCCATCCGCTGCTCCCTCCAGCGCGGCCCCTCCCTACCCTCCCGACCCCGGCCCCCACTGCCCACCGCCCACTGGCCCCACACGCTGCGGTGCCAGAAGTGTGCGGGATGGGAAGGGTGGTCGCCCGACGGGGGGCGGTGGAGGGCCGGCGTTGCCCCGCCCCTGAGGCCGGGACTCCTCCAGGCCCCGCCCCTTTCTGGGTCGGAACTACGGTGGGTCTGGGAGGGGGCGTCGAGCCCATTCGTGCAGTATCCCTCCGCCCCCTTCCCGACACCCTCGCCGCGAGCGGTTGGTGCCGCAGCCTTCGTAGCCCCTGCCGGGTTTGGCGCAGCCGCGCGGGGGGCTGGACGCCTCTTTGCCATTCTGCCCGCACGGCGAGCGGTGGGAATCCGAGTGAGGAGCTGCGACAGGAGGGGGAGGCCGACCATCGGGACCCTGCGCCTGCGAAGGCAAGTGGGGGTGTCTTGGGGGCGACGAGCGGCTCACACCCTGCCCCGCGGACCCTGACAGCCTGACAAGGGGGAGGCAACCGGGTCGTAGCGGGTCCCTGAGAGAGGTGCGCATCGTTGGGGGACCCCTGGCGCTGAGGGGGCGGCGACCGGCGGGGACCGGTCCTGGGGCGCGAAATCTTGGCCACAGGGTTTCCCTCGGATCCTGGGGAGGCAAACGGCGCGGCCGCTCCCCGGCGGGCTTTCTGGGTGCCCGCGCCCCGCCGTCGACGGTGCCTGTGCCAGGAGAGGGCTGTGGGGGAGGCTGCTGCGGGCGAAATGGCGGAGGGGAGCCGGGTTGGGGGCGTTGGGGAGGCCGCCGGGGGTGGCGGTCGGAGCCGGCTGACAAGCGGGAGGGCGCGGGGGGCCGCCCGCCCGGGCCCTGATTCTGGAAAGGGGTCTGTGGGACCCCGCGTGCCGGGTGCTGTCCCTTCCCACAGGCGCCTCTTTGATGCCAGAATGTCCTGTGTGCGCGGTAGGTCTGGCGATTTCAGGCCACAGGGTGCATCTGTACAGGAAAGGCTTGAGAAAAACTAGGGACAGGAAAACGGCCTATATTTCTGAAGTTGTGTGGGGATGGGGGGTGAGGGTGGGCAGCAGCCAGTGACTGGACACCCGAATTGGGATGGGGTGACTGCGACCAGAGCAGGTCAGGCATCCAGGAATGCCTCTTAAAATTCTCCTGTCCACCCGGTTTCTCCACACTTCCTGGCCTTCCTCCCTCACCTCCATCCAAAATTGGGGGTGGAAAAGATGGACTGGGAGGTGAGGGTGGGACAAATTATAAATACAAGTACCACTGCACAACCTGTTTTCTAGAATATGCGGGCGCCCTTCCCCCAATTTATAATGCGCAAGGCAAAGAATGTGGTGCACCTAGTGGTGAATCCTCAGAATTGGAGAAGGGAGCAATGCGAAAAATATGACGTCAAGAGAAGATGTTTGTTATCTGGAATGCTGAAATAGAGGGCCAAGATAAAATGAGAATATTCTACTAAGAGGACTCTGAATATTGAAAGACAGTATATGGAGTCCTATCCTTGATATTGGTCTGTCCATCAGGCGCTTAGTTGCTACCATGGTCTTCTGATTGTCTTAACCTTTTTATCTTTGGTCCATAGGTCTGCTTTAAGGCTGGTTACTTCTGCAAAGAAGGAAAGAAGGAAAAGACTGCCTTAAATCTCTGGAGGTTTGTGCAAAGTGGGGCAATGCAAGGGGCAGCTACAGAGGAAGATTGACAGGTGTTTTTGATCCAGTTGGGTGTCTTTGATTCACATGTCTTACTCTCTTTCTGATTTGCACACTGCTGCAGAACCCGTTTCTCATTTCCTGCAGGAGTATTAGGACTATTGGGGTAGGTGTGGATTGGGCTGTGAATGGGCGGAGAAGACCTGAGAGCAGGAATCAAGCGACAGGAAACATCAGACAAATTAGACACTTAAACAGAAAGAGATATTTGCATCAGGGATCAGGGTGTCTGCCTGTCAACCAAGCACTCAGACTTAATTTCTCCTGTATGTTTACTTATCCATAGGATGGCCTGCTGTTTGCTTAAGGCTTAACACCACTGGAACAAAGCAAGGAGAGGAAAATTTCACCACAACAGTGCAGGTATG
This sequence comes from Orcinus orca, assembly GCF_937001465.1. Lineage (NCBI taxonomy): Eukaryota > Metazoa > Chordata > Mammalia > Artiodactyla > Delphinidae > Orcinus > Orcinus orca. Next base: position 89,784,820 of record NC_064580.1, read on the forward strand.
AGAATGGGTACAACTTTTGGGTGGGGTAGAGGAGACCAGCACAGGTCCAAGGGTGATTAGGGTCTGGTCTGAGGGCTCCTCAGCCTCTCCCATTGCCAAGATACTTTCCCACCATTTTCTCACCTGTGTTGTAGCAAGCAAAGCAGTGTGACAGCTCTGGGGGTAAAGGGTGTGGGGTGAAATGAGGATAACAGAGAGACTTTCTGATAGCCTAACTCTCCCACGAAGCATTCAAGGTCCAGTCTCTGTGTGTGGGTCTTTGCATGGAGTGACACAGTTGGAAGAGACTCAAAGCCGCACGTCGTTCTCGATTCCTAGATTGATCTTCAGTGGCATCTCTGGTGGTGGTGGAATTGCTGCTAACCACCACCCTCAACAGGTGTGCACCCACCCGGGAACCATCCATCCTCTCCCAGTTTGGTTGTGCTTCTTCTGCACTCTGTCTGTAATATTGGCTGAGACTGGGATTGGAAAGGAGGCTGATTGACTGCTGGACTGGTGATTGACTCTAACTTTTGTTTCCAACTGTATCACCTGAATCATCGAAAGATTAGAGTGTGAAGATAGAAAACTGTGACAGATCTGTGGTAGAGGCTGAGACTGGGATAGTGGTATTTAATCAGGACTCCTCTGTAACTTGTATTATGACTGGGGCTGAGATTGAGCCTGGTGTCCAGGCCAAGCCTGAAAAGAAGCCTGGAGAAGAGGTTGGAGGTGGGGCTGAGAGAGAGAATGAAGTCCCAATGGTGGTCAGACCAAAGGTTAGGACCCAGGCCACACCTGGGGCAAGGCCCAAAACTGAGTCCAAGGCTATGGCTGGGGCAAGGCCCAAAACCGAGTCCAAGGCAATGGTTGGGGCAAGGCCTAAAACAGAGTCCCAGACAATGGCTGGGGCAAGACCCAAAGCTGAGTCGCAGACAATGGCCGGGGCAAGACCCAAAACTGAATCCCAGGCAATGGCAGGGGCAAGACTCAAAACTGAAGCCAGGGCAGTAGGTGGGGCACGTCCTAAGACTGAAGCCAAGGCAATCCCTGGGGCAAGGCCCAAGGATGAAGCCCAGGCTTGGGCCCAGACTGAGTTCGGGGCTGAGGCAATGTCGCAATCAGAGGGCGTGTCTCAGACCAATGCAGTAACCTGGCCACTGGTCAATACTGAGTCTGGGTCAGCTGCTAAACCTATGGCCCTATCTGTGGATAGGGAACTGGTCAATGTAGACACTGAGACCTTTCCTGGCTCCCAGGTTCAGACAGGAATCCAACCCTGGTTTGGATCGGGGGAGGAAACTAATATGGGGTCTTGGTGCTATCCCAGGTCCAGGGCCAGAGAGGAGGCCTCTAATGAGTCTGGATTCTGGTCAGCAGATGAGACCTCTACAATGTCCTCTTTCTGGGCTGGAGAAGAGGCCAGTATCAGATCATGGCCTAGGGAAGAGGCCAATACCAGGTCCAGGCACAGGGCCAAACATCAGCCTAATCCCAGATCCAGGCCCAGATCCAAGCAAGAACCCTATATTGATTCCTGGTCTGGGTCTGAGGAAGAGTCTGGCAACCCATTCTGCTTGTGGGCTGGAGAAAATACCAATAATTTGTTCAGGCCCAGAGTCAGGGATGAGGCAAATATGAGGTCCAAGCTCAGGACAAAGAGAGAGGACTTTTTTGAATCTGAGTCTGAAGACGAGTACTATAAAGAGTCTTGGTTTTTACCTGGAGAAGAAGCCAATAGTAGATTCAGACCCAGAGACAAGGAAGAGTCTAACACTGTCTTGAAGCCCAGGGCCCAGAAAGATGTTAATAACAGTGACAGGGTCAAACAAGAGCCCAGGTTTGAGGAGGAAGTCATTATTGGGTCCTGGTTCTGGGCAGAGAAAGAGGTCAGTATGGAGGCTGGGGCTTCAGCCATTTGTGAATCTGAGCCAGGGGCCGAGGAGGGGGCCATTGGTGGATCCTTGTTCTGGGCGGAGGAAAAGTCCAGTTTGGGTGCTGTGGCCAGAGAAGAGACCAGGCCAGAGTCTGAAGAAGAGGCCATATTTGGGTCCTGGTTCTGGGACAGGGATGAGGCCTGCTTTGACTTAAATCCCCATCCTGTGTACAAGGCTAGCCCCAGGTTCAGAGATACAGCTGAGGAGGGAGTTAATGTATCATCCAGGCCCCAAACCTGGGAAGAGGTCACTGTTGAATTCAAACCTGGTCCTTGTCATGGGATTGGCTTCCCATCCCCAAGCCCCTTTAGAATTCCTGAGGAAGCAGCATCCGTATACTCTGAAATGTTTGAGGGAAAGCCCAAGAATGTGGAAGTTACCCCAGAAGGGGAAGAGCAGGAATCTTTGCTTCAGCCTGATCAGCCTGACCCTGAGTTCCCATTTCAGTATGATCCGTCCTACCGGTCAGTCAGGGAAATTCGAGAACATCTTAGGACCAGGGAGAGTGCAGAGCCAGAGAGTTGGTCCTGCAGCTGCATACAGTGTGAGCTTAAAATTGGTCCTGAAGAGTTTGAAGAACTCCTTCTATTAATGGACAAAATTCGAGATCCTTTCATTCATGAAATATCTAAGATTGCCATGGGTATGAGGACTGCTTCTCAGTTTACCCGTGATTTCATTCGCGATTCAGGAGTTGTCTCACTTATTGAAACTTTGCTCAATTATCCCTCCTCCCGAGTTAGGACAAGTTTTTTGGAAAATATGATTCATATGGCTCCACCTTACCCAAATCTAAACATGATTGAGACATTCATATGTCAAGTGTGTGAGGAAACCCTTGCTCATAGCGTGGGTTCCCCTGAGCAGCTGCTTGGATTAAGGATGCTTAGACACCTCACTACAACTACAGACTATCACACACTCGTTGCCAATTATATGTCTGGGTTTCTCTCCTTATTAACCACAGGCAATGCAAGAACAAAATTTCACGTTCTGAAAATGTTATTGAATTTGTCTGAAAATCCTATGGTGGCAAAAAAACTATTCAGTGCCAAGGCTCTATCGATATTTGTGGGTCTCTTTAACATAGAAGAGACAAATGATAACATTCAAATTGTTATTAAAATGTTTCAGAATATCAGTAGTATTATAAAAAATGGAACAATGTCCTTAATTGATGATGATTTCAGTCTTGAGCCGCTTATTTCTGCATTCCATGAATTTGAGAAGTTAGCTGAGGAACTGCAAGTCCAAATAGACAATCAGAATGATCCTGAGGTGGGACAGCAAAGCTAATATGATTAACCACCTGCCTCTGATCAGCCTTATGTTCCCAAAGAACCCTGAGTAGTGCTTTGGTTTTCAGTCTGGTTTTATTTTGTAACTTATATTTTAATGCTGATGTTAACTTTGTCCAATTCTTGGTTTGAGCTGGATCATTTTGTGGATGCCAAATGACTATTAGTGCTGAAAAAAATTTGTTGATATTTGTCTTGCTGTCCATTGCTGTATTTTTCAGTATTGAGCTTCCAATGAACTGAGCCACCTGTGTAACCTACCCTGCTATTCATTGTTTAAACATATGGTTCTCTATTCAAGTCTGTGTTTTCAATAAAGTTCTGTGTGAAAAGTGGCAGAAGTGACCCTTCTTCAGTTCAAAATCGAGGTGTAGATACAATGTGCACAGTTACAAACATAGACAATGAGTAGTATGACATACATACCTTCATTGGAAAATCCCATTCCTGGATCTTAAGAAGGAAGAGATTACAGTGGGTTGTGGTACTTGAGGAATGCTTCAGAGAAGAGGCACGCACTTAAATTTGGTCACTGAAAAGTAGGATAAGACAACCCATTAGGTCATTCTTGGAAGTGAGCAGTGGCGGTGTAAAGAAAAGTGTGTAATTGGAAAATCTGTTCCAGTAGTATGGATATAACCTGTCTGCCTGAAATAGGTGAGACAAGTTTAATGAGGGATGCAGTTGGAATGAGGCCACTTTGGAGAACTAAGTTGGGCCAGATCTGCACATTTTGCAACACAAAGTACAGGTGTTGCTCAGTGCCACCTGAAGAGTGAAAGAGTACAACAGCACACCAATTAAATGGAGTCAGGAATAAGCTTTCCTTTGTGATCCTAATCCAAGGAAAGTATTAAGGAAATACCATGCAGCTATTAAAAATGTTCTATTTATTGGCATGAAATGACACATGCTTTTATATCTGGTGTAATAGAGAAGACTGTGACATCATCTGTGGAAAATTAGATCCCATTTTAAAAACTGTGTAAATAGACACAATTTCTGTGCAATTTCAATATGACTTTCTAAGAAACTTCATATATTCCATAATCTGGAAGAAAATACACTATGCTAAATAAGTTTTCAGTGACAGACATTGGGGAGATACAAAAATTAATTAGACAAGGATTTTTTTCTTTTAATATGCTTACATCTAGTGCCTCAAGTTGTAGGTGGACATGTTGGAAAGGATACAGTTATGTAAATGAATATATGTTAAAAAGAATTTTTTAGAGATAAACTCATTTAGAAAAGTTGAAAAGGAATGAGACTTCAGAAAGATTAGCTTATGAAATGTTTTAAAGAAAAGTAAAATTACCAAGGTTGCTAAGTTTATACTAGTCTCTTGTACAAAGATGGCAACCTTTTTACATGACTGTTGCATTTGAAAGATCATCACGTTTCCTTTTGGAGTGACAGCAAAGTTCCAGAAGTAGATAGTGGTAATGATTGCACAGCATTGTGCATGTACTTAATGCCACTGAATTGTACACTTTAAAATGGTTAAAATGGTAAGCTTTGTGTTATGTGTGTTTTCCACAGTAATAAGTAAAAACATCATACCATACCTTAAGACAAGAATTGCGGAAGTCAGGGATAGAGTTGGTTTGGAGAGGGAATACAGGCTTATGGGAAATATCATATGTTTTATTATTTTTAGACATGGTGAAATGTTATTTCTGTTTTGTCTGAGGATGTTAATTTTTGAAAAGGTAAAATTATGATTTGTAAATTAGAAATGAACACATGGAAGTTTTTTTTCAACACAACAACTGCTAAGATTATGAGAATGGTTGAAGGAGATGTGTATATACAATATACACAATAATATAAACAAAACATGTATATTAAATTTCATACACACATAGAAAATTAATAAATGTTAGTATAACATTGCTGGATCAAGTACAAAACTGATTGATATCTTAAGGGCGATAAATTGAAACCATTTATGTTATCTGTTCCACTGGACATAAATCATTTCCATAGCTATTGGACAAAATACCTACAAGTTAACATAAGTCTCTTAGGGTTGAAAACTTGCTCTATCAACAGAAAGTGAAGCCCAGCACTGCACTGAACAAGTATCCAGTAACCTATGTTGTCTTTTCCCAATTTTTGTATAATTTTTCTGACAGTGCAACCTGCTTTCCCCACCACCACCCGATTCTAGGCTGCAAGGTTTATGGAAGTAGGGCAAAGTGGCAGTTTTGCTTCCATTCACAAACCACAAGTGCTAACAGAGATCGTCCTGGTGGTGGAAATTGGAGATTGAATGTTTGTTTTGGCTATCAGTATTTTTCAAGACAGATCCTGTGTGTGTTTTAATACGTCACCCGAGTTTTGCACAGAATACTGAAAGTCAGTTGGTCTCCAAACTCCTCATGGGGTGTTCCTCGCCAGCCTGTGCTCCTACAGAGCAAGGCCCAGGCTTAGGGCTGGAAGCTTTGGCTCCGAATCCAGCCTTCCTTTCAGCTCTCTATCTTCACCCCATCAGGAGTTTCAGATTGTTCTAGCAAGCAGCTCAACCCCAGAGGCACAAGACTGTGCCCTGCGTGCTGCGTGGCTGCGGCGGACTTGCCGACTGCGCGGTCACGTGGGGCTAACTGTGGGTCACGTGACCGCACTCTCACTTAGACCGGCGTGGAGGTGTGTCGCACTGAAAAGGGATGGGAAAGACTTGCACCTGACGCTTGACAGACGGCAGTGAGAGGAGTGGTCGGACGTGATGGTGGATGCGTGGGTGAGTGTCTCTCCATGCTGCATTAGCCTGAAAGCTAATCCCTCAGGCGCCCAGAATTATGGCCTTTGTTGGCTGAGGACACAATCCCTCAGCCAATCGCGAGCGTCTTAGCCAGGGTCTGTTTTTGTCCAGGAGCTGAAGAGGCAGGAAGTCATCCTGCGGGAGGCATACGTGGAGGGAAGCATCGGCCGCTGCTAGAGGAGGTGGGCTCGACGCCGGATATTGGCATCCGTGGGAGGTGGTGGTGGAGACTAGGTCCGGGTAGAGGAAGTGTCTCGGAGCCTCGCGCTCCCTCCTGCCTTCTGCAAGCCCCTACCCCACCCTCATCTCCCCGCCCAGCGCTGCGTGACTCTGTTTCTCTGTGTGGGTGGGAGAGGTGGACACGTGGAAGCAGTTGGCTTCAGGGGAGCCCAGAGAGAGGAAATGGTGAAGTGACAATTTGTGAACACCGGTGGCCCTGGATCAGGAAACGCAGGTGTGAGGATACGAACTGTGAGCTACACTCCCTTCCTCCCACCTAGCTGGCACTCATTCTCTACTGTTTGTCTTTTCCAGATTGTGAGACAAGCTCATAATTGGGGGAGGGGGGAGATCCAAGGCTCCAGCTGCCTGGAGATGCAAGAGAGGAATGAACCCCAATCTGGGCAGCTCTGGGGAATGGGAGCTAACAGACTCAGGAGGAGGGAATCTGGATGCTTTGGGCCCTTCACATAGGATTTCTCTTTGGGATACTGCCAAGCTTCTCAACTCCCAAGATGATACCTGGACCTGAGCTCCAGGCAGCAGCTCCCTCCCATCTAGGAACTCAAAAGCTGATACTCCATCTAGGCTCCCTCCTGCTACTGTGCTGGGCCTCAGAATAGGGTTTTTCTGGGAACCATCTATGGAAACTGTTTTATGGATGGTCTCATGTGTCCGCTCTGCAGACACTTCGCTCTCTTCCTTGTGTTTTGCTCTCTGTCCACTTCTTAGGGCTTGTTCCTTTGGTCTTATCCTAGGTAGCAGCCTTTGGTAAGTCCTTGTCCTCTTTCTAACTGAATTATCCCCACTCCCCCTACCCACCTCTCTCTCCCTACCCTGGCATCCACTGGATACCAAGGCAGTTTAAGAAAGTGCCACTAGGAAGTAATGAATTTTCCTAAGCCCACTCATATCCTTATTTTTATACTCACTATAGAGTTGAAACTATGCAGTAATACTACTTCAGGCCCTCCTGTTTATATATATATGTTTTTTTTTTTTTTTTTTTTTTTTTTGCGGTACGCGGGCCTCTCACTGTTGTGGCCTCTCCCGTTGTGGAGCACAGGCTCTGGACGCGCAGGCTCAGCGGCCATGGCTCACGGGCCTAGCCGCTCCGAGGCATGTGGGATCTTCCTGGACCAGGGCACAAACCTGTGTCCCCTGCATCGGCAGGCGGACTCTCAACCACTGCGCCACCAGGAAAGCCCCTTCCTGTGGGCATGTGGGTAAAATTAGAGATTGAGGCCTTAGGACTACCTCCTCCTCTCTTACCCCCTGCCTCCTTTGTATTATCCTCCTCCCTCCACTCTCCAGAATTCTGGTAATATAAGTATCAGGACCAATGTTTAGGTTGTGGCCTTTCCCCTCAAGTTTTGTTGTCTTGTCTGTGCTGTTTTAGAGTTTGACAAACACCTCAAACATCATGTGGTATAAGAAAAAATATATCTAACCTTTGTCCTTGGTTCCTGGCACAGGGCCTGAAAAAACCTTGGAATTTCTTGAGCCCTGGGAGTATCTTTGTTATGCTAATGAACGGACTGTGGTGGGTCCCTAGTTAGCTTCTGGTTGTGAGGATGTGATCTGGTCACTAGAAGGACCAACCACGTGATTAGAGTTGGAGCTTTAGGCCAGCAGGAACTCCAGGGAAGGAAGGAGGGCTGGATTTGGGGTTCGATCACATGAACAGTCCTGCCTATGTAATGAAACCCCAGTGAAAACTTCCTGGTTGGTGAGCACACTGATATCCAGGGAGGGTGATGTTGCCCTGAATCCATGTGAAGAGGACATGGAATCTGTATATCTCAGACCCTTCAAGACCTTGTCCTATGTATATCCTTTCTTTTTTTTTTTTTTGCCATACACGGGCCTCTCACTGTTGTGGCCTCTCCCGTTGCGGAGCACAGGCTCCAGACGCGCAGGCTCAGCGGCCATGGCTCACGGGCCCAGCCGCTCCGCGGCATGTGGGATCTTCCCGGACCGGGGCACGAACCCGTATCCCCTGCATCGGCAGGTGGACTCTCAACCACTGCGCCACCAGGGAAGCCCTATCCTTTCTAATAAAACTATAATTCTACATATAGCACTTTTAGTGCTTTTATCAAACTTAGAGCAAACTTGCTTTTATCAAACTTATAGCACTTTTATCAAAACTGAGGGGGTCGTGGGAACCCCTGAATTTATAACTGGTCAGTCAGAAGTATGGGTGGTCCCCCAAGTCTTGCAACTGACACCTGATCTCAAGTGGGGGCAGTATTATTGGGGACTGCACCCTTAAACCTGTGGAGTCTGATGCTAACTCCAGGTAGTTGGTGTCAAAGAACTGATGTCAGAATAATAGTGTCACACATCCTTATTTTTAGCAGCCACCCCTAGATTAATATCTGTAAACTGACCTTTGATCCTATGCATCATGCATAAGCAAGTTAAAATAAAGGAGGCAGAGCCTACCAGTGTATTATGGGTGAAAAAAGCAGCATATGTTTTTGTGGCATGCGTCTACAATTTAGATGATTTTTAAAGTTCTCTCTATATTTTTTCCTTATCAGAGTTCCCTCAGCCTGTATTTCCTGTTGGGGGTACTGCATTTATATTTGGGGAACTTCACACTGCAGTCTGGAGAGATACCTCTAAGTCCCACATGCATCCCAGGGCAGATGCTTAACTAACTCACGCCTGTGGGTTTTTTCAGTCTCAGCCAAAGCACTGGGTAAGTGTGTGTGGGGTGTCCATGCATGAAGATGATTATCTCTGTTCTGATCACTCCTTGAGTAGCACTTGTAAGGGCCAAGATCATCCCTCAGTTTTTTCCTGGGAGTGTAGTTGAAGTAAATACCTCAACACTCATATAGCCCTTTTGTTTCTGCCCCCTTTCGGGATAAATATTATGGGCTATCTCATGTAATAAATATCAGGGCCTGTTCAGATGTCATTTGACCTACAATGTTGCTGCCTGGGGATAAAATTAGAGTGAATTTGTCATCTGTCCAATCATGAATGAAAGAAGGGTATCTTACAGCACAGCTGACCCTCTACTCTGCCCCCAATTTCAAAAAAGCAGCCTTCAGTGGGATCTCGTCTATAAAATACTACCAGGTCCCCAATGGAGGGTTTCAAGTCCCTGTACTTTCCCATACAATTCTACCTTTCCATCTCCATTTCTAACACATTCTTCCAAGTCAGGGCCAGGACCAGAATGAGATAAAGATACAATTTAAGGAGGCACTCACTCGTGCCTCACCCAGTCCATGCCCTGCTCCACTTTGCCTGCACTCAAGCCACATGGGACTATCTGCTATTTTCCAACCCAACTATACTCTGTGCTTTACTACTTTTGTGCATTTCCCCAGGCTTTTCCCTCAATCTTCAATGCCCTCATGCCCTTTCTCTGCCTGTAGGAAACACAGTCATCCTTTTAGGCTCAGCTCAAATGCTAGGGCCTGTTTGAAGTCTTTCTGATACTCTCACCCTTACTCTTTGCCCCTTGGTAGAAAGTAATGCCTCCATCCTATGTACGTACACAGTATTTTATTCACCCCTATTTTAGCATTTGTTTCTTTGTATCATGCACTGGAGCGTTTTTTATGAATAAGAGAACTAGTGTTGAGGGCCAGGTAGCATAGAGGAAGAAACTTGGACTCTGAAAGTGTGAATCAGACCCCAGTCAGTCTGACCTCAATGCCTGAGCCTTTTACTACTTTTCATAGTACAGTCGTCCTTCTGTATCCAGGGGGGATTGGTTCCAGGACCATCCAGAGATACAAAAATCCACAGATGCTCAAGTCCCTTATATAAAATGGCATATTATTTGCACATAACCTGTGCGCATCTCCCCATATACTTTATTTTATTATTATTATTTTTAAACATCTTTATTTTATTTTTTTTGGCTGCACTGGGTCTTCCTTGCAGCACACAGGCTCTTGGTTGCGGCACATGGGCTTGTCTCTGGTTGTGATGCTTGGGCTTAGTTGCCTGGTAACATGTGGGATCTTAGTTCCCCGACCAGGGATCGAACCTGCGTCCCCTGCATTGGAAGGCAGACCCTTAACCACTGGACCACCAGGGAAGTCCCCTCCCCATATACTTCAAGTCATCTCTAGATTACTTACAATACCTAATACAATGTAAATTCTGCGTGAATGTTGTAAATACAATGCCAATGCTACATAAATAGTTGCCAGTGTGTGTCAAATTAAAGTTTTGATTTCTGGAACTTTCTGGAGTTCTTTGATTCAAATATTTTTGATCCCTAGTTGGTTGAATCTGTGGATGCGGAACCCGGGATATGGAAGGGTGACTGTACTTATTGTTAATATCAAGATTTAATGAGTGCTTTATAAGTGCCAGATACTCTTCTAAGGGTTCTAAATATATTAACTTATTTAATCCTCAAAACAACTGTATAGAGTAGATGCTGTTATTGTCTCTGTTCTACACATGAGGAAGCTGAGGCACAGACTCGTAACTTGGCAAGCTCAGTTAGCAGAGCTTGATTTGATTAGCGGAGGAGCTGAGATTCAAACCTTTGTAGTTTGAATCTGGAGCTGGCATGTGTTGCCACTACACTACATCTATTGGGTTGGCCAAAAAGTTCGTTCAAACTTTTTTGCCAGCCCAATATATCCCTCTAGTGCTAATTATCACTAAAAGCTGCCATCATCACCATGACTATCTTCATCATCAGATTTTCTCCTCCTTACAGCTTGTAGCAAAGTACTTTATTCATCATAAAGAAACTTGAACCTGAGTGTTGCTAGACTCCCTGCCCCTTGTCCCCTTCTACCTGTGAATCAGCATACTCCGGATTTTCCTTCCTTCCCAACTTAATGGGCCATCATTTTTACTACTCACCTACCTCATCCTCTAGCGCCTGGCTCCACTGTCCTGGCAAAATCTCAGCTCTTGATAAATCCCAAATATCCACCTCCTTCTATACCTGTGTTGCTTAGTACAGTGCACCTGGGGAAAGTTAACCAAAACTTTCTGGCTCTTGACACTATGAATTTATCTTTCTCTACCTCAGTACAGTCCTCAGGATAGAAAGCAGATAACCTTTGATATCTTTACACTATGGATATTTCACATGGGTGCACTTCCACACAATGACTCTCTGAATTGAAACTAGGCTTATCTATAAGCTCACGTATTTAATGTACCTCTGAACCCCCTAGATAAGTAAGGTTTAGGTTTTCTGCCTGAAGCCTTCCTTTTCAATCTAAAACAGAAGCCAATCACAGTTGTCAGACCTCTAGCAATCATTAGGCAAGATGTTCAGAATCTACAGTTTTCCTTTCATGTGGAAACATGAGTTCTGCCACTGGTTTTAAGAGGTAGGGCTTACTGACAGACAAAAGTCAGGAACTATTACTCACTGAAGCATTGTTTTGTGCCTGAGCATACATAACATTTAGGATTGTTCCACATAACAAGGAATTCAACTAAAACTAACTTTATAAGGAAATTTATTATCCACAGATCAGAAGTACTGAGGCAGAGAAGTCTTGGTGATTGTTTGATTCAGCTAAGGACTCAGCTTTTATCCATTTCTTTCTTCTGCCATTTATAATATCAACTTCCATCCTAAGGCTGGAAACTTGATGGCTGCAAGGAGTCAAGCAACTTTCAAAGGAAGAAAAGGAGATACCTTTACTGATGGCTTTGTCTTATGAGTGAGGACACTTTCCTCAGAAATCCTTCTGCAATCTTCTCTTCTTCATGTCTCATTTGAGCAGAGTTACATCACCAGCCATTCCTGAACCAGAGTACCAAGGGGATGCATTATCCTTAGACCAAGCAGACTCACCTCTGGAATTTGGATCAGCCTCCCTGTGGCACATCACCACAAGGAGGAGGGAGCATACTTATGTAAAAGTGATGTTCTTTTAGTAAAGGGTTATGTTAAGCAACACAGAATATACAAAGCACCAAGGTTGCAGTAAGAAAGAGCACAGCGGTGATGTCTTAGCAATCATGACCTCTAAAAGCCACCGTGGAGATCGCATCTACTCTTTTTTTTTTTAACATCTTTATTGGAGTATAATTGCTTTACAATGGTGTGTTAGTTTCTGCTTTCTAACAAAGTGAATCAGTTATACATATAAATATGTCCCCATATCTCTTCCCTCTTGCGTCTCCCTCACTCCCACCCTCCCCATCGCACCCCTCTAGGTGGTCACCAGGCACCGAGCTGATCTCCCTGTGCTATGCAGCTGCTTCCCACTAGCTATCTATTTTATGTTTGTAGTGTATATATGTCCATGCCACTCTCTCACTTCGTCCCAGCTTACACTTCCCCCTCCCCATATCCTCAGGTCCATTCTCTAGTAGGTCTGCGTCTTTATTCCCGTCTTGCCCCTAGGTTCTTCATGACCTTTTTTTTTTTTTAGATTCCATATATATGTGTTAGCATACGGTATTTGGTTTCCTCTTTCTGACTTACTTCATCTACTCTTACTGCTTTCCCCAGCCCACCCCATAATATGACTAGATCACAATTTTAATAGGAACTAGAAAGACCTGACACTTGCAGATATTTCAGAATATCAGATAGTTTCTCAGTTAGTGTGTACAAGAATCCTGTGAAGTAGTTATTACCAATCCCCTTTGAGGGATGACTTAACTGAGTTATAAAAACATTATGTACCTTTTCCAAAATGACACAAATAGTTAGTGGTAAAATCTCTATTTAAACTTTGGACTGCCTGGCTCTGAAGTCTGGCTAAGTCCCAGAGTAGAGCCCAGGGGAGAAAGTCAGAGAAACGGGTCTCTGAGAGAGGTGCGCATCGCTAGAGCCCAGGGGAGAAAATCCCATGCAGCCTCCTTTTAGAAAGTGCTTCCAGCGATCAGAAACTGGTAACTCTAGTCTAAGCAAGCACCTAGTAGTATAGTGCACTGCCGCTTCATGGTGGTGGTGGTGGTAACAGAGATGACTTTTCTACTGGGGTTAAGTCACAGTTGCTCAGACCTCACCACCAGGAACTTTGATTCAGGAAGTCTGAATTCCAATCTGCACTCCACGTTAAGAATTTGGGGGCTGAGATGCCAGGTTCAGGGAGTCACGTAAATTTTCTATACCTGGGAGGGAAAAGAGCAGATATTTATGGAGCAGCTAGGCTTTCAAGGGCAACTTTATTCCCAGATCTGAAGTTCAGCTGAAAAGAAGAGGATGAAAGCTGTGTTCATTCGTCTTTAGTTATTCTGTTAAAATCCATAGGACACACTTCCAGTTTCAGTTCTGACATATAAAGAGCTTGGAAGTCATTGTTCCTGTACTTACAAGAAAAAAAGCTGAACAAACTGAGAATCAATGACTTATCTTAGACCCATCAGAGAACTGAGGTCACAGGGCAAATGACCACCCCAAATTCTGGAGAAAAGACATCCAGAGAGTCACAGCCTATATCTCTTTACATAGAGCAGAAACTGCTAGAGACATAAACAGGTAAGAACACTTAAGTGGGAATTTTGACAAATTGATAGAGACTGAGGGTGGAATAGCAGGAGAGTGAGAAACCCCTAGGGACCTGCAGTCTTAGCAGTGTTGTGGGCTTTACCTCCAGGAACTCCAGCAGGTTCTCATAGTGAATATTCCAGAAAGATCTCCTCAGGGCTCTGGCAGTGGGAGGGGAAGTGTACACTCAATAAATACACCCCCGGGCTTCCCTGGTGGCGCAGTGGTTGAGAGTCCGCCTGCCGATGCAGGGGACGCGGGTTAGTGCCCCGGTCTGGGAAGATCCCACATGCCGCGGAACGGCTGAGCACGTGAGCCATGGCCGCTGAGCCTGCGCGTCCGGAGCCTGTGCTCCGCAACGGGAGAGGCCACAACAGTGAGAGGCCCGCGTACAGCAAAAAAAAAAAAAAAAAAAAAAGATAAATAAATACACCCCCGAGTCTTCTCCATAACAAAGGCCTAATCTCCAGCGGAAAAGACTTTCCCAGAGCCTTATCCCAGCTGAGGGAAAGGCATTCCTCCTATCCAGCACACTCTAGCCTTCCATTCTCCTGTAAAGGGGAGAAAGATGCTAAAGAAACACTTGTGAAGGTCACAGTCTAGAGACAGGCCCACAAAAGACTGGAATTTAACCAGAAGATTATATAACACTTCCTCTCCTCTACATGCTAACAGGCCTCCAGTGTAGTAACAATGGAGTGCAGCTGACAGAGTTGCAAGATGCAGACTCTCTCTGCAAGATGTAATTAGGGAAACACAAAGTTAAGAGGAGAGACAAAAATAAAGACGCTAGAGGAATTTGAAGACTGACACCTGCAGCTACAGCAAACATTACACACAGCCCAACTGCTAACCAGCTTAACATAAAGCTTCTCACTGAAGGTCTATTTACCTCAGTTCCTATTACCCAACACATCATATCCAGCTTGCAACACAAAATTATAACACATAATAAAGGCAAGAAAAAGCATTATTTAAGGACACAAATCATCAGAACCAGGCTCAGATATAATGCAGATTTTGGAATTAAAAATAAGAATAATTTATTTGTTAATAGCCCTAATAGATAAACTAGACTGGTGTGTATGGCAAGTGTGTGAGATCCCAGTTGGTTCTAATCCCTGCCACATTCCCACCCTGCCAAAGATGATGAGCACTTGAAGGCAACTGCAAGAGAAGACCTGACAGAACCCGGGAAGAGAAGCCAGGACCGGCCCTACCTGGCTATGGGATGAGAGACAGGGAGGACTGTCTGAGCCGGTGCGTGTCCTGAGAGGGAAAGGCCCTCTTTCCTGGGCAACTGCGGGGGCGACGAAATGGCAAAGTGTGCTACCGTGCTACCACTGCGACTGAGAAAATGGCAGTGTGGCAGAGAGGATGACGACACTGGCGCAGACAGGTGGTTTGTTTCCTCAGGCCAGAGGTCTGTCTAGGGCTGCCTTCCCTTAGAAGAGGGGCAGTGGCTCGGCCTCCACGGGCGCCGCCTCCCACCTTCCTCCCGCCCGCGGCCCCAGAAGGTGTAAAACAAACCCGGGGAGGGCCGTCCTCACAGCTCCTCTGCCACTGGCGCCCAGGGAGGATGGCGCGCGCGATGGGGGAGGGTAGGGGGGCGGACTCCGATCAGGCCGGTACACACACAGACACACACACACACACACACCCCGGGACGATCTGTATCCATCCGCTGCTCCCTCCAGCGCGGCCCCTCCCTACCCTCCCAACCCCGGCCCCCACTGCCCACCGCCCACTGGCCCCACACGCTGCGGTGCCAGAAGTGTGCGGGATGGGAAGGGTGGTCGCCCGAAGAGTAGTGGCGGAGGGCCGGCGTGGCCCCGCCCCTGAGGCCGGGACTCCTCCCGGCCCCGCCCCTTTCTGGGTCGGAACTACGGTGGGTCTGGGAGGGGGCGTCGAGCCCATTCGTGCAGTATCCCTCCGCCCCCTTCCCGACACCCTCGCCGCGAGCGGTTGGTGCCGCAGCCTTCGTAGCCCCTGCCGGGTTTGGCGCAGCCGCGGGGGGGGCAGGACATCTCTTTGCCATTCTGCCCGCACGGCGAGCGGTGGGAATCCAAGTGAGGAGCTGCGACAGGAGGGGGAGGCCGACCATCGGGACCCTGCGTCTGCGAAAGCAACTGGGGGTGTCTCGGGGGCGACGAGCGGCTCACACCCTGCACCGCGGACCCTGGCAACCTGACGAGGGGGAGGCAACCGGGTCGGAGCGGGTCTCTGAGAGAGGTGCGCATCGTTGGGGGACCCCTGGCGCTGAGGGGGCGGCGACCGGCGCGGACCGGTCCTGGGGCGCGAGGTCTTGGCCGCAGGTCTTTCCTCGGGTCCTGGGGAGGCAAACGGCGCGGCCGCTCCCCGGCGGGCTTTCTGGGTGCCCGCGCCCCGCCGTCGACGGTGCCTGTGCCAGGAGAGGGCTGTGGGGGAGGCTGCTGCGGGAGAAATGGCGGAGGGGAGCCGGGGTGGGGGCGTCGGAGAGGCCGCCTGGGGTGGCGATCAGAGCCCGGTGCCGAGCGGGCGGGCGCGGGGGCCGGCCCGCCCGGGCCCTGATTCTGGAAAGGGGTCTGTGGGACCCCGCGTGCCGGGTGCTGTCCCTTCGCACAGGCGCCTCTTTGATGCCAGAGTGTCCTGTGTGCGCAGTAGGTCTGGCACATTCCGTGAAAGGGGAACTGAGCGAGTAGATTATGAAGACACCAAAATGAAAAGTTTATGTGCCTCTTAATACAGCAGTTTTGTTGCCTTCCATATTTAGGTCTTGGACCCAATTAAATGCAAGAAAATGGCAGGTTGAGGAGTCAATAGGCTTTCACAGGAAGGATCCGTGTAAACAAATAATGTATTAATCCATCTTTCTCATTTGGGATCTGTTTTCTCAACATCCTAGCCCACCTTAATATGTTAAGGTGTGAGAATGGCTCTTCAGAATAGAGAGGAAATTTTTCTGAAGGGTCAATTTAGAACGCGTGAAGTCAGTTTGCATCTTCATTTTCTGTTTTTGGAAACCCAAACCCCAGCTACCCTTCACAGCCCCCTCTCATTTTGGTGCAGAAGCAGTCCCACAGAAGATTTTGTGGAGTTCCTGGGAAATTCTGAGACCTGAGAGACATTTATTTACTTATTCCTTGATTCTTCAAAAGGAGGTTTTAGGACCTGAATTCTGGGAATCTGTTCACTAACCTGATACTTTTCTACCATTGTCAACATACTCTCTTGGTGTTTTGCTGAATGCCCCTTCTCTTTCTATAGGGCGTGACTCTTCTCCAGCTAGTGGACTGTTCTGTAGTGGTAAGGGTAGCATCTCCTGAGGACACCTGCTATGTGGGCTGGCTGGCATAGGTGGTGAATGAGATAGGAACTATGTATGTGTGGGGAAGGGGAAAAGGCAGGGGCATGCAAGATGGTATTGAAATAGTAGTCCCCATTATGTTCACTGCCTGTCTTCTAAATACAGTTGTTCCACTACCCATTCTTGCACCTCATCTTTTTGTTCAAGGAAGGTGTGGCCTCTGCTAGGAAAATGACTGACTTTAGTGTTGGGAGGTGTGATTAGACAAGCTGCAGGTCTTTGGGGAGTGGATGGGGGATCATTTGGGAGGAGAAGACAGGTGGGAGATATTTAACATGGCCTTGAATGTACAGAAGCATATGTTGTAACACTTGTCATGGGTGTTGGGCCATCTCAGTCTCTTTTGTTTTCTTTCCTCTTTTTGTCTATCCATAGGTTTGTTCCTTTATAGAGTACTGTAGAAATCTGCAGGTAGCTGTTCACTTTGAATTTGATTAAGAAAGAGGACAAAAGCTATTCATTTGGATCCAAGGTGAGTGTGAGCCTGAGCACCCCTATTGATTGGGAATGGGAATTGGCTGTTGGCGAGTAAGACCAGATCATATCTTGGAGCCATTGTCTTCCAACTTCCCACACACCTCTGCCCTCACATTTATGTATAGGAAATGGGGCTAGGGTGAGCCAGGATTGTGCCTATAGGGTAATTGATAGATACCTAGGAAGTGGGGAAGGAAGCCATGAGGAGGACCAAGGAGGCCAGAAACATTATATTCACAAAGCCTTAGATTTGGAAAGGCAGGTATTGGGTTTAGAAGCCAGAATGCATGTCTGTCTACCAAATACTTAAAATTCCAATCCCTCCTGTGTTTTTGTCCATAGGTCTGCCTGTGAGTCGACTATAGGGCTTATCAACACTGGAAGCAAGAAAGGAGAAAATTGCACCAGATCAGTGCAGGTTGGTGTGAGGCCTACCAGATAGACCTATAGAGTATAGTGGTATATACCAAAGGGGCTGGACACTCCTTAGCCTCTCTCACTTTCACCAAGCTTTCCCATCGTCTCTGTTCCTATTTGATGCAGAGACAAGAGTATGGAAGTGCCTGGGCAGGGCATTGTTGGGCATTAGTGGGACTGTGGAAGGGATAAAATGAGGTAACAGAGTTTTATACTATTCTACTTCTCCTACCACACAATCTATCTCTACTTTCACATGTCCTCTGTGGCTCTCTGCATAGAAAAGCACAGTTGGAAGAGACTCAAAGCCCATTTTCTTCTTCCACCTCAGGCCTATCTCCAGTGGTGGCTGTGGTGGCCTTGAAGTGACAGAAGATCATCACCTTCAACCCAGTAAAAGAATATTAAGATACTGACCTGGGACATATTGAGAACCAAAGCCAAGACTGTATAGAGCTATCTACATAACTGGGCTTCAACTATGGCTGGGGTTAAGAATGCAAGTAGAAAGAATAGGAGTAGAAAGAATGAGAGTAAAAAGAAGACCAAAACTGAAAATAGGGCTGGTGTACAAGCTGAAGCCAAGAGGGAGGCTACTGGCATAGTCAGATCTGTAGCCAAGACCCAGGCCAAAGCAATAGCCAAGGCAGGGACTCAGGAAGATCCAGTGGCAGAGGTGAAGGCAGCGTCTAAGAACAAGATTGTTACTGAGATGAAGGAAGGAGCTCTGGCAGATTTCAGTCCCAAAGCTGAAGATGAGGCCACTAGAGCATCTCGGTTTTGTTCTGTGGCTGAGGCTAGTGCTGAGGCTAGTGCTGAGTCCAGTGCTGAGTCCAGGTCTACGTGTAAAGATAAGACTGGTATTGATACCTGGTTTTGGGCTGAGGAAGAAGCCAGTGTTGGTTCCTGGTTCTGGAATGGAGAAGAGGCTGGTAATCGTTTCAGTGCTAAGGATGAAGGTAAAGCTGATATTCGTCCCCCATCCTGTGCTAAGAATTTGGAGCCTGTGGCTGGGGCCAACTGCAAGGCTAGGCCAGGGGCTGAGGAGGAGGAGGAGGAGAACGTTATTGGGAGCTGGTTTTGGGATGGAGATGAAACTAGTTTTGACCCTAACCCTAGACCTGTGAGCAGGATAATTAAGCCCCAGCCTGTGGATGAAATTAATGAAAAAGATAGGCCCAAGGACTGGTCTGAGGTAACTATCTGGCCCAAAGCTCCTGCTGTAACTCCAGCAGTGTTAGGCTTTAGATCCCAAGTCCCATTTGAGAAAAAGCCTCCTTCATATGTTGTCCTGGCCTCCGCTGAGGAAAATACCCATTCTTTGCCTGTGGCAACAGCGTGCCCTTCTAGGAGCACTGCCTCAAGCTCACAGCCTGTCTCTGAGTACCCATTTGGTTCTGACCCTTGTATCCAGACCATAGAGGAGATTAGACGCCAAATCAGGATCAGGGAGGTGAATGGGATTAAGCCATTTGCTTGCCCTTGCAAAATGGAATGCTACATGGATTCTGAGGAGTTTGAAAAACTTGTTACCTTACTTAAATCAACTACTGATCCTCTCATTCATAAAATAGCTCAAATTGCAATGGGGATCATTAATGTTCATCCATTTGCCCAAGAGTTCATTAATGAGGTGGGTGTAGTGACACTTATTGAAAGCTTGCTTAGTTTTCCTTCCTCTGAAATGAGAAAAAAGGCTGTAATTACTCTGAATCCCCCCTCTGGGGATGAAAGACAACGCAAGGTTGAATTACATGTTAAGCATATGTGTAAGGAAACCATGTCTTTTCCCTTGAACTCACCTGGACAGCAATCCGGATTAAAGATACTAGGACAACTGGCTACTGATTCTAACCATCACCACATTGTTGCCAATTACTTTTCAGAGCTTTTTCATTTGCTCTCCCTGGGAAATCGTAAAACCAGAAATCTTGTTTTGAAAGTACTTTTGAATATGTCTGAAAATCCAACTGCAGCCAGAGACATGATCAATATAAAAGCATTAGCAGCATTAAAACTCATCTTTAACCAAAAAGAGGCAAAAGCCAATCTCGTTAGTGCTGTGGCCATATTTATTAACATAAAGGAGCATATCAGAAAGGGCTCAATTGTAGTTGTTGATCATTTGAGTTATAATACACTCATGGCCATTTTCCGTGAAGTTAAAGTGATCATCGAAACAATGTAAAATGAGCTAGAAATAGAAGAGAACCCTTTGAACAATCTCCAAACTCTAACAGGCTGTGTGTTCCCAAAGAGCCATGCATAATGTTTTGGTTGTTACAATGTGCATGTTATAAATTACATCTTTAACACAATATTACCTGTGACAGTCTAGGTCTGAGCTAGACCATTTTGGGGTATCAAATTAATATTTCATTGTGAGTTGAAAACATCTGTTGATTATTCTCTTGTGTAGATGGGGAGCTTTTTAACATTTAAGATAGCAAATTGGTGCATCATAAGTAAGCTAACTTTTCATTATTATCTGCTTAGATCCATTTGCAGCTTCAAATGATTTAAAAAGATAATATCCTTGAATTTATAATCTAGTTGTAGAAACAAGGCATATACACACAAAAAGATATCTAACAGTACACACACACACATATATATGTATACACACACACTCATTGCCAAATGTGCACTCTCAATACGTAAAGAAAGCAGGGTTGCTACCGGCTGTTTAATGTAAAAGGAATTACTGTTTTTCCCCTATTCTACCTGCATCAGATAACTCATTCTACAACACACAAATGGCCCTGAATCTCAGATAAAATGTAATATTCATCTTTTATTTTGCTACTACATTTATAACTCCTATATTGTTAGGCTATTTCATTTATGTCAAGTAATCTTGCAGAAGAGAAAGGAGGTAGATGTAGGGAGGAAACATTTCCTAAGTACCTACTCATGTCAGATACTGTGTTGGCATTACATTTTACAGGTTTCTTCTTCTCAACAATGGTTCTCTGAGCTATGTACTGGTATTTTTTTTATGATTATAACTCGTTATTCTGGATTGCCTCCAATGGCAGTTAAGGAGGTTGAATACTTATTCCTAGATTCCCACAGCAGGCAAGTGTGGCATAGCTGTTTTGTCTGATACCAAAACCCGCTCTCATTGCACTACCTTATAGTCCTCTTCCACTTTTTGTGTGGCAGCCTTCAAGGCTCACAGACTGGTTTTAATGATTCAATTTTGCTGTAGATAATGTCCCTGCCAGTCTTGCAATTCTTAACTTCCTCTAAATGCACATGTCCATTAGGCATTTGGCTAAACCTTGCTGGAGTAAGAAGAAAAGTCTGGGATGAGTGTATGGATTTGAACTGGCAGTGTCTGGGAAACAGTAGATGCCCCAAACTGTTGAATGAATGAAATGTAGATTTGGAGCCAAACAACTGAAATTTGCTATGTGTCCTTCCTATCTTCTTCAATAAAGAACTGGAATCATTCTGTACATTGTTTCATACCTTACAGTTTAAAAGATAATTGCTTTTTTCTTCCTTGCAAAATTATACCTTAATTTGTTTACCATTTATAATTTATTCTCCTGTGTGTCATATGAAAAGATAAACGGTTCTATCTTTTACTAGTAGGCAAGCCTACTCTCTGCATTTGTACCAGCTAAAACTGTACAGGATAAACTTAATTGGAGAAATTTAGGCCCAGGCCCAGAACTGCAGCTTCATCAACACAAAACAGGAAAGCTAGGAGAGGAGCTGCTGCCTCAATCTACGTGATAGTGATTCCTGGAAGTCTGCGGTCCAGAAAGCATTCCCAGGACTTGGGCTATAGCTATAGACTCAGGGTAGGAATTACAACCCCTGGTCTGAGCTGAAGAGAATGTTTCAGTGTGTAAAAATATTGGGTTATATGCTTTGAGATTTTTAAACAGTTAAGAAATTAAAACAAGATCATACTGTAAATACTGTTTGTAACTTGCCTTTCTTCCCACTAACTGTATATTGTGACCATCTTTCCATATCAATAAAGAGGCTTCTACAAATATTTTTGAATCTCTTAATGTTTTTCCTGTGTTAACATTTGGTGCATAGTGCCCTAATCTTTCATTGCATATCATCTGAATAAAGAATATGCATAAATTTATTCTCTTACAGAAATAGAACTACAGTATTCTGCAACTTGCCTTTTTGTCTTTTCAGTTATCTTTCCAATTTAGTATTATACAGATCTACCACATGCTTTTATTTAATAGCTTTATTGAGATATAATTGACATACCTCAAACCACACATATTTAAAGTATACAGTTTGGTAAGTTTTAACATATGTATACAGACACGAAACCATCACCACAATCAAGATAGCAAACATACCCATCACCCTGAAAAGTTTCTTCATGCTCCTTTGTAATGCCTCCTTCCCACCTCTCCCTGTTTTGTCCCCAAACAACCACTGATCTGCTTTCTGACAATATAGAATCATTTTCATTTTCTGTAGTTTTACATAAAAGGAATCATACAGCATATATTCTTTTGGAGGGAAGGGGATCTCACTTCTTTCACTCAGCATAATTATTTGAGATCCATCTATGTTGTTTTGTGTATCAATAGTTCATTGCTTTTTATTGCCAAGTAGTAGTCTACTATATGTCTATACCACAGTTTGCACAGTTTATCCATTCATCTGTTGATGGGCATTTGGGTTTTTTCCAGATTTGAGCTACTGCAAATAAAGCTGCTACAACTGTTTCTTGTAGAACTGTTTGTATGGACATTTGCTTTTCTCTTGGATAACTACCTAGGAGTGGGATGTGGGTCATATGGGAGGTATACATTTAACTTTTACATTTTCCAAAATGGTTGCGTCATACTACATTCCCACAGCAGTGCATGAGAGTTCTGATTCCTCCACATCCTTGCTAACGCTTGGTATGGTTGATCTCTTAATTTTAGCCATATCTCATTGTGGTTCTCATTTGCACTTCGCTAATCACTAATGATGTTGAACATCTTTTCATATGCATATTTGCCATCCATATATATTGGGTGAAGTAGGTATAAATATTTTGCCCCATTTTTTTAAAATTGAGTGGTTCCTTTTTATTGTCGATTTTTAAGAGTTCTTTATATATACTGGATATAAGTGTATTATTAGATATATGTTTTACAAATATTTTCTCCCAGTCTGTGGATTGTTTTTTTATTCTCTTAAAAATGTCTTTTGGAAAGCAGAACTTTTTAATTTTAATGAAGAACAATTCTTTTACCAATTGTGTTTTTGTGTTAAATATAAGAAATTGTTGCCTAACCAAGGTCATAAAGATTGTATCCTATATTCTAAAAGTTTTACAGTTTTAGATTTCATATTTAGGTCTATGATCCATTTTGAGTTTTTATATATGGTACACCTTATATATAGGTTGAAGTTCAATTTTGGCATAGTGATATCCAGTTGGTACAGTGTCACTTGCTTAAAAGGCTCTTCTTTCTCCACTGAGTTGCCTTTGCATCTTTGTCAAAAATCAGTTGTCTCTGTATGTAATGGGTCTGTTTCTGGACTCTTTATTGAGTTCCATTGATCTACTTGTGTATCTTCATTACAATGCTACCTTGTCTTGATTACTGTAGCTTTATAATGTCTTGAAATCAGGCAGCGTGAGTCCTCTATTATTTTTCAGTTATTTGGGTTATTCTTACTCTTGCTTTTCCATATGAATTTTAGAGTCAGCTTGTCCATTTCTACAAAATCTCCAGCTGGGATTTTGATTGGGATAGCTTTGAATCAGTAGATAAATTTGGGGAGAACTAACATCTTAACAATATTGAATCTTCTGTTTATTTAGGTCTCCTTTAATTTCTCTCAGCAGCATTTTATAGTTTTTATGCAACATACTTATTAGTTTATTCTTTCATATTCTTATTCTTTAGCATATTCTTATATTTTTTCTTCTGTGAGAAGTGACGCATCATTGTTTATGTCTTCATGCCTGTTTGAATATTTCTGTATGACAAATTCCTTGAAATGGAACCACTTTGTCAAAGATCATGAATGGCAATGCCCTCAAATAGAGCCACTTTGTCAAAGATCATGAATGGCAATGCCCTCCAGCCAAAACCACCAATATTTGAACAAGTTAGGTTATAGAGAGGAAGAACACACACCATGGGGAATCATGGGGTGCTTCAGTAAGGGGGTTTTAGAAACAACTTATTTTAGGATTAGGACTTGTGTTAGGTGATTTGGAGGAGGGTTTAAGGAAGTGAGGCTTTGCTGTAGATTGAAAGCTGTCAAGAAATATGAGTACAGTAGACCCTTGAAGAACATGGGTTTGAACTGAGTGGATATTTTTCAATAAATAGTGCTACAGTACTACATGATCATGGTTGGTTGAATCCGTGGATGTAGAATCACATATAGGGAGGGCCGACCGTAAAGTTATACACAGATTTTCAACTGCGTGGAGGGTCAGCACCGCTAACCCCCATGTTTTTTCAGGGGTCAACTGTAATTCTATGATTTGGTATCTAAATAAATCTTGTTCTACAAATGGGGAAGACTAGGTCAAGGCTAGAGTTGTGATAGGTAAAGAAGCAGCAGCCACTTATATTAGCCAGAATAGGAGGATATTTGGCCATTTTTGTGAATGGGACAATGTTTCTCTGTGTTCATACATGATTACAGATTACATGATTACATTTGTCTTGATATATCACAGTCGCAGAGTGGCCTTATCGGATGTTAATGTTCTGTGAAATTGTTTATATTCGACAAGAGAACACCAAGGCTTAGCTGAGAATGCTGGGCCAGCTCATGGATGTCAAGGGCTGATTTTCTTCTTCTCATGGATATTTTCAAATTTTTACATATATTTGCTTACTGACCTTCAAAATATATCCCCTCAACCCATGGTGCATGAATGTCTATTTCTTCATATTCTTATCAACATTCAGTATCAATATTTTCAATCGTTGCTATCCTCAGAGGCAGAAAAATCATCTCTGTTGTTTTTATAACATTTTAAAGGCTACATAAATATTCTGTATATGAATGTGACAGTTAAATCG
Source organism: Orcinus orca (assembly GCF_937001465.1). Taxonomy (NCBI): domain Eukaryota; kingdom Metazoa; phylum Chordata; class Mammalia; order Artiodactyla; family Delphinidae; genus Orcinus; species Orcinus orca. Next base: position 89,809,741 of record NC_064580.1, read on the forward strand.
CACCTCTATATTCCATTGGGTTAATTCTAGGGATGTAAGGATGGACCCTATCACCTAGTGGGAGAAGGAGTGGAGTATATACATGCATGCATCACTTTGCCTATTTTACTCATGCCCCCTCATTGCTGCCCCTCCCATATGATCTCCAGATTCAAGCCCTGACAAGTACCACCAACTGACAACCAGAACAGAAAAGTTGTACCACTTTACACTTTGTGAACTAAATTTAAAACAGAAGAGTGAAGAGTTTAGCTTGCTGACATTGTGTTACAGAGTTTAGGTCCTGAACTCTCTTACGGGCCCACCCTTAGGCAACAACCACAGTCAGTAGACTGGCAACTGATATGTACATGCAAATACAACTCAAGACAGAATGGGGGTTATTATTATTGAGACAAGCACAAGCTTTGCAGTGAGCAAAACTGCTTTCCAGTTATAGCCTTATAAAGATTATATAAATATTTCAAGTTCTTCAGATTAAAGAGATTGGTCATTATTTTATAAAATAAGCTTCAAAACATCATCATAATTAATCATGAGTTGATAAAACATCTTTAGTAAACCAACATGCAGATTTTGCCTTAAGAGTTCATAGGACCCTCTTAGCTTATCTCTGGACACCTACTCTCAGCTGGACAGTGTTACATACCCTGTCAGCAAATCTGAAAGAATCTCTGGCTACCTCTTTCCTAGAGGTGCCACGTCCCTCTCGATAGTCATTGCCAAAGTTTCCCTGAAGGAGAGGAGAACTCCAGAAATTTGAAAAATGTTTGTTGTGCATGTTGAACATTTAGCAAACTAAACTTGGCTGTTCTCATGTTGTGGTATTCAAAATAAAGCACAGTATAAAAGCGTGGGGTAGAAATTTTTTTCTCCAGAAGTTGTTAATCCTCCATCTGGACAGGGGAAACTTGCTATTCTACTCCCCACAGCCCAGTTAGGTACTTTGTGAAAACTCTAAAATATGTCAAGAATAGACAAAATGCCTAGTATGGTAGCAATGGTTGGGAGGAATAGTAACGCAAAATGAAATGTGTTTCCAGGTGCATTCTCTGAATCAAGAAAGTGCTAATCCCTCTCCTCCTTGATGATGGAATGTCATTTTAACATGACAATGGAAAGTGAATGTTGCATTGGAAAGAGTACAGTAGACTCCTCTAGGCCCATGAAATATTATGTAACTTTCATATATAGCTATGCTATTGTGGTTTAAGAATATGAAGCATTAATCTTTTATCAGAACTATCTTGATTCTATACAATATGACAATATGATATGAGATTGATTGTACTCCTTAACAAACATCAAACTGTAAGCGCCCATGAATATTATTCTTTACAATGGCCCCCATGGAAAGCCCTACACTTATGCTGTAATTGTTTGAAACATTGAAACTACTTTCAGAACCAGTTTCTGAGTCACACAAGAACACCAGAACCATTATTTTATAGCCATGGCTATATACTGAATAGTTCTGTTCTCTAGATCAGTGCCCCCTAATCTTTATCATGTAATGGCACACATAGAAAATGATCATATTTGTACATTTGCTCTCCATTAAAGGCATCAGCCCCAGTGACTAGCTGGAGTCGCTGTTGCATTCCCTGCTGCAACTACTCGGAGCATTGAGGGAAGCAGTATCTCTGATACACCTATAACCCACTTCTAGTATACCAGTGGGATGCTCTACCCCAGGACAGGGGTTTTCAATCTATGTTTCCTTGACTTCTAGGATTATCTGAAAATGCTTCAGAAGGCACTGCAGAGGATTAGGGGAGGGTGCATGGGTTGGTTCTGTGTGTTCCACAGCACCTTCAATCAAAGCAGCTTCACTTTGCGGTTATGCTATATATATATATATATATATATATATATATATATTTTTTTTTTTTCCCAAGCTGTGCGGCTTGTGGAATCTTAGTTCCCCAACCAGGGATCAAACCCGCACCCTCAGCAGTGACAGTGCGAAGTCCTAACCACTGGAACACCAGGGAATTCCACTTTGCGGTTATGAGTAAGAGTGTGTTTGGGAAAAGGTTTCCCCAGTTAGAAATTTTTGTGACCACTTCTATAGATATCCATCCGTCTTTTAAAAGAATCTGCATCTAATGGTTGAATTGCCTTTCTGCATATTTGTAAGACTGACATTATCAGTGTCTACTAAGTTTTTTCAGTTGAAGGAAGTGATTTATGTTTCCCAAAAGATTCCCCTGTGTTCAGGCTTTACATTCTTTATTGAAGGCTCTATACAATGCTTTCAAATATATAGTCTGAGAACTTACACAAATTCTATTTTTGAACGAAGATGTCACACACATGGCAGACCAGAGTAAGTAGCGGTTTTGAATACAAGCCCCAAATTCATTATTTTCTGCTATTTTAATACCAGGGTCCTCAACTCCCTTACCTTATTTTCTTTTGCCAAAGGTAGAGCCCTGGACTGTACACACACTCATTTGCCCAAGTGTTCTAGAAAATTTTCTACAAATAGAATTTCTAGGTCAGAGTAAAACATTTTTCATTGTTGGCGAAAGCATAACAGTGATTCTCAATCCTGGTTGCATTATAATCACCTGGAGAACATTTAGAAAATACAGGCGCCCAGGATTCTTCTCCCAGAGATGTTGATTTAATTCTTCTGGAGAGGAACTTGTGTGCTGATAATTTTTTTTAAAACTCCCTAGGTGATTCTAATGTGCAGTCAAATTTGAAAACCACTGTTGCAAAGAATCAGGCAATTTCATATACTATTGGAGGTAGAGGCGGATAATTTGATATAGCCATTTTAATGGTCATTTCCCAATATCTAGTAAAATATAAATGTTCATACTTTTGAATGGTAAATTAGTAGATATATGTCCTACAGAAAAATTCATAAAAACCAGCAAAATTTATGTATAAATATGTTAATTGCAGCATTGTTTGTAATTTAACAACTAGAAATATTCCAGCTATCCATGAATAGGAAATGAGGTAAATAATTTATAGTATTTCCATAACATGAGATATTATGCCTCAGTTAAAAATAATCAAAGACATCTATATGTACTAAAGCATGATCTTTTTTAAAAATAATAGTTATATGCAAAAAGAGAAACTGGAATGACATACCAAAAATCCAACTGATTATAGCTGGAGAGACATGAATGTTTTATTATTATTTTATTTAGCTTATTTTTAATTTTTCTTAAGTAAACAAATACTACTTCTGTAATAAAGTTATAACATAAGGAGATCTAATAAGGAAGGATTTGTTATACAAACTGATGAGCATATACCCATAAAGAAAATATCAGTTAAATAGTACTTCTTTAGGGGTGAATTATTGGAGCAAGATACAAAGTCAAGTTTCAAGTACCCATATTAGTCTAGGAATTACAAAAATATCATAAAAAGGAAGGCATAAATATGAGCTAAAACCTATAGTGATCCCCAAAGTAAATCAGATGTTTAATTAAGCAAGCCAGAATCTTCCTTCATCAAGATGATTAAGGGGGATTATCTCCCAAGATGCTGGGAGACTTACAGGAATTTGTAAGTTTTGTAAACATCTAGAACTCAAGAAACCTGATTAACATAAACACGGAAAGTGTATAATGGGAAGAGAAAAGCTGCTTTGTTCCCTGGAGGAATTGATCAAGGGAAGTGGAAGTTCACAGATAGGCATTGCATACATTATTGGCAACGCAAAAAGTTATTTTGCATTCAGAGATCAGACTTTCTTTTTTTTAAAAGATGACTGTATCAAGTCTTGTCAAAAGCAAAGAATAAAAAAAAATAATAATAAAAAAAAGAATAAAAAAAGAATAAAAAAATAAAAAAAATAAAAAAAAACAAAAAAAAAAAGCAAAGAATAAAAAAATTATTATGTTTTTATCTTTCGCCAGCCACACAGAAATTGTGAAATGGTTGTGGCTTTATGTTGAGTCGTACCTCCCCAGACAGTTAGGATTATTCTGTGATTGGAACAAAAAGCAACTAACGAAGACGTTTCTTCTCCCTTGAAACTGACATTCTGTACACTCTCACCCTTTGGTTAAGGTAATATGGTTTCAGTATCAGGGAACACAATTGATTAATAATTGCCATAAGACCCTCACTACCATCTAAAAATCCTACAACGTAAAAAGCTGAGCACTTGGTCACTACTGAGGGTTCCTTTTTTTACGTGAATAAAGGAATGAATGAATGAGGTACAAGGCCCTAGATATTGAAAAAACAATTCCTCATCTGTAAAATGTAAGTTGAGAAATAAATATTAGTTCCTTGGATAGCCTTTGCCACCAGGAATTTTATTGAGACAAAAATCTCTTGAATGGAATGGACATCTTCGAGATATTTCAAACTGATAGAAACAATGCACTGAATTTGAGTAGGTCCCTTCTTCAGTCATCATTCATACACCCCATCATCAGGTAAACTTCGTGATTCAAATGAACCAATTCAAACTGCATATGTGAAATTTTTCCCAAATGTTCTGTACATATAGGCATAATTGAGGGCTTTTTTAAATTAAATATTGGTATATTAATGAACATATGATTTTAAATAATACTTTTATCATTTGACATTATATCCTATATAATATGCTGTGATGAAGGAAATCTAACTTTATTTTCTTTTGAATATTTAATAAAAGTATTTTTAAAGTTGTTTGCTTTACCCAGCGACTTGAAAATGCCACTTTATCATAATATACATTTATAAATACTTTGGTCTCTTCCTGGGCTTTCTATTCTATTTTCATTAAATTATATATACTTTCATTGGTTTTAATTATTCTAGACTTGTAATTATTTTAGTATAAAACTGAGCAAGTTTCTCTTCATTATGCTTCTTCTGGATGGCCATCAGGTCTAAGTGGTATTATTACTGTTTTGATGGAAGTAAGGAAGGGTGGAATGACTTACTCAATGGCATAATGTGAGAATGTGGTGAATATAGCCCTGGGACCCAGATTTCCTGCCTCTCATTATAGTGTCCTGTTTGGCAGAATCATTATTTTGCTTTGTTCTTTTGTGGGATCCTGTTTCTCTGTAACTTGAAGGATACAACTAACAGAAAAGAAAACAGGAAGCAGGAATGTACATACACCATCTACATGGAAATGGGTGATATTTTCATCCCTATCCCAATTATATCACCCTAATCATTCTACAACACAAAAATGGTGCTGAAGGTCATATATAATGTAAATGTGTTATTTCCCTTCCTGACTCTACAAAATCTCCGATGTATTTACCATTGTCCTTATTTGATAGATGGAGAAACTAAGGCTGAAAAAAGTTTAGAAACCTTTCAAAGGTTATTGCTAAGTAGTGGCAGAGCCAGAATTCCCATATAGTTTTGTTTAATTTCAGTGACTGTGCTCTTAATGCTCAATGAATCCTCCCTTATACATAGCAGTTTTTTTGTGGTTCAGGGACTGGCTGGTTTAAACCTTAACTGGTATGCTGCCTATGCTCTGTCATTAACATATAGATACTCACGCAACACCCCAGAAGTAATGTGCTTTTCTTGGGGTGTTGTGTAACTATATGTTAATGACAATACTGTAATGTGCTTATTCTTTTCACAATAAAACTCAATCTAGGATATGTATTTTATGTTCCTCAAGTACCAAGAGGTGTAGCAATTAGAGCAAAAAAGCAGGGTTGAGGGGAGGGCAGGATTTTTTAATTATCTTCCATGTGCCAGGCACCGTGCTAAGCACTTTATGGCATCTCATTTCACCATTTTCAATCACATTCCCTAAAGGAAACTATTTCAGAGATAAAGTCATTTGCTCAAGGTTGCACAGCTGTAAAGTGGCAGCCTACCTGGTACATCATTATTTTCATCACCCTGAAACACTTTGTGTTACATTTATCATGTTATCTTTTACTGCCCTTTTGTCACTGGTGGGTGCTAAGTAAATATCTACTGGTTAATGAGTGGACAAATATGAGGAAATTCATTTGTTGAGTGCAAAGAATGGACTAGAAATTAGATGCTGCCATTAAAAAACAAAATAGGATCAGATTCTTTTGATTTTCCTGCAGTTCTCCAAAATAGGCACAAAAATCCAAATGAGGGTATATTTGCCAGTTATATCCATATTAACTCTTCCTAATAACTTCAAAACAACTCGTATATGGGCAGTGACTAAAAATAGCCTCAGGCAAAGGAAAGGATTAAAAACCCAAATTACTTCCGAAAGAATGAGAACAGTCAGAACATAACTTACCTCTCAAAACCTAGTGATAATAAAGTAGAAAACTCATAGCACACAGAGACACTAGATGCTAGTGATTTTCCCTAGTTCCCTAGAAGACAGGAGACTCGTTATTTTAGGTGACCTTAGTATTCTACCTGCATCAATGGACTTCAATAAATAACATTAATAATAAGAACTAATGATGACCTTGCACTCAACAGAGCTCCTTCTTTTCTTTCTATCAATACATCAGAGTAAGCAACAGAATGCAACTTTCTTTTTGTTTTGTTAAACTTTTCCATCCATACTTAAAATAATTCCTTGGCTTTAACAGAGTTCCTTCCTTCCTACCTACCCTGCTGAGAACCCAGAGTGTTTTCCCAGCTGGGATCTTGTGGGTCTCCACAATACTCCAGGACAGCTGGGCAGCTTCCCCAATTTCAACCTGGTGATCAGTTTGGGCCTATAGAAGGGAATTGACTCACCCAATGTCCTATCATTGGTGATGCCTCTGGCCATGGGACCCAGGAAACTCTCCTGACACTTACCCCAGCATCTTGGCCAGCAGATCTGTCATTGTTTTTCTAATATATTGTCTTTCTGGATCTCCAAGAATATCACAGACACCTAGCTTATGTGCACACTATAATCAGCAGTAGCTCAGACACCGGGACCCAGTTAGATCTCCTAATCTTCACTCCAGTTGCCCTCTGTGCAAACCCATGTCATAGATTTTGTCTAGTAGGGCTTAAAGGCTATCACAGATACCCAGCTCATGTGTATGCTTGAGATTCACCTAGAGCAGCAGTTCTTAAACTTTTGGTCTCAGAAGACTTTTGCACTTATAAAATTATTGAGGACCCCAAGGAGCTTTAGTTTATATGTGGGTTATATTGATTGATATTTACCATATTATTAAGTAAAACTGAGAAAAAATTAAATATTTTTAAATAATTTTGGGAATCATCAGCAAATATAACTTACTATTTATCCTAACAGTCTTGTCCTATGCGTATGTATTATATTTTTCAAAAATAATCAGATTACCCTGCCTTACAAGAAATGCTAAAGGGAACTCTTTAGGCAGGAATAAAAGGATGCTAATAAATAACATAAAAACATATGAATGTAGGTGTAAAACTCACTACTAAGGGTTAATATATAATCAAAGTCAAATTCTCTAATATTGTAATGGTGTTGTGTAATTCACTTACAATTGTAGTATAGAAGAAAATGTGTTAAAAATAATCATGACTACCATAATTCATTATTGGATACATAATATAAAATATAAGTAAATTGTTACATCAATAACCTAAAATGTGAAGAGGGGTCAGTAAAAGTGTAAAGTTTAGGAATGCTATCAAAGTTGAGTTGTTATCAGCTTAAAATAGGGTGTTGTTATAAGATATTTTAAGGAAGCATCATGGTAATCACACTCAAAAAAGTTCTGTAGTATTTACACAAAAGATAATGATAAAGGAGTCAAAGCACAAAGCTAAAATAAGTCATTAGATCACAAAGGAAGATAGCAAGATAAGAAGCAAGGAATAATGGACCTACAAAATGGTCATAAAACAATTAACAAAATGGTAATAGTAAGTCCTTAAACTAACAATCATTACTTAAAAGGTAAATAATTTAAATTATCCAATCAAAAAAATAGAATGGCTGAACACCAGATAACAAAACAGAATGCAACAACATGCTACCTACAAGAGACTCACTTTAGCTTTGAAGACACAAATAGACTGAGAGTAAAGGGATGGAAAAAGATTCAATCAAATGGTAATCAAAAGAATGAAGGGGTAACTTTACTTTTATCAGGCAAAATAGACTTTAAGCTAAAAATGGTGAAAGGAGACAAAGAAGGTAATTATATAATGATAAGGAGTCATTCAAGAAGATATAACAATTGTAAATATTTATGCACCCAATATCACAGCACCTAAATAAATAAAGCAAATACTAACAAAACAGAAAAGAGAAATAAACATCAACACAATGATAGTTAGGGACTTTAATACCCCACTCTCAACAATGGATAGATCATCCAGACAGAGAATCAATAAGGAAACAGCTGATTTGAACAACACTATAGACCAATTCTACCTTACAGACATATATAGAACATTTCGTCCAACAACTGTAGAATACACAGACTTATCAAGCACACATGGAACATTTGCTAGGTCATATGTTATCCCACAAAATAAGTCTTAGCAAATTTAAAAAGATTGAAATCATACCAAGAATATTTTCTGACCATAATGATATGAAACTAGAAATCAATAACAGGAGGAGAACTGGGAAATTCACAAATACATGGAAATTGAACAACATGCTCCTGAACAACCAATGGATTAACCAATTTAAAAAGAGCACCTAAGTAATAAGCAAAATTATAAATGAAAACTCAGACTTTACAACTGATACTACTAAAATACAAATGGTCATAAGAGACTACTATGAACAACTATACACCAACAAACTGGACAACCTAGAAGAAATGTATAAATTCCTAGAAGCATACAACCTACCAAGACTGAATCAGGAAGAAAGCAAAAAACTGAACTGACCAATAATAGTAAGAAGATTGAATCAGTAATCAAAAACTTCCAAGGCAAAGCCCTGGACCAGATATCTTCACTGGTGAATTCTACCAAACATTGAAAGAGGAATGAATGCCCATTAATCTCAAACTCTTCCAAAAAATTGAAGAGTAGAGAAGACTTCAAAAATCATGAGGCCAGCATTGCCCTGATACCAAATCCAGAGAAAGACATTACAAGAAAAGAATACTACATGCCAATATCCCTAAAGAATATAGATGCAGGGCTTCCCTGGTGGCGCAGTGGTTGAGAGTCCACCTGCCGATGCAGGGGACGCGGGTTTGCGCCCCGGTCCGGGAGGATCCCACATGCCACGGAGCAGCTGGGCCCGTGAGCCATGGCTGTTGAGACTGCACATCTGGAGCCTGTGCTCCGCAATGGGAGAGGCCACAGCAGTGAGAGGCCTGCATACCGCAAAAAAAAAAAAAAAAAAAAAAGAATATAAATGCAAAAATTCTCCACAAAATATTAGCAAGCCAAATTCAGCAACACATTAAAAGGATCATACACCATGAAGTAGGATTCATCCCTGGGATGCAAGGAGGAGTCAACATATGTAAATCAATAAATGTGTTATGTGACATTGGTAGAATGAAAGATAAAGGTCATATGATCATAATAGATACAGGAAAAGCACTTGGCAAAATTCAACATCCTTTCATGATAACAACTCTCAATAATTTAGGTATAGAAGAACCATATCTCAACATAAAAAGGGCATATATGACAAGCCCACATTAACATCATACTTAACAGTGAAGGGTGGAAAGATCAGGAACAAGGCAAGGGTGCTCACTCTCACCACTCCTATTCAGCATAGAACTGGAAGTCCTAGCCAGAGCAATCAGGCAAGAAAAAGAAATAAAAGGTATCATAACTGTAAAGGAAGAAGTAAAATTTCTCTATTTTCAGAGGACATGATTTTTTATATAGAAATTCCTAAAGATTCCACCAAAAAGTTGTTAGATCTAATCAACGAATATCATATAGTTGCAGGATACAAAATCAACATACAAAAATCAGTAGCATTTCTATATACTAACAACAAATTATCTGAAAAGAAAACAATCCCATTTACAATAGGATCAGAAACAATAAAATACTTAGAAATAATTTTAACTAAGGAGACGAAAGATCACTAAACTGAAAGCTATGACATTGTTGAAAGAAGTTGAAGAAGACACAAGTAAGTGGAAAAATATCCCATGTTCAGGGATTGGAAGAATTAATATTGTGAAAATGTTCATACTACCCAAAGCCATCTATAGATTCAGTGTAATCCATATCAAGATTCCAATGAGTTTTTTAAAGAAATAGAAAAAAACAATCCTAAAATTTGTATGGAATGACAAAAGACCCCAAATAGCCAAAACAATATTGAGAAAGAATAAGAGAGCTGGAGGCATCACTCTTTCTGATTTCAAACTATATTAAAAAGCTATAGTTTATAGCTATAGACTATAGTTAATAATAGTGAATTGGATATTTGAAAGTTTTTCAGAGAGTAGATCTTAAACATTGTTATCACAAGAAAAAAAAGTTTTTTGCAACCATATGATGAATGTTAACTAGATTTATTGTGGTCATAATTTCACAATGTATACAAATATCAAATCATTATGTTGTACACCTAAATGTTATATGTAAATTTATGCAATTTTAAAATATGCATATGCATTTATACAAAAACAAAAAATATAGTAATTAAGACAGTATACTACTACTACTACTGGCATATAAACAAAGAGATGGACCAATGGAACAGGATTGAGGGCCCATGCATACAAAGTCAACTAATATTTGACAAGGGAGCCAAGCATACTCAATAGAGAAAAGATAGTCTCTTCAATAAATGGTGCTAGTAAAACTGGATATTCACATGCAAAAGAATGAAACTAAACCCCTATCTTACACCACTCTCAACAATTAACTCGAAATGGATTAAAGATGTAAATGTAAGACCGGAAACCATAAAATTCCTGGAAGAAATCATAGGGGGAAAATCTTCTTAACAGGAGTTCTTGACAATGATGATTTTTTGGATATGTTACCTAAAGCACAAGCAAGAAAATAAAAAATAAACAAATAAGACTACATCAAACTAAAACACTTCTGCACAGCAAAAGAAATGATCAACAAACACTCCCTAATACCATACACAAAAATAAGCTCAAAATGGATTAAAGACCTAAATGTAAAGCCAGAAACTATCAAACTCTTAGAGGAAAACATAGGCAGAACATGCTATGACATAAATCACAGCAAGATCCTTTTTGACCCACCTCCTAGAGAAATGGAAATAAAAACAAAAATAAACAAACGGGACCTGATGAAACTTCAAAGCTTTTGCACAGCAAAGGAAACTATAAACAAGACCAAAAGACAACCCTCAGAATGGGAGACAATATTTGCAAATGAAGCAACTGACAAAGGATTAATCTCCAAAATTTACAAGCAGCTCATGCATCTCAATAACAAAAAAACAAACAACCCAATCCAAAAATGGCCAGAAGACCTAAATAGACATTTCTCCAAAGAAGATATACAGACTGCCAATAAACACATGAAAGAATGCTCAACATCATTAATCATTAGAGAAATGCAAATCAAAACTACAATGAGATATCATCTCACATCAGTCAGAATGGCCATCATCAAAAAATCTAGAAACAATGCTGGAGAGGGTGTGGAGAAAAGGGGACATTTTTGCACTGCTGGTGGGAATGTGAATTGGTACAGCCACTATGGAGAACAGTATGGAGGTTCCTTAAAAAACTACAAATAGAGCTACCATATGACCCAGCAATCCCACTACTGGGCATATACCCTGAGAAAACCATAATTCAAAAAGAGTCATGTACCAAAATGTTCATTGCAGCTCTATTTACAAGAGCCAGGAGATGGAAACAACCTAAGTGTCCATCATCGGATGAATGGATAAAGAAGATTGGCACATATATACAATGGAATATTACTCAGCCATAAAAAGAAATGAAATTGAGTTATTTGTAATGAGGTGGATAGACCTAGAGTCTGTCATACAGAGTGAAGTAAGTCAGAAAGAGAAAGACAAATACCGTATGCTAACACATATATATGGAATCTAAGAAAAAAAATGTCATGAAGAACATAGGGGTAAGACAGGAATAAAGACACAGACCTACTAGAGAATGGACTTGAGGATATGGGGAGGGGGAAGGGTAAACTGTGTCAAAGTGAGAGAGTGGCATGGACATATATACACTACCAAACGTAAAATGAATAGCTAGTGGGAAGCAGCCGCATAGCACAGGGAGATCAGCTCGGTGCTTTGTGACCACCTAGAGGGGTGGGATAGGGAGGGTGGGAGTGAGGGAGACACAAGAGGGATGAGATATGGGAACATATGTATATGTATAACTGATTCACTTTGTTATAAAGCAGAAACTAACACACCATTGTAAAGCAATTATACTACAATAAAGATGTAAAAAAAACAATAAATGAAAAGGCAATCTAAGAAATGGGAGAAAATCTTTGCAAATCATATATCTGATAAGAAGCTAATATCCAAACTATATAAGGAACTCATACAACTTAATAGCAAACAAACAGAAAACAATAATCCAATTTAAAAATGGGCAAAGGACCTGAATAGACATTTTTCCGAAGAAGATATTCATATGGCCAACAGGTACATGAAATGTGCTCAATATCACTAAAATACAAATCAAAACCACAATAAGATGTCACCTCACTGTTAAAATGGCTATCATCAAAAAGACAAGAGATAGAAAATGCTGGCAAGAATGTGGAGAAATGTGAGCCCTTGTGCACTGTTGGTAGGAGTGTGAATTGTTATATCCACTATGGAGAACAGTATGGAGATTCCTCAAAAAATTAAAAACTAGAACTACCAGGGACTTCCCTAGTGGCACAGTAGATAAGTCTCCATGCTCCCAATGCAGGGGGCCTGGGTTCGATCCCTGGTCAGGGAACTAGATCCCACATGTATGCCACAACTAAGATTTCACATGCTACAACTAAGAAGCCCGTGAGGCACAACTAAGACCTGGCGCAACCAAATAAATAAATAAATTTAAAAAATTAAAAAAGAAGTACCATATGATACAGTAATTGCACTTCTGGACATATATACAAAGGAAATGAAATCACTATTCCAAATAGATATATCTGCACCCCTATGTTCATTGCAGCATTATTTACAATAGTCAAGACATGGAAACAACCTAAGTGTTCATCAATGGATGAATGGATAAAGAAAGTGTGATATATATATGTGTGTATATATATGTGTCTGTGTATATATATATATATATACCATTATAATAGAATACTATTCAGCCATAAAAAAGAAGGTAATTCTGCCATTTGCAACAACATGGATGGACTTTGAGGGCATTATGGTAAATAAGTCATACAAAGACAAATACTATATGATCTCGCTTATACGTGGAATCTAAAAAAAAAAAAAACTCAGGAACAGAGAACAGGTTTGTGCTTTCCAGAGGCAAGGGGTCGGGGTGGAGGAATTGGATAAAGGTGATCAAAAGGTACAAACTTCGGGCTTCCCTGGTGGCGCGGTGGTTGGGAGTCTGCCTGCCGATGCAGGGGACACGGGTTCATGCTCCGGTCCGGGAAGATCCCACATGCCGCAGAGCGGCTGGGCCCGTGAGCCATGGCCACTGAACATGTGCGTCCGGAGCCTGTGCTTCACAATGGGAGAGGCCACAACAGTGAGAGGCCCGTGTATCACAAAAAAAAAAAAGGTACAAACTTCTAGTTACAAAATAAATAAGTTCTGGGGATGTAATGTACAACTTGATGACTTTAGTTAATAATACTATGTTGCATATTTGAAATTACTGAGACTAGATCTTAAAAATTCTCATCACAAGGAAAAAATGTGTATGTGAGGTGATGGAATTAATATCTTAAACTTATTGTCGTAAACATTTGGTAGTATATACATATATCAAATCATGTTTTACGCCTTAAATATATACAATGCTATATGTCAATTATATCTCAAACTGGGGAAAAAAGAATCATACTGTAGTTTCATAATCCACTTTCCAAAATTAACAATTATTTCTTGTATTCTTCTCTGCAAAAATAATACATATTCATTAAAGCAGATTTCTGAAAACTTATTTTACATACAGATCATCTGTGTATCTTATTAAAATGCAGATTCTGATTCAATAGATTAGCCTGTGACTCTGCTGTATTTATAACAAGCTCCCAGATGATTACAATCCATGGAACACACATTTTAAAAACAGCTTTATTTATTTAATGGGTATAAAGTTTCAGTTATGCAAGGTAAATAAGTTCTAGAAATCTTTTGTGCAACATTGTGTCTTTAGTTAACAATACTGTATTGTACACTTAAAATATGTTAAGAGGGTAGATTTCATGTTGTGTCTAACCACAAGTTAAAAAACAGCTTTATTGAGGTATAATTTACTTAACGATAAACTGTGCATATTTAAAGTATACAGTTTCATAAGCTTTGACATATGTAAATACACATGAAATTATCACCACAATAAAGATAATGAACATATCCATCACCTCCAAGTTTCTTTCTGCCCCTTAGTAACCTTACCTCTCGTCTCTCCATGTACCAACTTCCCCTCATCCAGGAAACCACTGATCTGCTTTCTGTCACTATGAATTAGTTTTCATTTTCTATAATTTTATGTAAGTGGAATCATACAGTATATACTCTTTTTGTCTGGCTTCTTTCATTCAGCATAATATTTTGTTGCATGTGTTAATAATTCATTCCTTTTTCATTGTGGTAAAATACACATAACATAAAATTTACCATTTTATCCATTTTAAGTGTATAGTTCAATGACATTAAATACATTCACACTGTGGTGCAACCATCATCACCATCTATCTCTAGAACATTTTTTGTCTTCCCAAACTGAAACTCCATACCTGTTAAAAAATAACTTCCCATTCCCCACTCCACCCAACCCCTGCAACCCCATTCTACTTTATGTCTATAAATATTTGACTACTCTAGGTACTTCATAGAAGTAGAATCATAAAATAATTTTCCTTTTATGTCTGGCTTATTTCACTTAGGACAATCTTCACGGTTCACCCATGTTGTAGGATGTGTTAGAATTTCATTCCTTTTTAAAGCTGAATAATACTCCAGTGTGTATGTGTGTGTAAAAAAAATATATATATATATATACATATAATACATACATATATATGTAATTTATCAATTCATCTGCCAGTGAACACTTGGATTGCTTCTACCTTTTGGCTCTGTGAATCTGTGAATAATACTGCTATAAATATAGTATCCAGAATGGAATCACTGGGTTTTATGTTTAACTTTTTGATGAACTGCCGTACTATTTTCCACAGCCAGTGCATAATTTTAAATTCCCACCAGCAAAGCACAAGTTTTCCAATTTCTCCACATCCTCTCCAAAACTTATTTCCTGTTTTTTTTCCTTAACAATGGCCATCCTAATGAGTGTGAAGTGATATCTCATTGTGGTTTCAATTTGCATTTTCCTAAAGATTAGTGATGTTGAGCATCTTTTCAGGTGCTTATTGGCCATTGATGTATCCCTTTTGGAGAAATGTGTATTCAAGTCCTTTACCAAGTTTTAAATCAAGTTGTTTATTTTTTGTTGTTGAGTTGTAAGAGTTCCTTATATATTCTTGATGTTAATCTCTTATCAGATATATGATTTGTAAATATTTTTCCCATTCCATAGGTTGCTTTTTCACTCTGTTTATAGTGTTCTTTCATGCACAAAATTTTAATTTTGATGAAGTCCAATTTATCAATTTTTTTCTTGTGCTTTTGGTGTCATACTCAAGAAATCAGTGCCAAGTCCAATGTCATAAAACTTTTCCCTTTTGTTTTCTTCCGACAGTTTTATAGTTTTAACTCTTACATTTAAGTCTGATGCACTGTGAGTTAATTTTTGTGTATGGTGTAAAGTAAAGGTGGAACTTCATTCTTTTGCATATGGATATCCAGTTTTTCCAAAACCATTTGCAGAAAAGACTATCTGTTCTTCACTGAATGGTACTGGCACTACTGTTGAAATGCAATTGACCATATATGTAAGGGTTTATATCTGGATTCTGTGCTCAATTCCATTGGTTTATATGTCTGTCTTTATGCCAGTATCACACTGTTTTGATTACTGTAGCTTTGTAGTAACTTTTGAAATCACTAAGTCTGAGTCCCCCAACTTTCTTCCTCTCTTTCAAGATTATTTTGGCCATTTGGTGTCCTTTGAGATTCCAGATGAATTTTAGGGTGGATTTTTCTATTTCTGCAAAAATGTTGTTTGGATTTTTATAATGATTCATTGACTGTAGATTGCTTTGGGTAGTATTGACATCTTAACAATATTGTCTTCCAATCCAGGAATGTGGGCTGCTTTCCAATTACTATGTCTTCTTAAAATTTTTTTTAGCAATGCTTTGTAGTTTTCAGTGTACAAATCTTTTGCCTCCTTGGTTAAATTTATTCTCAAGTATTCTATTATTTTTCATGCTATTGTGTGTGAAATTATTTTCTTAATTTCCTTTTCAAATTTTCAATTGTTAATGTATAGAAATGAAACTGATTTTTGCATGTTTTATTTGTATCTTGTAACTTTGATGAATTCATTTATTAGTTTTAACAGTTTGTGGAATCTTTAGGGTTTTCTACATACAAGATCATGTCATCTATAAACAATGATGATTTTATCTTTTCCTTTCCAATTTGGATGCCCTTTATTTCTTTTCCTTGCTTAATTGCTCTGGCTAGAACTTCCAGCACTATGTTGAATAGAAGTGGCAAAAGTGGGCACCATTATCTTGCTTCAGATTTTAGCAGAAAACCTGGTTGTTTTAACCATGGAGTATGCTTTTAACTGTGGGTTTTTCATACGTGGCCATTATTATGTTAGGTAGATTCTGTCTATTCCTAGTTTTTTGAAGTTATTATCATGCAAAGGTGTTGAATTTTGTCAAGCAACTTTTCTACATCGAGATGATTGTGGGTTTTTTCCCCTTCATTCTGTTAAATTGGTGTACTACATTGATTGACTTTCATATATTAAACCAGCCTTGCATTATAGGAATAAATCTTATTGGTTATGGTATATAATCTATTTAATATGCTGATGAATTCAGTTTGCTAGTATCTAGTTGAAGATTTTTGCACCAATATTCATAGAGATACTTTCCTGTAGTTTTCATTTCTTGTAGTGTTTTTGTCTGGCTTTGGTATAAGGGTAATGCTGGCCTCACAGAATAAGTTAGGAAGTGTTCCCTACACTTCAATTTTTTTGTAAGAGTTTGAGAAGGATTGGTGTTAATTCTTTAAATGTTTGGTAGAATTCACCTGTAAAAGCAATCTGGTCTTGGGCTTTTCTTTTTTTTGGGGGGGGGCTTTTCTTTATCAAGAAGTTTTAAAAATTATTTTTACTGATTCAATCTGCTAGATATTTCGATCTCTTCAGACATTTTATTTCTTCATATTCAGTTTTGGTAGGTTATGTGTTTCTAGGAATTGTTCATTTTATTTACGTCATATATATATACGTCATATATATATATACGTCATTGACATATAATTTTCATAGTACTGTTTTATCTTTTTTATTCTGTGAAACTGGTTGTAAATATCCCCACTTTCATTTACGATTTTAGTTGTTAGAGTCTTCTATCTCTTTTATTAGTCAGTTACCTAAAAGTTTGTCCATTTTGTTTATCTTTCTGAAGAAATTAGCTCTTGGTATCATTGTTATTTTTCTATTATTGTTATTTTTCTGTTAATATTTCTATTCTCTATTTTATTTATCTCAGCTCTAATTTTTATTATTTTCTTTTTCCTACTAGCTTTGAGTTTAGTTTGTTCTTCTTTTTCTAGTTCTTTAAGGTGTAAAGTTAGGTTGTTCATTTGATGTCTTTCTTCCTTTTAAAATATAATAGCCATACATATCCCTCTTAGCACTGGTTTTATTGCATCCTATAAGTTTTGGTGTGTTGTGTTTTCATTTCATTTGTCTCAAGACATTTTCTATTTTCCTTTGTGACTTCTTCTTTGACCCATTGGTTTTTCAGACTGTGTTGTTTAATTTCTATATATTTGTAAATTTCCCTATTTTCCTTCCATTACTGATTCATTCCATTGTGATTGGAGAGCATACTTTGTACAACAGCTATCTTTTCAAGTCTAGTGAGACATGTTTTGTGACATAACATATGGTCTATCCTGGAGAATACTCCACTTGCAATTAAAAAATTGAATTCTGCTCTTCCTTGGTGGATGTTCTGTATATGTCTGTTAGATCCAATAGGTATGTAGTGTCATTCAGGTCCTCTATTTCTTTATTACTCTTCTCTCTGGTTGTTCTATCCATTAATAAACGTGAGATACTAAAGTTTCCTACTGTTATTGTAAAGCTGCCTATTTGTCTCTTCAATTATATCAATGTTTGCTTTATATATTTTTGGGCTCTGATGTTTGATGCATCTATGTTTGAAACTGTTATATCTTCTTTCTGAATTAACCCTTTTATCATTATATAATGTCCTTCTTTGCTTCTTACCACTTTTTGTATTAAAATCCATTTTGTCTGTTATTAGAGTAGTCACCACTGCTCTCCTTTGGTTACTATTTGCATGGAATATCTTTCTCCATCCATTCACTTTCAACCTATGCATGTCCTTAATTCTAAAATGGTCTCTTGGATACAATGTAGAGTTGGATACTGCTTTGTTAAAAATCCATTCTGACTATCTATGTCTTTTGATTGGGGTATTTAATCCATTTATATTTAAACTCGTTACTGATAGGGAAGGACTTACTTTGCTATTTTATTGTTTCTGTATAGCTTATAGCTTTTTTGTCCTTCATTTCCTTCATTGCTGCCTTCATTTGTATTTAGTTGATATTTTTGTCACTACACATTTTTATTCCCTTCTCTTTGCTTTTTGTGTATATTCTATAAATATTTTCTTTGTGGCCATGATTGGCATTACATATACTATCCTGAAGTTATAATGATGTAATATAAATTGAAACCAACTTCACTTCAATCACACACAAAACTCTACTCTTTACTGTTCTGTACCTCACCCCCCAACTTTATGTTACTGATGTCACTAATTTCATTGTTATATATTGAGTACCCATTAAAATAGATTTGTAATTAATTTTTGTGCATTCGTCTTTTTTTGAACATCTTTATTGGAGTATAATTGCTTTACAATGGTGTGTTAGTTTCTGCTGTATAACGAAGTGAATCAGCTATACATATACATATATCCCCATATCTCTTCCCTCTTGTGTCTCCCTCCCACCCTCCCTATCCCACTCCTCTAGGTGGACACAAAGCACCGAGCTGATCTCCCTGTGCTATGTGCATTCATCTTTTAATTCCTGTATAAAATAAAGAATTGAGTTACAAACCAAAATTATAATCATACTTGTTTTCATATTTGTTCATCTATTTACTTTTGCTGGAGATCTTTATATTTTCATATGACCTCAAGAAACTGTATGTCATCTTTTCTTTCCAATTTGAAGGATTCTGTTTAGCATTTCTCATGAGCAGGTCCAGTGGTAATAAACTCCCTCAGCTTTTGTTTGTCTGTGAATATCTTAATTTCATCCTCATTTTTTTCAATCTTCAAAATATTTTATTACAAAATACAGTACAGTGTTGGTAGAATGTTTCCCAATGTTCTCTGATATATACATTGTTGAATGAAGCACTTCAATACCTGACAGTGGCCCACATGAATCTAAGAATTTCTATAATAATTTCAATCCCCTTAGAGTTACAGACAAAATCTGTAACCAGAAATGGAATGGGGAGACAATTTCACCCTCATTTTTGAAGGACAGTTTTGCCAGATTTAGAATTATCAGTTGACTTCTTTTTTTTTCCTATTTTATTTTATTTTGATAAGAACACTTAACATGAGATTTACCCTCTTAAAAATATTTAAGTGTGCAATACAGTATTGATAACTATTTATATAACGTTGTACAGCAGACCCCTAGAACTTATTCATATTGCTTAACTGAAACCTTATGACCATTGACTAATAACTCTTCACTTCCCCATCCCCCAGCCCCTGGAAAACACCATTTTACTCTTTAATTCTATCAATTTGACTATTTTAGATATCTCAAATAAGTAGAATCACACAATGTTTGTCTTCCAGTGCCTGGCTTGTTTCATTTAGCATAATGTATTCAAGGTTTATCCATGTTGTTGTATATTGCAGAAATCTTTCTTTTTTTTAAGGCTGAGTAATAATCATATGTATATGATTATAATAATCATATGTATATGTCACATTTTCTTTATTTACTTATCTGTTGTTTCTATATCTTGAGTATTGTGAATAGCTTTTTTTTTTTTTTTTTGCAGTACGCGGGCCTCTCACTGTTGTGGCCTCTCCCGTTGCAGAGCACAGGCTCTGGACATGCAGGCTCAGCGGCCATGGCTCACGGACCCAACCGCACCACGGCATGTGGGATCCTCCCGGAGCGGGGCACGAACCTGCGTCCCCTGCATCAGCAGGCGGACTCTCAACCACTGCGCCACCAGGGAAGCCCCTGTGAATAGCTTTAAAATAAACATGACAGTGCAAATATCTCTTTGAGATCCTGATTTTCAGTTCTTTTGGATAAATAACCAGAATTGGGATTGCTTAGTCATATAGTATTTCTATTTTCAAGTTTTAAAAGAACCTCCATACTCTTTCTGTTGAGCAGATTACTGTGCACTGGTTATCAATACCAAGGGTGTAGCGTACACTGCACTGGTTATAAATCCCAGGAGAGGACTATAAACATTCCTGCCACTGCATTTTGGTATCAGAGTTGCCAAGAAGAACACAGAATCTCATACACTCCAGTATTACCAAAGGGAAGAGGGAAGGGGGAGGGACAAGTTAGGGGTACAGGATTAGATACAAACTGCTATATATGAAACAGATAAGCAAACAAGGATATACTGTATGGCACAGGGAATTATACTTATTATCTTGTAATAACCTATAATGGAATGTAATCTGCAAAAATACTGAATCACTATGCTCTACACCTGAAACTAACACAATATTGTAAATCAACTATACTTTAATAAAAATTTTAAAAATAAGATACAAGAATGTGTTGTACAACACAGGGAATATAGCCAATGTTCTATAATAACTTTAAATGGAGTATAATCTATAAAAATATTGAATCATACACACAAAAAATATATCTGCCTCTCGATAAAGCTAATGCCATTTCCCCCTTATATTTTAAAAGCCATTTGAAGACATACCTTATGGCAGCTTCTCTTAACAAGGAATGTGGTCACACATACTTTAAAACCTTTAGATTATTGTGCAGAACAATATTTAGTCCCAAAAAAATTTATGCAACAGAAAATACATATAAATTTGACATGTTTATTTCTTCTGCTTCCTTAAAGTTGTCTGATTAAAAAAAAAGAAACATGCAAATCAGGAGCCATTCAGGGCCCTGGGAATGTGGGGACCCATAAGACCACTGTCTTGGGACCTTGGCCCCTTTTACTTCTAGCCCCAATGGGCCTGTGAAGACAGAAGCTGAGCAGTACATTTGGAGGGTAAAGAAAGAGGGACTCACACTTTCTGAGAATGGATTTGCCAAGAGAGTCAGGAATCTGGTGGAGCTTTACCCCACTAGTAGTGGAGGGGGCAAGAGAGTGTGAACCACAGATGTGACTGTATTTGAGGGGCAGAATGATCTGGAGAACATGTGGAGAGAAGAAGGAAAATACACACACATTTCTATCTTGACTGTGATAGAATCAATGCCATTTCTATGTAGTGGAATGATGGGGCTGGGGAAGGGAAGAAGGTGATTATTACCATTTCCACTCAGTTGAGTCATGCAACCCATGAATAGAGTTTGGGGTAGGGAATGAAGTCACCACTTGCCCATTCCCTGTGTTTTCCTGTGCTACATAGGACCAAAAGCTATTTCTGTGTATTTTGTACAAAATCCTACAGTACCAGCCAGGAGATCTCCCTGGGTCCCAGGGGCAGACCTCACCTCAAAACTCTAGGATGATCTTGGGTAAGTCACTGCCCAAAGAGGAGGTGGTCTCACCTGTCAAAGAAGATCACACCAGCCTCTTCTCCCAGCCAGCTAGGTCTGGGCCAGAGAATAAAGTCATTTCCATTCAGAAAAACACTTTGAGTTTCTAGAAGGGAGATATTTTTCCATGTAAGTCCAAGAAATTATTTTAAGAGTCATGCTGCAGGCTCAGAAGAATTCTACATTCGGTCACTATACCTAAGTTCAATTCAGTTCAAAATTCACTCAGTTCCAGACACTGGGCGAGGCTCTAGAGATATTTGTTGATGCATGGTAGGGTACCTTCATGGTTAGTATCAATGGGCTTTAATACCATATAGTCCTGGGAAGGGCCATTCCTCTATCTCCTACTAACCATGTGACCTAGACCAGTTCCTTAACCTCTCCATGCCTTGAACTTCTGATCCATAAATGGTGATAAAACCTTAAAGGGCTGTTTGAAGATCAAATATGTTAGTAACATTAAAGTACTTAACATTGGTCTGGCATAGAAATGCAGGTTACACTGGACCTTCACTCTTTTGTTCCGCCATCTTAATGTTGCGTTGTGGCTCTGGCTTTACCTGGTGGTAATATAACCCATTTCAACATGTTCTACCATTTCAAATACATTTCTTTTACACAGGGAAACAAAAGTTAAACAATAAATGTTGGGTTGAAAATATAGATTTTGATAAAGTTTATAAGAATGATCCTACTTCAGTTTGTAGAACTGGTATAAGAATAGAAAAAAACTTGATGACTCTCAATTTTATAAGCCATTTGCATTTATTTAACACATATTTATGGGGCATCTATTACACGCCCGGCCCCATAAGCCTACAAATCATGTCTTCATCTCAGAACGTTTTTCCAGGCTCCAGACCCATGTATCCAACTACCTGTCAGAAATGTATATCTAGAGCAGTAGTTCTCAAATGGTGGTGATTTTGCTCCCCAGCTCCAGGAGACATGTGGAAATGTCTGAAAACATATTTGGTAGTCACAACTGGGGGTGCTACTGAAATCTTGTGGGTGGAGGCTAAATATCCCACAATACATAAAACAGCCTTCACAACAAGGAGTACTCTGACCCAAAGTGTCAACAGTGCTAAGGTTGAGAAAATCTGCTCTAGAGCAAGGTAAACGTTACTACCCATCCTATGTGCACAGATTCAGAGTAGAACCCAACTCTGGAATCCAACAACCCTGGATTAGGATACACTCTTACCAGGGGTGTCCTTGGAAAATGTATTTAACCTCTCTGAGCCTTGGTAGAGTGTGCCTTGGGGGAGGAATGAGTTGTAACAGGGAATACTGATACTTAACTTACAGAACAGTTGTAAGAAGTTATAAAAACAGTATGTAGAGTTCCTAACACACTGGCCAGTAGTGGGCCCTTGAAGTGTTAGTTTCTTTCCCACCCTACTTTCTAACTTAAAAAAGCACATGTGAAATATACCATTTATATATAGAAAAAGGGGAAAAAATGAAAAGTAATCTAACACTCCAACAATAGGGTTTCACATTAGCAAATATTAATAATGTTGTAAAACTCATTATTGCATAAATCTGGATAAACAAGTGCTCTCATCTTGTAGTTCGTTGAGATATATATTAGTAAAGAGACTTTAAATTTCACCTAGACAGTATTTAAAATGTTAAATATTCGTGTTCTTTGACAAAGCAGTCCCACATGTGTGAACTCAATTTCCAGATACACCCTAGGGAGCCCCCTATCATCAATACTCATCTGTCTACACTGCTCAAGGCTGAGCTGACCTTTGCCCTAGCTGGCTCTGTGCCTTCACACCCCAACCTCACATGTCTCATCCCTTGATCCATATAGGATAATCTGTCTCATGGCTGGATGTGCAGCTTTTATGAGCCATCCAAGGAGCAACCCCAAGTGTTGATATGGACCTGTGCTCAGGTCCCTCCTCCTCCAGGAAGGGCCTATAGAACTTTTACCTCACCCCTATCTGGGAGAAATTTCCCTTCCAGGCCTTCTCTGTGTCCTTACATGTCCTCCCCTCCCTACCAGGTACAGGCAGCACATTCCATGGTGTAAAGTCAAGCTTTCATAAAGGACAGAAGAAACAATGGCTTCAGACAGCTTCTGCTTCCAGCCCCATCATAAATCTCCCATGTGGCAGGAGGAGTGAGTACCAACCTGGCTTCCTGCTGCAGGGAGGGTAAATACAGAGAGAACAGAGATTAACCACTTCAGCAGTATATGTCCTGATACCTTTGCTAAAGCACTGCCATCAGCAACTAAAGGTACCCAGGCTTCCAGCCACCCCTGGCTCTAGCAGTTGGCCTGGGGAGCAACCTCTTAGCCATTTGTCTCTGTGCTTAGAAGCATGTGCTTTGGAGTCACACACATCCATGAAGAGACGATAGCAATACCTCACCACCAGGGTAGTTATAAGGATTAAATCCAGCCACTAACTTGAAGAATGTAGTGCTGGGCCCCTCTAAATGACTTGCTTCATAAATAGTAGCTGTCTTTCCTCCTCAGATCAGGCTACTCCTATTGCATTTTGACCTGTCTCCTCAGCCAGGGAGTCTTAACCAGGTGGCACATTAGAATCACCATGATGATCCCTTTCTAAACTTTCACCTGAAACTCCCTTATTGGAGGAAATATCAATAGTACCTCTGTATCAAAGGCCATTAAGCCATTATAAAATGCCCGAACACCATCTGCTGCAGAATCCTTCTGCTTGTTAGAGGTCAATCTTTTGTTCTATTCAGACCTTCATCTGCTTTACTCAATGTCTCCCTATTTAAATGTTAATATCATCCAAACATCACAGAAACATCCAGAATAATGTTTGACCAGATATCTGGGCACCTTGGCCCAGTCTTGTTGACACATGAAATTAACCATCACACTTACACTAAAAATAATTTCTTGGTTGTCTGGAATTCAGATTTAACTAAGTGTCCTCTGTTTTATCTGGCAACCCTACATGTGGAGAGCTCTGTGGAGAAGACCCAAAGTGCTCCATTCAACAGCCCCAGTGAGCTCCCAACATATGCCAACATTAACCCTCATGCATGTGAATGGGCTTTCTTGGAAATTCCAGATGAGAGGTGCCTCCAGATGACTGCAGCCTCAGGTAACAGACACCAAACGGAGCAGAAAAACACCCAGTCAACCCACAGAATCCTGAGAAATAATACATGGTTATTATTTTGTTTATTGCTAAGCAGAAATGGATATTCAAAACATTGTGATCTTGGTGAATGTTACTTCTTTTCTTCCTGTAGTCTGTTGTCATTGGATAATATAGAGATTCTCTTATCCTTGAAGGATTGGTAGGACTTCGTTATCATTTTGACTACAATTTGTGTGTTGGTTTATGACAGGGAGAACATTTCTGAGCATTCCATCAATTCCTTCTTGAGGGGATTTCCTAGGGAAATTTTCACGATATATGATACATTAGTCTTGGAAATTGGAAAATAATTCCATAATAATTATGGAATCACACTATAATCACAAAATTAATGTACTAAGAAAGTGTTGCTGCAATGGTTCCATGGGAGGAGCCTCAGAAGGTGGCTTGGTGAGTATTCATTCAGAGCAAGGGGTATTTCTTCACTTTGAGAAGTGTTTCTCAAAGAAGGTGTCCTGAAACACTTTTTCTTGCTACAGAGACTGCCTATGGCAAGAAAGTCACTTTCTTTGAGTACACATAAACGAGAGTCTTCTACCAGACAGCAGATAGATATACATTGCAGTCTTTGGCCTCAGAGACTGTCCCAATACAGCACTACTGAGTGGACAAGTCTGTCCAATTCTGGACATCATTAATAGGAAGCCCATTTGCCAGCAAATCTAAGCCACTTTCTCCAATTTCACCTTTATAAGGAGTCAAGCTGATGTATTGCTCTCCTTATTCTTTTTTTCATTTCTTAGTTGGTCTACATAAATCAAACATAGAACAGAGGTGTATTTGAGGGGGCATTAATGACACAAGCATTTTAAAGCAATAACATAAGAACAGCTGGTGAGCTAGAGAGACACAAAAAAGGGAGAAGAGTTGTAAGCTAACCGTAAGACCCACCCCTAAGGGCAGGGCAGAACACATGCTCCCTATGGGTAGCTTGCTATAAGAGTTTTGAAGAGAGAGGATCTGGGCTGTGAAACCCCTGTTTTTCCTTCCAACCTCATGAATCAGGTAAGTCATTCCTGCTTAGCATGGCCTGTAATTTTATATGCTCACCCTCTCATCTCCAAGAACCCTAGGATACCTCCCTGGGTCTCTGTATACTGACAATATTCTCCTACTGCGTCTTTAAAGCAAAAAATTTATGACTGTAGGAACGTGCTTTGTTCCAACAACATGTGTAGAGTTCTGCCAACTACCCAGTCCCAGTCTAGTGCCTTTAATTATTATGCTTTCTCAAGTGGTAGCCTGAAGAGCAAAGGTGATTTTCTTTCAACGAAAGACCATTGCTGTAGCAGGGTGAGGAGACATTTCCGGTGTGGAGGCCAAGCCTACGCATTGCAATTGCCATAGGAACCGGACGTCACTATGGTGACCGTGATGACTTTTCTACCGAGGCAGATGTGGCTTGACGAGAAGAGCCGGTCATGCCTTCAGGTGTTCAGGACTCAGCTGAGGGTGTGGGTCCCCGGTGGGGGCTGGACCACGCTGGGGTGTGGGGAGACAAAGGGATCCACAACCAAGTCACCTCTTTCCCGCTTTGGGGCTTGGTGCCTCTGCTGTCTCGTAGGTAAAGCCATTGGGGTCCCTCCTGGCCCCAGTGAGTGTGGTGTCCTGCTCCAGGGGTGTCCTGGAGCCACTTTCCTTCTAAAGGCAGGGTTGCGAGAGGTGAGACAGGTATCGACTCTCTGAGCCTCAGCTTTCCCCTCTGTAAAATGGAGATAAGAATGCCCTCCCCACAGGGTCGCTGTGAACATTCAGTGATAACACATGAATAAGCCAGCGGCCCTGTGGTTGTTGCGGGATCATGAGTGCGGGTATGAATTCAGGCCACTCCTTATTCCTTTTCAATATTTTTTTGTTTTTTGTTTTTAAGTAGTAGATAGAGGAATAACTGAGAAAAAAAAAAGCCCTGATGAGAGGCCCATTGTAACATTGGGTTGTTACAATCACTACCCAATTGTTTCAGTGTCATTGTCACTAGCCAAGTGCCTACCACGGTGCGGGGCACATAGTTACACCAGTAAAGCATGCTGATTGCTTGATTTGTCTCTCCCTGTGCAGCTCCTCATGCTGGTGGCCTTACTCATATCAGGTATCTGAAAGAGGCAGGTTCTGAGGATATGTGTCCTGATGGCTGCTGAAGTTTCTACTCCACGTTCAAGGGCAGCAGTCCTCAGGAGACTCCAACACTTCACATCTTTAGTTGGATATGACACCTGACTCAAGTGAGTTCATAGATCTGAACAAAAGCATGTTGTGGAATAGCTCCTGTGAGGTTCACAAACTAGCCTAAAAGTAGGGAAGCTGCTTTGATCTCATCTTGGAAGAAGAGGTTTAGCAGGTGGCATTTAATTCCATCAGCAGCTACATGCTTTGCAGTAGCCCTGATGCCCATCTTAGAGATGCTTTCTTTGAAAGCAATGAATTGTCTAGCTTGAGGAAGGATCTTTATGTTTAACAAGCATGTGCATAAATTTACATATATTTTTCTGACTGTATAAATAATAATCAGTGATTCCTATATATCTCTCAGATGGTTGTTGAAATATGCCATTGGTTCAAAGGTCTTCCTAGCAATTTAATATTGTAATATGGATTCTTCCATGGACACCATGTTTTTATCCATTGTATAATGAAATTTTTAAGATGCCAGGAATTTTTCAACTGTTAGTTAAAATGTCAGTTACAAGAATGTTTGTATTTCCAAAAATATTAATTACCCTATAGTTTGCCCTATTATAATGATACCAAACCATGTCCCCTAAAATAACCAGATAGGTTTAAATGTCATTAGTATTATTTTTTCCAGGACATAACATTTTTAGTTCTGTACTACATGGCCTCCCTAGCCCTCCCACTGCCCTGTCCCTAGACAAAAACAGTTATCTGTCACTATGGATTAGTTTTCATGTCCCAGAAATGTATTTAAATAGAACCAGAGAGGTTTTTTTTTTGGTCTGGGTTTGTTCATTCATTGTAATTATTTTTAGATTTGTTCATTTTGTTGCATATATCAATAGTTCATTCTTTTGTATTGCTTAATAGTATTCCAGTATATGAATATACCACAATTTCTTTTATCCATTTACCTGTTAATGGATGTTTGGGTGGTTTCAATTTAGGAGTCTTTTAAATAAAGCTGTTATAAGCATGTGTGTATTAGTCTTTGTAGAGACATAGACTTTCTTCTTCTAGAATAAATACTTACGAGTCCAATGGCTGGATCATGTGATAGATGTGAGATTAACATTACAATAAAGTGATAAACTGTTTTCCAAAGTGGTCACACCATTTTTCATTTCCACTAGCAGTTGTATGAGAGTTCCATCCCCTATAGTCTTGCCAAGACTTGGTGTGTTCAGTCTTTTTAATTTTCGTCATTTTTACAGGGATGTAGTAGCATTTCACTGAAGTTTTCGTTTGCATTTCCCTAATGATTAATGATGTTGAGCATTGTTCCATGTAGTACTTATTTGATATTTGATTTTTTGTGTGTGAGCAATGTCTATTCATAATTTTTGCCCATTTATTTGAGTGTCTTTTTCCTTCTTATTGGCTTTTGTGAGATTTTCTATATTCTGGATACAAGTCCTTTAACAGTTATATGATTTTCAAACACTTTCCCAGTCATTGGCTTGTCTTTTCATTCTCTCAGTGGTGTTTTTGGAAGAGCAGAAATTCTTACCTTTCCGGAAGTACAATTTATTGATTTGTTCATTTACAGATTGTGGTATTGATTTATCATCTATGAAATTTTTACCTAATCTAGTGTCACAAGGACTTTCTCTTGTGTTTTCTGGTACAATTTTACAGTTTTTGCTTTTATATTTAGGTTTATGATGTATTTTGAGTTGAGTTTTGTATATGGTACTATATATGGATCACAGTTTATGTTTGTGCATGTGGATATCCACTTCTCCAAGCACCATTTGTTGAAAAGACCATTTTTTGTCCACCAAATTACCTTTGTAGCTTTGTTGTAAATCAGTTGTTCACATATGTGTGGGTCTATTTTTTGACTCTTCATTTTGTTCCTTTGATATACATTTTCACCTTCACCCCAAACCACACTGTTTTTATTCTTACAGAATTAAAATGAGTCTTGAAATCAGGTAGTGTTTATCTTCCCACCCTGTTATTGTCAGAGTGATTTTTCATGGTCTAGGTCCTTTTTATTTCCATATGAAATTAGAAATCATCCTGTCAGTTTCTTTAAAAAAGTGTCTGCTGGGATTTTTATTATGATTTCATTGAATCTGTAAATCAGTTTGAGAATAGACATCTTAACAATACTGTGTCTTCCAAACCACGAAGATGACATGTCTCTCTATTTATTCAGGTTTTTGTTTAATTTTTATGAGCAATGTTTTGGAGTGCTCAAAGTATAGGCATTGCACATCTGTGGACAAATTATTCCTAAGTATCTCGTACTTCTTGTTACTATTATAAATGGCAGTATTTTAAAGTAAAGTGTTAATATTTTCATGTATTTTATTTTTGTTGAATTGTCAGCAGCCAAATATTCAACAGAAATTGTTGGGGAAGCTTTTTGAATGAAAGCACAGGCTACTGTAGAATGGAAAGGGTAATTGATGCATAACTTGCATTTCCTGTATTTCCACATCAGCTTTTACCCATTATTGGCAATCTACTGAAATTATGGAGAAAAATGTCCCAGAGACAATTCTACAAGTCATCTCCAGACAAATCCATCACTAAAATAGTTCAGTAGCTTTGAAATTTATGTGTGATCAGAAATGAATCTGTTGAATTGTGGGGATTTTCTTCTTTATACACCAGTGAATCCACACAATGAATTCCTGGGATATTGGGTGGTGAGAGAGAATGGGGGGTGGGGGAGGAGAGGGAGAGAGAGGGAAAGAGAGAACATGTGTGTATGTGGGTATGTACGTATACACTTATGTGTATATTGCTAAAGCTTCCAGGAATCTTTACTGTGCAGAATACTTGAGGTTAATTACTGTGTGTTATGTCAGTTCTATTTAATTCCTATCACATATTGGAATGTAATCAGGGTGGATATTGTTTGTTTTTTCCCAGTATTACTAGGCCAGCATAGTTACCATGGTGACTCTGTGACTGCAGTGAGATTTGATGCAGTCTGAGCATCTATTTATGATTCTTACCTGAATCACTTGTTGCTATGGTTTCTGTTAAGTATTGCTTTTCCAATTTTGTCATTTCTTCTAGAATTATTACTTAGCATTTGAGTGTAGGGTCAAGCTTTCCCTTTTCCCCATCATTAATTAATTATTAAATAATTGTTTTCATTTGTATAAGTATGACCCCTAAATTCCTATTTTCTCAAAGGGTTTATTATCATTAAGCATTTTGATGCTCAAATTGGCCCAGAATTGGCCAGTGTTAGCCCTTCAAGTTGATCTCTGTGTCCATTTGACACCTCCCTCGAACTCTTTGTGATGTATGTTCTCCTCTGTGCCTATGTCCCATCTGTAGAAAGTTAAGTAATGATACCCACAGAACATTGCTTTGAGAATTTGAAGATAAAAATAACAACCTATAGCATGTGGCATCTACTAGGTTCTCAGCAATGTTAGTTCTCATTCCAAATTTGTAACCTTCACTCTGTTTAGTTTGATGCCTCTTACATTAGCATAATAGCATGACTACCAGAAAGAATACTTGGACATGTAACACAAGCAGGGATAAGTGCACATGTCCATGACATGTGAGCCTCAGTGTCACTGCTGTGTGTGCAGAGGGGGCTGTGTGATGGAGCTAGGGAAGAGGAAAAGCACCACTGCACAGCTTCCAGTGAACTGAGAGGGGGCAGGCAGAACATCCTCACCTCTTCCCCTGTGTTTCATGTGCCTTCCCGTCATCTCACTTTCCTCTCTATTCCATGTGCTGTCTTATCTCCTTACTCTTCCTTACAGTGGAACATCAGAGAAGGGTGTGGACTCTGAGCCCCAGGAGCATGAGCTGGTAGAGAAGAACCAAGTGTGTTGTCGAGTCTGCTAGACAGGTTCCTGGAGCAAGAGTGAGGAGATCGGGCCCCATCGTTGGGACACTTTAGGTAAGTCACTACCGTTTCACATGCCTCGTCTGTACAACAGGCTAACAGTACACTATGCTCCTGACCACCCAGGAGTATTGTGGAATTTAAGTGTGATGCCATGTGGGAAAAGAATCTGTGCTCGTAGGTCGAGGGAAGGATCAGTGCACTTTGCAGTAATTACATTAACAGAGACACCCAGATATCCTAGAACTGTGCAGAGTAGTCATTAAATTTTTTGTTTGTTTTTTTATAAATTTATTTTTATTTATTTATTTATTTATTTATTTATTATGGTTGCATTTAGTCTTCATTGCAGTGCACGGGCTTCTCGTTGCAGTGGCTTCTCTTGTGGAGCATGGACTCTAGGCACACGGGCTTCAGTAGTTGTGGCACATGGACTCAGTAGTTGTGGCTCATGGGCTCTAGAGCGCAGGCTCAGTAGTTGTGGTGCATGGGCTTAGTTGCTCTGTGGCATGTGGGATCTTCCTGGACCAGGGCTCAAACCCACGTCCCCTGCATTGACAGGCAGATTCTTAACCACTCTACCACCAAGGAAGCCCCTATTCCTCGGTATTTTATTCTTTCTATTGCGATGGTGAATGGGATTGTTTCCTTAATTTCTCTTTCTGATCTTTTGTTGTTAGTGTATAGGAATGCAAGAGATTTCTGTGCATTAATTTTGTATCCTGCTACTTTACCAAATTCATTGATTAGCTCTAGTAGTTTTCCGGTGGCATCTTTAGGATTCTCTATGTATAGTATCATGACATCTGCAAACAGTGACAGTTTTACTTCTTTTCCAATTTGTATTCATTTATTCCTTTTTCTTCTCTGATTGCTGGGGCTAGGACTTCCAAAACTATGTTGAATAATACTGGCGAGAGTGGGCATCCTTGTCTTGTTCCTGATCTTAGTGGAAATGCTTTCAGTTTTTCACCATTGAGAATGATGTTTGCTGTGGGTTTGTCATATATGGCCTTTATTATGTTGAGGTAGGTTCCCTCTATGCCCACTTTCTGGAGAGTTTTTATCATAAATGGGTGTTGAATTTTGTCAAAAGCTTTCTCTGCTTCTATTGAGATGATCATATAGTTTTTATTCTTCAATTTGTTAATATGGTGTATCACATTGATTGATTTGCATATATTGAAGAATCCTTGCATCCCTGGGATAAATCCCACTTGATCATGGCATATGATCTTTTAAATATGTTTTTGGATTCTGTTTGCTAGTATTGTGTTGAGGATTTTTGCATCTATGTTCATCAGTTATGTTGGCCTGTAGTTTTCTTTTTTTGTGACATTTTTGCTGGTTTTAGTATCAGGGTAATGGTGGCCTCATAGATTGAGTTTGGGATTGTTCCTTCCTCTGCAATTTTTTGGAAGAGTTTGGGAAGGATGGATGTTAGCTCTTCTCTAAATGTTTGATAGAAGACACCTGTTCCTGGATTTTTGCTTTTTGGAATATTTTCAATCACAGTTTCAATTTCATTATTTGTGATTGGTCTGTTCATATTTTCTATTTCTTCCTGCTTCAGTCGTGGAAGGTTATATACTTTCTAAGAATTTGTCCATTTTTTCCAGGTTGTCCATTTTATTGTCATGGAGTTGCTTAGAGTAGTCTCTTATGATGCTTTGTATTTCTGCAGAGTCCATTGTAACTTCTCCTTTTTCATTTCTAATTTTATTGATTTGAGACATCTCCCTCTTTTTCTTGATGAGTCTGGCTAATGGTTTATCAATTTTGTTTACCTTCTCAAAGAAACAGCTTTTAGTTTTATTGATCTTTGCTATTGTTTTCTTTGTTACTATTTCATTTATTTCTGCTCTGATCATTATGATTTCTTTCCTTCTACTAACTTTGGGTTTTGTTTGTTCTTCTTTCTCTGGTTCCTTTAGGTGTAAGATTAGGTTGTTTATTTGAGATTTTTCTTGTTTCTTGAGGTAGGCTTGTATTGCCATAAACTTGCCTTGTAGAACAGCTTTTGCTGCATCCCATAGGTTTTGGATTGTCGTGTTTTTGTTGTAATTTTCTCTAGGTATTTTTTGATTTTCTCTTTGATTTCTTCAGTGATCTCTTGTTTATTGTTTAGCTTCCATGTGTTTGTATTTTTTACGGTTTTTTTTTACCTGTAATTGATTTCTAATCTCATAGTGTTGTGATCAGAAAAGATGCTTGATATGGTTTCAATTTTCTTAAATTTATTGAGGCTTGATTTGTGACCCAAGATGTGATCTATCCTGGAGAATGTTCTGTGTGCACTTGAGAAGAAAGTGTAATCAGCTGTTTTGGGATGGAATGTCCTATAACTGTCAATTAAATCTGTCTGATCTATTGTGTCATTTAAAGCTTGTGTTTCCTTATTAAATTTCTGTCTGGATGATCTGTCCATTGGTGTAAGTGAGGTGTTAAAGTCCCCCACTGTTATTGTGTTACTGTCGATTTCCTCTTTTAGAGCTGTTAGCAGTTGCCTTATGGATCGAGGTGCTCCTATGTTGGGTGCATATATATTTATAATTGTTATATCTTCTTCTTGGATTGATCCCTTGATCATTATGCAGTGTCCTTCCTTGTCTCTGGTAACATTCTTTATTTTATAGTCTATCTTATCTGATATGCGTATTGCTAGTCAAGCTTTCTTTTGATTTCCATTTGCATGGAATATCTTTTTCCATCCCCTCACTTTCAGTCTGTATGTGTCCCTAGGTCTGAAGTGGGTCTCTTGTAGACAGCATATATAAGGGTCTTGTTTTTCTATCCATTCAGCGAGCCAGTGCCTTTTGGTTGGAGCATTTAATCCATTCACATTTAAGGTAATTATCAATATGTATGTTCCTATTACCGTTTTCTTAATTGTTATGCATTTGTTTTTGTAGGTCCTTTTCTTCTCTTGTGTTTCCCACTTAGAGAAGTTCCTTTAGCATTTGTTGTAGAGCTGGTTTGGTGGTGCTGAATTCTCTTAGCTTTTGCTTGTCTGTAAAGCTTTTGATTTCTCTGTTGAATCTGAATGAGATCCTTGCCAGGTAGAGTAATCTTGGTTGTAGGTTCTTCCCTTTCATCACTTTAAATGAAAGTGATAGCATGTAGAGTTTCTGCTGAGAAATCAGCTGTTAGCCTTATTGGAGTTCCCTTGTTTGTTATTTGTCATTTTTCCCTTGTTGCTTTCAGTAATTTTTCTTTGTCTTTAATTTTTGTCAATTTGATTACTATGTGTCTTGGCATGTTTCTCCTTGGGTTTATCCTGCCTGGGACTCTCTGCACTTCCTGGACTTGGGTGGCTATTTCCTTTCCCATGTTAGGGAAGTTTTCCACTATAATCTCTTCAAATATTTTCTCGGGTCCTTTCTCTCTCTCTTCTCCTTCTGGTACTCCTATAATGTGAATGTTGTTGCGTTTAATGTTGTCCCAGAAGTCTCTTAGGCTGTCTTCATTTCTTTTCATTCTTTTTTCTTTATTCTTTATTCTGTTCCTTGGCAGTGAATTCCACCATTCTGTCTTCCAGGTCACTTATCCATTCTTTTGCCTCAGTTATTCTGCTATTGATTCCTTCTAGTGTATTTTTCATTTCAGTTATTGTATTGTTCATCTCTGTTTGTTTGTTCTTTAATTCTTCTAGGTCTTCTAGGTCTTTGTTAAGCATTTCTTGCGTCTTCTGGATCTTTGCTTCCATTCTTTTGTGAGGTCCTGGATCTTCTTCACTATCATTATTCTGAATTCTTTTTCTGGAAGGTTGACTATCTCCACTTCATTTAGTTGTTTTTCTGGGGTTTTATCTTGTTCCTTCATCTGGTACAAAGTCCTCTTCCTTTTCATGTTGTCTATCTTTCTGTGAATGTGGTTTTCCTTCCATGGGCTGCAGGACTTCTTGCTTCTGCTGTCTGTCTTCTGGTGGATGAGGCTATCTAAGAGGCTTGTGCAAGTTTCCTGATTGGAGGGACGGGTGGTGGGTGGAGTTGGGTGTTGCTCTGGTTGGCAGAGCTCAGTAAAACTTTAATCCGCTTGTCTGCTGATGTGTGTGGGGGGTTGTGTTCCCTCCCTGTTGGTTGTTTGGCCTGAGGTGACCCAGCACTGGAGCCTACCCGGCTCTTTGGTGGAGCTAATGGTGGACTCTGGGAGGGCTCACACCAAGGAGTACTTCCAAGAACTTCTGCTGCCAGTGTCCTTGTCCCCATGGTGAGCCACGGCCACACCCCACCTCTGCAGGAGACCCTCCAACATTAGCAGGTAAGTCTGGTTCAGTCTCCTATGGGGTCACTGCTCCTTCCCCTGGGTCCTGATGCACACACTACTTTGTGTGTGCCCTCCAAGAGAGGAGTCTCTGTTTCCCCCAGTCCTGTCAAAGTCCTGCAATCAAATCCCACTAGCCTTCAATGTCTGATTCTCTAGGAATTCCTCCTTGCATTGCCAGACCACCAGGTTGGGAGGCCTGACGTGGGACTCAGAACCTTCACTCCAGTGGGTGGACTTCTGTGGTATAAGTGTTCTCTAGTTTGTGAGTCACCCACCCAGCCATTATGGGATTTGATTTTATTGTGATTGCACCCCTCCTACCATCTCATTGCGGCTTCTCCTTTGTCTTTGGATGTGGGGTATCTTTTTTGGTGAGTTCCAGTGTCTTCCTGTGGATGATTGTTCAGCAGTTAGTTGTGATTCCAGTGCTTTTGCAAGAGGGAGTGAGTGCACATCCTTCTACTCTGCCATCTTGAACCAATCCCTGTACATATCTTTTGGATGGACATTTATTTTCATTTCTGTTGGACATGTACATAAGAGTGGCATTTCTGAGTCATAGGGAACGTATATGTTCAGCCCCATAGACATTGCCATGCAGTTTGTCAAAGTGGTTTTTCCAGTCTTTATTCCACCGACAGTGCATGAGGTGTCTACTTGCTCCACATACTTGCCAATACTTGGTAATTTCCTTTTTTTTCCAACTTTTTGTTCTGGTGGGTGAGTAGTGGTATCTAATTATGGTTTTAATTTTAGTTTCTGTGAAGTGTTAAGTCTCTTGTAATCTAAAGATGGTTCATTCCTTTTTATTTTTAAACTTTAGTTTATTTGCTTAAGAAAATAGATCTTTTGACTGATAAAGTTGAATCCTTGATTTTGCTGCTTGTAATCCTCTTTTGAGGTTTATTATATTCCACTGGACCCTGTATTTCTTTAAATTTTAAAATTAGATTTAGAGGCTTGTTCAGCTGCAAGTTTTTTGGCAAGAGTACCACGTATGTGATGTTGTCTATTCGTATAGCATTACACCAGGAGGCTCACTGTATCTGGTTGTCTATCCTGTGACTTTAAGATGGATCACTGAGTTCAGATGTTATCAGCCTGATCCTTCCATTATAAAAATTTCCCATTTCTCTTCACCTTAGGTCTTTTGCAACCTCTGAAGATCTTTGCCTAGACCCACATTTCATTAAAGGGTGCAAAAGCGTAATATTTTAATTTTATAATTCCTTCTGCACCTATTATCTGGAATTCCTTTCTAAAAGAAACTTCTCCTCATCAACTCTTAGGTTCACTGAGATATGCTACATCAGGGAGGTAAGAATGAATGTTCAATTCTTGTGCAGTATTTCTACTTTAAAATGAGTTGTGGCCTTAGTATTTACCAAATGTGAGTAGTGAGTTGGCCTTGTTTCTTTGTTTTTGTTTTGTTTTGTTTTAGTGTGTCCCCTATGAGTGTCACCATGTGCTCATAGATGCTTCTATATTTGATGTGTTTTAATCCATTGCAATCATTAATGCTTTTGACGTTCAATTGCTGTCTGTCCAGTGGGAGCCCCTTCATGTTGGCTTCTGAGTCTTTGTGACCTGCTTTCTGGTATGGGAGTTCAGTCCAGACTCATCTGGTATAATCTCTATCCAGACCTGGAGTTAGCATTTCTCCAAGGAAGGCTGGTTCCTTCTAGTGGGAAATGTTTTCAGAGGACTCAATCTGGGTAGTTGAGTTGAACATTGCTACTGGGTTGGTCATTGCTTCTTACCATTTTCAGTGTATGGAGCCTGTAAATCTGTATTATATTCTAAGAGGCTAGAGATCATCAGCTTCCATCCTGGGCTGCTCCTCTGTCCCCTTATCGGTACGACTTTTTTTCATCTTTTGTTTTAACCTTCCAGTTCTAAAAAAAAGCAAATATAAAAGCAAATATAATATGTATGTTAGCTTTCGTCCCCATTCACAGTTAGCAGGTGCCATATTCTACACCATCACCGTCCAGTGGAAATTTGTGCCGAAAAGGAAATGTGCACTGACCAACATGGTAGCCACTAGCTACCTGTGTGTGTTGAGCACCTGAAACATAGTGCATACCACTGAGGAATCGAATCTTAGTAGGCACATGTGGCTAGTAGCTTCTGTTTTCAACAGCAGCAGCTCTACACATTTTATGCACTTTGCTTTTTCCACTGAACAATATGCCGTGGAGTTAACCCATAGCAGTACAGAGAGGGAGTCATCACTACTTTTATAGCTGCATAGTCCTCTAGGATGCAGATGTTCCATAGGTTATCATTTAGCCCCCTGTTAGGGGACATCTGTCTTGTTTCTTGTCTTCTTCTGTTATGAATTGGTCTGCCAGAAATGGCCTTGTACTTATACATTTTTTTTCTTTTTTAATTGTTTCTTTGGAATGGATTTTTAGAAGTGAGCTTGCTAGTTCCAAGAGTAAACCAATAACATTTTACTAATATTATCAAATCTCCTCTACAGAATTGTATCATTTTACATTACCTCCAGCAATGTATGAAAATGCCTGTTCTCGGGTGGGATAGGGAGGGTGGGAGGGAGGGAGATGCAAGAAGGAAGAGATATGGGAACATATGTATATGTATAACTGATTCACTTTGTTATAAAGCAGAAACTAACACACCATTGTAAAGCAATTATACTCCAATAACGATGTAAAAAAAAAGAAAAAAAAAGAAAATGCCTGTTCTTTTACAGACTATCTAAGAGGAATGCTGGGAGAGGTGAACATAATGTGAGAAATACATGAGAACCATTCTACTAAATTAGGAGGATTAGGTGTTTGAACTGGGGTCCTAGTCATGTGCTTGTCTTTGTGAACTTGATCTCTACTCCTCTCTGTCTACTCTGGATTTGGGTCCAGGCCCCCCATAGTGGGAGAGGAGGTCTTACATGAAGCAGAAACTCCATGTCACCTCAGATGGACCACTAAGATGACTAAATGGGAGGGACCACACTCCTAGGGATAAGACAGACACAAAACCAGTTCCAAAATCTAGCATTATGACCTTGCAAAGAGCTAAAGGAAAAGTAAAACCTCCAGTTCCTGCCCATGAGAACCCAGACTGAAACCATACAAAGGTTGCCCAGTCTTTCCCTCTTTTAGTGAGGTCCTGCTAGGAGGAGATAATATATCATTACTGCTATGCAAGAGGACAGATGTGGGTTATAAGGTCCATCAGATTCCCAAGGTAGCACCTCTCTCTGCTCATCCACATCATTTGCTCTTTAGATCCTGTGTTTCCATGACTCAAGACGAAGCTTGGATTGACCTTTTTAGAATGGAGTCCATTTGAAGTCATACATCATGGGTGGGCACTAACATGCATGTTGCTCCCTGTGAGCATTTCCACTTCATGCAGGTCTGGAGATCAAGACGAGGAAGGTGTGGGATGCAGATATGGAATTGGTCTGACAGTGCCTGGCACACAGTAGACACCCAACACACATTAATAAATTAATGACATGTAGATGCAGGAGTAAGCCAAAAGGATTTATGTATATGTCCTCTCAGTCTTTTTATTATAAACATATGAATTTTTCAAAGAGAGTTGTGATCACTCAGTACTCATTGTTTCATAATTTGCTTTGAGAAAAAAAAATTGTTTCTGTTTATAAAGAGTGCGTTTTCAACTGGGAGAAAATAGTCTGTAGAACGCAGAGAACGATGCCATCTGGTGATCAGAGTCAGAATTGCAGATGTGAAAGTCTCAGGGGGCTAGTTTTGGGATAGGTTTCATGGAAGTGAGGGAGGTGGATGAATTCACTGTATAGGCAAAAGCTTTCAGGAATTTTCCAGACACTGATAGAGATCTTTCCATATTGATGTCTATCCTGGGGTCTTCAACTCCTACAGCTGGAAGTCAAGCCCCTGTGTGAACTGAATAGAATGCTGCATGAGTCAGTGTGAATAATTGGTGTGAAGAAGTTTGAGACATAGAAACACATGCATGCACACACACAGAAGTATTGTCATGTAAATTGTCTTGGTCTGCTTCTTTTACCCACAAAACAGTATACTATTAACATGTTTCCAAAGCAATGAATATATGAGCATCATATTTGTAATCAGATTCAAGTATTTTAAGGTTTCAACATTTTATTCAATAAAGTTTCCATATTTAAAATACTATACAAATGCCGATTTAGAAAAGGAAAGTTTCCACTCTCTCACCAATGGCTACAGACTGAATTATTATCAGAGAAATATCTTTAATGTGATATGTTTATGCAATAGTGTATGAACATGTTTCCAAGTAAATAAATGTATTTCTACTGTTTTTTGTGACATAGTTTACACATCTTCTGTTTTACAAAACTTTATGTCAATGACTATTTCAGATTACCAATTAATTCTTTTCTTTTCCAACAACTATCAAACCATATAGAAAGGTATGCTTAGAAGATGAAATTATTCTGTCTTTCCCTTCTGCTCCCACCTTCTGACCACCATAATACAAAGCCCATCTCTGTTAATTTACTGGTGTTTCTTCTCCAGATTTTCCTCTGTATGTAACACACTAACTTGTAATCACACACATGCATCATATACATGTGTATTCATGTTGGTATATATACTTTTGCAGAAAAGCCATCATATCCCTCATTATATTTTATGACTTCCCTGTTTCACTAATATGGTTCATTTTATTTGTTTGGTATGTTAATACTTGTACAAAATATCTGGACCTAGGACAAAAAGGTGGCTCTTGACCTTGGTGGGAGCATGTTCATTGCAATCATGGGGAAAGAATTGATAGTGCAGTGGAATAAGGAGTTAGTGGGAAGTGAAGAATGTTGACAGGGAATGTAGAAAACTCTTTCTGAAACTTACATTTTGAAGGAGAAGACAGGGAGGGAGGGAGGGAGGGAGGGAGAGAGAGAGAGAGAGAGAGAGAGAGAGAGAGAGACTCGCAGCATGGGGATGAAGGTTCCAAGGAGGGAATTTTTTATCTTCAATGCCTTGAAAGTTGGCAAAATTTAAAAGTTAATGTGAAGGAGCCATTCCAGTTCATTTTAACCCCTGAATTTGCCCATACATTCACTTCCCTTCTTACCATCTTATTTCCACCATAGATTTAATGAGACACCTTGAATGGAATAACGAAAGAAAGTTTGTTTTAAGTTATTAACGAATGAAAGAATGGACAATTGTACATCAATGAAATGCTAGTAATTTGGGAGGTTTTACTCCATAGGGAGATGGTAGATGGCTAAATCTGTTGTGAAGTGACTGGATGATGTATGATCTGAGGACCCCTGCACTGTCGAATAGGAGACAGGCCTAGAATTTTCCTATAAATGTATTAACATATGGAGCAGTCCAGGAG
This sequence comes from Orcinus orca, assembly GCF_937001465.1. Lineage (NCBI taxonomy): Eukaryota > Metazoa > Chordata > Mammalia > Artiodactyla > Delphinidae > Orcinus > Orcinus orca. Next base: position 89,850,467 of record NC_064580.1, read on the forward strand.
CAGCAGTTAGGCAAACACCACAGCTTGCTGCCCTGGTGCCATCTCTCACTGAGCTCACCAGATGAGTCAAAGGCAAGCCTGTCTTCCCAGCATGGGGAACTGGATTAGGGTCTGCTCAGAGGCATGATGTTGGGCAGCTCTTAGGAGATTATGAATCATCCAAGAAACTAGAGATCCTTCTGTCTTTAAAAATTGAACTCCAGGCATTTTAGCGAGATATTTGCTTCCTTCATAAAGATATCTATATTCTCATTGGGGAAAGAATGAGAAAAAATTTTCATAATACTGCCTTAGCCCCGAGGCTCAGGCAGCCCCTACTGCTGTACTCCAACACTGAAAGGGCAATGAAGTCCCACCGTGTGCCATATACTCTGGGCAGGTTTCCTCATTCACCCCTCAGGACAGCTCTGTGACACAGGTATCGTGAGTCCCATTTCACAGATGACCAAGCAAGTTGTAGAGCCTATATGTATCACCTGTCCAGATAACTGGCATTTTGGAAATGAAGTTCCATTCCTCACCCTCTGTAATGGACAACAGAGCAGCCTCCCTTTTAGTCAGTGGGCTTTCAGCTCTGGAGAAATGGTCATTTTGCTCTCCCCTGATATTTTGGGCCCATGGATACTCATTCAAAAAGCCTCTCTTAATGATGAAGATCATAGTGTGCATACATGTGCACATACATTCATTAACTTGGAAAAGCATCATTGTGTTCAGTTTTGTGAGGAGATGAAGTAGAATCAAAATGGAATCGACAGCATATCTCAGTGGGTGTGTGTTTCTCTTTCTCGGTCTCCTCTAGCCCAATCACCTCCCTCTTGCTAGTGTAACTTTGTCTTCAGTTCAGACTCTGGCTGGATTCCAATCTCAAGATTCAATTACCCAGAAAATGATAGATACAGAGGGATTGCTGCCAGGTGGTGAAAAATTCCAGAAAACTCTGGTTGAAACCATTATACCAAGATCCCAACCTCCATCCCTCGTTTCCCCTTGCTGAGCACCCTGGTCTGAAAGTCTCAGAGTTGACATTCTGATCTGGCTACCTGGTTGCAGCCATCTTCATTGTTCATTTTTAAGGAAAAGGAGTACATTTTGCAAAGAATAACAGATGTCTTGGAATGGTTTGTTTACTATGAATCCAGTTCCATTTGGAAAATTCATATGTATATCAATGACCTGCTGTCGACCCCAAATCTACATCATGTTCATTGACATATCTCTTCCCTCATCAGTGTATGTTGACATGTCCACACTGTAGAAGGTCCCTCCCAGGGATTAGGGTGTTTACGCCCCATCACCCACCGACCCCTGTACAGGCTGCCCAGTTCTTCCTCCACACCCTGTCTGTCATCCCATGACCGGGACACTGGATACAGCCGTCCAGACTCCAGTCTGTGCCCCATTCCTCTCAGTTACCTTCCCAGGACCCTGTACTTACCTATGCTGCTGACTGTCGATGTACTACTGCTACCTGGTGATTCATTGTATGAAGGCCCTGGAGTATGTTTTTACAGCTTCTTTAACACCTATCAGTTTTTTCAGAATTAGAATTAGGTTAATACACTGGCTTTTAAGGGAGAACATTTTATTTATTTATTTTTTTGCTCTTTCAATAAAGTTCTTTGTAGAGAACTCTGATACTGGAGGTACATTGGTGCCACCTCATGACAGAAGCCAGAATGCAGCTTGAACAGGCAGAGCAGGCAGGTTAGAGGGAGGGCCTGTGTGTGGCCAAAATTCACCAGACAGAGCTTTCTGAAAATGTGTTTGTAAAGAGAGAAACCCAGTTACAGGTACACTAGATATCTGGACAGAAAACACAGCCTCTCTCCATGTGTTAGCACTCTCTCTACCCTTTGATTTACTTTCTCTGCATCCTCTGAGAAATTTTTCACCAAGGGCCTTCTCCTCATTGGTTGATGAACTCCTTTCATCAGCTCAGTGAATTGTATCAAAACACAACACTGTTCTGCCAAGTTTACCCCCAATTTAACATTCATACTCACTACCTTTTGTAAATTTTTATTTGTGGTTAAAAAAAAAGCATAACATATAATTTTCTATCTTAGTCCCTTAAGCATTTTTAACCTTATAGCTCAGGAATATTAAGTATATTCACATTGCTGTGAAACGCATCTCCAGAATGTTTTCATCTTGCAAAACTGAAACTCTGTGCCCACCAAACCACAGCTCCCTATTCCCATCTCCCCCCAGTCCCTGAAAACCACCCCCATCTATCTGTCTCTATGAGTTTGATTGCTTTAGATACTTCATATAATTGGAATCATACATCATTTGTCATTTCGTGACTGGCTTAATTCACTTAACATTGTATCATCAAGTTTCATGCGTGTTGTAGCATGTGACAAGATTTCCTTCTTTTTTAAAATTAATTAATTAATTTTATTTTTGGCTGCGTTGGGTCTTCTTGCTGCGCATGGGCTTCTCTAGTTGCAGCGAGCAGGGGCTACTCTTCTTTGCAGTGTGTGGCCTTCTCATTGAGGTGGCTTCTCTTTGTTGCTGAGCACAGGCTCTAGGCGCATGGGCTTCAGTAGTTGTGGCATGTGGGCTTAGTTGCTCCTCAGCGTGTGGGATCTTCCTGGACCAGGGATCAAACCCATGTCCCCTGCATTGGCAGGCAGATTCTTAACCACTGCGCCACCAGGGAAGACTCAAGATTTCCTCCTTTTTAAACGTAGGTACCAGAGTGAATATATCTGTACTCTTTTTGTGTCACTACCAGCATATCTTTATATTTATATGTAGACATATATGTATACATATATCCTTTATATATACTTTGTATATATATATAATATATATTTATATGTAAAAAAATATATATACAGAGTTGTTTCTCATTGTTTGTGGGGGGTTGGTTCCAGGTCCAAAATCTGTAGGTGCTCAAGTCCCTTTTATAAAATGGTGTAGTATTTGCATATAAGCTATTTTAAATCATCTCTAGATTACTTATAATACCTAGTACCATGTAAATATTATGAAAATAGATGCTGGCACACAGCAAATTCAAGTTTTAGTTTTGGAACTTTCTGAAATTAAAAAAAATATATTTGAATCTACAGATGCAGAACCTGTGGATATGGAGGACAGACTATATATATATATATATATATATACACACACACACACACACATATATATATATACATATGTATGTCATATATATATATTTCTGGATGTGGGCTTTCTGAGTCAGAGAGAGGGGCATATATAATTTTGCTATGTTTTATCAAATTACTCTCCATAGTGGTCGTATTAATTTCCTTTGGCTACTGTAACAACTTGCCACAAATGTGGTATCTTATAAGACATTTGTGATTGCATTTAGGACCCACCTGGATAATCCAGGATAACCTCCCCATTTCAAGATCCTTAATTTAATTACATTTACAAAGACCGTATATAGTAATATTCAGAGGTTCCAGGGATTGGGGCCTGATATCTTTGGAAGCCAATGTTAAGCCTACTACAGTGATCATACCATTTTGCATCCCTGTGAGCAGTGTGGGAAAGGACATCGTTTTCACATCCTCGCCAACTGAGTGTGTTGACAGACCTTTGGATCTGCCAATCTAACAACTTAGAAATGGTATCCTAGTGTGGTTGTATTTGCATCTCTCTTACTCAAATGAAGTTTGAGATTATTTTCATGTGTTTAAGGACACCGTGCATACTTTTTATAAATTGTTTGTATTTGTTACACATCTTTGATAAGGTCACTGTGTTTGATGCCTCTTTTTATTTTTACCTAGTCAAGTCTATCAATCTGTTTTTCCTTGATATGCTTGGATTTTGAGTCATAGTTAGGAAAGTTACCTCCACTTCCGGATTATAGAGGGGTTCACCCATAGTTTCTTCTAATACTTGTATGGATTCTTTTTTTCTTTTACATTTAAATCTCAACCCCTTGTCATTTCTCCTGATGTAAAATAGATCTCTGTTTACCTTTTAAAACATGTGGTTATCAAAATACTAGTTCTTAAATCACCCATCATATCTCTACTCTTTTAAAATGCTGCCTTAATCATATTTAAAATCTCTGAATATAACTGGACCTGTATCAATATTTTCTATTGTGTTTCATTAGTCTTTCTGTTGATTCATGGGACAATATCACACTCTTTTATCCTACATTCTTTATTATATGTTTTAGTATCTGTTGGGACTAGCTGACACCCACTCTCATCATGCTTCTTTTTCAGGTTTTTTAGACTATTCTTGCTGTTTTTTTCTGTCAAGTAAATTTGATAATCAACTAATTATCAAATAAATTTTATAATCAATTATATTATATAGTCTAATATAATTGCCTAAATTCATACAAAAATGCTAATTATATGTAATTAGATGGACATTAAATTAATAATTAACTTGGGAAAATTGGCATCTTTATGCTATTGACTCCCCTTACCTGAATATCATATTTTTTCTATGTGTTCAAATCTAGTTTTGTGTTCTATGCAGGTTTTGAACATTGCTTCCTAAGTTTAATGTCCAGACATTTTCTTTTCTTTCATCATATTGTCTAATTTTTAAAGCAGTTGTATATGAGAACATATTGATTTTGGATATTAATAGTGTAACCTACCACGTTTCTAAATTCTCTTTTAGTTTGTGGTAACTTTTCCATTTTTTCTTTGAGTTTTCTAATATATAATCACATCAGCAGCAAAACTAGATATTACCATCTCCTTTTGCTTTTAATTTCTTGCTTTGTTCACTTGCATTGTAAAATAACTCCTGCAAAATGGCAAACATTAGAGGAGATGTGTTGGCATCTTGTACATGTCTTTAGCAGGAGCTGAAGGGTCCTCACTTTCTCCACTCATAGATATTGCCAAATGTCTCTGCAAAGAGATTGTACCAATTAGTCCTCCTCCAGCTGTGTATGAAGAACTCATGTCCCCCCCCATAACAGTTTTTATATAAAAAGGATGTAGCATAAACAGAAACACACTAAATAGATTTTGTTTCAAACTCTAGAATGATTCCAGGGCATATTCTGAGGCATAAAATGGAACAATTAGCAAGCATTTAGAAATGCACATATGAAATATGTCATTTTTCGGGAAATACAATATGGAAAAATGAAAAGTGCCCTAATAATCTAACAACAGGACATCACTTTACCAAATATTAAAAGTGTTGTGAAACCATTATTTCACAGACATAGGAAAACAGATGCTCTCATCTTATAGTTGTTTGGGCATACATTAATCATGAAATTTTAAAGTTCACCTAGATGGTATGTATTAAAAATGTTAAATGCTCATGCCCTTTGACAAAGCGGTCCCACTTGTGGGCAATAGCCTCCTGATGCAGCAGGGGAGGCTCTACCCCCATCATCACTCAACTGTTCACACTGCTTAGGGCTGAGCTGACAATTGCCCTGGTGACAGTGTCTTTAAGCCCCCTGACCCTGTGCCTTCTATCCCTCAATCCAAAGTGGAAAATTGTCTTACAACTGGATGCTCAGACTTAATTGACCATCCATGGAGTCACCCTAAGCATTGATATGGAGCACTGCCCAGGTCCCTACTCCCAGAAGGACCTATGGACCTCCTACCTCACCCCTATTTGGGAGAAATCTCCCTTCATTTCTGCATTCTGTTCCTCAGAGGCCCTCCTTACCCTACCAGGTACAAGCAGCCCCAGCCTTTCCATAAGTTTAAGCTTTCACAAAGGACAGAAAAAACACTGGCTTCAGACAACTTCTGCTTCCAGCCCCATCGTAAACCTCCCATGCAGCAGGGGGAAGGAGCACCAGGCCTGGATTCCTGCTGCAGGGAGGGTAAACACAGGGAGAACAGAGATTAACCACTTCAAGTAGTACATGTCCTGATACCTTTTCTAAAGTTCTTCCACCAGCAACTAAAGGCACCCAGGCTGCCAGGTACCACCCCCGGCTCTGGCATTTGCCATCCATCTCTGTGCGCCAGAGCACGTGCTTTGGCATCACATAATCCACCTCTAGGCTTGCATGTTCATGTAGAAATACCCTTCAACACGTTAATCTGAGAACACCTACAGAAGTAGACTGCTTGCATTTCATGTGGTAAAATTTACTGGGCATTTCCTAAGCAATAATAGAAATAAAAGGAAATCTAGTATGTCACTCTAAGAAGAGGCCAAATTCACACAATCGATTCCAGAGATATGAAAATGACGTAAGATAAAATCCAACTCCCATTCCAAGTTTACAAAACAGAAAACATAGCTTAATAACTTCCATCTTTAATATGACTGTAGGAATATTCGTATTGTTTGGTTAAGTGTCTCTTAAAGAAAGAAGCACACACTGGTACAATGAGGACCTTGACCATCCACTCTGGCTGAGTGAGATGCTGGCCTGTGGACTCTCAAGCACTTTTACATGTTTCGTTAACTTGAACTAGAATGCAGGTCTGCTAAATCCCAGCTCTGTGCTCTCCTCATGAGTTACTGCAAAACTGACTTTCCTCTCAAAAAAAAAAAAAAAAGGGAGAGTGACACCACTCCCTTACTGGATGGTCCTGAAGATATAACACCATCCTGTGTGTGTGAAAAACAAGCCCCATGCAAATGTAACCTTTTCCAGTTAATGAGACACTGGAGTGATTGGGAATAGAGGGATCGGCCAATGGTGCAGTTTGCCCAGAGAACAGAGGGCTTGGCACACAGGGCTAGACATACAGGCTGGATCCATAGGATGAGGGGCCTTGGCAGGAAGAGGAGGTGGGCTGCCTTTGAGGGTGATTTGGAGGTATGATTGTCTTTATCCACTTTCCTAGTAGCTCTGGCATTACCTGGGACTGCTGTTCCTTCCAGGGACTGTATTTGGCTCTGAGTCTCTGCTGCTTTGGAACAGTCTGCCTCTGAGATTTGGCAGCACTCAGGGAAAATGCTGTGGGCGATCGGCGGTCGTGTCTATAGTGTCCTGGAGAGGGGATGACAGACAGGGAGCATGAGAAGGTCTTTACAGAGGTGGGGCCCTGGGGTCTAGAACAGCTTGCTCTCTCGGAGGTGCCTCTCTGCAGTGTGGACATGTCAATGGATACTGCTGAAGGAACACAGTGAGTAAAAGACATGGATCAATGAGCAATGGACAGATATGGGGTCAACACCAAAGGAAGCATATGTTTAGTCTTTTAATATACATAGTGCTTTTCCAAACAGAATTGGCAACACACTCTCCATACTGTTTCATGACTTATTCCAAAGAATAACATCTGTTTTCTTATTTCAAATATTGGGGGTGTAATATTAAAGAAAAGAAAAGCAAAATGGAGATACATGCCCCTTTGCTGATGACATCCAGAATTGCAGCTCTAAAAATCTCCGAAGGGGATTCAGCCAGAGGGGTGGGAGGGAGGAAGGGACCTGGGCTTGATGGGACCAGACAGAGCCTTGTGGAAGTTTCCACCCACTGGCAGAAGTCCCCTGTATCCATCACTTTTTGGCATCTGTAAGCCCCAAGAGAGGAAGCCCAGCCGCTGTCTGAGATAGAGAGAAAGCTTCATATATGAGTGTTTGTGTTTGGGAGAGGAAGTGATAGAGTTTCAGAAATAAAAACACTAACACACACACATGTAAACACAAGTACACACATGTCTACTATGTCAAGGCAATTATTTTAACTTGCTTTTTCCACCAGGAGCACTATATTCTGTACATATTTCAAAAGTAAAGTATATGTGTATGTCTTTGTCAATCTGTTTATAAACATCTTCTCTCAAAATTATTTCGTTAATGTTTTTCCTAATAAAACATTTCAAACAATAAGAGAATATGTATTTATAAAATAAAGTTTTCTGGTATCTTTCCCCTTCCAAACCTCATCAAAATGTACAAAAGAGTGCCTGTCAATAGATTGGTAGATATTCTACAGATGTATTTATCCATAGGTGGAGTATTGTACTTGCAGATAAACAAATACGTGTTCACACTCACACATTCCTCAAAATTATAATCACGTTATACATACTCGCCTTTAACCTGCTTTCCCATTTCATGTTATTCATCTTACTACATGCCTTTCATTTGTTACTCTGGTTTTGGCATTTAAAAGTATTTTTGTGCGTGTACATTTTTTTAAACATCTTTATTGGAGTATAATTGCTTTACAATGGTGTGTTAATTTCTGCTTTATAACAAAGTGAATCAGTTATACATATACACATGTTCCCACATCTCTTCCCTCTTGCGTCTCCCCCACTGCCACCCTCCCTATCCCACCCCTCTAGTTGGTCACAAAGCACCAAGCTGAGATCTCCCTGTGGTATGTGGCTGCCTCCCACTAGCTATCTATTCTACGTTTGGTAGTGTATATATGTCCATGCCACTCTCTCACTTTGTCACAGCATACCCTTCCCCCTCCCCACATCCTCAAGTCCATTCTCTAGTAGGTCTGCGTCTCCATTCCCGACTTACCCCTATGTTCTTCATGACATATTTTTTTCTTAGATTCCATATATATGTCTTAGCATACGGTATTTGTTTTTCTCTTTCCAACTTACTTCACTCTGTATGACAGACTCCAAGTCCATCCACCTCACTACAAATAACTCAATTTCCTTACTTTTTAAGGATGAGTAATATTCCATTGTATATATGTGCCACATCTTCTTTATCCATTCATCTGATGATGGACACTTAGATTGTTTCCATCTCCAGGCTATTGTAAATAGAGTTGCAATGAACATTTTGGTACATGACTCTTTTTGAATTATGGTTTTCTCAGGGTATATGCCCAGTAGTGGGATTGCTGGGTCATATGGTAGTTCTATTTGTAGTTTTTTAAGGAACTTCCATACTGTTCTCCATAGTGGCTGTATCAATTTACATTCCCACCAACAGTGCAAGAGGGTTCCCTTTACTCCACACCCTCTCCAGCATTTATTGTTTCTAGATTTTTTGATGATGGCCATTCTGAGCAGTGTGAGATGATATCTCATTGTAGTTTTGATTTGCATTTCTCTAATGATTAATGATGTTGAACATTCTTTCATATGTTTGTTGGCAATCTGTATATCTTCTTTGGAGAAATGTTTATTTAGGTCTTCTGCCCATTTTTGGATTGGGTTGTTTGTTTTTTTGTTATTGAGCTGCATGAGCTGCTTGTAAATTTTGGAGATTAATCGTTTGTCAGTTGCTTCATTTGCAACTATTTTCTCCCATTCTGAGGGTTGTCTTTTGGTCTTGTTTATGGTTTCCTTTGCTGTGAAAAAGCTTTTATGTTTCATTAGGTCCCAATTGTTTATTTTTGTTTTTATTTCCATTTCTCTAGGAGGTGGGTCAAAAAGGATCTTGCTGTGATTTATGTAATAGAGTGTTCTGCCTGTTTTCCTCTAAGAGTTTGATAGTTTCTGCCCTTACATTTAGGTCTTTAATCCATTTTGAGCTTATTTTTGTGTATGGTGTTAGAGAGTGATCTAACCTCATACTTTTACATGTACCTGTCCAGTTTTCCTGGCACCACTTATTGAAGAGGCTGTCTTTTCTCCACTGTATATTCTTGCCTCCTTTATCAAAGATAAGGTGACCATATGTGAGTGGGTTTATCTCTGGGCTTTCTATCCTGTTCCATTGATCTATATTTCTGTTTTTGTGCCAGTACCATACTGTCTTGATTACTGTAGCTTTGTAGTATAGTCTGAAGTCAGGGAGCCTGATTCTTCCAGCTCCATTTTTCGTTCTCAAGATTGCTTTGGCTATTTGGGGTCTTTTGTGTTTCCATACAAATTGTGAAATTTTTGGTTCTAGTTCTGTGAAAAATGCCAGTGGTAGTTTCATAGGGATTGTAGAGAATCTGTAGATTGCTTTGGGTAGTAGAGTCATTTTCACAATGTTGATTCTTCCAATCCAAGAACATGGTATATCTCTCCATCTATTTCTATCATCTTTAATTTCTTTCTTCAGTGTCTTATAATTTTCTGCATACAGGTCTTTTGTCTCCTTAGGTAGGTTTATTCCTAGATATTTTATTCTTTTTGTTGCAGTGGTAAATGGGAGTGTTTTCTTGATTTCACTTTCAGATTTTTCATCATTAGTGTATAGGAATGTCAGATTTCTGTGCATTCATTTTGTATCCTGCTACTTAACCAAATTCATTGATTAGCTCTAGTAGTTTTCTGGTAGCATCTTTAGGATTCTCTATGTATAGTATCATGTCATCTGCAAACAGTGACAGCTTTACTTCTTCTTTTCCGATTTGGATTCCTTTTATTTCTTTTTCTTCTCTGATTGCTGTGGCTAAAACTTCCAAAACTATGTTGAATAAGAGTGGTGAGAGTGGACAACCTTGTCTTAGTCCTGATCTTAGTGGAAATGGTTTCAGTTTTTCACCATTGAGGAAGATGTTGGCTGTGGATTTGTCATATATGGCCTTTACTATGTTGAGGAAAGTTCCCTCTATGCCTACTTTCTGCAGGGTTTTTATCATAAATGGGTGCTGAATTTTGTCGAAATCTTTCTCTGTATCTATTGAGATGATCATATGTTTTTTTTTCCTTCAGTTTGTTAATATGGTGTATCACGTTGATTGATTTGTGTATATTGAAGAATCCTTGCATTCCTGGGATAAACCCCACTTGATCATGGTGTATGATACTTTTAATGTGCTGTTGGATTCTGTTTGCTAGTATTTTGTTGAGGATTTTTGCATCTATGTTCATCAGTGATATTGGCCTGTAGTTTTCTTTCTTTGTGACATCTTTGTCTGGTTTTGGTATCAGGGTGATGGTGGCCTCGTAGAATGAGTTTGGGAGTGTTCCTCCCTCTGCTATATTTTGGAAGAGTTTGAGAAGGATAGGTGTTAGCTCTTCCCTAAATGTTTCATAGAATTCGCCTGTGAAGCCATCTGGTCCTGGGCTATTTTTTTTTTTTTTTTTTTTTTTTTGTATGATACGCGGGGCTCTCACCGTTGTGGACTCTCCCATTGCGGAGCACAGGCTCCGGACGCGCAGGCCCAGTGGGCATGGCTCACGGGCCCAACCACACCACGGCATGTGGGATCCTCCTGGACTGGGGCACGTACCCATGTCCCCTGCATTGGCAGGTGGACTCTCAAGCACTGCGCCACCAGGGAAGCCCTGGTCCTGGGCTTATGTTTGTTGGAAGATTTTTAATCACAGTTTCAATTTCAGTGCTTGTGATTGGCCTGTTCATATTTTCTATTTCTTCCTGATTCAGTCTTGGCACGTTGTGCATTTCTAAGAATTTGTCCATTTCTTCCACGTTGTCCATTTTATTGGCATAGAGTTGCTTGTAGTAATCTCTCATGATCTTTTGTATTTCTGCAGTGTCAGTTGTTACTTCTCCTTTTTCATTTCTGTTTCTATTGATTTGAGTCTTCTTCTCCGTTTCTTTCTTGATGAGTCTGGCTAATGGTTCATCAATTTTTTGTATCTTCTCAGATAATCAGCTTTTAGTTTTATTGATCTTTGCTATCGTTTCCTTCATTTCTTTTTCATTTATTTCTGATCTGATCTTTATGATTTCTTTCCTTCTGCTAACTTTGGGGTTTTTTTGTTCTTCTTTCTCTAATTGCTTTAGGTGCAAGGTTATGTTGTTTATTTGAGATGTTTCCTGTTTCTTAAGGTAGGCTTGTATTGCTATAAACTTCCTTCTTAGAACTGCTTTTGCTGCATCCCATAGGTTTTGTGTCGTTGAGTCTCCATTGTCATTTGTTTCTATGTATTTTTTAATTTCCTCTTTGATTTCCTCAGTGATCTCTTGGTTATTTAGTAATGTATTGTTTAGCCTCCATGTGTTTGTATTTTGTATATTTTACAGATCTTTTCCTGTAATTGATATCTAATGTCATAGCATTGTGTTCAGAAAAGATACTTGATACGATTTCAATTTTCTTAAATTTACCAAGGCTTGCTTTGTGACCCAAGATATGATCTATCCTGGAGAATGTTCCATGAGCAATTGAGAAGAAAGTGTATTCTGTTGTTTTTGGATGGAATGTCCTATAAATATCAATTAAATCTATCTTGTTTAATGTATCATTTAAAGCTTGTGTTTCCTTATTTATTTTTATTTTGGATGATCTGTCCATTGGTGAAAGTGGGGTGTTAAAGTCCCCTACAATGATTGGGTTACGGTCGATTTCCCCTTTTATGGCTGTTAGCATTTGCCTTATGTATTGAGGAGCTCCTATGTTGGGTGCATAAATATTTACAATTGTTATATCTTCTTCTTGGATTGATTCCTTGGTCATTATGTAGTGTCCTTCTTTGTCTCTTGTAATAGTTTTTATTTTAAAGACCATTTTGTCTGATATGAGTATTCCTCCTCCATCTTTCTTTTGATTTCCATTTGCATGGAATATTTCTTTCCATCCCCTCACTTTCAGTCTGTGTTTTCAGTGTCCCTAAGTCTGAAGTGGGTTTCTTGTACACAGCATGTATACGGGTCTTGTTTTTGTATCCATTCAGCCAGTCTTATGTCATTTGCTTGGAGCATTTATTCCATTTACATTTAAGGTAATTATCGATATGTATGTTCCCATTACCATTATCTTAATTGTTTGGGGTTTGTTATTGTGGGTCTTTTCCTTCTCTTGTGTTTCCTGCCTAGAGAAGTTCCTTTAGCATTCGTTGTAAAGCTGGTTTGGTGGTGCTGAATTCTCTTACTTTTTGCTTGTCTGTAAAGGTTTTAATTTCTCTGTCTAATCTGAATGAGATCCTTGTGGGGTAGATTAATCTTGGTTGTAGGTTTTGCCCTTTCATCACTTTAAATATGTCCTTCCACTCCTTTCAGAAACTCTGCAGAGTTTCTGCTGAATGATCAGCTGTTAACCTTAGGGGATTCCCTTGTATGTTATTTTTTGTTTTTCCCTTGCTGCTTTTAATATTTTTCTTTGTATTTAATGTTTGATAGTTTGATTAATATGTGTCTTGGCATATTTCTCTTTGGATTTATCCTGTATGGGACTCTCTGCACTTCCTGAATCTGATTGAATATTTCCTTTCCCATATTAGGGAAGTTTTTAACTATAATCTCTTCAAATATTTTCTCAGTCGCTTTCATCTTCTCTTCTTCTTCTGGGACCCAGAAGAAGTCCCATATTTGAATGTTGAATGTAATTTGAATGTTGGTGCATTTAATGTTGCCCCAGAGGTGTCTGAGACTGTCCTCAATTCTTTTTATTCTTTTTTCTTTATTCTGCTCTGCGGTAGTTATTTCCACTATTATATCTTCCAGGTCACTTATCCATTCTTCAGCTTCAGTTATTGTGCTATTGATTCCTTCTAGAAAATTTTTAATTTCATTTATTGTGTTGTTCATCATTGTTTGTTTGCTCTATAGTTCTTCTAGGTCCTTGTTAAACATTTCTTGTATTTTCTCCATTCTGTTTCCAAGATTTTGGATCATCCTTCCTATCATTACTCTGAATTCTTTTTCATGTAGACTGTCTATTTCCTCTTCAGTTGTTAGATCTGGTGGGTTTTTACCTTGCTCCTTCATCTGCTGTATGTTTCTGTGTCTTCTCATTTTGCTTAACTTACTGTACTTGGGGTCTCCTTTTTGCAGTCTGCATGTTCATAGTTCCCGTTGTGTTTGGTGTCTACCCCCAGTGGCTAAGGTTGGTTCAGTGGGTTGTGTAGGCTTCCTGGTGGAGGGGACTGGTATCTGTGCTCTGGTGGATGAGGCTGGATCTTGTCTTTCTGGTGGACAGGACCACGTCCAGTGGTATGTTTTGGGGTGTCTGTGACCTTATTATGATTTTAGGCAGCCTCTCTGCTAATGGGTGTGATTGTGTTCCTGTCCTGCTAGTTGTTTGGCATAGAGTGTCCAGCACTGTAGCTTTCTGGTCATTCAGTGGAGCTGGGTCTTAGCATTGAGGTCTCTGGGAGAGCTTTCACCATTTGATACAGCCGGGAGGTCTCTGGTGAACCAATGTCCTGAACTCAGCTCTCCTACCTCAGAAGCACAGGCCTGACACCTGGCTGGAGCACCAAGACCCTGTCAGCCACACAGCTCAGAAGAAAAGGGAGAGAAAAAGAAAGAAAGAAAAGTAAAATAAAATACAATTTATTAAAATAAAAATTATTAAAAATTTATAGGGTAATAAAAAAAGAAAGGAAAAATTAGGACCAACAGAACCCTGGGACAAATGGTAAAAGCAAAGCTATACAGACAAAAATCACACAAAGAAGCATACACATACACAGTCACAAAAAGAAAAAAAGGAAAAAATATATCTATATATAAATAAAGGAAGAGAGCAACAAAATCAATAAACAAATCTACCAATGATAATAAACTCTAAATACTAAGCTAAGAGAAACTTAAAAGTAGAAACAAATTAGATGCAGAAAGCAAACCCCAAGTCAACAGTTGCTCCCAATGTCTACCGCCTCAATTTTGGGATGATTTGATATCTATTCAGATATTCCACAGATGCAGGGTACATCAAGTTGTTTGTGGAGATTTAATCTGCTGCTCCTGAGATTGCCTGGAGAAATTTCCCTTTCTCTTCTTTGTTCGCACTGCTCCTGGGGTTCACCTTTGGATTTGGCCCGCCTCTGCATGTAGGTCTCCTGAGGCCGTCTGTTCTTCCCTCAGACAGGACGGGGTTAAAGTAGCAGCTGATTAGGGGGCTCTGGCCCACTCAGGCAGGGGCACATGAAGGAGGGATTCAGAATGCAGGGTGAGCCTGTGGCAGCAGAGGCCAGCATGATATTGCAACAGCCTGAGGCGCACCGTGTGTTCTCCTGGGGAAGTTTTCCCTGGATCAAGGGACCATGGCAGTGGCAGGCTGCACAGGTTCCCTGGAAGGGGGATGTGGATAGTGACCTGTGCTTGCAAACAGGCTTCTTGTTTGCTGCAGCAGCAGCCCTAGTGTCTCATGCCCATCTCTGGAGTCCACGCTGATGGCCACGGCTCGCACCCATCTCTGGAACTCGTTTAGGTCGTGCTCTGAATCCCCTCTTGTGCACCCCGAAACAATGGTCTCTTGCCTCTCAGTCAGGTTCAGACATTTTCTCAGACTCCCTCCCAGATAGCTGTGGCACACTAGCCCCCTTCAGGCTGTGTTCATGCAGCCAACCCCAGTCCTTTCCCTGGGATCTGACCTCCGAAGCCCGAGCCTCAAATCCCAGCACCCACCCACCCTGGCAGGTGAGCAGACAAGCCTCTCGGGCTAGTGAGTGCAGGTCAGCACCAATCCTCTGTTCAGGAATCTCTCCGCTTTGCCCTCTGCACCCCTGTTGCTGTGCTCTCCTCCGTGGCTCCGAAGCTTCTCCCCCCACCCCCACCCCCGTCTCCACCAGTGAAGGGGCTTCCTAGTGTGTGGAAACTTTTCCTCCTTCACAGTTTCCTCCCAGAGGTTTAGGTCCTGTCCCTATTCTTTTGTCTCTGTTTTTTCTTTTTACTTTTGTCCTACCGAGGTACGTGGGGAGTTTCTTGCCTTTGGGGAAGTCTGAGGTCTTCTGCCAGTGTTCAGTAGGTGTTCTGTAGGAGTTGTTCCTCATGTAGATGTATTTCTGATGTATTTGTGGGGAGGAAGGTTATCTCTATGTCTTACTTCTCCGCCATCTTGAAGGTCTCCTCCACATAGGTAGTTTTGAATTCCCCTGGTGTCAAGGCCATGCTGATAGCGTACTCAAACAACCTTCTTCCCCATGTCTTGGTCTTGAAGATAATGGAGATGAAATCCACTCCCTTAAGCCTGGAGGCCTGGGTATAGGGCCACAGGGATTGAACTGTCCTGGGGGATTTGTGTGGGACTCAGGTAGAAGCAGCAAGAAATTAGCCTCCATGGAGGGAAGGAACTGATCATTTTTGGAATTATTTTAGGTCAGAGGCACTTTACATGGTATCTAGTATAAGCCAACACATATTCAATTATTTTCCCCATTATTCACAAATGTAGAATTTGGTCTAAAGCTTTTTTCCATTTTGTCCTGAAGCCCTCAAGGCTTTGAGTCTAGAATTCCCAGTGGGCCAGTATTTGATGCAATTTAATGTATTACTCATTTTTTTCTATCATAGAAAAAATTTTAAATTTTAAATTTTTAATTTAAAAATCCATAAAATCTAACACAATTTCTGTACTGTCAAAAGAAAAAAAAATAAAAGATTGAAAACTGGAAGTCAATATTTCAAACAGTATTACAAATTTTGTGCTCATGTGCAAGAACGGAAAAGACTTTTATTAAACAGTAGAGAAAAGGACAAAAGATGACCACAAACAATTCGCCTAAAAAGCAAAATGTTTCTCCAAAAACATCTGGAAAGATGACCAAACACATTAACTGAGGAAATGAAAAACTGGAGCTGTCAGGCTAAGTGAAAAACTCAAATTACAGAAAACTGTATGTGATTACAAATTTTAGAAGTATGTATTGATAACGACATAACTACACAAATATTTTAAGTTAGGTATACACATTACCTAAAGAAAAGCACATCTGGAGAATATACACCAATCCTTTTACATTGGATATATTTGATATCTGTGAGTCATGGTGAGGGGATCATATATATATGGAAGGTACAGAATAATTTCATTTTTAAGTATAGATTTTTTAATGTTTAATATCTTGTGATTAGGAAAATTTGTTGAGAGAAACAAGTGAAAATAACAACCAACTAAAAAAAAAAAAAACCAACTGACAAAAATGTTCACGTTTGCCATGTTATCAAAATGTTCCCATGTTTTATAAAAAATAAAAAATTCCAGCTTTTGACTTGACAGTTTATCTGTGTGGAGTGTGATTTTCTGTCTCACGCTTCATTTACTCCAAATGTTCACACTCTCATGTGCAGAGTTTTCTTCATCTCTCTCAGTGGCTGGACTTCCTCCCTCAGGAAGGATAGTGATCCAAGAAGGGATTGTGGAAAAGGAGTGGAAAATTCCAGAAAGTACTGGAAAATTACAGAAGTTTTGGGCTGATTTTCTGGAGCCCAGGCGCCTCCCTCCTTCACTCAAGGCCTCTGGTCTGGAACTTACAGAGCTACAATTCTGGCTTTGACCACTAGGGGCATGTATCTACATTGAGATATATATATATATATGTATATATATATATTTTTTTAAAGGAAAAGACATTTGTTTTCTTCTACTATCATTCAAATGACCCATCAAACTCTGTTTACTATTTCCTTTATATGTTCTAGGTCTGTTTCTAGCTTTTTGGATTTGTTTTTTTCATTATCTCTCTAGGATGAACTGGTGTTAATTCCAGCCATTTGACAATTTTAAGAAAATTCTGTTACTTTGCACTAACTTAAGACAATCTCCATATTACAGCAATAATTTAGTAGATCTATGCTTGGAGAAGTCATCTTCCATTCCGTGGAGCTCAATTTCAGTCTCTGTTTTTCCAGGTAGCATCTGAATGACCCTAGACAAGCTCCAGCACCTCAGTAAGCCTCAGCAACCTTGGAAAGTTGGTGATTCTGATATCAGAGTCCCCTTGTGAGGAATTCATGAAAGAACAGAGGCAATGTAGCAAGTACAGAGTCTGGCCTACAGCTGGCACACAGAGTTATCTGGGTTTGCAGAACGAAGGAACACAATGTAGTGTAGCTGATCCAGAGTCTGGCATACAGAGCTCCCTGTGTTTGTAACCAGAAGTATCAAGGTCCCCTAAGCCTCCTGATTCCAGATGGCCTCCTCTGCAAGCGTGGTACAGTTGGAGAGAGTGCCCTGGGTGTTAGGCTGGTAGCAAACTCAGGGGGCAGTAATTACAGGAAGTTAAGTCTCCTCTGGCCCCCAGGGCTCTCCTCCTCTGTGCCCTTGGGGAAGGAACTTCCTGTTAGGACTCCATCTTGTTTGTGTGGCACTGACAAAGTGGTTTGGGGCTTGCACTCTCCTTCTTCGGAAGCCCTTCCTGATATTCTCCAAACCTCCAGCTCCAGACCCACAGATTCTCTTCACGAGCAGCCTGTGAGGAGGGTGGTGACAGATCACTGCCTTCAGGCCACCCCATGGGTGAGTTGATCAGCATGAGACCTTGTCCTCAGATCCCCACAGGGCAGGAGGGGTTCTGGGTTCCCTCCCTAACCCCAACCCACAGGACCCCCAACAAGCTGACCACCCCTTTAGAGAAGGCATGCAGAGGGCTCAGGCTCACTATTTCCCACTCTCTTGAGGAAATGGGCCAGGTGGGCTCTGACACACCCGTCCTGATTCCATGTGGAAAACCTCCCCTCTTATGGAAATGGCCATGGCTGAGGTGAATTATTTCCCCTGGCTGAGAAAAAGGCACAAGTCATGTGATCTTTTCAGGTCTAGGATTTGGAGAGTAGGGAGGGTCACCTAGGTGGGGCGTGGGATTGTGTAAACTAATATCCCTTGGATTTATACGAGGTGGGGGAGGGGCAGAAAACCCACCATTACCACTGAATATTACATTAACTAGTCAGGGTAAATTGTATTAGTCCATAGAAGCTTACTGAGGCTTGCTTTGTTGCCCAGCATATGATCTATTCTGGAATGTTCGATGAGTAGTTGTTATGTGCATTGTTCTATGTCAATTAAATACATTTGTTAACTTGAGTGACATTTTGAAACCTTCTCCCTCTAGCTGAGTTTTTGTCTGCCATTTTGTGCATCACTCAGTGAGCTGTGTTAAAATTTCCCACTGTGACTGTGAATTTGACCATGCTCTATTTCTGTTAGATTTTGCTTTGCATATTTTGGCTCTATTTTAGGACATGCATACAAATTTAGAATTTTATATTAATATCTCCTTATTGCATTGAACCTGTTATCACAAAGAAATCTCCTTCTTTCTCTAGTGATGCTTTTTTCTTTAAAGTGTACCTTTTCTTTTACTAATAGGGTTATACAAGCCTTCTGTAGGTTACTGTGGAAAAGGTATACATTTTGCCATTTTTTTTATTTTCAACTTTTCTAGATGATTAAAATTTGCATGTGTCTCTTTTCAGGAGCATTTGATGGAAGGTTTCTTGTCCAGTCTGATAATAGCTGTCTTTCTGTTTGGAATACTAATCTGAAATTTTTAATGTAAAAGTAGATGTAATTTGGTTTATATATACTATCTTACTGTATGTTTATTTTTGCC
This sequence comes from Orcinus orca, assembly GCF_937001465.1. NCBI lineage: Eukaryota > Metazoa > Chordata > Mammalia > Artiodactyla > Delphinidae > Orcinus > Orcinus orca. The sequence goes on from NC_064580.1 coordinate 89,869,513, forward strand.
CCTTCTCAGTTCTTTTGCCTTTCCTCTCCTTTGAAATGATTAACATTTTATAACTATTAAATTGTTACCTCATGTGGCTAGGTAAACATTCTTTTGCCATTCTTGTAGTGTTTACCCTTCAGATTACAATGTACATTTTTGCCGTTTCAGTCTAATGTTAGTTAATTAGTTCTTTAAAACTCCTCAGACAATTAGGGGACCTTGAGACACTTTGATTCCATATACCCTCCAAATTTATTGTCATGCATTTTCCTTCTCTCTGTATTTAAATCCCCAGAAGAAATTACTATCATTGTGTTATATAGTCAACACTCATTTAAATTTGCCTACATATTCACAAATGTCATTAGTCTTTCTTTCCTGTATCTATGTGCCTCCACCTGGGAGGATATTTCTTCTGCCCAAAGAAGAGCCTGTAACATTTCTTTGAGTTTGAGTCTTCTGGTCACATATTTTCCGAGTTTTTCTTACATGATGATGAAATGAATGCATATTTTAGGACTGTTTTTCCTTAAAGCATACTTTATCTCCTATTACAATAATACTGTTACACTGAGTTGATATCTTGTTACTTTTGGAAACTTCTCAACCAAGATCTCTTCAAATACCACTTCTCCACTCTTCCCTCCCGTTCTTTCCGGGACTCACATTAACCATGTGTTAGGTATGTTCACTGCATCTCCTTTAATTACCTCCCCCTCGCTTTTGGTATTCTCCATGTTATGTCTCTCCAGGCTCCATTCTGGATCTTTTCATCGGACCTATCCTTCATATGTCTAATTCTTCCGTTAGGCAGGGAGGTCACCTTTGACCCTTGAACCATCACACCAGGGTAGATTTCAGGGTGGGTTTTATTGTGTCCCAAGAGCCGAGCAGAGAAGAGAGACTTAGAGATGAAAAGCCACTTGTCCCAGGTCACATAACCGATCCAAGCAGAGCAGGGACTAACATCACAGACTAAACCCTGGGTCCAGACCCTTTCCTCTGTGCTTGTTTTCTTCTTGGCTGTGAATGCTGCCTACCTCTCATTTCCTGAGAAGCAGAAACACAGTGAAGTTTCTAAGCCTTTTTTAAGCACTGTGATACATTTCTCTTTAGATTATAAAGCCAGTGATATTTCTTCATTAGCCATGAGAACTTTCCCAGGAATTTTTCTGGTACTGGGCCCATTGATGTGTTGTTCTCAATTTCAGAGAACATTGATCAAGTGAACACTTTACAAAGAAAAGCAAGATGCCGGGGTATTTACCGAAGGAGACACAACTATTGGTCTCAACAGGCCACTTCCCAGCAGCAGCAATATAGAGAATCACTAAGAAGTGATGCTCACGTGGACATCCAAGCAAGATAGTAAGTGACGAGGCAGCATGGCTGACCAGTATCAACCAGTGAAAAACAAGACCTTGTAGTTAAATATGTCATTCTTCTCTCTAACCTGGAAGAGTGAGGAACGATGGGATCAGGTTAACGGTTGAGCAGTCTTTATTGTAGCTCTGCTATCATTGGCGAAAATGTAGGGAAGACTTCCCAAGACTATACGGACCACATTCTTCTCTCCACTTCCCCACAGTGCTCCCTATGCCTGGAGGGAGGTCTCACACCAACAACTATATGTTGTGGCCCAGAATTATTTCACATATCACTCAAACCCATTATCCAGAACTAGTCACATTTATGGCCCCGCCCAAACCAAGGGGATAAAGCAAGAAGTGCAGTTCTGCCAGGGGCCTGGAACAGGGGAGAAATGGAAACACTTGGCAAACAGGACCACTGACTGCTGTATGACGCAACTGAAATGCAGAGAGATTGAGTACTTGCGTAAAGTCACATGGGCAGTACGGGACAGAGCAGGATTTGAATCCAGGCAGGTATGTTTTCAAAGTCGATGTTCTTTACATACTCTTTTCTGAATTGTATGCTATTCTCTTAAATGAAATACATATATAATCTTGACCCCTGAACAACACGGGGGTTGCTGACGCCAACCCCTTGCACAGTCAAAACTCTGCAGATAACTTTTGAGTCCCCCCAAAACGTAACTACTAATAGCCTACTGTTGACTGGAAGCCTTCCCAATAACATAAACAGTGGATCAACACATATTTTGAGTGTTATATGTGTTACATATTGTATTTTTGCAATAAAGTAAGCCAGAGGAAAGAAAATGTTATTAAGAAAATCATAAGGAAGAGAAAATACATTTACAGTACTGTGCTGTATTTATTGATACTGTAAGTTTGCATCATCTGCTTACAAAATGAATCGTCTGTCCGTCAGTACACACATCAATAATGTCTTATATGATACAAAATATTCTAGATGTTATATGTACTACTAACACTAGACACCAAAAGTAGAAAGATCGGGTGGAAAAGGAATTCATATTTTTTTTACAGGTATAGGGATTCGTGCACTGATAACGAAGAAGCAGCAATATGATTGCTTTATGGTTGTCTACTGGGATAGATACCATTTCTTCATGCAAGCCTAGACCATACACTAATGAATGAATCATTATAAAACTTTTATTGCATACAGTATCACAGTCACCTTCATAATACAGCATTGGAAACATTGTTATACTAAAAGAAACACATACCTGTGGTGATGATAGGCTGGTGTGTAGTTTCTCCAATTATGAGAGAGACAGAGACAGAGAGAGACAGAGACACAGAGAGACGTACTGTACGGGTATGTAATTTTTTGAAAGCAAAGTTATAAAACAGTAAGAAAACTAACACGTCATTAATTTTTTATTAAATATCACTCACCTATGCCTGTGTAAGGATAGGCTATCCACTACAATACCTGTCTTGTACACAATGTTCCTCATGTGTATGTTTTATACCTTTGTTGAAAAAAATGCATGTATAAACACACCCACGCAGTTCACAGCCTGTTGTTCCAGGGTCAGCTGTACTTATAGTAGAGATCCTATTACTTCAGTGCTCCAGTTCCCTCTTCCTTAATCATCTGATGTGCCAACAGTGGAACTGAATACACGTGGTGGCAGTGGCAGCACTGCAAAGCTGTGGGCCTCTTCCAAACAGATGAATGGCTTGGATACTTGAGTGTTCATTATATTCAAACATAAAAATTAGAAAATAAAACCTGGTGGTAGATGAAAAGCCTGTTCATGGATCATTTACTTTATAAAAATTAATCTCATGTCTTTCCACTCTTCTCAAGGAAAAATAATAAAAATAAGAACAGAAATTAATGGAACTGATAACAGATATGACAGAGACCAACAACAATATAAAAATGCCAGCAGCAAGCACTTTAGAGAGACAAGATAATAAGGAAACATCTGGCAACAAGGGTCAAGAAAATTAGAGATATGGCACGGAGAAGCCACTCTGAAATGAGAAAAGCTGCCACACTTTCAGTTTCAGCAAAGATTCAAAAGATACAACAGTGTTATGGAAAAGATATGCTGATTTAGAGAAAACAGATCAATCCCAGAGAATAACACGATTTTCCATGCTAAAGAAACAGAAAATCTTAATATTATTAAACGTATTCTTGACAAAGAATACACGAGAAGGCAAAATTATTAGCCAATCTCAGTTGGTTACACAAATGCAAAACGTATACATAAATTAATAGCAAGCTAAATCCTGCCACGGCGAAGACAGGAAACACAGTATGACAAAGTCGTGTTTAGTCCCAAGCATGCCACATTGGTTTAACATTAGGAGATCTGTGAAGTTAATTTAGCCCATTAGTGAAATAAAGGAAGGAGGATTATCACAAAATATTCAGTAAAAAAAGGCCTACAAAAATTGAAACAACCAATCAGCAGTAAAACTGACAATAACAGGAATTCTCAGCAATTCATAAATTGAAAGATGTTTCTTTAGACTGACAACAGATATTAAAAATAGGGTAAACTACATCAAACATCATACTTAATAGCGAAATGTTGGAAGCATTCCCTTTAAAATCAGAAGAGAGACAAAGATGACTTACATGACCACTTTGTTTTAGCATCATACTACATCTCCTAGGCAGTACAGTGAGCCAGAATGTATATATGCATCTATACACATGGGAATTAATAAATGTGTACAAGGGAAAGTAAAGCTGTCAAGATAACATAGTTACCTTCATGTAAATTCAAGAGACGCTAAGGAAACTAAGATTAATGATAGAGATTAATAAGTTTGTTGAGTATAAGACTAATATACACAAAATAATTGTAACAAATAGAAAGTACCATTTCCATTCGGAATATACCATTTACAGAAGCAAAAATTATAACGTTCTATAAAATCAACTATGAATCGGATTCCATTGGCAACTCTTCTGACATACATGAACACTCATAAGCTTTCCTGTTCTTTAGTGACCAAAAAGCTAAAAACATGAAACCAGTGTGTGATGAAACCAGTGTGTGTGTGTGTGTGTGTGTGTGTGTGTGTGTGTGTGTACACATTAACCAGAACCCCTTACAGCTCGGGTTCTAAATGGAATATCGGTGGTTTCAAGCATATGCACCATCCTGAGACTTGGAGGCGTAACTGAATGACATGGGAGCCACGTATGGCTCAGTGACATGGTCAACTGTGTATGATGGGAGGGATCTCTGGTTCTTATGGAGCAGTCACAGCAGAGTGCCTGGAATGCATACATGTCAGTTAGCACACAGGCAGCAGTGGTGTTTCAGCTATAGCAGTCCCAAAGCGTGAGTGGACTTCCCCTGGCTGCATAGCATCCAAGCCGGCTTTTCTGGCCCTCACAGAGTTTTTGTCAGCTATGGAATATATTTTATTAAGAGCGTCTTATTTTTATAAAATAGCTATTAGAACGAATAGCTGGCATAGGCAAGTGGGAACTTTGATTGAAAGAGTACTTGACACCAAAATTGGTTGCAAGCCAGGGGCCCTGAAGGAAGTGGGAATCTGAGAAAAGGTATTTGGCTTAGGTGGATCTGAAGACAGTAAGGATCCAAGTGACATTAGAGGATGAAATATTGGTGTTCCATGGCACACAATGGTGAAACAGTTGCAGGAGTTGTTGCCTGTGGTCACTTGAATGAAATGCCTTTGAAGTCAATGTGTCGGTGGACCAAACAGATGCTGTTAGGGATTCAGAGGACGCTCCCTTCCCCACAGCACTGAGAAACACATTAGTGCGGAGGGCATCTTCATCTTCGAAGTGTTCTGAAGTGGCTGACTTGTGTAGGCCACAGATGAGATGGGAGATCCCCTCATTTCAGTGGGGATGTTGTGGTCCTGGAGTTGCAGGCCCAGTAGGAGCACTTAACCTCCTGCCTCAAGGTGAGTGCTGTTTACCTTAATAAGCAGCAAGGCTGGAAGGGTAGTCACATTGGTTTGACCTACAGCAATCGTTGAAGGTGGCTAATTGATCAACAGATCCCTTGGATCTTGAAATATCTGAACATACTCCAAAGTTGCATTTGATCAGTGTAAAAATAAATAAAATATAGATAAGTATTTATAATAAAATATAAGAATATAAAAATAAATAAATCAAGCTATAGATTTGGTGACTCGAGCTATCGTGATGGCGAATGGTAGTCCCTTACTCAATTCCCACACTTGACCCAGAACACGATGAATGAGTGGACTACGAAGGAAGGACCCTACAGTGAAGTCGCAAGTAACTACAGTAAATTTTCTTCCCAGGCTTAGCCAAAGGGACCATCAGCCATTTACTGCTGTTACTGTGCATTTGCTTTAAGGACACATGCTCTTAAGCCAGAGCTCAAAAAACTTTCCCTGGAAAGGGCCAGATGACCAATATTTGAGGCTTTGCAGGCCTTTCAGTTTCCGATGGAGCTACTCAGATCTGCATTGTAGAGCAAAAGCTGCCACAGACACAGCATGGCTGTCTTCCTATAAAACTTTATATACGGACAGGGACATGTGAATTTCAAATAATTTTCACATGCCAGGAAATACGATTCTTCTTTGGATTATTTTAACCATTCGACTATGGAAAAACATTCTTAGCTTGCAGGTCATACAGAAACAGGCTCGTGGACCACAGTTTACCAATCCCCACTGTAAGCTAATGGAATCACTAGGTCCCCAAAAAGAGCACTGAGTAGAAAGTCAGCAAAGTGAGGTGGCAGGCATTCCTAAGGTCTTCTGCCAAGCATAACCCCAAAGCCGATGCCTTTTAACATAGTGGTTTTCAACCTTGGTTGCACACTGCAATCACATGACGAGTTTTAAAAATGTGATTGCTTGGTTCTGCCCCCAAATCTGTTTTAATTGTTGTGGGTGTAGGCTGGCGCTAGTGATTTTTTCAATCTTTCCAAGTGACTCTAGTGTGTAAACGAGGTTGAGAACTGCCTGAACAATTTAAATGATGAGAGTGCAAGTATTTTACAATATTTAGTTTAAAAATCTTATAATCATGGTTTTGGAAAAATAATATTCCAATAATGAATACATAGAATATTCCAATCATAATAAATACATAACTGTGGTGGAAAGTATGAAATAAGAATTCCCATGTAATAAACAGAGAGTGCTCTCCTTCAAGGAAGGAAAGAAGGAAGGGAAGGAGCGAGGGAGGGAGGGAGCGAGCGAGGGAGGGAGGGAATGGGAAAACACAGCGGTAAGGCAGGGGCCACCAGTGCTAGGGTCAGGGAGGAAGGCTAAACCACTGATGAGCCCAGAGCCAGGTATGGGTTAAAGCCAAACACCCAGGAGTCCAGGGCTGACTCGACAGTGAAGTCTTCTCTTCAGGAGACGGTCACAACACAGGGTAAGCATGGAAGGGACAGAACAAACGCAACACATGGAGTGATTGGTAATGAGGGAATAGGAAAAAGAGAAAAGGCTGGAAAAGACCTAAAGATAGTATTTCTCTAGAGAGATAATGGAGTGGTAAAGGTTGAAATTATATCCATTGTATAAGAAAAGAACACTGACCAGGAAGATGGCTGATTGAACACGAGGTTGGACTTTCACTTCCTCCTGAAACTTGATTAAAACAACATTAAAGGTAAACAAATCAATACAATGGTATATTACCCAGCAATAAAAAGGCAAGAACACGGGTGGATCTCAAGAAAAAAAAATTATGCTAAGTTAAAGAAGCCAGACACAAAGGAGTACAGGATGTGTGATTCCATTTATACGGAATTCTAGAGCAGGAAAAGCTAATATATGGAAATGGAAAGCAGATCAAAGCTTGCATGGGGCCAGAGGAAGAAGAGGAGATTAACTGGGAACCTTTAGGGAGTGTGGTATGTGTTCTATATCTTGATTAAGCTGGCGGTTAGCCCTAACCCCTGATTCTTACATGTAAGGAACCGCGGATCAGGAAAAGTTGGGTGAGTCATGTAAAGTGTTGCAGCTTATTAATCAGCGAGGAGATACTCATATATGCTTATCAATGATAAATTGTCCTTGTTATGCTGCGTAAGGAGCCAACAGGTATAGTGCTTCACCCTAAGCACCTGGGAAGACGCTGACCCAGACACAAACATCCTTTTATACAAGCAAAGCATAGATCTGAACGAATAACTATTGTGCATTCCAGTCACCCATTTATAAACATAGTTGACGCTCTCACGCGTTCCTTTGCCTTGACTTCTTAATGTTTATAATTACACATAAAAACATAGGGCTTCCCTGGTGGCGCAGTGGTTGAGAGTCCGCCTGCCGATGCAGGGGACACGGGTTCATGCCCCGGTCTGGGAAGATCCCACGTGCCGCGGAGCGGCTGGACCCGTGAGCCATGGCCACTGAGCCTGTGTGTGTGGAGCTTGTGCTCCACAACGGGAGAGGCCACAACAGTGAGAGGCCCGCGTACTGCTAAAAATAAAACAAAACATAAAAGAAAACACATAAGCATTCATTAATATCTTCTTCTGATGAACCATAAAAACATTAACATTCATTAATATCTTCTTCTGAGGAACCATACTGTAATATACAGTTTTATACCCTGAGTTTTTTTTTCACATTGTATCATGTCGTGTCAGGAATATTCTATCTTGCTTTTTGTAACCTACCACTTAAACCCAAACTGTTTCCTTTTTTTTTAACATCTTTATTGGAGTATAATTGCTTTACAATGGTGTGTTAGTTTCTGCTTTATAACAAAGTGAATCAGTTATACATATACATATGTTCTCATATCTCTTTCCTTCTTGGATCTCCCATGAGACTTGCAGCCATATTCACGGTGCTTTTGGCTGGTCCCAGGGGTCATAATATGGATCTTGTTCTCCCCCAAAACTGTGATTGTGCCTTCTGACCTCTATGGAGGACCTCTGAGGGAATGGCACAGAGGATGAGTTTTGCTTCCCACTGCCCCTCCCAGGCACGGAGTGGCTTTCTCAGTTGCGTCTCTCAAAAACATCTAAAAACGTACCGTACCCATAGCTGCCTGGGGCAAGGGAAATAAGATAAGTCAAGCAGCAGAGAGCCCGCAAAGCCTGTAAAGGGTGAGGGTGATGAGGAAAATTCTTGGGGGAGTAAGAGTTTTGAAGGCATAGCATAGATTCCAGAGTGCAATGCATATGCACAAGGTAGGACACAGGCTCAGAAGGTCTGACAGGAAGCCAGGCTTGCACATGTGGCTGACCTTTGGGCTCCTCAAAAGCAGGAGGTGAAGGCTAAGGCAGAGTTGGAGGCAGCCTGGCTAAGCATTGGTGGAGTGCCCCCGATCAGAAGCCAATCTGCAAAGACTAGACAATATTGTTTTCCTTTCCTTTTTGGCTCCAGGCCCTTCAGGAAATCTCTGTCAAGTCACTCTCTGACCACTGATAAAATAGAAGGACAACTTCCGTGAGCACATATCACAAGGATTTCAATCATTGCAAAAATACATATTCCAATGTGTGTATATACTACAATTTGTTTATCCACTCATCCCTTGATGGACAGATGGGTTGTTTCAACCTTTTGAATATAATGAATAATGCTGCTGTGAGCATTCACGTACAATAATTTGTTTTGGCGCCTCTTTCAATTCTTTTGGGTGTACACCTAGGAGTGGAGTAGCTGGGTCATATGGTACTTCTGTGTTAAATTTTGTGAGGAACCAACAAACTGTTCTCCACAGCAGTGAAACCAGTTGTATCCCCACCAACAATGTACAGAAGTTCCAATTTCTCCACATCCTCACCAAAGTTCATCTTGTTACGTTCCTTAAAAAAAAAAGCTATAGGCAATGTAGTAGGTGTGAAGTGGCATCCCATTGTGGCTTTATTTTGCGTTTACCTAACAACTAATAGATTTTCCTCTGATCATTGCTTTTGCTCTGTCACACAGGTTTTGGTATGCTGTGTTCCATTTTCAATTGTCTACATGTATTTTTAAATTTCCCAACTTGACACATGACATATGTAAACCCATCTAGCTGGGACATAAAGGAGTTTTGATGCATGCACTTTAAATCCCATTGTTATCCCATTTCTGTGCAGAATCTTCATGTTTTATAAATGGAAAAAAAGTGTATAAAAAACCCACTTGTTTGGGTTAGAAGGTGCCTCCTCCTCAGGGATGAAGGCAGGGACGTTGAGGCCTGGACCTACTGGCTCGTGATTGGGGCAGGGAAGAGCAATGGAGGACACACAACATACAGCTTGCAACAGCACTCTTTATTATGAAACCAAACAGCAATTGTGAGTGGGGAAAAGACACAGAACAGCTGACCCTTCAGGTGGCTATGTTACCTGGCCTACAACGTAACTTTGGCTTCTTGGTCAGCCAGGCCTCCAACTCCAGGCATGGGCGTGGCCTGAGGCTGGAGAGAAAAGATGATGTGGATGAAGACAAAGATGACATCCAAGCACTCCTTTTAGGGGATTTCTTTGAAGGCCTCCTCTGGGATCTTGCCCTCGGTCTGGAGAGAAGGAGTCGGAATGTCAGAAGAGCCTGCTCCCTGAGTTCCATTCCCAGGCCACCGGCCTCCACCTTCTTGGCCTCCCTGAAGGCCCAGAAACGTTCATCTCTAACCCACTTGATTTCCAGACCTCACCTTGAGCATACTGCAGACCTGACCAGCTCTGGTGTAGTTCCATTCATTGTCCTGAAGGCACCTGCAGTGGGAGAACAACAGGTGATCTCCATTAGTACCACAGTACAGTCACGCTGACCATGCAATGCCACCACTAAATCTATGCCACTTTCTTGCTGGGACACATGTACCAGTATGAACACTATGTGTAATGACGAAGAAAGACCCAGTGAAAAGCAAACCATCTATCACTAGCATTCATGCCCACTAGAATTCAAAACAGAAAAGTAGAGCTGTTCAAAAGAACAAGGGAATTCAATATATACTGATCAAGAAAGATGTTCAAGAAAATAACAAATGGAAAATTCTAAAGTACAAGTCTACAACCATCTTTTATTGAGATATAATGCACACACCATTTTAAAGTATACAAATCAGTGCTTTTTAGTACATTCACACGATTGTGCAACCACCACAACTATCTAATTCCAAAGTAATTTTACCACCCCAAAAAGAAGCTCCTTAACCATTAGTGATCACTCCCTATTCCTCCCCTTCCCCCAGACCCTGGCAACCACTAATCTGCTTTTGGACCCTGTGGATTTTCCGATTCTGGACATTTCATACAATATTTGACTTTTTGTGACTGGCTTCTTTCACTTAGCATCATGTTTTCAAGGTTCATCCATGTCATGACGTGTATCAGAACAGTATTCTTTTTTATGACTGAATAATATTCTACTATATGGATGTACCAAGATTTATTCATCCATTCATCAGCTACAGGACATTTGGGTTGTTTCCACTTTTCGGCCATTATCAATAATGCTGCTATGAACGTTCCTGAACAAGTTTTGGAGTGAACATATGTTTTCATTTCTCCTGGTAGGATACTTAGGAGTGGGATTACAGGGTCATATTGGAACTCTGTGTTTAACATTTTGGGGAAGTGCCAAACTGTTTTCCCAAACCACTGCTCCCTTTTATATTCCCATCAGTAACACACGAGAATTCCAATGTCTCCACATCCTCACCAACACTTGTTATCATTTGTTTCACTGATTAAAGCCATCTTAGTGGGTGTGACCTGGTAACTCACTGTGGTTTCAATTTGCATTTCCTTGATGACTAACGATGTTGAGAAGTTTCTCATTTCCTTCTTGGCCATTTATATGTCTCCTTTGGAGAAATGTCCATTCAGAGCCTGTCCCCATTTTTAAAAAATTGGGGTGTTTGCCTTTGTATTGTTGAGTTGCAAGGGTTCTTCACATATTCTTGCCAGATATGTGATATGCAAATATTTTCTCCCATTCTGTTGGTGGGCTTTTCACCTTTTTGGTACTGTGCTTTGATGCTCAAAAGGTTTTAATTTTGATGAAGTCAACAATTTATCTACTTTTTTTTTTGGTTGCTTGTGCTTTTGGTGTCATATGTAAGAAATGATTGCCTAATTTGTGAAGACTTACACCTACGTTTCCTTCCCAGATTTTTATAGTCTTAGCTCTTACTTTTAGACTTTGATCCATTTTCAGGCTATGTTTGTACATGGAGTGTGAGTCAGGGGTCAAAATTCTTTGGTTTGCATGCGGATACCCACTTGTCCCAGCACCATTTGTTGAAAACACTATTATTTTCCCATCAGATATTTTCAGCACTCTGTCAGGTTGATAATCAGTTGACCATATATGTGAGGGTTTATCTGTGGACTCTCAGTTCTATTCCACTGATTCATACACTGTCCACAGGCCAGTACCACGTAGTCTTTATTACTGTGGCTTTGTAGCAAGTTTTGAAATTGGGACGTGTGAGTCTTCTAACTTTGTTCTTCTCTTTCGAGATTGTTTTGGTGCACTTTCACAGGAAGTTTAGGATAACCTTGTCAATTGTTGCAAAGAAGGATTCTGATAGGGACTGCATTGAACCTAGTTTGCTCTGGGTAGTACTGCCAATGTAATAATATTGCCTTCCAACCCATGAAAATGGAGTGTCTTTCCATTTATTTAGGTCTTCTTTATTTTTTTCAACAGCATTTTACAGACTGGGGAGTATGAGATTTGCACTTCTTTTGTTACATTTGTATCAAAGCATTGTACTATTTTGATGCCATGGTAACTGGGCTTGCTTTCTTAATTTCATTTTTGGGTTGTTCATTGCAAGTACACAGAAATACAAATAAGTTTTGTATATTGGTCTTGTATCCTGCAACTTTGGTGAACTTGGTTATCAGCTCTAGTAGGGTGTTTTGTTGGTTGGTGTGTGTGTGGATTGTCCTGGATTTTCCATACACAAGATAATGTCACTGAGCATTATTCCATCTCGAAAAACCTTTACACATGTAATAGTATGACACCTTTTTCATGGGCTCACTTTTATTTTTTGGAAGCAAAATATTCAAAAAGCTATTTTTCCAAATTGCTTTCGAGTTTCCATGATTCACTCCCCCGCACATTCCCATGCACACCCAGCACTCACTTCTGAGACCACTCGAGTTTCATCCCAGACAGGGTGGAGAAAGCCTGCACCATTTCCTGCTGCTCCTGGGAGAGGGAGGAGGGTGTACGCATTGGGATGGAGAACGCACTCTTGAGTCTCACTGGGGCTGGCATCCCTCACAAACAGTTCGTCATTCACAATGCATAGACTGGAGGAAAAATGAGCCCTCAGACATGGACACATGGACCACCCCACACCCCAAACAACGATCCTGCTCCCACTGCCACTCAGCAACTAGTTTCCTTCCATATCCTTCCATATCCCTGCTGTGTCTGTATCCCAGGTTCCATTACTGGTATCTCTGCCCCTCCCCACAAAGCCCACCTTTGGAGAGACTGTCTACCACCTTCACTCGATTTATAGGTTTATCCCCAACCCACGGGCAATTTCGCATTTACCCTTTACCACAGCCCAAGGAGTGGACGGTCTGATCGCCATTCTCGGAAGAAGACACTGAGTCACAGAGAAGTCATGTGGCTTGACTAAGGTCACACAGCGAGTGAGTGTTGGGTCAAGGAGAGAACCCATAGGCCGATTCCAGAGCCCATGAAGACTCACACTTCCAGATCCCATGTTCTTCTTAACCACTAGGCTAGACTGCTCCTGGGATCTCCCTGCTGGCTTTCCACAATGCCGAGTAAACCTAAGATCTGCGCCACCACATTCCCACGCCCCTGAGCCCAGGCTGGGATGGGCATTCCCGCCCACAACAGGGCTCTCACCTGGCATAGCTGGCAGGGGTAGCGATGAAGATCCGGGTGAAGGCACGCACACAGCCCTGAGAACTTCCTTCCACTTCAACAGCAAACAAACAACAGTACCCCTTAGAGCCACACGTGCTGTACATGCTCACGTGGTGGTCCCCAGTCAGGGTGTGACTGGACATTCATGCTGAGAGGGTAGTTGTTCACAGGGGCCAAGGTGTCGGGTATGGGGAGGGCAACTATAAGAGCAGTCTGCGCCCAGTGACAGGGCCCATGACAAACACTACACAAGTTCACGGGATGCATTTTTCACAGCCGCCCAAGAGGTGGATACTACTACCCCATTTTGCAAATGAGGAAACTGAGAGGTTCAGTAACGGCCCAAGTTCTCAGAGTAAGGATCTGGGATGAGAGCCACCAAATTCCACAGCCTGTGTCCCCACGCCTGTCTGCCCTGCACACCCTGGGCAGGGGGAGAGAGCAGTGAAGCATCTGGGGAGGGGGGTCTACACACACTCACTTTCCTTGAACACCCTGTTGACAGAAAAGCAGAGCATCATCTACTGAAAGGGAAAAGCCCAGGCACCCAGTCACCACCTCCACCTCCCACCCACCTGCGGCTTCCTGGGCCCGCCCGAGGGAGGAAGCAGGCACTCACCATCTGGAACCACGTGTCCACCACTAAGGAGCTGAAGTCATGCTGAGTCTTGGGCAACACACCAAGTGTGTGCACAATGACACGTTTTGTGTGCTTCAGCAGCTGGACCCGCAGGTCTGTGAGGGGAGGGGAAGCGAGCGAAGGTCAGGGGCTGCCACGCCCTGGGCCCTATGATTGACCCCTTCACCGCCCTTTCCCACCCAGTTTTCCCATCACACAAGCATGGGGGTCCTTGAGCTTCTTTATATTCCTGCTGTCCTTGAAGTACTTGCACAAGGTGCTTCTAGGAGACAAAGAGGAAGAGTGGGTGGTGGGCGTATGTAGAGCTTACCTGTGTCTGCTGGGGAGCCACACGGCCCGGGAGCAGAGTCAGGGCTGTGATGCTCACATGGCTGCGTCCTCGGAGTGGAAGGGAATGGTCAGGGAGAAGCAGGCCTCCTCATGATAAGCACCAAGGAGATGCTGTCGGTCTCCACAGTCATGGATCAAGTAATACCTGAGGGGGAGTAATGAGGACAGTAGATCTCTGTGGTCTGGACCTCAAATGAGACGTGAGAAGTCCGATGAGCAGACCTGTGCTTAGGTGGCCGCAACTGTCCTAGCCCTCCTCCCCTTGCTCAGACTCCCAAGGGTACTTACAGCTGCAGGAATTGCAGGATTAGACTCTTCAGTGTCTCAGATCCTTTATAGCTTTCCTGGAATCAAAAGGCATTTGAGATTGTGTGGCTGATAAAGCCTCTCCTGCACCTCGCTAAATGTTGTTTGATCCTCTTCGTCACCTTGCAGGGCTTTATTACGTAGGGAGTGTCAACGTCAATGTTAATTGGTGAGGGTAACTCCTGCCCATCCTGGAGAAGGGAAGAGGAAATCAGGAATGGAGACCAGGGGAGTGTCCCTGGATTACCGGGGAAAAAGATGGGTCCAGGAGGGTGAGTGTCAGAAGTCAGGTGTGAGGGTGACTGTCAGAGGTCAGGTGTGAAAGGGCACTGGAAATTCCATGGGAGAGCTTACACTGGATGTCTTCATCATGTGGTCTTGGAAGTCTCTAGTGTTATATGCAACTTGTGTGTGTCTGTATTTATGGGTATTTTTCCAACAACTATATCAATGTCATTTTCAGGAGTCCATGTCCCCCAAAATGGTTAAGGTTCTGATGCTAATATGTGATCTAGGCAAGACCCAAAGGGCTTGAGGGCAGGTGCAGAGGCCACCGACATTCGTAAGAGACAATGATTTACGTAGGCACTTACCAGGCATAACAACTTCGGGAAACATTCTCTGATGGCCCTGTCCAAAACCAAAAATAGAGAAGAGGTGGTTGATAGTTCAAGGTTGCAATGCTTCCTTTGAGTTAAAACAGTAATACCATAAACAGAGATCAGTGTGTTCTGGCCAATCCAGCAGCACCCTTTGCCCACCTCTGCTCCTGATTTTAAGGGTTTTCAGTCCACTTGCCTGTTGAGCACTGAGCATCTGTCATCTTACTGTCTGAAAGGCACTGTCTCCTCACCTCTCTCAGTACCTTCACTTTAATATTCCTTCCCTCCCTCCCTTCCTCTCCTTCGCCTAGGTAGCTCCCACCCAGACTACTCGGACTCCCTTCTCCAGTGCCACAGGGACCAGCATTTCAAACCCCTGCTGCAGGGCTTCCTTCTCCTCCCTCCCTTCCTCCAGGGCCCCACTGAAGGCTGTGGGGAGAAGAGGGGATGGAGTGGGAGCCCGGGGCTCTGCTACCTCACTGGGGGTCCAGCACTCTGGCAAGACCCGGACACCCCCCAGGGATGGCCCAGGATGCTGGGCCAGCGAGGTGAGTGAGGTGGGGCTCAGGGAGGGAGATGGAGGGGATGAAGACAGAAAGGGAGTGAAGGTAGGAAGGGAGAGATGAGAGAGACATAGGGGCACAGAGACAGGGGAGAGAGAGACAACAAAGGGAAGGGAAAGAAGCTCTCCCGTGGTCAGGGTCAGGGAAGAAGAGAGAAGAAAGGGGAAACGGCACACTTATTGCGGCTCTTCACCTGCCCCAGAATCGCCCAGACACACCAGGTAGGAATGGAAAATATGCACATGTTGGGCTGGGGGCCCACTGGATGCTGGCTGAAACTTTGGCACCTGTGTGAGCTCAGCCAGACTTGGGCATGGGAAACCAAGCAGCCATGGGGGCAGATCTTCCTCAGAAGGAGGAAAGGGTCAGGTCCCAGCTCAGTATGGGGTTGAGGATCCGTGGCCCCCTCTGATGATCACTGTCTTCTCTCCCGATGACCCCTGCACCTCTCTGAGTTGGTTCTTTATCTGAGGAATCATACCTGTCTCAGGCTGCCCAGGGCTCCTGTGAAGGACCAGGCGGGATGATGTGACGTGTGCAGGGAGGGATGGGAAGTGCCCCTCAGAGGCCTGTCCTTCTGTCTCCTCTACCACCTCTGCCCTCTGCCTTCCACTCCTGCCTCAGGAAGCCCTCTGATCACTGGCGGGGGCCCACGTCTGGCCCCTTGACTCAGGGAGCCCTGCTTTTTCCCAAGGAGGGTCCAGCTCCTGGCACTGGGCCAGCAGAATGGATGTCATGACAGCAGCCACCCATGGCCTCAGCCCTCAGCATGGCGCAGGAAAGCCCCCATGTCAACCTGGGAGAGGAGGGGGGATCCATTTGGAGGAAGGGGAAGAGGGCCCCTCTCAGAACGGGGGAGGCAAACCCCATCTCAGCACGAAGAAGGAAGGCTTCTCTCAGCAAGAGGCCCTGGACTGGAGGACCCTTCTCAGTCCAGGGCGCCAGCATCTGGATCAAGGCTGGTCGCTCCTGGTCCTGGTGAGGAGGAGAAGCCCTGCTTCCTGGGGCACACTCTTGGGAGGTCTTGCTGGAATATATCTGGGCGCAGAGAGCTGGAAACAGACCCCAGAGCGCCTGCAGAGGTGAGCAGGTCAGGGGAAGGAAACTCCTCACCGGTGATAGGCACAGAGAAAGCAGAAGGTGGGGCCTGTGATCCTCCCAGAAGACCAGGGCTGCCACCTTTGGCAAAGGGGCACTGTCACAGATAGTCTAGGCTCCCATGGGTGAAGGTCACCAAGAAGGGTGACAGGGTGTTCACACTGACCTTACATAGGTGGACTGGTCTGGGAAAGTGTCACACAATGGGTTCCCTTGCAGCCACAGCTCTTCAAGCTTCAGCCCTTGCATCTTGTTCAACTCCCACACAGACGTCAGCTGAGAAATATGGCGCAGAAGTGGGAAAAGGAATCCCAGGGAAAGAGGGACATCCGGATCCCTGCACCCCCAGAACCCTCCCTCCCACACAGGTACCTTCACCTGCCTCCTGTCATCACTCTGATGGACACTAACATGCCCCACCCCCCACTCTCAACCCAACTTTGACCTGGCTCCCTCTTCTCACCTCATTTTTGGAGAGGTTCAGGATCTTGACCGTGGGGGCCATCTGTATAATGTCAGACAGGCCATCCAGCTGGTACAGTTTGTTGCTGCTCAAGTTCAAGGACAACAGCTTTGGGGCAAGAAGAGGTAGAGTGAAGGTTACTATCTAGGACCTTGGAGACAAATCTGCCCTCCATCCCATCTCTTCCACCCCCTACCCTAATACCAGCACTGGGCCTACAGCCTTACCTCAGGGAAATACTTTTCGATGACCTGCAGGGTGGCAGCCATGCAGCTTCTTCGATTCAGAAATATATCAATATCATAGCCCACCAAGTCTTCAGGAAGGAGAGGGGAGGGAATAGGATGGCTGAGTGGGGTATGGGGCCAGCACCAGCCCCTCCCCACATTACCATCCCTAAGTTCTCCCTCCAGGAAGACCCCTCTGCCCTCGCCCGCCCTAGAATTACTGCTGTCAGCCATACCTGGGTCAACGTAGAGCCTCTGCAGGTCAAGAGCTTGCTGGGAGACATCAAATCGTTTGCTCAAGGTCAGCTGCGGAGAGAGAGATGGAGAGAGCCGCTCTGAGGCTGTGGTGGTGGCAGGGAAATCGGGGGCAAGGGGGACGGGGGTCTGGAGGAAGGAGAGGTGGGTCTGAGCACTGGCACACTACTCGCCATGAGTCTCCATTACCTTTAGCTGCTCCATTTCCTCTGGCTTCAACTTATCCCGCACAGAGTAGGGAACAGTGGAGGGGCTGACAAAGACAGGTATCTGCAGGAAGAAGAGGTGGGGTAAGCACCAGGAACTCTAGTTCCAAAGAAGACAACCAGCCCCTGGCCTGTACTCCTTCCTCAGGATGAGGTACACGTAACGCCCTCGACACACACCTTTCGGCTCTCCTCGTCACGAATCTTGTAGCTGACATCCATCAATGCAGAGGCAGTGCTAGCTTCCTGGACAAAGAACTGAGCCCCATTTTGCATAAAGTGGAACTACAGGGATTGAATGCAACAGCAATAGTTTCAGAAGCCAGCAGACCCTGCTGAACCAGGTCTCTCTCTCCCCCTTCCCTATGCCCATGCGTCTGGCTTCGGCATTCTTTCTTACGTCCACTGCAGTGAAAGGGACACTGCAATGGCTCTGGATTGAGTTCATTAGCCATGTTTTGTCATACTTTATCCCATAAGGAATCTAAGGATGAAAAGAAGCAATGGGAGAGAGGACAGACAACAGGGAATTTAGGCTGCAGGAGGAACCTTTTCCTCTTCTTTTCCGGCCTTCTACTGAGCTTGAAAGGGCTTGTAAAGAAGGGACCACTGGCATGATTTCTTATGGGTGTGCGTAATATGGATTTCCTAAATACTCTTTCTCTCCAGTCAAACTCTCTTCCACATAATCAAGGTGTCAGAGATGATGTTCCTTTTATAAATTTCCAGGAGATCCTACCCAGCACACACACTGCTTGCCCCTCAGACAAGGTCTCCAGAGGCTCGACCCTCCATCTCCCACACTCAGCTTGCCAAGCTGAGACCTCCAATGTGGAGTTGCTCCATATCCTTGGCAGTAGTTTCCATCTTTGCTTTGAGACAGGCTCCTCCGTTCTCCTCACGGTCAGCCTGCTCCCTGTACATTGCTTCTCTGAACCTGCCCTTAGATGAACAAGACTGTTAACTCCTGGTAATAAAAAGGACAGATTACAAACTGTCCCCAGTGAAAGAAACCAGCATCTCTACATGAGACCAACACAACTCCCCCTGGCTTTTCTCTCCTGCACATTCCATACATTTTTCAGGATACTCACTGTGACCCTGAACCAGCTCCCTGGAGTTCCATCTTGTGTGTTCTCCCCCTTTCTCTCTCCAGAGGTTTTCTCTTTCTCTACACAGTAGTATGCATGTGGCCTTCACTATGCCATTTCACTCCTCTCTTGTTGCCTCGGATGGTACAGGGAGAGCTGCAGGGGGGACGTGGAGAGAAGGACGGTGAGTGGCCATAAGTGCTAAGAAAGTCTTCTGTACACCCTCGTCTCTTTGACACCAGCACTACAATTAGGATTGCTCAACCATTATTTCACTTCTAGCATGCTTCAGTTTTGCAGTGAGAGAAGAAAAACAAGTCCACGGAGAGTGAGAGAGGTGCATAGTCCCAGGGGCTGCTGTGTACAAACCCTGCTGCCTGGCCACTTACTGGCTTACTTCGGGGTCCTCCTGGACATCCCTCTTCACCACGTTTCCATCATCCTCCTGGAGGTGTGAAGGCTGAGGCTCACACCCATCGCGTTCATAACGAGGGCTCCTCTCGCCAGAATTACCTGGGAAAGAACTCCAGCCTTTCTTTCTTCCTTGAGGTGATCTACCACCATCACTGTATTCTGAAAAGAGGAACAAAAATACAAGTTTGCAGACACATCTGTGATCCGCTTACCACGTACCATGTCTTAGGCTAACAGCATGGTAGGGCAGGCCAAGTGCCAACCTGGCCTAAGGGACCAGTCCCACAAGCCTCAGAAAGGACACTCTTCTGCCTGTGCAGAGAGGACAGCCTTATCCGACAGATGGCACTATCAGGGGAAGAATCGAGGAGGAGCAGGATGAGGAAGAGGAGGACAAGGAGGACAAAGAGGGAGGAGGGAGGAGAGGACAACTGCGCTGAAACTTTTAAAACAGTGGAGCAGGACTGATAAAGAACCGAGGTGTATGCGTCCATGGGTTAGACTGGACACCAGTCATAGAGATACCAGGAAGGCCCCCGAATCTTGCCTTCTCTCAGGACTTTCCAGCAACCACACCAATACCTCTCTCATGCTTCCCAAGTCCAAGGAGCCGCCATACCGATTCCACTAACAACCAGCAAGCTAGCTGGACTTCCTTTGCCAGTGCACTTGGAGCTTTAATGTCAGGTGGCACTGATGTAACGGCCTCCTGAACTGTCTCCCTCCCTCCAGCCTTGCCCTGAACAATACTCTGTTGGAAAGAGCCAGAGTGACCTCTCTATTGGGCCAGCCTGAAATGCCTTTCAGCTCAGCAGGCAACTCTTCCTAACTTCAGCCCTTTTATAACAAGGGTGTGAATGATAACCTGGAATGATGTGTCAACCACCATTTCCAAGTGTCTAGGGATTCTTCTTTTTGCATTCTATAACTGGTTTCTAATTTGATTCCATGGTGGCCAGGGAACGCTCTGTGAGATTTCAATTCTTCATTTTTTCATTTATATTTATTTATTTTATATTTAATTTTTTTTTTTTTTTGTGGTACGCGGGCCTCTCACTGTTGTGGCCTCTCCCGTTGTGGAGCACATGATCCGGATGTGCAGGCTCAGCAGCCATGGTTCACGGGCCCAGCCGGTCCACGGCATGTGGAATCTTCCCAGACTGGGGCATGAACCCGTGTCCCCTGCATCGGCAGGCGGATTCTCAACCACTGGGCCACCAGCGAAGCCCCTATTTTTATATTTTTTAATATATTTATTTCTTTATTTATGGCTGCGTTGGGTCTTCATTGCTGCACACGGGCTTTCTCTACTTGCGGCTAGTGGGGGCTACTCTTTGTTGCGGTGCCTGGGCTTCTTGTTGCGGCGGCTTCTCTTGTTGCGGAACATGGGCTCTAGGCGCACGGGCTTCAGTAGTTGCGGCATGCAGCCTCAGTAGTTGTGGCTCGAGGGCTCTAGAGCACAGGCTCAGTAGTTCTGGCGCACGGGCTTATTTGCTCCGCGGCATGTGGGATCTTCCTGACGTTGGCTCAAAACTGTGTCCCCTGCATTGGCAGGCGGATTCTGAACCACTGCACCACCAGGGAAGTCCCTCAATTCATTTAGAATTTATTGAGGTTTTTCTGATTGTCGAGGAGATGGTCTAACTTGGTGAATGTTACAGAGACCCTCCGGGAAAATCCTGTACTCTGCTGTTGGTGGGCGGACTGTTCTCTTTATGTCATGTATATCTTGTTAGTTTACTGTGTTATTCAGGTCTCCTGTATCCTTGCTGATTTTCTCCCTAGTAATTCTGTCACTTGCTAAGAGGGAGGTGGGTGTGGAAGGCCCCCACTATAATTATAGATCTGGCTCTTTCTCCTTTCAGCTCCATCAGTTTTTGCTTCATGTACTTTGAGGCTCCTTTGTTTGGTGCGTACACATTTAGGATCTTTATGTCTCCCTGGTGTCCTGATCTTTCATCATTCTGTAAGGCCTCTCTTTGGTTCTTGTTCATTTTCTTTACTCTGACATCTACTGTACTGGATACTGAAGCCACAGTCACGCTTAGAAAGTGTCCTGGTTATATCTCACCTTGTCTTCACTCCTAGGAGTTGTGTTGCTGTTCACCCCTCCGCCCACAAATTCTCCCCTCCAACATATCTAATTCACCATGCGAAGAGATGTGGAAGCCTTTTGGCATGTGCAGAAATAAGATAGTGTCAATTCTCTCTCCTTCCGGGGGCTTTTCCAGTTATGAAGTTCTGGAGATGAAAAGAGGGAGGCTGGGATGCAGATAAGGAATTGGACTGACAGTTCCTGTCACATGGTACACACACAGTATACATTAATAAATGAATGAGAAGCAGGATAGAAACTACACATATGCCCTTTTAGTCTTTCTATACACATCTGAATGTTTCAAAGTAAGTTAAGATCACACTTTACCTGGTTTTTTACAATAGACTTTGAGGAAACTTTTCACTTCTGTTTTTAAAATATATATTTTCCATTGAGGGGAAAAAGAAAAATGTGTAGAAAATGGAGAGCGATGCCACCTGGTGACCAGAGTCAGAACTGCAGGTGTAAAAGTCTGAACTGGGGCCTTGGCAAAGGATGGGGGATGGAAGGGACTGTGGTGTTGGTGGGGAGGGGAATGAATTTCATCCTAAAAGCAAGATTTCTAGACTTCACACTGGCAGCGATCCTTCTGTATTCATGCCCATGCTGGGATCTTCAAGCCCTGGGACTGGAAATCTGGCCCCTAAGTGAACTGAGTAGAAAGCTGCATGAGTTAGTGTATGAATAATTGGTGTAAAGAAATTTGAGGCAAAGGGATGTATACAAATACACACACATACAAAAAACTATCAAATCAATTCTTTTGATCTGCTTCTGAAGCCATGAATATATGAATAGCGTATTGGTAATCAGTTTGCAATCTTTTGTATTTTCAACATTTTATTCAATGTTTCCATTCTGGAAACAGCATAGAAATGCAAAGTTATAAAATAAAAACATCTTCTATCTTCAACAATCCACACTCAGTGATTTATTACCAAAGAAATCTGTTTAGTGTCTAAGTCAATAAATGTATTTCTGCACTATTATTTTGTGACTTGGCTGCTGATATACCTGTTTAACAAAACTTTATCTCAGTACTTTGTTAGGGCACCAATGAATACTTCTCTTTGTTTAACACGTATGGAAAAATATAGACATGCGTTTTAAGAAACCAAAATTACATTGCCACACCCATCTGTCCCTACCTTTTGCCCACCATAATACAAAGAGAGTTTCTCTTCACTTATAGGTGCCTACTTTCCAGATTTTTCTCTGTATGTAATGCACTAACATATTTAATCACCCTCATACACCCATGTTCATATATATTCTTCTGCAGTAAAAGGGTCATCATATTTTACTTTGTACATCATGACAACCCTGTTCGCTTAATATGATTCATTTCCTATTAATTTATTTAGTTTGGTTTCTTTTCAAGTGGTTTTTCTGTGCATCCACTCTTGATATCATTGACCTAACTCTACTGTTTAAGAATATTTTGTACATTGAAGAGATAAACCTACGTCTGAATACAATATCCCCCAGATTTTCCACACCTTTTGTGACTTTTGTAATGCAGAGGATATCTAATACTTTTTAATGAGTTTTAGTGTTTTTATTTCACTTCACGTTGTTTTAGAGAGAACAACTGAATAATAATGCCTTCTGAGATGTCGAATGTCAGTTCATAGGATAAAATGTAACTCCAGGTTACTTTGTGTAACTCCAGATTATGAATCCTGGAGCAGCAATTGGTAAGGTTGTTTCTAGGTCACGTTACTTAACTTTTAAGTTCTGTTCCCTGAAATGAATTCAGCAAGGTAGCAGGGTAAAAGATTAATATACAGAAATCTGTTGCATTTCATTACACTAATAATGAAATATCAGAAAGGAAAGTAAACAAATAATCCCATTTAAAATCCCATCAAAAAATGAAATACCTAAGAATAAACTTAACCAAGACGTGAAAGACCTATATGATGAAAACTATAGAACATTGATAAAAGAAATGGAAGGTGATTCAGAGACATGGAAAGGTGTCCCATGCTCTTAGACTGGAAGACTTAATATTGTTAAAATGGCCATACTACCCAAAGCAATCGACAGACTTAATGTAATCCCTATCAAAATACCTGTTACATTTTTCATAAAACTAGAACTAATAATCCAAAAATCTATATGGAACCACAAAAGACCCAGAATTGCCAAAGCAATCCTGAGGAAAAGAACAGAGCTGGAGGCATAACCCTCCCAGACTTCAGGTCATACTACAAAACTACAGTAATCAAAACAGCATGGTACTGGTACAAAAACAGACATATAGATCAATGGATAGAACAGATAGCCTAGGAATAAACCCACCCACCTACGGTCAAGTAATCTTCAATAAAGGAGGCAAGAATATACAATGGAGAAAAGACTGTCTCTCCAACAAGTGATGCTGGGAAAGCTGGACAGCTCCATGTAAATCAATGAAATCAGAACACTCCCTCACACCATATACAAAAATAAACTTGAAATGATTTAAAGACCTAAATATAAGACGTGACACCATAAAACTCCTAGAAGAGAACATAGGTGAAACACTCTCTGACATAAATCGTAGCAATATTTTCTTAGATCAGGGCCCCAAGGCAAAATAAATTAAAGCAAAAATAAACAAATGGGACCTAATTAAACTTAAAATCATTTGCACAGTCAAGGAAGCAATCAACAAATGAAAAGACAACTTATGGAATGGGAGAAAAATGTTTGCAAGTGATGTGACTGACAAGGGGTTAATATCCAAAAATATACAACTCCATATCAAAATATAAACAACTCAATCAAAAAATGGGCAGAAGATCTAAATAGATATTTGTCCAAAGGAGACATAAAGACGGCCAACAGGCACATGAAAAGATGCTCAACATCACTAATTACTAGAGAAATGCAAATCAAAACCTCACATGAGTCAGAATGGTTATCATCGAAAAGTCTGCAAATAATAAATGCTGGAGAGGGTGCGGAGAAAAGGGAACCTCCTACACTGTTGGTTCGAATGTAAATTGGTGCAGCCACGTGGAGAGCAGTATGGAGGTTTCTTAAATAGCTAAACACAGAGCTGCCATAGGATCCAGCAATCCCACTCCTGGGTATATATCCAGAAAGAAATGAAAACTCATACACACACACACACACACACACACACACACTGGACTATTACGCAGCCATTTGCAACAACATAGTTGGACTTAGAGAATATTATACTTACTGAAGTAAGTCAGACAGAGAAAGACAAATATTATATGATATCACTTATATGTGGAATCTAAAAAATAATACAAATGAATCTATATACAAAACAGAAACAGTCTCACAGACATAGAAAACAAACTTATGGTTACCAAAGGGGAGAAGGAGGTGGGAGGGACAAATTAGGAGTATGAGACTGACAGATACAAGCTACTATACATAAAATAGATAAGTAACAAGGATTTATTGTAAAGTACGGGGAACTGTATTCAATAACTTTTAATAACATATAATGGGAAATAATCTGATATCCGAATCACTTTGCTGTGCACCTGAAACTAACACAATATTGTAAATCAACTGTACTTCAATTTTAAAAAATACACACAAAAAATTCTGATTCTGATCATTTATAAGTACCTATTGGTCTTGAAAAGAGTTTAGGATTAAATGAGATAAAATGTAAAACCCCTTTCATATAGTAGTTGTGTACATGTTAATATCCTACCATTCAGGTTCTCTTTCCAAAGGGCAACAGCTTGTGCTGCCTTCTGGGTCCAGTTCAGCACC
Source organism: Orcinus orca (assembly GCF_937001465.1). Classification (NCBI taxonomy): domain Eukaryota; kingdom Metazoa; phylum Chordata; class Mammalia; order Artiodactyla; family Delphinidae; genus Orcinus; species Orcinus orca. The sequence continues at coordinate 89,894,737 of NC_064580.1, forward strand.
TCAAGAATCAGCTAGTCATTGTGGCCCCCACACCCAGTCCTCTTGGCCCCCAGAGTAGGATTTCATCCCTACCATCATCTTCATGTCCAATGGGGAGCATGACACAGTCCAGATTCCACATCAGGCGAGGTTTCCACTATCAGTCTTTTAAGCCCTGGAATTCTATCATCTAAAACAGGAGGCTATTGCTTGATCTGTGTAGAGGGCAAAGTGTAGACATGTGACCCTGGAAAATTTACACATTCCGTGAGTCTGAGGTTGGCCCTCTGTAAAATGGGACTAAGGGCGCCTACTTCTAGACTTGTAAGAAGAAAAGGAGAAAACCTCAAAGAATGTCTGGCAGGCAATAGGACTTTGAGATATATTACTCCTGGCCCACCTTGCCTCCTCTGTCCTATAAAATAGATTTGAAACAGCATCTGGAAATGTAGCAGCAAGAAGTGAACTTTGGTGCCATCTCATCATTTCCTTTTTCCTCATGCTTTCTTGTCTCCTTTTTTTCATTCTAGTTTGACCAGAGGAAATTTCTTATTGAGCCCCAGGAAGAAGGATTAGCACAGAAGAGCAAAGAACAGGAACAGGTCAGCTAGACAGAAGTCATCAAACGTATGTCCAGTTCCAGAGCCATCAACTGACCACAGGACCTGGGTTGAGTCTCTTCCCCGGTGTCGGCCTGAGTCCTAACATAGAAGTACACTCAATATAGAAACAGGGGTTAGGGGTGGGGCCTTTTCGGTCAGAAGACCAGGATTTGATACTGGGAACCATTACTGGCTGGTTGACTTATCTTGAGCAAGTAATTCATCTAATATGTGTGCTATAATTGTTGCTATCTTTTATTACTATTGTGGGTTTATTCTTTCAGTTTTATGAGTATTATTATTTTTCTTACCACCCAGCCAAGTGTGAATGGTAGGAGTGGTGATTAGCACAAAGTTAGGGACGAACCCTACTGAGGCTGGAGAATATAGGAAGTGAAGACAGAGAATGGAGGTGAAGTAAGGAGACAAGCCCTGGACTCTCTCTGGATGCCAGGCCCTGTGCCCACCCTTTCATGACCCAGGGAAGGTTTTAACCCGACAGCACTCCTGGCTCTCAGCTGCAGACAGTGGTGACCTGGGGGCTGCCAGGGAGGTGCCCAGATGAAGGACTATACCCTTATTAGCTCCCTCCCCACTGAAGACCACCAGAGCTGCCTCTCCATTGCCATCTCCCTGCTCTTGGCTTCTGGGTACCAGAAAAGGTACCCCGTGGAAACTTCCAGAACTGACCCTTGAAGGGCTTTCTCCTCATACAAAAGATACTGTACCTTCCTCAGTTCTCAAAGGTTGTCCTGCACAACTTACATTCCCACCAACAGGGAAAGAGGGTTATGACCCAGCAAACCCACTACTGGGCATATACCCTGAGAAAACCATAATTCAAAAAGAGGTAGCACAATGTTCACTGCAACACTATTTACAATAGCCAGGACATGGAAGCAACCAACGTGGCCACTGAAAAATGAATGGATAAAGAAGATGTGACACATATATACAATGGAATATTTACTCAGCCATAAAAAGAAATGAAATTGAGTTATTTGTAGTGAGGTGGATGGACCTAGAGTCTCTCGTACAGAGTGAAGTAAGTCAGAAAGAGAAAAACAAATACCGTATGCTAACACATGTACATGGAATCTAAAAACCAAAAACGTTCTGAAGAACCTAGGGGCAGGACAGGAATAAACACGCAGACGTATAGAATGCACTTGAGGACAAGGGGAAGGGAAGGGTAAGCTGGGACGAAGTGCGAGAGTGGCATGGACTTATATACACTACCAAATGTAAAACAGACAGCTAGTGGGAAGCAGCCGCATAGCACAGGGAGATCAGCTCAGTGCTTGGTGACCACCTAGAGGGGTGGGTTAGGGAGGGTGGGAGGGAGACTCAAGAGGGAGGCGTTATGGTGATGTATATACACATATACCGGATTCACTTTGTTATACAGCAGAAAGTAACACAACGATGTAAAGCAATTATACTCCAATAAAGATGTTAAAAAAAAAAAAGTAGTCAAGAAACAATAGTGCAGAGTCCTAGCACTGCTCTGTGATGTTGGTGCCTCCGAGTGACCTTCTAAGCGCACAAGCTTGGGCTTTACCTACACCCACCCCACTCTAATGTGTTAATTTTATGTGCTTTTTTCCCCCCCGATAGCACATGAAATTTAACACATAACAAATTAACACATAAGGATGAAATAAGTCCTCCCCCAAACCACAGTCCTGGGCATGGTGTAGAAAGTAGTGTTAAGAGCCTAAGCAGTGGGTACAGGTAAGCGCTGTTGACTTCCGTTTCAGGCAGGTCTAAAGGAAATTAAACCAAATCTAATGAGTTGTAGTTTTTATTTTCAGAGGAAAAGGGTAGAGTGATTACTGTGGGCCACACACTTGAGAAGGGTAACTCATTTAAGAGAGGTAACTCTATAGATTACGTACTGTTACAGAACTTTACAGATGCGAACACTTAAGTCCAGAGGTATTAAATCAATCACCTGACTAAGAGGTCACGGATATTGCAGATGGCAACACCAGGAGTGGCCCACAGGTCGTCTGGCTTCAGACTCTGTTCTGCTCACCCACCAGGTTCCTCACCAGAAGGTAACATTGGGTTCAGCCTTACTAATTCACAAAATCTGGCAAATCAGCCCCACTTACTGAAAAGTTGAGATCTTGAGAGAGCTCTTTGGGATGCCATGCTAATTAGACCCAAATTTGAGTCTATTTCATGGCCTCTATTTAAGGTTTGTGTATAGATATAAACGTATCTCTAATATGTGAAATCTGTGTATATGAGTGGTTTATGAATTGCTTGATGATAGCTGAAAACATTTCCTTCTTTTAAATAAACACTGAAAAGAAGGTATCATAAAGTTTAGTCACCATACTCCCCGTGCCTGAATTACAACAATTACAAATGAGTGGAATCTGAATTCATTAGATTTTACAGTGCATATTCTGTCTGTGTCTCCACAGAAAGAACAGAGAAAGGAGGACAATATATATCGTAGGGTTTTTTTTTTATTGCAAATCCAGAAACACCTATTTTGCTGATTTGTGTGGGAAACTGCAGGATCATCAGTATGTCCAAAATAAGTGTGATCTGATCTTTCTGGTTTGCTGGCCTCGGTAAACGATGCTTTACATTGTTCAGATTATTTTGCTAGGTTCCTGCAATGTGGCATGGCTGCATAAATAAGCTGAAGAAAATGCAACAGATCAAATTTTCCACTGTGGTTACAGTTGAGGTATTAAGAAAAGACAAGAGACTCTGTGGTTCTAGGCCTACTGAAAAATGTCCTAGTTTGGTGTAAAGAATTGTAAGAGAAGACAGTTATTCGTGCAGGTCACTGTGTCTCATGTAACTGTGGAGAATTATTTGTGGGACACATAAATTCAGGAGACAAAAAAGGAGGCATATCTTTATTTAAAATAGAGCCTATTATGAAACTTTACGCTGGATTTAGGAAACATCTCCATGTAGTCATAGGATGGAATCTGATACCAAGACCTGATATAGTTGTTATAATTAGATACAGATGAGCAGATCAACAGTGCAAGATGCAGAACAATTTTATCGAGCCTATCTATGCTCACCTGATGGTGATTGGGGTCAACTTTTTTTACCAAAAGTCCAATTCTGGCCTCCTCATTATCCCTCTTAAGTCACATTTTGCTCCTGTCAGACCTGATAACTCAAATCAATCATTCTTTCTCTGAGATGACGATCCGGAGTTCCTCAGGACCTTTTGAAAACATTTAGCTACATCAGTGGGGCCCTGTCACCACGCTCTACTATGTATCACGGGGGCGGGGAAGAAACTCTATGTTTAAAGACCTGTGTATCTGGGGTCCAGTTTAGGCATTACATTTATCAGGCACTGTGTTTAGGCAGCATGATAAACCATTTCTCTTGCATGTGATTTGGCAGGATTTCACGGGAACAAATTTTCCTTCTTTTATCTTTTTTGTTTTGAGGTGGCCACTTTGGGAGTTGGTGCCAGTGATTTTAGGAGGAGGAGTGGCTTTATCTAACACAGAGAATTGGGAAAGGGGAGCAACAGAACAGTTGTGATGCTGTTTACCTAAAGGTAAATACTCAAATTCTTCTTGTTCTAACACACATATGTACAACTAAACTAGATGTCGTATGTGACTTTACTTTCAGAAAGCAAAGTTGACTTACCTAGCAACAGTACACAGGAGATAGCGTCAGATGGGGCTGTATCATTATGGAAACTGCATTCAGAACCTCTTTTTCTTTGTTTCTTTGTGAAATTCGTTAAGATATATGGAAGTAAGTTTATTGTCAGTGTTTTTTTTTGTTTTTTTAACATCTTTATTAGAGCACAATTGTTTTAAAATGGTGTGCCACCCTCCGCCCTAAAACAAAGTGAACCAGCCACACATACACACACGTTCCCATATCTCCTCCCTCTTGTGTCTCCCTCCCTGCCACTCTCCCTATCCCACCCCTCCAGGAGGTCACAAAGCATGGAGCTGATATCCCTGTTCTGTGTGGCTGCTTCCCACTAGCTATTTTACATTTGGTAGTGTATATATGTCCATGCCACTCTCTCACTTTGTCACAGCTTACCCTTACCCCTCCCCATATCTTCAAGGCCATTCTCTAGTAGGTCTGTGTTTTTATTCTCGTCTTACCCCTACGTCCTTCATGACCTTTTTTTCCCTTAGATTCCATATATATGTATTAACATACGTGACCCTGGGTACATGGCAAATCTCTGGTGCCTAACCTCCTCATCTGTCAAATCAAAGTCCTGGGTTAGATCACCGGTAGCAAACTAGTTGCCCACAGACTGCTCCTCTTTTGGCCTGCAGAGTCTCATGTGTGTTTTCTTTCTTTTTTGGCTGTGTTGGGTCTTCATTGCTGTGCACGGGCTTTCTCTAGTTGCAGCGAGCGGGGGCTACTTTTCATTGTGGTGCACAGGCTTCTCACTGCGGTGACTTCTCTTGCTGCGGAGCACGGGCTCTAGAGCGCAGGCTCAGCAGTTGTGGCGCACGGGCTTAATTACTCCGTGGCATGTGGGATCTTCCCAGACCAGGGATTGAACCCATGTCCCTGGCATTGGCAGGTGGATTCTTAACCACTGCACCACCAGGGAAGTCCTCATGTGTGTTTTTAAACTCAGTTGTTGCCCATTTTCTAATGTTGGGAAATTTCACATAAAAATACAATTATTTAGCTTCTTCTGAGAAGCAAGAAGGTCTGGCCACAAGGGGCCCCTGTGACCACATGGCAGCACTGGGAGTGGACATGCGGGCAGTTGCCTCCCCAGCAAGGGCTCGTGCGGGCTCCCGGGTGCTTCACTCAGCCCCACTGCCCGTCTGAGTAGGCATCTGAGTCTGTGCCCTCAAGGCTGATACCTCTAAAGCTGTATTCTCTTGTATCCTGAGAGCGAAGGGAAAATCTCTGGAGCATAACGGGGCATGTAGCAGCACACTGACACCAGGACTCCCAGCAGGAGCCTCAGGCCAGCCACGCTCACCTTCTATCCAAAGCCCACCACCTTTCCAGTCACTCCTCTTTCTCTTCCCCGTCGCTACAGGCCCCAACACCCCTCCCTCAGTTGTGAACTCCAAAGACAATGCTGCATCTGATTCAATGCAGACCCCCACCACTACCAAATACAGAAGAGATGATCGACATATTCCATTAAAATATGATAAATGCTTGGTTAAGAAATGCTTCAGGTGTGTTTAGTTTCCTCCATTTAAAGGCTCCCAGAAGGCTGGCATATGATATGGCTACTGTGCAGACTATACCTACACCTACTATATAGGGCTGGGTGACTTGCACGAGGGATCCCACTGAACCCTCCCAAGCAGCCTATGAACTTGATAATCTAGTTCACCTTTTGTGAATTTAGAAACTGAAACTCAGAAATTTCCAGCTCACCCAAAGTCAAACAGTTAGCAAGCAGAAGGGTCAGGATGCAAACCCCAATCTCCAAGACCTATTTCTGTGTGCCCACCCCCCATGCAAGTGGCACAAAAAAGAGGCTGTTGCCAAAAGATTAAAAAACCTACTTTGTTTTTAACTTCATCCGAACACCTTTTTCTAAAACCCAAACACAAAGCCCCATTATTAAGCGTGTGTAGGGCTTCCCTGGTGGTGCAGTGGTTGAGAGTCCGCGCCCTGGTCCGGGAAGACCCCACATGCCACGAAGCGGCTGGGCCCGTGAGCCATGGCCGCTGAGCCTGCGCGTCTGGAGCCTGTGCTCCGCAACGGGAGAGGCCACAACAGTGACAGGCCCGCGTACCGCAAAAAAAAAAAAAAAAAAAAAAAAAAAAAAGAGTGTGCAGGCCTCAGGAGGGGAATGGCCATACTCTGAACAAGCACCACACTCCTGCCGGCCACTCAGTTAAGTTGTCTGAACCTTGAGGTCCATGGATACAATGTTACAAAAGCACCAGAGACCCATGCTTCCAGCAAAGCGGCCACTAGAGCCACGGTCACTCCCTCCTGTTACAAAATATCTAGAATAAGTAAGTAGTCATGATAGACCCAAAGTAGTAAACTATCATTGCAAGGTATTTTACTACTCTGAAAAGCTGGGCAGGTGTTTGACAGATGCCAGAAACCCCTGGATAAAAAGGAGCCTTGAAGGGCACACGTCAGTAGACAAGGTGGCCACAGAGAAAATCTCCAAGGGATAAAGACAGGCTTGTCCGTCTCACCACAGCTCTGGCTGAGGAAGTCTCACCAGCAGGCTCTCAAACAGATTAAGGATTGGTCTCTACACTGCCTGATGGCCAGAAAACCCAAGCCACAAAATTTCCTTCACGTACCCTGTGCTGGCAGCACAGCAGGGGCCCTCCCAAGTCCTCTCAGGAAGCACTCGGCCCTAATCAAGAGATCAGGGAAGCCTCAGATTTGATCAAACATGAGTCCACAAGCAGATACAGGATACAAAATAAATAAGAAAGTATTTCACGAACAAGGAACAAGAGGCTATCAAGAATAGCCAGATTTTGGGACTTCCCTGGAGGCCCAGTGGTTAGGACTCCATGCTTCCACTGCAGGGGGCATGGGTTCGATCCCTGGTCGGGGAACTAAGATCCTGCAAGCTGCATGGCGCGGCCAAAACAAACAAACAAACAAATAAGCAAAAAACAGATTTTGAAGAGATGAAGAAATTAAAAATAATGAGTGGGGGAGGGAGGGGCTTCTTCATTACAAAAAAAAAAAGCAAGCTAATATATGTAGAGGATACGACAGATTTAGAAAATCACCATTTTGCAACCACCAATGCAATAACTGATAAGGCAATGACCATCAATGAATGCTACAGCCATAGGGTAAAAGGATATTCAGGACGTCTCGAACTGTCACTTCCCAGATGATTATAAATTTCAGAGGGAACCAGTCCCCTCACAGTAGAACGTGGCGTCAGCCCCCTGTTGTGATGCAGGTTCCAGACACATCACCTGCATCACGTTCTGACAAAGGACTGAATGTTTCAGACACAATCAGACAACCACTGGAGGACAGCTGTAGGGTACTCTACAAAACAACTGTCCTGGGCTCTTCAAAAATGTCAGTGTCATAAAAGAAAACAAACCAAAAATGCAGGGGACAGGAACTGTTCTCGATAAAGAGACTAAAGAGACAATAATGAATGCAATGTGTGATATGTGATTATAATTCAATTTAAAAATATAAAAAAATGAAAGAGACACAAACTGAAATGACTTGGAGATATTTTAATATAAACTAGATATTAGCCAATTTTATTAGCAACATTACATTTCTTGGGTGGATGACCATATCATGGGAATGACAGAGAAGGTCCCTTTGCACTTACTTTCAAATGGTTCAGAAGTAACATAGAGAAAACACAAATCTCACAAAATATTTACCCTTAGTTACCTATGAGTAGAGTACAGAGGGATTCATCAAACTGTTCTTTCCACTCTTTTGTAGGTTTCAAATTTTTCAAAATGGAAAATATTCAATGGACTGGATTAAAGAGTAGCTTCCTAACAGCTTACAAGACAGACTGGAAGAGAGGTCTAATGAAGCTACCCAGAACGCAGAAGAGTCAAAACAACAGAAAACATAAAAGAGGTTCAAAGACTAAGAAGACAAAATGAGAAGCTCCAGCCCAGGATTTCCCAGTCTTGGCACCGTGGGCATTTTGGGCCGGAGAACTCCTCCTGCAGGGGCTGCTCTGTGCTCTGCAGGGTGCCCTGCAACCCCCCCGGCCTCCACCCACAAGATGCCAGCAGCACTCCCGGCCCAACCAAGTGTGACAACCGAAAACATCTCAGGACAGTGCTAAATGTTCCCCGGGGGGCAAACTCGGCCCAAGTGGAGGACCTCTGCAGTGGAGGTCCTCACCTAGCTGGAGTTCCAGAAGAGAATAGAGAGAACAGGGAAAGGCAGCATCTGAAGAGACAAAGGCTGACCAGTTCCCAGAACTTATTAGACACAATATGTACTCAGATCCATATCAAGCAGGATAAATGAAAATAAATCCACACTTTGACATATCACAGTGAAACACCAAAACCAAAATATCCCAAAAACATCCAGAGAGAAAAGACAAAATCCTCAAAACCAGTCTTCTCAAAAGCAACAGTAGAAGCCAAAAGGTAGCAAATATCACTGAGAGAAACAGTATTGAGAGAACACATCTGTCAACTGAATTATATATCCAATATAACTATCTTTCAAAACAAGGGCAACACAATAAATACAAACCTGACTTTGCCACCAACAAACTTCTAGAAGGAACTTCTTAATGATGTACTTTAGGAAGGAAATGGAGGGAGAGCAAAGGTCTAAGATATGAGAAGGAACAGTAAGCAAATAAATGGTAAATACAGTGACAAGCAGAAAGGGAATTAAAGCTCACGTTTATACTTGTTCACAAATATAGCACTTCCTCCTCTATGGTTAGACACCAGTAAAAGACATACTATCAATTCAATCATATGACTTCAAAATGATAATTAGAGTCATCATCTTACAACCGCCACTTTAATAACTCCCTCAAACAGGCAGGGCTGTGCTACTGCTTCAGAAAGGCTAAGGGACTTGCCTGGGGTCTCAGCACCAGAGCTGGAACCCCTTTCTTTACACAATGACTCCTCCTCTCCTGCACCAAGCAGCCCTCCTGAAGAACAAGCAGGGCCCAGACTGGGGACTCTAGTGCGTTTCAAGCACCCAGCCAAGCCCCTCACAGATCCCACAAGTTGTCCTGCACCCTCGACCTGGAAGGCCCTTTTCTTCCCTGCAAAGTCAAATGTCAAGCTTCAACCCCTCCAGCCACACCAAGCCAAGTGTCACCTCCTGCTACAATTCCAGCTGCATTTAAGATCGGGCGATGCCTCGCAGCTTAGTGCTCAACTGGAGTTTTTCATGCTGCCATGGTGTCCTCTCTGCCCTGGAGAGACTATAAGGCCCTTGGAGATAAAAATCACGTCTCTAATTCTTTTTTCCTTTTTCTTTCCATCTCTCACACAGCCAGAATAGTGCTGGGTCAAGTTAGCATTTGGAAAATTGCTTGCTGACTGGTTTTCTTTCCCAGATGTCACTCCCAAGATTTTATGAAGCCCTAGGCCAACAGAAATGTATTTCCAAAGCAAAGGAAACTTGAAAGAGATAAAAGACAAATTACAGAGACAATAAGACACCTCTGAAGACTTCACTCTCTTTTCTCTGGAGGTCAGCCAGGGTAATTTGAATTTTAGAAGCATGGATTTTAGATACTCAACTGTATTATTGCACATCGGTTTTAAAAACATACGTATAACCAATTTAGCTAAACAAAGACTAGTTAAGATACAAATTGAATTTGGCTTACACATTAAGATCATCCTCTTGGGTAGATTTTAAAAAATGAGAGAAAATGAGTACCTTGCCAGTTCCAGGAGGCCCTGCCAACAAGACAGCTCTTCCAGCAATTTTCTTGCTTTTGATTAATTCCACTATCACACCACATGCCTAGATACCACAATAGAAAGAAATAATAAATCAATATTAAAATGTTTCACAGGAGGAAAAATTCCAGTGTCTGGTCCACACAACTCAGACTCATCGAGTGCCAGGACACCACAGGCGCTGTTCTAGGCGCCAGAGGCAGTAGAGGGCCATGGAGCTCATGTCCTAGTGGAGGAGACATACAAACACAGAATCTCTACTATGAAGAAAAAAGGGCAACAAAAGAGCAAGTGGCTGGGGGCAGAGGTTACTCTATAATAAAGAGTGATCTGGGAAGGCCTCTTTGACATTATATTTGATATACGAAGCTGCAGGCAGGGCAGGAGTCAGTGTTCCAAGCAAAGGAAACAATAAATTCAAAATACAGGAATGAGCTTGGCATGTCCAAGGGACAGAAAAGCTGTGCTGACCAGAGTTCAGAAAACAAGCAGACCGGGAAGATGAGGTTGTAGAGGCAGGAGGGGCAGCACTCAGAACAGAATCTTCCAGTCCATAGTAAAGTTTGGATTTTATTCTACATGTAATGGGAAGCCAGTGAAAAAGCCTTAGGCCACATGTCATGTTCTGAAAATTTGTTTTTAAAGTATCTTGATGGCTGCTATGTGGAGAACGGACAGGAGGGGTACAAATGGGAGCAGTGGCATATACTCCAGGGGCCCACACACCTCAAAATTGGAAACAAGACTGTGTGTATATGTTCAAATGTGCATTCTTCCAGGGAGGGCTCACAGCTTTCATCACATTCCCAAATTAACCCACTAAGGGCTAAGAATCAATGACATATTCTACTAGTTGGCCATCAGTTAACTATCCCAGAATGCTGTAAGCAAATGCTGCACGTGAGGTTTAACCTACAGCATCCTAAGATCCAAGGAATGCCTTTCAAATCCTCAAGATTAAATTACTTGTTTGTTCGTATATTTTAAATATTCAGAGTATTAAGCCATTTACAGCATCTATATTATATATAGACAGGTATGGACATTATATACATACAGCATGTATTTCGCATGAACCTTTGAAGTTAGGGGCGCCCAACCTCCACGCAGGCGAAAATCAGCATATAACTATACAGTCAGCCCTCCATATCTGTGGTTCAGCAGCCCTGGATTCAACCAACTGGGGGTCATGTAGCACCCTAATACGTATTGATTGAAAGAAATCTGCGAATAAGTGGACCCATGCAGTTCAAACCCATGTTGTTCAAGAGTTGACTGCGTATTGATACGTGTGTGTATATATGTTCAAATATTCCATAAATAGGTTCCTGGTTTTATGTATTTTATAATATTTAACTCTAAAGGAGTAAGGCTGAGAAAGTCACACTCCTTAAACACCCAATCTCAAGGTTTCTCACACCGATCTAAAAACCGAAAGCACAACTGTCTCCAAGGTGCACCGTCCTTGCCTCAGGGCAGGCCCATAGCTCCTCTACCTGGGTGGTACCTTGTGGACAGGGTCTTGTGAGCACATCTTATCTCCTCTCCCACTTTCCCCATGGACTGTGGAGACATACCTTGGTCCCACACTTAGACAACCCCTCAAAAACGTGGGTTCAAGGAATGCATGTGGATGTGCCCTATTCCATTTCTGGCTCAGCTGGAAAAGCACAGTGCACTTAACAGCCTAGAAGATATTCTTCAGACGCTGCATTTCTAAAAAGACAAAAGAGCCATTATGGTCTTTCCACAGTAACCTCTGATGTCATAATCCTCAGCACTGGAACTCTTTGGGCAACTCAAAAGAGGTAGAAGAGCCTTTGCCAACCTTGGCTACGTACTCTTATTCACACACTTCCCCTTGCATTTAATCTTCTTCCATTTAGGCTCCTTCTCTCCAGTGAGACATGTCCAGTGAATTCCAAAATTTAAAAAGTATGAACTGGAAGGGCCTTTAAGAGATAACCTAGTCTAACTCTCATTTTTCAGATGAGGACATTAAACATCAAGGAGGCTGCTGATGTGACCAGACTCAGACAAGGACCTGGTAGCAGAGGTGGGATGACTAATAATTCAGTACGTAAATTCTGAGTCCCTATAATGAGTCAAGTTCTGGGTATATGATACTACCCGGTCTCTATCCTTGGGAAGCTCATATTCGTACGGAGGTACACAGCGTCAGAGTCAAGAGTATGGATTCTGGAGTCAGATAGACTTAGGTTTAAATCCTGGCTCTACCAATTACCAGCTGAGTACCCTTAGATCCATAACCTAACCTCTAGGAACCACCGTTTCCTCATCTGAAAACAGAGTTCATAGCATAGTGGCACAAAGGCTAACGGGTTTATGGTAAAGTATGCTAATGTCTATAACTTACTTTGAAATGCAAAAGTAGATTGTTAGATGGATAAATGAACAGACAGAAGACAAAGCAACAGACTAAAATGTTACTTGTAGAATTCAGGAACACAGGTACGCACTACACAAGTCTTTCAACTTTTTGGTATGTCTGAAAAGTGTCATAACAAAGTGAAGGAGGGACAGGTATAAGGGTGGTGATGAACAATAAGACAATGGAAACGGAGCTGCTTAGCACAGTGCTCGGCACATGAAAAGCACTCAACAATGTCAGCTACTTGCAGAGACAGGCCCTCAGAGAGCAGAAGCTGGATAAAGAGAAATTTCAAAGTCACCTTGGCCCTGTCACTATTTCCCCTCTGGAAACCTGATGTTCCAAATGGAAACCAGAGGCTTCTCTTTGGCCCTTTCTATTAGCACAATCAGGCTAGGAGGCAAGAGCCTTTTCCAGGAGTTCTGTAGCTGCCGAGCCACCGCAGGGGCAAAATGGGCTGACGTTAGGGCTGAAGGGGGCCCGAGGGGGGCGGTCCTACCACAGAGCGCGCTGCTTCAGGAGTCAGGGGCACACAGGCACAAACTCCAGCATTACTATTACTAAACTGGGTGGCAAGCGGATGGGTGAAGTGACCTCTCCCACCCTCAATGTTTTCATCAAAAAAAAAAAAAAACACACACACACACACAAAGAGCCTGAACAGTTTTGTGATGATAATGCGGCCGAAGGCAATTGGCACCAGCATCACTTAGCAGAAGTGGGCTTAACTGGAATGTTCAGAAAGGCCTCTGCACCTGCCACCTGCTCAGGCGGATCACCTCCCGATCATAAAAGTCCCAGAGCCTCCCCCTGCGCTCACAGCAACTCAAACGCCGTGCCCGGGCCCGCAGAGCCCCGCAGGAACTGATCCCCGAAGTCTAATAACGGCCCTTCTGTTCAGCGGTTTAAACGTCTGTGTCTGAAACGCGAGCTCCCGGAGAGCAGGGACCTGGCCCATCGACTCCCCGCCGACCCCCGTGCCGCGCGGACGGCCTGGCCCCGAGCGGCGGTCAGTCAGGACTCGTGGCCAGAAGCGAGGCCGCGGGGTCGTCGCCGCGCCCCGGGACGTCCTCCCCACGCCCCACCCCCAGGTCCGCGCCGCCTGGGCCCACCTGAGCCCCGTCCCCGCCTCGGTCTCCCCCCTCAGTTCAGTCCCCATGACTCAGCCCCCGCCCCGCCGCCACACCTCGCGCGCGTTCTCCTGGCCCACGAGCCCCGAGGCCGCCTGCTTGGCCAGGCCGCTCTCGTCCAGCCCCAGCCCCTTCACGTAGCTGTGAGAGGCGATGCGCTGCGTCTTGGTGGTGCTCTTCACCTCCTCGATCTTCAACCTGCGCACCTGAAGCCCGAGCGCCCGCTCAGCCCTAGCAGCGCGCAGCCGGTTACCACGCGGCCGTTACCAGGCGGCTGGTCCGGCCCCGCCTCAGTCAGCTCCCCATTGGCCGCAGGGGGAACGCCTCAGCGCCCCATTGGCTCCTGGCTTTGCCCGTCGCGGCTGCCGGGAAGGCTCCGCCCACCAGCTTCCGGCTGTGTCCCGAGGTTGGCTTCCCCGCGGCCGGCGCTTCCTGCCCGCGTGGGCCCGAAAGGGCCGCTGCGCCCCAGTGAGGGCCTGTGTTCCGCTCTTCACGGCGCCTTCGCGTCCGTGACAGCATTCGAATGGATACCCTTTTGCGGAGCTCAAGTTCGACCTCGGTGTTGGAGATGAAGAGACAGGTTTAGAACTTAAGCTTCGATTTGTGCCCACTAATCAGTTTTCTGACTCCCACGCCTTTCATCTCCCTGGGGAGGCTGTGCTCAGCATCCGCCTTGGGATCGTCCTCCTCTTCTCCTCGCCTCCACCTCTCCCTTTACTTAGATTAAGTTGGCTGTGGATGACGTTTAGTGTAATTCCTAATGCAGATAAAGATGCGGGCTAAAAGAGGCCCAATAACTTATGAAGAACGCACAGCAAGTAATCAGAAGAGTTGGAACTCCACCTGAGGACTTAAGGCTTTGCAGCCGGTGTAAACCTCATCCCATCTCACGACCTCAGATGAGACAATTAGCCAGTGGCTGTGTCCTGTCCGGTTCCATGATGATATTAACACTCCTCCAAAAAGTGTACTCTTCCCATCCACCCAGTCATTCCACAAACATTTGTTAGCACCTCCTGTGAGCCAGACACTACAATGTGCTAGGATGCACACATAAAATACAAAATCTCCAGCCTTGAGAAGCTCAGTCCTTAGTTGGGAAACTTGCAACATGAGGTGCGCCAAAGCAGGTACCCCCACGTGGTGTGCAAGCCCAGAGCAGGGCCATCTGGAAAAGCTGGAGAGCCAAGGAAGGCACCATGACGTGGTAACGCCTGGACCAATCCCTGACAGAAGGATAACATCCTCAGAAGCAGACGGTATGTCACCATTTCACACCTGAGTGGACTCAGGTCCAGAGAAAGGGAGGGACTGGCCCAGAGCTCAGGGGAGCTTGCATTAGGGTTGAGACAGACCTGAAGTCAAATCCAGGTGCAGGAGTTCCTGACTCTCACACCTCCTTGTACTTCTCCATCTTAACTTTTGAGTCTATGTTTCTGATTACTTGCAAGACTATCAGGTCAATGTTAGTCTCTCCCACTAAATGGCAGGCATTATGAAAGTGTAGACCACGTCTGTGTTGTTCATCATTTTAACCCCAGTGTCTGGCACACAGCCTGGCTCACAGTTAAGGCTTCTTATAAATTCAGTAGGTTCTGGACCCTCACATACACACAAAATCATGCAGTTTTGCTGCAGGTATTTTACACAGCAGATCTTATGGGACTTGATAATGGTTTCTGTCAGTGAATGGAACCTTTTGGCCCCCACTTCCCCCTCCACCAGAGCTGTTACATTTTTTTCCTGCTAAAGAACAGTTCAAACATCTGATCCAGCCTAGCATTCTCTTTTTACAGGTGAGGAAACTGAGGCCCTAAAAGGGGATGGAGTTTGTCCAAGATCACAAATTGAGCAAATGCCTTTCCCAGGCCTAGACCCCAGGTCCAGTGTGCAAAGAAGCTGGGCCTGGCTGCAGAGCCAGGCAGTTCCTTTCATTTTAACAGAAGACGACGCGGCAGGCCAGTGTCCAAAGTGTGCAAGGTGTGTGAAGGTAGGTGAGGCCCATAGCAGTGGACAGGGTTTATTATGCCCGACCAGCACCCTTCCTACCTCTTCTGGCCACCTTCACTCTAATTTTCTGTAGAGAACCACCCTTCCCCCACTTGGCATCTAGGTGGTTTAGATGGGTTGACGCCACCCCCAGCTTTATTTCAGGAATGGACACGGGACCCTGGCCTGGCCTATCAAAGTATCCCCTCCTCCCCAGAATGGTGATTGGTTCAGAGATGTGAGCGGACAGTCCAATGACACTCAGACCTGCACTTTTACTGGAAATATCGGGAAAGAGACTTGGGTCCTAGGTTTCCAGGTCATCTTTGCCACTTCATGGGAAGACTCTGTCTGAGAATGAAGCCAGCACAAAGGAAAGGAAAGCTGGCAGATTCCTGATGAAATCCTCTACGTTCCCAGATCCAGCTTTGCCCTACTTGGCAGTGTAAATGGCACTGACATTGGGGCTTAAAATAACTTGAGTTAGGGTTCCACCCATGGGTTTGTGCAGTGACACACATACAAGGAATGGAGTGGACAGTTGCATCCCAGCTTGTGCTGTGTGACAACCCCAGACCTGCCTGCTCTCTCACTCTCACTCCCATGAGCCTTGCTCTTTCACCTCCAGTGCCTTGACCCCTCTTTTCTCCAGTCCAAGCTTGAGCATCTCAGCCACTGGTTCTCAGTGCTTCTGCTTGCTCCTTGCTTTGACTTCTTTCACACCTGACCTTTGAGCCCACAAGCCCAGGTCAAGCCTGTCTCTGCCTTCTCCAACATCTTGAGAAGGCTGCTGCATGTGGAGGGGGGCAGTGACCCAGGGGCCCTGTGGAGCCACACATTGTCATGGTCTCCAGGCTCAGCTGAGTGCTGAGAGTGTATCCTAACTAATAGGACATTTAATAATGGTCTGCAGTAATCAAACAGCGTGGCACTGGCACAAGGATAGACATATAGACTAATGGAATAGAATAGAGAGCCCAGAAATAAACCCTCAGTATATCAGCAAGGGTGCCATGACCATTCAAAGGGGAAAGAGCTGAAACTTAATTCTTTTTTTTTTTTTTGGCCATGCCACGTGGCATGTGGGATCTTAGTTCCCCAACCAGGGATCAAACCTGCGTCCCCTGCAGTGGAAGCGCGGAATCTTAACCACTGGACTGCCAGGGAAGTCCAGTAACTAAGTCTTGATTTGGTGACTTGAGGCTTAGCATAAGCCACTGCATTTTGGGCCCATTGTCTTAGTTTTAACAATTTCCTCCTTTTGACCAGTCTCTCAGCCTGAGGGATGCAATACAAATTTAAGGCATTAGTGTTATTCCCAGCTACCACTCTGGAGGCCTTGCAGCTTCTGCTGACCCTCTGTGTGGTGCTCACAGGTTATGACGTCCGGTGCACGTTCTTTGTCAGTCTTTCTTTCGTTCTTTTTCTGATGTTTCAGTCGTAGGGAGATCATTTGCTTGGTGCTTAGTGGCTGCAAACATGCATTTAAAGCTCTTGAGAGAATATAATGCACTACTAAGATTATTACGATGATTACAAGCAGGATAATTCCCAGTGTCTGGGGTGCACTTCAGAGCCATGATCCCCAAGATCCAAACCAATCAGAATCAAAATCAAAGAAAGTCCCTGTTGAAGGAGTCCCCTTTTTAAGCTAATTGGCTTAGTCCCTGGTCTTATATTCCCACATTCTCACCCACCTTTCTGATTGTTGCCAACCTAATTGGCATGCTTGTTATTTCAGCCCCAGGCTGATTTCTGGGGACAGAAGGGACACCTTAGAGGTGGTACAAGACATAAAATTAAATAATGTTGCTGGCATCTTAGAGGTGGTACAAAGACATAAAATTAAATAAAGTTGATCCACATAGTGAGAACATTATTGCCTTTTTAATTCTAATTTAGTGAGTCTTAGGGGGCGGAGTGTGACTTTAACCCCTTTCTAACGCTTGCTAATCTCTCTTTTTATTAAAGATCCTGATTCTGAGGTTGTTGTGGTTCCCAGCTAGTTATGGCAAGTGATAATGTTTTTCTGTGTAAGGGAGATACTTTTATTTATTTAAGTCAAACTTAAAGAAAAATATGAAGTTGTAGGTGGTACCTGGATATTGCATTATGAAGTTGGTTCATATCACTGAGGTTGGAAAAAACCTGACATAAAACAAGGATCAGCTGGCAGGGAACAGAGGGCCTGAGCAAGTCACCTCTCCTGGCCCTCTTCCCTCTGCTGTAAAGTAGCGATAACAGCACCTCCTAGGTTTATTAAAAGAATTCAGTGAGATCTTTTACAATGGGCTCAAGCACTGGGAGGGGCACAGAAAATGGCATCAGAGCTTTGGAACATAAAGACATGGGCTATTTCTCCCTTGGATATCTGCCTGCTGTGTGTGTGTGTCCTGCCCTTCGTGGTAATTTTGTCATGCTTTTCAAATGGAAACAGTACCCGAGGGCACTCACCGGAATTGCTTTGGAGCCCGAGGCAGGAAGTGGGGCTGGGGACGGGGTCAGGTTAGCCAGGGTGAGGCCTGTGCCTCCCATTGCAACCTTCTCTGCTAGGGAACAGTTTCCGTCCGTCTCAGCAGGCACATCCCATTGTGGTGGGGAAACCCAGCAGCAGATGCCAAGAAAGCAGCTGGAGCCTGCAGGTCCCCAGGGCTCCATCTGGACCATTGTCCCACTGGCGTCACATGGCAATGGGGTCAGAGGTCAGGACAGCCTGGGCTAAAGCAGCAGGTCTGACCAGAGGACAGGCCGTGAGGCTATTTCCAGTGTAGGTCTTAGCTGTCAGACCGATTCTCTGACCAGGTGGGAGGGAGTTAGGAGCCCTTCACTGATTTAATAAATGGGAAGAGACTCCACACTCCAAGTAAATGTTTGTATTAGTTTCCTATGGCTGCAGTAACAAATTGCTACAAACTTAATGGCATAACACAACACACAGGTATTCTCTTACAGTTCTGCAGGCCAGTATCCAAAACGGGCCTCACTGGGCTAAAATCAAGGTGTGGGCAGGGCTGCGTTCCTGTCTGGAGGCCCTGGGGGAGCACCCACAGTCTGGGTTTTTCCAGCTTCTACAGGCTGCCCACCTTCCTGGACTTATGTTCTGCTTCTGCCTTTAAAAACAGTAACGGCCAGCAGCGTCTTCTCATGACGCCATCTCTGGTTCTGATCCTCCCGCCTCCCTCCTATAATGACCCTGGTGACTACATCAGGCCCGCAGGATAATCCAGGGTGAGCTCCCCACCTCCCCCATCCCCGCCATCGCAAGATCCTTAACTGAATCACACCTGCCAAGTCTCATTACCATGGAGGGCAACACCATCACAGGTTCCAGGACACGGACATCTTTGGAGGCCACTGTTCTGCTGCAGCCAGGCTTCCCTCCAGCGGTCCCATTAGGGCCCAGACTGATTTCCCCAGGTTTTAGTCCAATATCAGAGAGCACACTTTTCTATTGCCTGTCCTGGAAAAAATTCCAGGGTTTTCTCCGATTGTGCTAACTTGGGTCACACGCTTACTGCCAAACCAACGGTCATGGCTACTGGAATGGACCTGAGTCTCAGGCCCACCCCTAGAGCTATCGTTCAGTCAGCCCCCATCATGACCTGGAGGAGAGGAGTGTGATACCTCCAAGGAGAGTTGAGGAGTCTTACAGAAGAAGAGGGAGGGGACGCCGACCACTGTAGACCTTAAAGAGTTTGTATCCATGTCCAGGTGGAAGGTGTGCTCCCAGGCACACAGCCAGCATGAGGTAGGGCCGTGATTTGAACCTGTGTGGGGCCAGTTCTTGCCAGGACATCAGCTCCCACCCTGCAGCTAACAGGGCATTAGCAGATCTGTTCAGTACTGGGAGTGCCACGGAGCACAGTGGTGGCCTGGGTGACAACCTCATCTGAGGTTAGTATGGGACATGTCGAGGAAGGTACGTGGTTAACACAATCACTGGCAAGGTAGATACCCTCAGAGAAAAGGGAAATTTCCATTTTACTCCTGTAAGAATCTTTAAAGCCAAACTCAAATCAAAGAGCAAAGTATAATAACTTCCTCTGAGCAAATTTATAATTAATCCTGGATTAATTGGCCTTAATGAAGTTGAATTAATTACTAGCTGTTCGTAGAGAACTTTGAACTACCTTCGTACAAAATGGCATTAAAGAAACAGAAAGGAACCAGCATCGCATTAACATTAAGAACAAATCCCAAATAATTGCAGTTCTGTGGGCCGTTCCCTGTCAATCATTTCCCAGGGACCAGGTCCAGCCTTGGAACCCAGGCTGGGACCCAGGAGTCTGCTGCAGAGGATCGTGTCTTTGTGGGCTGGAGGTTTGGAGGTGGGTCCACTCAAGAAACAGTTATGGAGCCTTTGATGTGCCAGGCCGAGGGCAAGCAAAGATGTGTCAGGGGTCCTCAGCCTGCTGGGACAGGGGAGAGCACCAGGGCACCAGCCTGGTCTAAAGCAAACTCACCTCACTGGGGTGGAAGCCAGGATAGGGACAAAGGACAAAGGAGGGGGCGTGATGTGACCAGCATTTTGCTGGCAACAGGGCTCCAGTTCCTACAGGGTGTCCCTCACACTCTCCCTGGCTCTTGGAGTGAGCTTATGACTCACACCTGCCTAGGCAGAGGTCTGTATTTCTCTGCTTGGTGCAGGGGCACAGCTGACCCCAAGATACAGTCTGAATCTGGCTGACTTTTCAGACAACTCAGAGCTTGCTGTCTCCTTGGCACTTGTGGAGACAGGGCTAGACTCCAGGCTACTTGCTGGGGCAGCACCTGTCTTGGAGCCAGCTGTGGTGGGAGCTGGAGACGGTAAGACCTGGCTTAAAGCCCCAGCCCTGCTGCTGGTGAGCGCTTAGGTGTAAGTCGGGCCGGGTAACAGCTACAGCCCGCAGCCCCAAGTCTCGGCGGCCTCACCAGGCAAAATGTCTCTCAGATTTCACATAGAAACACTCTAGTCTCTTGAAAAGCAGAAAGATGGGGCAATGTTGGGCTAGCATTCCCGCCTGGTGTCACTTGGCCAAAGCTGAGCCGTGGCTCCCCATCTGTCGCCACAGGACATGTGCTCTCCACCTCCGCAGTCTCCACCACCCCGGGCACCTTAAACCCTGCTGATTACTCTCTGGCAAGTCACCTGCCTGGGCAGGGCAGACCTTTAAATTTGTGATCCGTGTTGTTGCCCGTAGGCGACACCTTTTCTGTGGGTGGCATTTCAAGAGAATGAGCGTTGCAGGCCTTCCCCAGCACGCGCGCACTCACACGACCTTCTGCGTACAGTTTGGCAGCCCCCTGAGGCCAGGCTGACTGCCCGGGTCCGAGATTCTCCAAGCAGCCTTCCCAGGTTTCCCCGCGCTGGCTCTTCGGCAGGACGGGCTCAGCTTCGCAGCCCGCCCTCCCTGCCCCGGGCCTGGTTCTTCCACCGCTGCTGTATTTCCCCAGGGCTTCTCGGGGTCCGTAGTGGTCTGGTTCCGTCTTTACTCCCGGTTATTGTTCCCCCCCCTCCGGGTGCCCCATGTCCTGCGGGGAGAGCGACCTGTCCCCGCGCGGTGGACAGAAGGCGCCGGGTGCCCAGAGGGCGCTCAGCTAGAGCCCGTGGAAACGAACGAACGAACGCGAGGACGGACGGACGTCGGCCCCGGCGCCTGGCTCCCCGGCTCAGCGGACTGACCGCGCGGCCGGAAGCTTCGGCGCCGGAATGCGCGAGCGGGGCGCGGGCGGCGGGGGCTGCTTAGCGGGCTGACAGCAGCGGCGGCATGGCGGGCCGGCGGGTGAACGTGAACGTGGGCGTCCTGGGCCACATCGACAGCGGCAAGACGGCGCTGGCGCGCGCGCTCAGCACCACAGCCTCCACCGCCGCCTTCGACAAGCAGCCGCAGAGCCGCGAGCGCGGCATCACGCTCGACCTGGGCTTCTCGTGCTTCTCTGTGCCGCTGCCCGCGCGCCTGCGGCCGGCGCCGCTGGGGGCCGAGCCCGGGGCCGAGCCGCGGCTGCAGGTCACGCTGGTCGACTGCCCCGGGCACGCCTCCCTCATCCGGACCATCATCGGCGGTGAGCGCGGGCGGGCGGGGGGTGCGGGGCTCGGACGCGCCGGGGCGGGGACGCCCGCCGGGAAGCCTCTCACGCCGCCCCGAAAACAGCGAAAGTGTTTTTTTTTTTTTTAACCACATGCGTTCGTAATACACGCACAGGTTAGGGAAACGCAGAGACCCTGAAAGGGCCCAGAAGGCGTCCACTCGCTGTCCTTTGGTCTCCTGCTGCCCATCTCCGGAGTCAGCCGCTGTCACCTCCTGTGCCATTTCGGAGGAACTCCGTGTGCAGGCAGCGTTCCTGTGTATATGTCGACCCCTCCTTTTCTCGTTTTTTTTTTTTTTTCACAAAATGGTAACACCACTCGATTGAGTACTTCACTCAATACTCAGGCCTGCCCATTCATACATATAAAGTAACATCATTCTTTTTAAAGGTCACATGAAATTCTGTTGTACACTTGCACCACCGTTTTCTGAATGTCTTAATGATGGACATTTATGTCGTTACTCATTTTTGCTAACGATGCTTCAGTGAGTTTTATAGAACAGACGTCTTTGGTGGGTGTGCTAGTGTGTCTGTAAGGAAAGACCCTAGAACTGAGATGCTGGGGCAGAGAGTCGTGGTGGTTACTGCCCAAAAGCCTTCCTGAGATGTACCATTTAATTAATTGTAATTATACAAGTAGTACATGAATACATTCTACTTCTGAAGAAATAGAACGTTACAAACCAGGCAGAAGGCCCCTAATTACCCCTCCCATCTCGCCAGAGGAAGCCACTAGTACACCTCTGTGGATTACTTTTCCACATCCATTTCAGTATACTTGACTCCATGGACAGGTGTTTTGTTTATATAGAAAAATGGTAGCACATGGCACAAAGGGTGTATATATAGTTCAGAGACTCCTCACTGCTGACTCAGGGACCTGGTACCTCCCTGCTTTCCACTTCCTCCAGTCCCTTCCGGTGGCATTCTCTGCACCCACGAGCACGTATAGGAACACTTCTTGGTCAGATGGTTTTATTGGCCTGCTGGTGGGCAGCTGCACTAGTCGCGCACTGGGCATAGCGGGCCCTGCTGTATGATGAGTGTTGAGTACTTTCACCTTGTCACCTCCCGTCTGGTCCATGCTGCGGGCAGTCTGAGATCATTTCCCCATTTTCAGGAGAGGAACCGGAGGCTCTTAGAGGAGCAGGAACCTGCTCCAGTCCCCCGCCTCACACCTTCTACTCCAGCTGTGCTCCAGCCACAGATGCATGTGAAGGGGCTCGCAATCCTCTCTGCTTTCCCCTCCCCTTGTAACTGATTTCTGTTTGGTCACATCCAGGTACATTTTAGGACACGTTCTCTGAGCCAGTGTAGGTTGGAGGTTAAAAAATGGGAAGGCAGATTGTTGGTCTTTTCTTGTGACAGGTGTAGGGAGTGAAGGACATGCTTCTGGAGTCTGTGGCGAGGCCTGGCTTTCTCCCTCACTGACCTTGTGACCTCGGATGTGATTCTGGACTGTCCACACTCTGGCAGATCTCAACTGGCTTTGCTTTTCTTGCACGTTTGCCACTTCCCGGGCAAACGCTTCAGGGAGTGTGGTGGTTACTGTTCAGCCATCGAGGGACTTGGGACTCGAGGAGGCTGCTAGGAAGTGGCCAACCCAGGGCTCTGCTTGACTCCAAAGCTGCCACTTCCCGGGTCACTGTACTCTGCCCTCCTCTTCCACGTGTACGTTCGTGGTGTTTCTTCATAGGACAGAAGGTTTCAGGCACCAAATTATAACGTCTCCAAGCATTTGACAAGTCCTTGGTTTAGACTGTAAATTGTTGAAGAAATGAAGAGGGATTTCTCTCCTGTTGTATGAACATTGCGGCTCTTACGTTTCTCTCACCCCTGAGAGGAGACTCTCCTTGTCTTCTTACAGGTGTTAACATGTGACCTGAGCACATTGCAGTGGTGGGACCACTGCTACTCTTCTTCCTTCAATAGATGAGATTGCCACCCTCCACTCAGGGAAGTGAGAAGAAAAAGTGGCTTTTTTCTTTTGCGGGGAAAGGAGCTGCATCTGAGTGCCTGCCCGGGTCCACGCCTGTGGCTACAAACTTGTGTCTGTGTGATAACGCTGAGTGATGGGGGTGTAGGGGGGCATGGGCCCCACTCTTCTGATGAGAAAACTGAAGCTTGGAAAGTCAAGTTCCCTGGGCAGGCATTGGAACCTGCTCTGCCGCCCCTGGCCCGGGTCTGGTGAATCCCCTTCGTTATCCTCATGTTGCAGAGGCCACGTGTGTCTTTACTTGTCCTTCCTCTCCAGACTATGGGCCCTCCCCTCCTCCCTCTGCTGACCCCCCCACATGGTGGACAGTCTGCTCCTTTTATGGATGTCTTCAGATCAGGTCAGCCATCAGCTGAAGACTGTCCGGGCGCTCATTGCCCTCGCAGTGACCCACGATCTGGCCTCTGCCCTCCCCTGAGGCTCATCCATGGCTCCTGACCTCCAGTCACACTGGCCTTCTCCTACTTATTGGATGGGCCAGTGTTGCACCTGCTGTGCCCTCCTCATTTAAATCTCAGCTCGAGTGTCACCTCCTTGAAGAGGCCTCCTCTGACCTACTGGCCTAAAGTGTCCCCAGTTCTCTACCGTCATACTTCCTCATGTCTGTGTTTTGTTTCCTGCTAGCCCTTGGTGCTGTCTGATATGCTTGATGTGCTTGTTGATGGCCTCTGTCCTCCACGAGAGCATAGCAGGAATTGGGCCAGAGCCTGGCATGTAGGAGGCACTCGGAAGTCCCAAATGAATGAAGCCGGGGTTGGGGGGCGGGTTGAAAGTCACCAGCAGGGCCCCTCTGGGGGCTGACAGCAGAGCCAGGGGAAGAGTGCTGTGCGGTGTGCAGAGTGACTCACTAGGGCTCTTTGCACAGGGGTGACTTGCTTTGCGGGACGTGGTGGAGAAAGAAAAGCTTGCCCGGTGGCGGCACAGCCTGGGTGGGGCTCTGAGGCATGAGCCTGCTGTCTTGTCTGTTCAGAGCCAGGGGTAGCTGCCAGCATTTAGCAGCTGGAAATGGGCCTGATGAGTGGGGAGAGGTGTGGAAGGTGAAGGCGGGATCATGTAGAGTGGTGAGTGGGGCTTAGATGGGGCCCTCGGTGCAGATTTCTTCTAAGGGTCTTGGAATGCTTTTAAAGTAGGTTTGTGATGTGATGAGGCCGGAGCTTTAGAAAGAGGCAAGGTGGCTGAGCAGGGACTCCAGCTGGCAGCGCACCTGTGCCCAGATTGCTGGGAGGCGGGGCTGCCGCTGCAGTTCCCAGCTCACTGGGAGTGATTCAGACCCCTTGCTAAATGCCCTATCCGAAGCAGAAGGAAATTAGAGTGACTGTCTGAGTTCCATGATGATACCTTTAAAGCTTAGTGTATCTTAAAGCCAGCTCTCTTTAATTCCATCGCTCCCCCAAAATACTTTCATGTACAAAAAGATCATTTTTTAACTTAGAGAAAATTGGGTTTTATCTTCTTGATCCCTGTGGCCATAGATAAAACTCCTAAGTGGTGCTGGGGGTTAATAGTGGCAACAGTACTTAGCATGTATTTAGTGCCAGCATTGTGACTTTTTTTGTTTGTTTAACCCTCATAGCAATCTGGGAGGTAAGAGGTGATACTCCCATGGGACAGATGCAAAGGCAGAGGCTCAGGGAGGTTAGGGAACACAGATCAGAAGGGTCAGAGCTAGTTTGAACCCACGCTGATCTGCCCTTGGAGTACTGGCATTCTCAGTGTGAGTGGACAAGGGTGCCCATCCGCTCCAGGCCCTCTGATGGTGTTTCTGGGCAGTATTTTTCTCTGATGTGTTTTAGAGTATAAATCTTTCAGGGTTAGAACTTCAAAAAGATTCAGTAATGTATGTTTTTAAGACTTGGGTGGGGGTGAGGGACTTGGATCCATCCTCAATCTCACTCTGGCAGGAAGGAAGAGGTCTGAAAAATGCTGGTATCTTGGCTTGGCAATTTATAGTCCTCTGGTGGCTGCCACGATTAACAGTGCATTGTCTCCCAGTCTTTTGTTCCTGTGGTTAATGAACAGCAGCTCTTTTGCCATGACTGTCACCCTGATCGCTAGCCTCCTGTGCGCCCCCCACGCCCCTCCGTTTAAGCAGTGCTTCCCGCCAGGTTTGGGCCCTCTCTGGACCCCCCTGGCTGGAGCAGCTGATCTACCACAGCCTTGCAAGTGTGACTCAGGGCTCCTAGCTTTGGAGGTCAGTCAGCAGCCCTGGGGGTTCCTGTCTCTGGGAGGGAGCATTCTTTATGACACTTAACCTACTTCCCCTTCTCTGTTTTTCCAGCTCTCTGTGCTCGTGTGACAACATGGAGAAGCATGGTCCCTTGGGCCATTTTATCCAAGAGTGCACCTGCAGTCTGTCTGAGATGCTCTCTTTGGACCCATGAGACAGGTTCATGTGCGAACGACCGTGTGTTTTCCACCAGGTTTTTACACTGCTGTTTGGGTGTCTGCGCTTAGTCCCCAGCAGGTGGTGTGGCCCAAGCAGAAACAACAAACCGGAGGCCTGACCACCCCAGGAATATGGGTGTTTTTCTGATGCAAAACCAACCAAACAAACAAAAAAAGACACTCTGGTTTTCTTAGCCCCTAGTCTTTTAATGAATCTGTCCAGAAATGCATTGTGTTGGGCCTCCCTGGTGGCGCAGTGGTTGAGAGTCTGCCTGCCGATGCAGGGGACATGGGTTCGTGCCCCAGTCCAGGAAGATCCCACTTGCCGCGGAGCGGCTGGGCCCATGAGCCATGGCCGCTGAGCCTGCGCATCCGGAGCCTGTGCTCCGCAACGGGAGAGGCCACAACAGTGAGAGGCCCACATACAGCAAAACAAACAAACAAAAACAAAAATAGAAATGCATTGTGTTATGTTATGGTATCATACGTTTGTCCTAAAATATTGAGGCATATTTAAAGGCGTTGATGTAAGTGGAAATGCTGCTTTAGCCCTAGCCTCTTTAGCTCCTAGAATCTGTTGGGTCTTCATTTCCTTTTCCTCAGTGCGCACCTGGCCAGGACCTCCTCTCCTTCCAAGCTCAGCACCCTCAGTGTCTCCAGGAAATGCAAGTCCAGCTCCGTCTGTGGCAATTTCTCTGCCCCTGGATAGTGGGTGACTGCTTGTGTTTGGGTAACAGTGTGGGAGGAGCATAACATCAGAGACGCGGCCTTGAGTTTAAATGAATGCAGAATATTTGAGCAGGAACCAACAAGAAAGAAAAGTGGAAGCAGGTAGTCATATTTCATTCTGTTGAGGTACATTTTTCTTCTCGTGGGGCTTGCCCTTGAGAACAAAACATATCAAATGTTAAATCAAAGAATATTTTGCAGTCATGCTAAGAATAGAAAATAATGCAGACTTGCCTTGATGAGACGAATATTTTGCTGGAAGGTTATAATCAAAGTCAGAAGGAAATCATAGCCACAGCTTTTGGTAAAGCTGTAATCATTTAAAATAAATTGCTTTTAAACTTTTCACTTAGCATCACCTTTGTGGCTCTTGGGTTTTTCTTCAGAATCACTCCATCCAGGTTGGAATAAGATTTGGGCAGGCGCCCCAGGAACCAACCGGTAAATTAAGCCCTGAGACCTATTCCCCGCTCTCTCATCCTTGCATTGGCCAGGGCCTGGACCAGGCTGGGCCCGAGTCTCTGTCTGACCAGCAGGACTTCGAGGCCGTGCTGCACAGGGTGACAGAGATGACGGTCTCTGGAGCTCTTGGTCACCTGAGGTGACCAGGAGGCGTTCTACCTGTTGTTCCCGTTAGCCTGGAGGCCTCTGTGTGGCTCTAGGGCCAGCCCAGGGCCAGGCACAGAGTGGACAGTCAGGGCTGTTTTTAAACATTTGTATTGAGATATAATTCACATTCCATAAAATTTGCCCATTTCAAGTGCACGCTTAAGTGTTTTCATCCTCTTCACAGAGTTGTATAGCCATTGCCACAGTCTAAGCTCCATCACTGCGAAAAGAAACCCCACAGCCATTAGCAGTCCTGCACCTTCTCCCTGACCCCAGGCCTGGCAACATCTAATCTACTCAGTGTCTCTGCCCATGTGCCCATTCTGGACATTTCGTATAAATGGAATCATACAATATGTGGCCTTCTGTGTCTGGCTTCCAAGGTTCATCCATGGTATAGCGTGACCTATACTTCATTCCTTTTTAAAAAAATCTATTATTTTTAATTGTGGTAAAGCACATATTTCATAAAATGTACCATCTTAACCATTTTTAAGTTTATAGTTCAGTGGCCTCCATCTCTAGAACTCTTTTTATCTTACAAAAGCTAAACTCTGTGCCCATTAAACTCCCCTTTCCCTTCCCCCATCATTCCTTTTTTATGGCCAAAGAGTATCCATTATAGGGATGGATCACTTTTTAAAAATCCGTTATCAGTTGAAGGACATTTGGGTTGTTTTCACTTTTTGACTCTTATGAATAATCCTGCCGTGGACATTTGTGTTCAAGTCTCTGTGTGGACGCATGTTTCCATTCTCTTGGGTTTATCCATAGGAGTGGAATTGGTGGCTCAGAGGGTAACCCTGTGTCTTCTTTTTGAGGAACTGCCAGACTGTTTTCCACAACAGCTGCACTGCTTTGCTTCCTACCAGCAGTGTAGGAGGGTCTGATGTCTTCACTGCCTTGCCAGCACTTGTTGCTGTCTTTTTGATTTGTACCTGTTCTAGTGCGTGTGATGTGATATCTCATTGTCGCTGTAACTTTCATTTCCCTGATATTTTCTTGTGCCATTTGTATATCTTCTTTGGAGAACTGTGTATTCAGATCCTATGCCCTTGTTTTTAGTTGGGTTATTTGGCTTTTATTATTGAGTTGTAAAGGTTCGTTATGTATTCTGAATACCAGTCCTTTATTAGGTATATGATTTGCAAATATTTTCTCCCATTCTGTGGATTATCTTTACTCAGTAATATTTGAATTAAACAAATAATTGAGTTGAATTAAATAAATGAACATATTTTGAGAGGATTAAATGTACCCAACACATTATTTAGGCTGTGGTGGGTGTGTAGGAAGTGCCATTTGCTTGTTTCTGGAAGGCCTTTAGGGCACCTCCTGACCTTTTCCTAGACCTGCCCACTCCTGTCCTTAGTGCCGACAGGAGGTGGCTCATCCTGTCTGTCCACCCCTGGGAGGGTCTCATCCCACACTAGGGTGTTGTGCAGATATGTTTTGATGACCCATATGCTAAAGTCTTTTTTTATTTCATTTTATTTTTTAAATTGATTTAATTAATTTATTTTTGGCTGCATTGGGTCTTCATTGCTGTGCACGGGCTTTCTCTAGTTGCGGCAAGTGAGGGCTACTCTTTGTTGCGGTGCGCAGGCTTCTCACTGCAGTGGCTTCTCTTGTTGCAGAGCACGGGCTCTAGGTGTGCGGGCTTCAGTAGCTGCAGCACGCAGGCTCAGTCGTTGTGGCTCGCGGGCTCCAGAGCGCAGGCTCAGTAGTTGTAGCGCACAGGCTTACTTGCAGCGCGGCATGTGGGATCTTCCCGGACAAGGGCTTGAACCCGTGTCCCCTGCATTGGCAGGCGGATTCTTAACTACTGCGCCACCAGGGAAGTCTGCTAAAGTCTTTTTTTTTTTTTTTTTTTTTTTTTTTGCGGTTGGCGAGCCTCTCACTGTTGTGGCCTCTCCCGTTGCGGAGCACAGGCTCCAGATGCGCAGGCTCAGCGGCCATGGCTCACGGGCCCAGCCGCTCTGCAGCACGTGGGATCCTCCCAGACCAGGGCACGAACCCGTGTCCCCTGCATCGGCAGGCGGACTCTCAATCACTGTGCCACCAGGGATGCCCAAAAGTCTTTTTTTAAAAATTCATTGCCAGCGTTTAAAAATTGGCAGATTTCATAAAACAACCCAGAAGTTCAGTGCTTCGGGTGTGGGCAGGTGTGCAGCTGAGCTGCAGAGTCCGCGGGACCCAGAGCTCAGGAGCTTGGGGAGCCTCCTGTCAGGGGAGGGCGGGTGTGTTTTCAGCTGGGAGATCCTTCGGGTGCTTTTAAAGAGTCTGAGGAGAGGACCTGGGACAGAGGTCTAGGGCCACTGAAGGCAGGAGGGGGACACCGCCAGGAGGGAGAGTGTGGCTCTGGGGGTACAGATGCAGGAATGCCCTGTGGCGGGCCGGAGGAGGGGCATGGTGCCTGGGGAGCATCTCCCGTCCGGATGCTGTTCTGGACCCTTGATTATCTCACGGCATCCTGCCAGCCAGACCCCGAGGGGGTGTTTCCCTCTATACTCAGGGTGCCGCCCACAGAAAGGAGGCTGCAGAGGTCAGAAGCCGGCTCCAGGTCACGTGTCGGCGGCCTGGCTGCCCAAGCTGCCATTGCACCTCAGCCTGCACCTGCTTTGGTGGGAGCCCAGCTCCTGGGCAGCACTTTCTGTGTAAGTCAGTTTGTCAAAAACAGAGACTTCCGCCTCTTCTCCCCTGGATTATTGGAAGTTTGTTAATTGGGTCTTTTATTTTCTTATGCGTTGTGATTAGGCTTCTGCTGCTTTGAAGTGGCTGTGGCTGCATGGGGAAGGGGACTTTGTTAATGTGGGTGATCCTCTCTTGGCAGGAGAAGAAACAAGTTTTGCTGTTGAGAGAGAAGTTGACTTTCCCTCTTGCAGTATCTCTTGTGTTATGATGATGCCTCTCTTGTCTTGGGGCCTTCAAGAAGACTAGAATAATTTCCTTTGTCTCTAACCTACTTCCTGAGGATATTTATTTGGTGGCATGCACAGGTGCTACCTAAAACTAAACCTGACTTTTTCCTTTTAAAATTAGTGCTTGGAATTGCCAGCATTGACCTGCTTGGCCTCTGGAGCCGGCCTTGCTTGGCCACGGGGCTCCACACTTTGCTGTGGGGTTACGCAGGTGGCTTAAAGCTCCAGGAGTGGGTGGCTCGGCCTTGGTCACCTGATGCTGGGACGAGGGCTCTGCCTTCCGGTTGTACTGTGGGTGGCACTTACTCTGCTCGGGGTCATTTCCAGGTGAATTTCAGGACCTCATGCCCTAGGCACCCAAGACCCTCCTGTGTGTGTGTGTGTGTGTGTCCGTCCCCAGTGTTCCCTGCTCTCTAAAATGATGATTGTTCAGAGACGGTCTTCAGAGCATCTGCTCTAGAGAAAAAAGACTTTCTGTAAGCCGGGCTCCATTTCCTAAGCACTTGCTGTTTGGAGTCCGCAGACAGGCAGAGCACGGGAGGCTGGGAGAAAGCTGCGGGTCACCACTGGCGTCGACCTGGCTGGGGAGGGCTGGCACATGCTGGCTGCGAGCGACAGTGTTTGAAAAGTCTGTGCAGAGCTTTCCCAGCACCATCCAGAAGGATCCTCTGTGCTGGTGGGAGTGTCTTCCAGCAGCACAGCCCAGGGAGGCAGCCACATAACCGACGAACTGAAACTGTAATTTGATTTTAGTTAAGTCACATTTCAGTAGGCAGCTCTCGACCTGCTATCCAAGTGCCTGCTGGGCTGGCTTCTTCATCAGTGAGCCCCACAGGTCCCCAGACTCCACACTTGCAAGACCCCATCCCCACCCCCGCTTGGCAGTAAGTGCCCACAGTGGGGCAGGCCAGTCACGCGGTCCCCAGTGTGTCCTCCTTCACCTTCACGGACTCCTTACAGACTCTTGCCTGTCCTTCGCCTCCTCTGCCCATCACCACAGCTGCTCCTTGGACAGGCCTCCGTCCACTCTGCACTGGACGAGCACGACCTGCCTGCAGCGTATCGATTCCAGCCCCCTTTTCTTTTCAGTACGCGGGCCTCTCGCTGTTGTGGCCTCTCCCGTTGCGGAGCACAGGCTCCGGACGCGCAGGCTCAGCGGCCATGGCTCACGGGCCCAGCCGCTCCGCGGCATGTGGGATCTTCCTGGACCGGGGCACGAACCCATGTGCCCTGCATTGGCAGGCGGACTCTCAACCACTGTGCCACCAGGGAAGCCCTCCAGCCCCCTCTTGAAACTGCCCTCCCCTCTGTGGCTGAGAACTCTTTCTAAATGGCTAATATGATTATTTGACTCCCCTGTCTAAAAGTCTTCCTTTGCTCTCTGTTGGCATAAAGGCTAAACTCTGCATAGGCTGACAGGGCACTTCCTGATGGGTCAGTGTCTCTGTGTCGCTCAGGACTCCAGGCTTAACGAGCTGCCTGCAGGTCTCTGGACAGACAGACCGGGGTCTCTCATGGCGTCTTCTGGCTACACCACGTCTCTGGGAAGCCTCACCGTTGGCCCTCCCCAGCCTCGACCAGGTGAGGGTCTGTACCATCCTGCGGGCCCCCCGGACCCCTTGTCCTCCCATCTGTTGTCATTGCATTTACTCGACCTGATCCCTTTGAGGATGGGGTCCTGCTGTCATCTGACTCCAGGACCAAGGGCAGGGCCTTGGTGCAGGCACGCAGCATGGACGAGTGAGTGAATGAATGAATGAGTGGGTGACAGGTCGTTTCCCTCTGCCCGCGGCCAGCATCCAGCCTCCTGTGGGGCTTCAAGCCACCGGCCAGCCACACAGGGTTCACAGCTGAGCAAGCCTGCCTGGAGGTTAGACAAGTTAATCTTTCAGTGGAAATTCAATCCTCATATTTCATTTTCAGGCCACTTAGCGTAGCAAAGTAGTTTAACTCGGAGCAGATTTCTGCTGTGCTGATGGTTAATTTCATGGCCCACAAAGGGTCAGCACACTGATGCTGGGGACATGGTGACCCGGTGCAGCTCACCGCACACGGCGAGGGCCCGCAGCCCTGTTGTTTTAGAGAAGCAGTTTTCACACATCCTTCAGTGGGCTGATTTTGAGTTAACAGGGGTGACCTTTTCAAGAACATTTTTAAAAGCTATAACATAGATCCCTCCCAGACCGTATATTTTCCTTTCTCCACGCAGTTCAAAGGGGCTGAGTTGTCTCATAGGTTTTTGCAGGCAATCTTCAGCTTGACCCTGGTTGTTTAAATCTGCCGGAGGATATTTGAACAAACGTGTACTTTGGTAATTCTTCTGCCTCTGTGAACCTTTAACCTTAAGGTTTCTTTCAGAGTCTGGGGCTGCATTGTCACCAGCCGTTCCTGCTGGGGCTCTCAAAGGCCATTGTTTAGCATGTCTGTTTTCACTTTGCTACTGGAGTTCTCTGGAGGAAGGGTATTAATTCAGACCTGATCTGAGACAGGACGAGGACTTCTAAACTTGCCCCGGAGCTTGGGGACTGGGAAATGAGCATAATGCGAGCCTGTGGCCCAGCATGGTGTCCTGCAAGTAGCCTGTGAAGCTGAGGGGAGGAGGCCCTCCAGAGGCGGGCTGGCGTGGTAGCTTCCAGCAGGTTACCCAGCTCAGCCAGGTCTTGTCGGACAACATGACCAGAAGTGGTTGCCAAGGTTGTCCCTGGTGGCCAAGCCTGGGGCCCGAGTCCCTCCTGAATGTAGACTTCCTGGAGCACCAGGGTCTTCAGAACCTGGGAAGCTGGACATGAACTCGGGGTCCACACACGCTTACAGAGCCCTCGTGTGATGAGATGCTCCTGGGGAAAGAGAACAGGCTCCCCAGGCCAGAGGGCACAGGCTGGACACTGGGCCTGCCAGTTTCTCCATCGAGTTCTCCATGCGTTTCCCCGAAGGAAAGCTCAGAGACCCCGAAAGTGTGTGATGCCACAGTCCTGGCATCAGGGGTGCTGTAGCGTCTGAGATGGACTTTGCCCACCCCTCTCCTGACACCTGTCTCCTGGTGGCTTCTGGTTCGTTCTGGCACCTGCTCTTTGCAGTAGAGGTTGGGCGCTGTTAGCCTGGTTCCTTGGCTGTCTTTCCCTTCTCTTCCCAGGATTCTTAGTGTCCTGAAACCTGGCTAGGTGACCTAATTCCGTAAGATCAGATGTTGCAGAAGGAAAGGCATGTCGATGCATTCATTCATTCATGCATTCTGCAAACCCTGACCCACCTACTGCACGCTAGGAGCAGGGTTTATGTGGGTGAGCCGGGCAGAAGTGGAGCGCAGTGTGCATTGTGGAGGAGGCGGGTGTTACAGAAGTGAGCAGCAGCACGCAGCACGCAGCACGAAGTTGTGAGCGTGCTGGAAAGGACAAGGTAGGACGCCCGCAGAGGGAGTAGCACATGGGAGGGGTTTGAGGCAGGAGATGGTCAGGCTGCTCCACACATGAGAGGCTCAGTCTGGCTGACTGTGTCAGAGCCAGGGTCCACAAAAGGAATCTGCTGTGGGGCTGGCGTTTCTGGACGGATATATATATTTGGAGTCTGTCAATCTTGGCTTTGCTGGAGGTTAAAGCAGCCGCATGCCCTGTGGTTCTGATAGGGAGACAGAGAACGGGAGGGAGGGCCACAGCCAGCCTCCTGTCTGGCCTCCGCAAGGCCGTCCTGTCGGCTTTATGCACCTGAGCCCTGTTTCTGGTCTTGGACCCCCATTTTCTTCCCGTGCTAGAGGAAGGGGCTGATGTGGAAACAGGAGGCGGCAGGTAACCCTGGCATAACGTGAGCTGGACAGCTGTCACGACTCTGGGGCTGGGGCTGGCCGTTTAACACTGGCCCTTTGACCACCTGTGGTTCACACGTTCCCGAACCACTGAGCCAAGCTCTGGGCATCACAGCTGGTATGTAAAGGAGCTGAAGTCGCTGGCACCCAGCCCACCTCCTGACTCCTGGCCGCAGGTATGCAGACACTCCCGAAACATTCTCTTGTCCCCTTTCCTTCCGGGGTGCCCACTGGGTTGAAGGTAATGCACTGGGGGCAGATTTTGCCTTTTCTTGCCCAGAGATGAGTTTGGCATGAGATTTGGCCCATCCTGGCTTGTGCCTGGAAGGGTGGAAGAGTGGGTTCAGCATCTGGGTGGCTCATAGTTCGGAACAGAACTGGAAGACTCACTCAGAGAAGACCAGGGCTTCTTCCCCTGGAGGTTCCTGCCAAGTAGGCCTGGCCTCAGACTGGACTGGATCTTTGCCTTTGCTCTTGTCATTTTACATCCTTTGAGGCTCTCTTGCAATGCCAGGTTGGTCTTCTGGGCATGGAGCCCTGTCCCCAGGTTGCAGGTAACCCTGCAGGTCGGGGCTCCTCAGAAAGAAGAGGAACCACGACTGATCTTTCGGTGTTCCTCTGAGAAACAGCAATGTGGGTTCCCTCTGCCTTTTTTTTTCTCCTTCTGGAATCAAATGGAATCTTTTCCTGGCAAATATTTCCTAGATAAAAAAAGTACTGTATACTGTTATTGTAGATTTATTAGTCATTTCTAAAAGTTTTTTAAAGTAAGCAAAAAGAAAACTTGCCATGGTAACCAATAAAGTTTTTAAAATTAATTATTTATTTTTATTTTGGCTGCACTGGGTCTTAGTTGCGGCATGTGGACTTCTTAGGTGCAGCATGTGGATTCTTAGTTGCGGCATGCATGTGGGATCTAGTTCCCCGACTGGGGATCGAACCTGGGCCCCCTGCATTGGGAGGGTGGAGTCTTACCCGCTGGACTGCCAGGGAAATCCTGAGGAATGAATCTTTTCTAGGAAAGATAAGAGTCAGTTATTTTTGGTCTGATTTCTTCAGCTGAATCTTTCCCTCTTCCTCTTACCTCACAGTCTGTCCCGGAAGGCAGTCTGGGGACACTGTGGCAAGCACCCTGGACACAGATGTGTGTCATCCTTTCCCAGCACCCCTCCGGGCCGCGGAGAGGCAGCTGTAGGCCTGCCTGCGAGCCGTCCATGGGTGCTGGGTGGAAACGTCTCTGTGCCGACTCGGCACTGTTCAGTGCACAAGAGGGCAGTGTTTGCTTGCAGTCCTGGATGGAGATGATCACTGTGGAGGGTAACAGGTCAACAGAGTTAGAATGACCTCGGGGCTTTTCCAAGACAAAATAAACCATAAGCTGCAGCCAGGGTGGCGTCCCATATACGCCTTTAAGTGGTGACCCCTCCAGAAAATAGCTGCTCGCTATGTTTTTTTTCCTTAAAAAGAAAAATATTGTTTCTTTCAGTGTTTGTTTTTTATTTAATCAATGGAAGTATCGTTTGCAGCCTTGTACCTACAGTGGCAGAGGTTAAAGAGTGTTGCGAACGCAAAACAACTGCCTTCCAATTAAAAACCATACGGGAAGATTTCTGTTTGAAGCAAGGGGTCAAATGTGCATTCTCCCCTTTTCACATCATCAGATTATGTGACTTAACTTTGAAAGCGTCTGAAGATGTGGGCCCGGCTGTCAGCCCTCTCCACTCAGTTTGCTCTCGCTTTGTGAGCCCATGGTGCTAACCAAAGCAGGGGGTCTCCAGGAGAAGAAGGTGGCCCTCCGCCTCCCAGAGGGACAGGGTCCCACCGAGCGGAACCGTTTCTGCGCTTGTATGAGGACTTGCCTGTTTCCAGCTCTTAGGTGGTGTTTTCCAGGAGCGGCTTTCAAGGCTGAAAGTCACTTATTGGTGCACGGCCCCTCCCCCCACCATATCCCCCACCCCAGACTCGGGATCTCAAACCCTCTTTGTTCCCGCCCAACCTGGAAGCACTGGTTTTGGGTGCCTCCAGGATGTGAACACCCCAAGCAAGGCCCAGCACCCCGAGGAAGCAGGCGGGGCTCAGGCATGGCCCAACCCGGCTCTGGGCAGCCCAGCGCAAGGCCACTTTTCTAACTGAGGCTGTTACACCTGAACCGCAGGTGATTACCTCACTCAGGTGGCTGTATCAGAGGAGCCGTCTGCAGAGCTTCTGGCACACGGTTGGGATGGTTGTGATGACGTTGACCCCTGTGCCCCGACCGTGAGAAGCATACGGGGTGCAGGTTGTTGACGTGAGGCCAGAGGCGCGGACGCGGACGGCTGTTCGGTGATGTGCCGCTCGGGCCCTCTGAGCACGTGCGGCGGGGGTGGAGTCTGGGCGGGGTTGCCACGCTGCCACCCCGTCCTCTGCCCTCCGACGACGGCGGCCGACAGCCGTCCAGGGGGAAAGCTGGGATCCCAGACGCAGCCTGTGTGAGACCACACGTCTTCTAATCTTTCCTAGTCGCAACGCAAATCTTCCAAGGTTAGTGCATCTACAAGATAGACACCGCGTGCACGGTGGGTATGTTAGCACGTGTGACACCCTCACCGTCGTTAATTGAACAGTGGCGTCTAATACAGAATTTGAGTTTAACACTACCAGTGCGGAGAGCCATGGGTGGCGGGTGGCCTTCTCGTTTGCTTCCCTGTGAAGCCCCTGTCCTGGCTTTTATTAGAAGGATCTGCGTAGGAAAGGAAGCCTGAGCTGAGGCTTTCAAAAGACACTCATGCCATGTTTTTCCAGGAACGTAATTTCTGAAAAATGCCAGAACCCTCAATTTCCAAAGGAGCCTGGTTTGTAAAGGGAATGAAAAGTTGTTTCTGTGTGTGGATTCTGAGTTGTTTTCCATCGCACTCCCTGAGGCAGGGTTGGCAAGCAGGGTACAGGACAGATGTTCCTTGGTAGTAATTTCCAGGCAGATTCTTGAATGCCTTGTATACTCTGGGTCACCGTCAGCTCATAATGGAGCAAGATTGAGTGAGAATTCCTCCAATGAGAGATGTGAACGGCACACCGGAGAGATATGATGGTGCAGATAGGGGGCATTCTGTGAGAAAATATTTCCTGTGCTATCTGTAAAATTCAGATTGAATAACCATTCTGAAGTGCTCCCTTTTAAAAGAGTTCCTTCCACAAGCATTGCAGGCTGAGTAAATACCAATAATTTTTATTTCCCTCTCCTTATCGGTCCCCTTACTGAAATGTTCCTGCACAGCCTATCTGGTCTTTTCAAGTGAACATCAAATGATTAGTGTCAGCCTCCAATTTGAATTATGATCCGCATTTCAAAACACAAACTGCTGCTTCACTTCTGCCTTTGGAGGCAATTATCAATATTTACCAATACTGGGGAAGGGCTGGAGAGGGAGGATATGCTGCTGAAGCGTGGCCCCAGACGCAGAGGCACGGGGAGGTGTGTGCCCACATGTTCAGGGGACACAGGCCCTTCCCCGGGCGCCCACCCGCCGCCTTTCAGGTGGGTGAGGGGTTGTGTGGCCCTGGGGACTCAGAGGAGGTTGGGAAAGCCATGCCCGATGCCTGTAGGAAATGCCCGCTCTGGCCTCTGCTCTCCGAGACCCTCCCCTCTCTTTCCTGGGGACTGCCCAGCATGCCTGGTGTGGGTGCCCTGGGGGGGAAGGGCTGCTCTGAGACCACGTGGGCCTGAGGCCACCCCACGGCCTAGAAGGCAGACACACGGGAGCAGAGTGTGCTGTTGTCCTCCCTAAAATACATTTATGACACTTACCTCCACGTTGCATCCCAAGTATACTAGGCGGCCTTCTCTTATATCTTAGTAGACATTCAATTCAGCTTTGAATAGTTCCAGTTTTTGCAGTTTTATGTTTGTATTTTGGAGCCAGTAAACCTTTTAAGTTTGCAAACACTGTAAACTTCAGTACTTTGCTTGTCGTGTCTGATTAATGGTGCCTTTAGGAAGTCTAGAGCTGGTTTCGACTTTGCCCCGTGGGACTTCCCTCAGAGTTAAGAGGCTGCAGGCAGTGGGCCCTGGCTTTGGGCTTGGAGAGACTGAAATGGGAATTTCGGCTCTTCTAGTAGCTTATTGCACGACTGCGGATGTTTTGCTTTTCTGAACCTTAGTTTCCTCACCTGTTTAATAAAAGAGTAATACCTTTTTTATGGGGTTTGCTGTTGGGATCTGCAGTGGTAACGGTGATGTGGTCAGCGGCGGCCCAGGTGCTGGGGGCGGCTCCCGTGGGGAGCTCCTCCTG
This sequence comes from Orcinus orca, assembly GCF_937001465.1. Lineage (NCBI taxonomy): Eukaryota > Metazoa > Chordata > Mammalia > Artiodactyla > Delphinidae > Orcinus > Orcinus orca. Next base: position 89,932,973 of record NC_064580.1, read on the forward strand.
CCGGGTGCCCGCAGACCAGCACTGAGGGTCTGCACAGGATATCCCGCTTCTGAGGGCTCGGGAGGGGCGAACGCCCCCTTAGCTGTGCTTCCGTATAGGGAGTAGTGGAAAGAGCTGGGCTCGCATGCTGGCCCAGGTTTGAACCCCAGCTGGGTACGGTGAGCTGCTTGGAACCTCAGTTTTCTCATTGGCAGGCTGGGGAGAATCACCAGCTTGTGGGTTTTTGTGAGAATCCATGAGATAAGCTGTGGATAGTGCTTACCTCAGTGCCTGCAACCTACAAAGTTCTCAGTAAATGGTGTTAACTGTTGTGATTGTGACCGTATGATTTGATTTTTTAATCTTTAAGAGACTGTTCATATAAAAATAAATCGTTCGGGACTTCCCTGGTGGCACAGTGGTTGAGAATCTGTCTGCCAATGCAGGGGACACGGGTTCGAGCCCTGGTCCAGGAGGATCCCACATACCATGGAACAACTAAGGCCGTGAGCCGTAACTACTGAGCCCGTGTGCCACAACTACTGAAGCCCGTGTGCCTAGAGCCTGTGCTCCGCAACAAAGAGAAGCTACTGCAATGAGAAGCCCGCACACCGCAATGAAGAGTAGCCCCCGCTCGCTGCAACTAGAGAAAGACCTCGTTCAGCAACGAAGACCCAACACAGCCAAAAATAAATAAATAAATAATTTTTTTAAAATTAAATAAATAAATAAGTCGTTTGTCAGAAGTCTCTCTTGTGTTTGGTGGGGAAGGAAGGCCAGATGGATGGCGACCGCTACCACGTGAATGTATGATTTTTGTCTCTGCTTTTAAATTGGTGGTAATGTCATTGGGGAGAAACTAAATTGACACAATTGAAGTACAAGTGCTTAATTGTGTTGATTTGGCTGTAAAACTGTGAGGCAGTTGGAATTGGAAGGAGGAAGGCCCACAGTGGGGAAAGACGGGATGGAAACCAGAGGAGAGAAGTGGACGTTTGTTAGAAAGCAGCGTGTTTTGTCTACCAGGAGAGGTCGGGCTGCAGGAGGCCTTGGCTTGTTTTGTGTTTGGAAGTGGAGAGGTGCCCAGTCACTGCTGAATGCAAGCGAGCCCAAAATATGTGATGCAGGAACAGAGCTTTTCTTGAAGTGATTTATGCATCCGTATTACAGGGAAAAAACGCACCCACAGAACAGCATAAATGCAAACATGGCACAACTTAAAAACCTTGAAGTTTAGAGTCTGAGAAGCTGAATTTGAGTCTGGCTTCAGCATCTGTTAGCTGTATATTCTTGGGTAGATTCCCTAACTTCCCGGTGCCTGGACTTCCCGGTCTGCAAAATAGGAAAGAATCATCTTAAGGATTAGAAGAAATATATCTGGTGCATGATGAGCTTTTAATAAACTGGTGTAACTGTTGTGACCGTTACTTTCCTCCTGACAACAAGGCCCCCAGTCTCTGCTGGGACATGATGTTGCAGTTGTAAACGTGGGCTTCCCTGAAACGCTCTAGTTCCTTCTGTCGTATAAACGAACGTCCTGGACCATCGATTCAGTGTCATGGGAGGTTTGTAGGTGAGTTTACATGACTAAGCTTTGGAAAGCTCTTTTTTGTTAACTCCTTATTTTAATACCAGGACAGAAGAGGGCCCTTCATAGCTTAATATTTTTGAAGCCTGAACTTGGCCTGTGTATAGACCCGGGGAAAAATTCAGAAAATGTTAGTTTTTCTAAAGACTGGATAGGGGTGCCGTTCTTTAAATTGGGGAAACAATTTTTCCCCCTGAATTTACTGTTTATTTTGGGGGCATGTACATTTCCAAATATATCAAATATAATACATAATAATGATGTATTTTAAAGTTTCTAAACTAACAATAAAACATTAGCCCTTTACGGAGTTTTTAAAAGGTCTTGCTGATTTTTTGTTTCCCCCAGATTTGCATGACTGAAATTTTTGGAAGCTTTGCCTCTCTAGCCAAGCAGAAAACACCTCTGTTTAGAGATGGTAAGGAGATCCACGTCCAGCCAGTCTCATTACAGCAAACTCTAGGGACCCTCCTGCATGCTTTCATTTTGCTGTAGCACACACAGATGGCTTAAACCAAGGGGGTTTCTTACAATATAGAGATACTCATTTTTGTCAAATGTGTCTTCGAGAAGCAGGATCCAGTTTGTTTTTATAAACAGGAAAGTTGATTTGCGAGGAGGTGAATGAGGACTCCAGACAGGAGGTGGCATGTGGCACCTTTAGGGCTTGTTTGGAGGCGTCACACCATGAACAATGTGTAGACGTTCTTTGTATAAATGGTCGGTGTCCGGATCTCCAAAGATGCTGTTGATACAGCCACGTGGCACTTTGGTGGATTTCAGGTTCGGGATGGGTCAGTGCATGTGTGGAAAACTTACGGCAAAACAGCGTGTTGTAGTCAGTGCAAGTACAGCAAAGAACGCAGAGTCAGGGTCACCAGGGACGTAGTGAAACTCGTGCACCAGAGGCTTTGTTATTGAGGGACTAGACTTTTTAGTTGTTTTAAAAGAGAGTCTCTTGGGCAAATTTGAAGTGTGGAAACCATCTTATTTTCCTACAAGTGAAACATTTAAATACTTTTTCCCCATGATATTTTTCAGCATATGAAGTGAAACTGGAAGTGGTTTCAGTAAGTAACATATTTTGGGGGCCGAGGAGAAGCACTAAAAATTCGGCTTCCGAAGATCATTCTTCACGGGAAATCAGCAGCATCCAGACGAACTGTTGGGTGAATATTTTCTAAGCCATAACCAAATTTTACTTCTGTTTTATTCAGACTCAAACTTAGTTTAATAGTGATATTTCTAAATGAAACTTTCTAGAGGTAGGTGCATTTGGGGGCCAACAAATTGGTAGAAGCAGTACACAGAATCCAAGTTCAAAGTGGCACATTGTTTTTTCCCATTAAGCTTGCTTACTGTGTGACGTTCCAGAGTCCATATTGAATCTTTACCACGGAACATTTGTGATTCCAGAAGCCCAGAACCCAAACTGAGTTAGTCTGACCTCCTGTTCCTTTCTTGTGCCGGCTGTCAGGACCTTTTTACTTTACCACGGATCAAAAACCACTTCTCACTGATAGCTCTGCCTTGTTCTGTTAAATCTCCAGATCCCTGTTGTTATTATTGTAATTGTTATTTTACTGTAAAAAATATCATTGTCACTATTATTGAACAAGTCTGGATTTCAGTGTGAAAAGATGCAGTCATGCATTTTGATTCAGTGCATGTGAAGCCATGCCAGGAGTTTGAATGTATTTTAGGGCGTTTTCACTGTGAGGCAGGGAGTAAGACCTGTTTTCACAGCCTAGAAAGGTTGCCATGAATTCCAGCACTTGGGAATCCCAGGTTTCATGCTGACTTGTTCTAGTAAAAGGAAAATTAGCCCTTGATACTGTTTTAATCTCTTGAATGAATGGGACCTATTTCTGATTCCGATTTGACTGAGGCGATTTCTCCGTTTCCCTAAGTGCCACTTCCCAGGGCAGACAAAACATGTTCTGTGCACGAGAAACGTGAGATGCTGGCAGCATGGAGGAGGAAGGGGGAGAGGAAGCTGTTTGCAAAACTACTTAAAATAAATTTGAAGGGTCAAACATGGAACACAGTTACAGAAGAGAAAGGAAAAAGTGCCTTAGGTCAGTTCAGCTGAGTAGCTAGGCATTCACATTGGCTGGAGGGTTGAGTACTTCTTGCTAATCAGATACAATGGGTGCAGATAATATTTGACTATCTGAGGCTCGATCTCACCGCCTCAGTATCAGGGAAATTAACCAAGAGGGGCATGTTTTAAAGGGCTGATTTGGGCAAACAGATACCGTTCGGAAGAGATGCAGGCAGTTCACCTCGTCATCTGAAGCTCTCAGACTGGACTCTCCAACTCATGGTGTGTCCGTCAGAGCCTTGGGCTGTGGCAGCAGGGCCGGCTGGCGTTAGCACTTCATTTGAAAGCGATCGGTACTTTTAAATTAAACATGCAGAGTTATCTTGGTGAGACATTGAATGGGAGGTTGCTGGATTATTGAATTTGGCCCACAGTTTAGCCAGATCAGCAGGGATTTGGGGGTCTGAAGCAATTAATATGCAAGTACATTTGAGTCAGCAAGGTAGGAGATTACTGTCTTATCAGGGAAAAAAACCCCCACAACATTTATTTCCCCAAGAACCATACTTTTTAGGAGGTAGATAAAACCTATTGTTTGAGGTTCCTGTTTGAGAGTGACCACCTCAAATTGCCAGATTTTAACCACTAAAACACACAAGATGGAATAACTGCATTAAGGAAAAAAAAAGTTTGACCTTTTATCTGCATTATGCTTAACATAGAGGAAACCCTGAGTTCTTTCGTCATGTTCTTTTTTGTTTTGCTCATATAGATTGGGAGAAAACTTAATTTTCTTTGTTGAAAAAAAACATTCACTGAAGTGATCCAAGCACATGAAGTTGTTTTGTCCCGTCAGATTGAGTGCGTGAACAGACAAAACTGAAAAGGATTTCCTTTACTCCTGCAGGCAGGGACGCTTGGTATAGCCGGAAGCTTTAGTCTTTGAAAATCACATTTGCCTTAAAAATGAAAAATAAGAAAATGATGGCTCATGGAGTGGTGAAGGCCTTTATTTCTGTATTTTCTATGGAGACCCTTTCCTTCCGGAAGCTTTGATTTGAACCGCCTGCCTAATCGGGACTTGGGAGGCCTCAGTGACTTGGAAGAAGGTCATTCTTCCTTTTGCCAGGGCCTGAGCGCCCCTGAAAAGCTTACGGCCCTGGCTGTATGGGGGCACTTCAGGACATGGCCCTGGAACACGTGACCAACAGACCACGTCCTCTGGGCAGGTGACACGGGGACGCAGCCTGGGCGCGAGTGGGTGTGTGGCCCGGTTCCCTGGCAAAGGGCCTCCAGGGTTTCCTATGGGGCCTTTTCCATCCAGTGCAGCCCCTTTTCTACTGCAGATGAAGGATAAAATGCTTGGGAGAATGACTGTCATTGTTCCCATTCCCAAGTCCTTTCTGTGTGTGGAGAGCATTCTGAGTTTGTCTGCTTGTTCGCTGTCCTCCATCAAGACTCATGGCCCAGCCGACATTCTTCCGAGCAGATCACATGCGCTTGGCAAACAGGTGGGCTTTCTGAGCACTTTTTTTGTGTTTTCAGCCACAGTCCTTAGTTCTCAAGGGATCCTCCTGCCAGCCTCCATCCTAATTTCAGATTTAGGAAAAGGAAAAAAAAAACAAACACAAAACAAAACAAAGCAAGGAGGCTTGATGTAAAATGGAAGTAGAACTTGGCAGTGGCCAGCGAGATTGTGATAAGGGTTGGAATCATCTCTCCTCGGAAAGGTCTCTCTTGCTGGAGGAGTGGGCTCGTCCAGCGGCAGCTGGGGTGGGTGGGCTCCGCCTCACCCGCAGGCTGGGTTTCCTTACCTTTGGACTGAGATATGGCCCCTTTGTGGGTTGTTGGCCTTCCTCAGTGGGAGAAAGCCCCCGGACTAAGTCTGTGGACGGCAACTGAGGGTCACAGACCTGCAGGCTTGGGTCCCTGTTACTCTGCATTGTCTCCTCTAACCCTCCACAATTTCTGGGAGGAAAGTTTGTTTTGTGTTTCCCTTTTTTAATAAATGAAGAAAAGGTAACTCAGAGGGTACCCCAAACTATATAGCGGGAAAGTGACTGATACAGAATTTTTATGAAAAGTATTCTGTTTTCCTTTAAATGCCACATGCCCGTGGTGGGAAGCGCACCCAGGACTGGAAGGCACAGTGGCAGTCTGTCGTCCTCCAGTCCCCCAGCCGGCGCCTCATTGCTGGTTGTGTCAGGGAGCTGCCCAGGGGACACCACTGCTGTTTCACACCGTACTGCATGGACTTGATGGTTTCCTCTGCTGCATTTGTGCACATAGGTTAAAGGGTGGGTCCCAAGACAGCCCTGCCTGGTGATGTCCCTCCAGGCCTGTGCAGATGCCCCTGCCCACTCTCCTCTCCTGGGTTAGTGTTGTCCTTGCCCACAGAGGCCTGCTGCCGGCTTCTGCTCTGGCTCCTGACCTGTCCCAGCCCGCCTCGCAGGGGTGGTGTCTCGGGTTGGTGGCCTTGCCCGAGAGAAGGAGGAGCAAGAGGCCTTTCTTTCCATCTACCCTCTGTGTGTGCTCTGTAATCTCGACCTTCTTTGCGATCCCACCGACCCAGGCTTGAATTCTGGTTCTACTGTTGTATTAGTAGCTGAGTGACCTTAGCCTACTACTTAACCTTTCTGAGCTTCAGATTTATCGTAGGTAAAAATGGTGCTCCTAGTACCTCCCGGTGAGAGTTGCTATGAGAAAATAGGATAAATGATCCAGCTCGCACCTTCAGTAGCCAGTTAGCTTTACTGAGCTGTGTCTGACACTGTCGTAGATCCTCTGACCTGTGTTATCTCATCTAATCCTGATAAACACCCTCCCCGCCCGCCCCCCCCCCCCCGCCCCTGTCCTATCCTGCTAAGTGACTTAAGTGAGGTCCCCTGCTGAGGGCCGTCATCTAATAGTGGTGGAGTAGACTTCTGATGCCACCTTGTCCCTCCAGAGCCCACAGTCTTGACCAGTAGGCTGTGCTGGCCTCCTGTGGATGTGGCCAGAGTGGACAGTACACACTGAATGATGTGCCACTCAGTGAATTCTGCTTCTGGTGAAGCTGAAGCTCTTTTCTTGCACGTTCATGCCAGAGAGGGTCATTTCTTCCTGAGGAAAGCTCTTGGAGTTTTGCTTCTAAGGAATGTGACCTGGAACAGGATGAGCCATCTGCCTGCACCTGTTTCCACGTCTGTAAAACGGCATGACAGCACTTCATCTTCTTGTGGTGCCTGGCAGGCAGGAGGTCCTCCGTTAATGTGTTGGCTCCTCTTTCTTCTTATTTGGCCAATTCATAAGACTACTGGAGAGAAATCTGAAGTTCTGCAGATGCCAACGGAGTGACTCAACACGAAGTTGCCTTCGGTTCTTTGTTCCCCTGGCAGTGATGGGCCGGAGTGCTGGGGCATGGGGGCAGCCTTTCTGCTCCGCGGACACGCTCTCCGTGCTGCGTGTCTCTGTGACTCTGACTGCTCTAGGGACCTCACATAGTAGAACCCTACAGTGTTTGTCCTTTGTGACAGCCTCATTTCACTGAGCACAGTGTCCTCAGGTTTCATCCAAGTTGCAGTGTGTATCAGAATTTCCTTCCTTTTTAAGGCTTGAATAATATTCCATTGTCTGTATATTCTTCCAGGTTTCTAAAGCATAGGTTGAGTACATAAACACACACCTGTACTTGCCAGTATATTTATTTACAACCATCTTTGTAGTTTTGTATTTTGCTCTGACTTAAAATGTTATCTTTTCTGTATTATTACGTGATCTTTGTTAATATTATTGTTAGTGATGACATAGTGTTGGATTCTGTTTAGAATGAGCTATTTATTTTCCTTATCTTTTACAGAGTTAGTTTTACTGAACTCATTGCATATTTCTAAAGTTAGCAACATTTCTCGGGGATACTGGGAAGTTTGCGGTCTGCTCTGCCTCACTCTCTGTGAGATTCTTGGTTGCATTGTGAGCTCTTTGGCATGGGTGAGCAGCAATGGCTGTATTTTGTACCTTACCTGGACATGGTAAGAAATACAGGTCTACCATATCTGATCCATAATTCCAAAATTCCAAAACCTCTAGAAATTGAAAGTGTTTTTTTGGGAGTTTAGTTGTAAGCCTGATCTGAACTAACTGAGGCTATTTATAACTTTTTATAAACTTTTATTTATAAACTTTTCAGTTTTCCCATTTAGTGTGAATACTTACAGGGAATGCCCCATTCCTGCTAATGCATTACATAATATGTGGTATATTTTTATATGTATAGAATTCCCTTTTTAGGGGTAACATTTTAAAATTTATTCATAATTGAAGTACTTCACATGTAACTTCTTTTTGCTTAATGATACAATGTGGACATCTTTCTATGATGTTAATTTATAATAGAACATTCCTTTGTACAGTAAGTATATATTTTTTAAAAACTGTTTTTATGGGCTTCCCTGGTGGCGCAGTGGTTGGGAGTCCGCCTGCCAATGCAGGGGACGCGGGTTTGTGCCCCAGTCCTGGAGGATCCCACATGCCGCGGAGTGGCTGGGCCCGTGGGCCATGGCCGCTGGGCCTGCACGTCCAGAGCCTGTGCTCCGCAGCGGGAGAGGCCACAGCAGTGAAAGGCCCGTGTACCGCAAAAAAAAAAAAATTAATTAATTAATTTAAAAAAAACAAAACTTTTTATAACAGCTTTATTGAGATACAATTCATATACCATACAACTCAGCCATTTAAAGTATCCATTTAACAGCTTTTAGTATTCACAGAATTGTGTAACCATCAGCACAGTCTATTTTAGAGCATTTCATCACCCCAGAAAGAGACCCCGTCCCCAAGAGCAGTTACTCCGCCTCTCCCCCTTCCCTTCACCCTAGGCAACCACTAATATACCTTCTGTGTCCATAGATGTGCCTATTCTGGACATTCTATATAAATGGAGTCATAGATAATATGTGGCCTCTTGTGTCTGGCTTGTTTCACTGAGCATCATGTTTTTAAGGGTTGTCCACCTTGCCACAGGAGTCTTACTTCATTCCTTTTCGTGGCCAAATAATATTCCATAGTATGGATAGGTCACATTTTGTTTATTAATCAGTTGAAGGACATTTGGGTTGTTTTCACTTTTTGACTACTGTGAATAATACTGCCATGGACATTTGTGTTCAAGTCTCTGCGTGGATGGATGTTTTCTTTCTCTTAGGTTTATACCTAGGAGTGGAATTGGTGGGTCAGAGGGTAACTCTGTGTCTGCTTTTTGAGGAACTGCCAGACTGTTTTCCACAGCAGCTGCACTGCTTTGCTTCCAACCAGCAGTGTAGGAGGGTCTAATGTCTTCACTGCCTTGCCAGCACTTGTTGCTGTCTGTCTTTTTGATTGTATCTGTTCTGGTGTGTGTGATGTGATATCTCATTGCAGTTTTGATTTGTGTTTCCCTGATGGCTAGTGATGTGGGGCATCCTTTCACATGGTCATTAATGTACCTTCTTTGGAGAAATGTCTGTTCAGCTCTTTGCTTATTTTAAAATTGGGTTATTTGTCTTATTGTTGAGTTATAAGAACTTTTAGTATATTCTAGATAATCCCTTATCACATATATGATTTGCAAATATTTTCTCCCATTATATTGTCTTTTCACTTTCTTGATGGTGTTCTTTGAAACACAAAAGTTGTAAATTAAAAAAAAAATTTATTGGAGTATTGTTGATTTACAATGTTGTGTGAAAGTTTTTAATTTTGATGCAGTCCAATTTATTTTTCTTTTGTTGCTTATGCTAAGAAACGCTTGCCTAATCCAAGGTTATGAAGAAGTATGCCTATGTTTTCATCTAAGGGTTTTATAGTTTTAGCTCTTATATTTAGGTCTTTCATCTATTGGAGTTAATTTTTGTATATGGTATGAGGTAGGGGTCCAGATTCATCCTTTTGCATTGCGGATATCCAGTTGTTCCAGTAACATTTGTTGGAAAGACTGGTCTTTCCCCCAAAGAATTGTGTTGGCACTCTTGTCAAAAATCAATTGAGTGGGGCTTCCCTGGTGGCGCAGTGGTTGAGAGTCCGCCTGCCAATGCAGGGGACACGGGTTCGTTCCCCGGTCCGGGAAGATCCCACATGCCGCGGAGCGGCTAGGCCCGTGAGCCATGGCCGCTGAGCCTGCGTGTCCGGAGCCTGTGCTCCGCAACAGGAGAGGCCACAACAGTGATGGGCCTGTGTACCGCAAAAAAAAAAAAAAAATCAATTGAGTGGAAATGTGAGAGTCTGTTCCTGCAGCTCAGTTCTATTCCATTGATCTATATGTCTGTCCTTATTCTAAATTACTTTTTTAAAAGTTCTGAATTCTGAAACACATTCACCCCCAGAGTTTTAGGGACTAGATAATAATATTAGCTTGCTGTTGACCCTTGGGGAGGGTACTGTTTTTTCAGCTCCACAGACACCATTACACTTCCCTTTCTTGCCTGTCTCACTAGGTGATCTCCATGGCGCACTCTACAACCCGTGAGCAGGGCGTCCACACTGCCGCTGGGTCAGTGTGATAATGCCGTTACTTTCAGAATGCAGGCTTGAACATAAATGGGAGTTGTTGTAGGCACCAGCTGGAAGGTTGACAGCCCACGAGTCCCCCATCTCCAAACACACTGCTCTGCAGGTGTGGGCGCCCAGGGACCATGTCTGAGCTTTGTGACCCTGGCCACCCCCAACCCCATCCGTATTTAACTGGTCCAGGGAGAGATACCTAAACAGATGTTCTCCTCTAGGGACTTGAGACTCAGGGAAAGAGGCAGAGACCCGTGAGTCCTGGAATCGGCATTGGATGCAAATAGTAGAGAGAGAAGGCTACCGAGGTCCCCAGAGCTGCTGTGAGGTACCCAGGATACTAGATGAAAGGCGCTCCATTTGACTTTGCCTTATGCCAATACCTTTGGTATTACTATTCCACAGAATCACATCTAATTGACTGTTTCCAAACATCCGTGTACGTTTTGACTGTAGAGCAGGGTAGGTTGCCAGCAGCCCCTCTCTGCTCCGGCTGCCTTGTTGGCAGAGGTTGTTGGTACTGCCCCCTTCCCCGGGCTCCCAGCTCCTCCGTGCCCAGGTGCCAGGCACCTTGCCCCTCTCTAGCCTTGCCCACCTGTGTCCTGGGCCCTCCTCAGCTGGGGTTGGAGGAGGGGCTGTCGTGGGGAGGATGGCTTCAGCCCCCAGGATGGCCTCCCACGCCCGTGGGTCTGTGGGGAGCCGGAAGGCAGTGGAGGGGAGCAGTGCCCGCCGAGGTGGGTCACACACGCCAGTGCATGGGAATGGTGTCAGGTGACCTGCACCGCCTGCTGGGCCAGCCCTACCCTTCTCAGTGCTCTCGCACCCTGACCACCCAAGGGCGAGGGGCCATGGTGCTGGTTCTGGACACTGCCCACCATGCTCTCCGCCCAGGGCAGGCAGCTCACAGAAGGCACAGGCAGAGCAGCAGCATTTCATTTTTTTTTTTAATGGTTGCCTTCTCCTTGTGGCATGTCACTGTTTTCCACTTATGGCAGCCATACAAACTTTCCTATTATTTTTTTTTATTGGGGTAAAATATACATAACATACATATATAACATACATACATAACATAAAATTTACCATTATGACCATTTTAAGTGTGTAATTAAATAACATTAAATATAGCCACCATGTTGTGCCACCATCACCTCTATTTCCAAAACTTTCCATCACCTCAAACTGAAACTCTGTCCCCATGAAGCACTAACTCCCTAACCTCATCGCCAGCCCCGGCAGCCACCGTCCTACCTCTGTCTCCATGGTACTTCCAGGTACTTCCTGCGAGTGGAATCGTACAATACTTGTCCTTTTGTGTCTGGCTTACCACACTGGGCATAAGGTTTTCAAGGCTTCTCCATGTTGTAGCAGTCGTGAGCGTTTCCTTCCCTTTTAAGGCTGAATAGCCTTCCCTGTACGTGTACACCACGTTTTGTTGCTCCATCTCCCATTGAGGGACACTTGGGCTGGTCCCACCTTTGCCTGTTGTGAATGGTGCCGCTGTGAACATGGCGCACAAGTCTCTGTTTGACTCCCGGCATTCAGCTACTTTGGGGATCTAGCTAAGAGTAGAATTGTTGGGTAAAATGAGATGAATTTTCCTTTAAGGAGCATCTGGGGTGGGCTTCTGGCTGCTCCAGCATCATCTTTTGGCCTTGGGCTGTTACCCCACCTCTGAGCCTCAGCCCGACAACCCGTAGAATGGGGAGGACCCTTCATTTCCCTGCAGGTCGTGATGATTCCACCGTCGGGGGCGCCCAGCTGCTGGCACCCCACCCCTTTGCTCTCCCCCTGCTCAGGCCCCACGGCGCTGGGCAGGCTCACTGGCGAGTGTGCGAGCAGGGTTCCGAGCCCGAGTCCTGTTGTCCTGGACCACGTTCCCCCCTGGCCGCCTCCTGCTCTGACACCTAGACTGGAACCCGAGACACTTGGGGATCTTCCCCAGCTTCACACGTGTAAACAGTGCTCCACCGTGGGCCGATTTTCTCTCTGGCTTGGTTTTTTCTTCTCCCTCCTATTGAATCTGTCTTTTGACTCCTTTTGTCATTTAACTGATAACCCTTTCCCCAATATTATTGAGCACCTGTTCTGTTGGGGGGACACCAAGGTGGAGACGCCTTTCCTGCTCCCAGTACCCCCAGTCTCCTTAGATAGAAAAGAGAGGGATGGTTGCCATCGTCAGGGGGCAGTAATCACGTGTCGCAGCCATTTTCCTTCCTTCTGGAGGCTGCCCCCCGCCAAGGCACAGGGCGCTTGCTTGTCTTAAGTGAGGGGCTCCGTGGCGTTATAGGAAACAAGATGGGTCTCAGAGTCTAGGTTTGAGTTTGAGCTGTGTCCAGGTGTGTGCAAGGAGCCCGCAGGGTGGTTAGTTGCTATGCCCCCCAGGCCGCTCGCTCTGTCCTCCCGAGTCACTGAAGGGTGCTGCAGTTCGGGTCCCCCACCAGGTGCTGTGCCGTGGCCACAGAGCCCCCTCCAGAGAGAGCAGCCCCCGAAAGGAAGCAGAGGAGGCCAGCCTCCAGTCGTCCATGCTGGCGGGCCCCCCACACTCGGGGGGTCCTGGGATCGTGACAGCTGCTGGTGCTGCAGGAGGGGACCCCTCTCCCTACCCCCAGCCTGGGTTGTTTAGTGCCTGCCTTAGAGGATGACTCACCTGGTCGTCTGGGTGGTAATAATGACTTTAAAAGGTTTTAACTTCCTCGACTTGTCCCGGCCACCAGTCTTTGCACGGTTACCTTGTACAACCCCACGACAGCTCTCCCTGGTGGGCTGGAATGTGAATGGAGCTTGCCCAACTCCAGAGCAGTTTCTCTGAAGGAGGAAGGTTTCTCCTCTGGATGGGCGGAGTGGTGGTGGGACAGGCACTATCCACCGGGCGGGAGGGCAGCCGCTGCCCCCGGGGTGGACGGCCACTCCAAGCCCTGCAGGGCTGCCCTGCATGCCTCCCTGGCCCCTCCCACCCACGCAGCACCTGTCCTGGTTGGTGGCCTTTGCTCTCTTCAGGATGGAAACAGCCTCTCGGGGGTGCCTGCACTTCAGACACCTTTGGGGCAGCAGGGACCGTGGGCTGGCGGGAGCGCGATGGCCAGTTCAGTGGCAGTTACTGGAAAGTTTTGGCTTTGCCCAGCCTTTCTGGGGACTAATTGTGGGAAATCTCTCTAGAGCCTTAAATAAATTCTATTTGTGGTTTCGTAATCCATCTTCTAGGAAATTATCAAAATGAGCCAGAGCTTTATGCTTAGAGATGTTCTCAGCATCCATCACTTACAGTAGCAGAACATCAGAAACCACACAGGTGAACAAATTAAGGCGCTTTTTGCCACCCTTCTTGAAAATGATACTTATGGAGAAATTTAAAAACATGAAAAATCACATTAAATATTATGTTAAGTGAAAAAGCAGGGCAAGGAATTCCATTTCAGCCTAGTTCAGTAACACACGAAATCCACAGGCACAGGAAAAACACTAGAAAGAAAGACATCACATGTCAGTTTAGGGACTTCCCTGGCGCAGTGGTTAAGAATCTGCCTGCCATTGCAGGGGACACGGGTTCGATCCCTGGTCCGGGAAGATCCCTGGTCTACATGCTGCGCAGCAACTAAGCTCGTGCGCTACAGCTACTGAGCCTGAGCTCTAGAGCCTGCAAGCCACAACTACTGAAGCTCACGTGCCGCAACTACTGAAGCCCGCACACCTAGAGCCCATGCTCCGCAACAAGAGACGCCACCCCAATGAGAAGCCCATGCCCCCGCTTGACACAACTAGAGAAAGCCCACGCACAGCAACGAAGACCCAACACAGCCAAGAATAAATAAATAAATTAATTAATTTAAAAACATGTCAGTTTAACAGCCGACTTTAGGGGTCACTTTTAAAAAAAAAATTATTTATTTATTTTTGGCTGTGTTGGGTCTTCGTTTCTGTGCAAGGGCTCTCTCCAGTTGCGGCGAGCGGGGGCCACTCTTCATCGCGGTGTGTGGGCCTCTCACTGTCGCGGCCTCTCCCTTTCGGGAGCACAGGCTCCAGACGTGCAGGCTCAGTAGTTGTGGCTCACGGGCTTAGTTGCTCCACGGCATATGGGATCTTCCCAGACCAGGGCTCAAACCCGTGTTCCCTGCATTTGTAGGCAGATTCTCAACCACTGCGCCACCAGGGAAGCCCTAAGGTCACTCATAGTTTTCATTTACATAAAGGAGGTATTTTTTTCCAAGGTTTTTTCTTTCCCCATGTGATTTCCCAAAATGTCTGCAACGAACATTATTAGTTTAATAGTCCTCGCTTCCCCCCAATTACATAAAAATCAAACCAGAGCTCTGGCCTCAGAGCTCGTTCCTGTCCAGGGAGGTGGCCAGGCGTCAGCTGTTGCCGCCCCTCTGCTCCTTCTGAGGAGCCGCCCTGTAATGCATACTTCACACAGTCCTTGTGTGAAGTCTGTTGGCAGTTTGGGGTTCTTCCTTTAACCTAAACTAATTTTAAAGTTGAGGGGCCAGGCTGTTCTGTGAGTTTTGTTGAGGAAACATGAAGAAAATCTGCCCTCCTTGTATTGGTTTAACTATTAAAGCATTTAAAATATTATTTTTCCTCCTTTCAGATAAACCAGAACACAGCTGACTGTCCACTGCTGTGCAGTGCTGGAAGCTAGCCCCCAGTGGTTAACTCCATGGTAGTGGAGAGGGCAAATTTTAAAGAAATAATTAAAAAGCTCTTGGGAACTTGTCATTCTTTTGTCTCATGATAGAAAACCAGGCCTGTGTCTTGTTGAGCACAGTGTTTGGTGACCGGCAGAGAAAAGAACATTCCAAAGTCCACCTTGGAGCTGTTGTCATCTGCCAGATCTGTCCTGTCTGGTGGGGTGTGGGCAGGTCCTGGCTGTGAGACCCTCTCTGAGCCTCGGTCAGTCTCCTCACCTCCACGATGGGCAGAAAAGCGCCTCTCAGGCACAGGTGGAGGTGCTGGAGGCGTGTCAGTTTCTGAAGATGGCTAAGCCTTCCCTGTGTCCCCAGAAGGTGGGTTGGGGTTTGGGCAGAGGGCAAAGCCAAGGGGTTTGCCGTGAAGATTTGCTCTGAGGTCTGGGACAGCACGTCTAGACAGTGACCAGAGAGCCCTTTGAGCAGCTGGGTGGGTGGGGGTGACTCTGGCCCATGTCCCAAGCAAAAGGTACAAAACTGTTGCAGGGGCTTCCCTGGTGGCGCAGTGGTTGAGAGTCCGCCTGCCAATGCAGGGGACACGGGTTCGTGCCCCAGTCCAGGAAGATCCCACATGCCGTGGAGCGGCTGGGCCCGTGAGCCATGGCCACTGAGCCTGCGCATCCGGAGCCTGTGCTCTGCAACGGCAGAGGCCACAACAGTGAGAGGCCCGCGTACCGCAAAACATAAAAATAAAAATAAAACTGTTGCAGGAGGTGTCCGATGCCAGGCCTTCAGGAGGCAGCTCTGGCCTGGCTGGACTCGGGCAACAGGCCGCCCTGGGTGAGGGTTGTTCTTGCTGCCTTTCTGGGAGGGCCTGGAGTGTGGGCAGCCCTCCCCGCTACAGTTAGGCCTCAGAAAGTACGTCTGTACCTCTCTGCTGCCTTGTGTGAGAGTCTCCGCCTGAGGAGAAGAATAAAAAGGAAACAACTCATTTATAGTAATTGTCTTCTGACATGCATAACCCCAAATCGTTTGTAAAGACAAAGTTCTGAGCAAAATGAAATTGTTCCTTTATGATTAACAGAACGATGGACACAAACACAAGATGTTCCTTTGCTGATGTGTACTTTCTGATTCTACTGCATATGTAGAATTTTTATGGAAAGCAGAAGTGGGTTGGTGTGCGCATGGGTGGGATGTGTACTGTGATACAAGAACACAGAGGCCCTTTATATAGTTTTTAAATACAAAGTCATTTTTTTCTGATTATAAAACTAATACAGACCTATTTTAGAAAATATGGATAATAGGCAAAATTATAAGGAAGAAAATAATCATCTAGTTTACATGGTTGAAATTATAAATTTTCTGTACGTTTTTCTGCAGCTTTTAAAAATTTAACATTATATCCTAGGCAGTTTTCTCCACACCATTAGTCACTTTCTCTAAACATCATGTTTTCATGCCTGCAGGTGTTCCATTGTATGAATATACAGCTTCTTTAAGCGTGTGGTGTTGGGGAAAGCAGACACGCTTGGCTTAGAGAAAACCTGTGTTCAGAACCTTGCAATGATTTCCTGGCCCTGGTGACCTCTGGAGCCTGGGCTCCTTATCTGTGAATTGAGGACAGAATCAATCCCTGGTGGGCTTGCTGAGAGGGCTCTGTGAAAGTGGACGTGGGCTGGTGGGTGCTCAGCAGGTCCACGCAGGTGGCCGCTGCTGTCACGGTGGATGGCGGCGGTGTGAACGTGGGCCTCCGCAGCGCATTAAGAAAAAGCAGCCCAGCTCTGGCCTCATTTTTTAAACACATTCTTTTTTCTCTTGCTGTGATTCCTCCTCTTGCACTTGCCCCTTTGTCCTGTGTATTTATGTAACCTGCCTTCCATCCTCTTTGCAGTAAGGCAGGTAGAAACACACAAACACTTAACCATTTCCTCCAGCGCTGGACGTTATATTGTTTCTGATTTCTTGCTCTTGTAAATGATGCTGCACAGAGTATCTTTGTGTACCAAGTCCTCCTGGGTTGGATCATTTCCCGGGGCTTGAACACCAGAAGTGGAATTACAGAGCCAAAGGGCACGTGCATTTTCACGCCTCTGATCCACACTGGCAAGTTCCTCTTAGGAGGTTGTACCAGTCTGTGCTCCTGAACGTGGTGTGAGGGACGCCCTGTGTCGCCGGCTCCCCGAGTTCACGTGACCGTGTCCTTCTCCAGCCCTTCCTCCCCGTGGCCCACTGGCTGCTGTGCCCCACGCCACCCTCACTAACTGGAGCCCGGGCCTCCTCCCCGTTGGTGACTCTGACTCGTGATGGGAAGGCTGTGCTGTCGCCAGCCAGTCCTGCCTGTGTAGACGCCCCTCTACTGAACAATGAGCACATTCAGGCCCAACTCGTGTTTTCCGTTATTAAAAAACAGAGCCAGCTGTCTCTGCCTGTGACTTTAATCTTTAAGCCTTTATTCCCTCTACCCCACCCCTTCCCCTAACCTTTTGTTTGTGCAGTTCCGAGCTCGGGATGTGTGGGTCCAGGAGCTTCTGAATGTGCGGCGCCTCTCCCGGCAGCTGCAGATGGTGGTGGCCCTGAGCGATGCTGTTTCAGGCTGGGGGGCTGCAGACGGGAGGGAAGACTGGTACTCTTGCCCCCAGTGGCCCCTGGGACTTTGCACAAGCTGTTTTGGTATTATGTAGCTCTGGAGCCAGTGCCCAGTCCCATCCTCTCCCCAGATTCAAATTCAGTAGAGACCCCTTCTGACTCGGAGTCGCTTAGTCTTAATAAAGTTTACGTCTTTCTGTGGCCTCTTAGCATTTCCTCCTGGGGAATAGTTCTTGTGGTTGAATTATATTTGTGATATTTAAATAAAAGCAAGAGTCCCAAGAAAGGATCTTCAGTAGTAACCCTAGGCCTCCCAAAACAGCCAGAAGCACACAGCCGGACAGATGTGTCTTCAGGGTCAGGAAGGCGCTGTCCTGGCAGCAGCGTGGACCGGGTGTTGATGTGGAAATGGGGGCAGGGCTGAGCCCTGGCCGCAGACACGGGCACACAGGGGAGGCGGGGCTGCGCGGGTTCTGGCCCAAGAAGGCCCCCCTCTTGCGGCTGCAGCGCCATGTCCTCCGAGCTGCCTGTCCTCCTCCCAGGGCCCGGCCAAAGACGCTGCACGTGGAGGGGCCTGTCTGAGTGAGGCCGAGGGGAAGGAGATGGTCTTTCCAAGTCTTCTTAACAAGTGTATGCGTTCTTACCTGCAAACACGCCTTGTTTGACTGCAGACTTTTCATAGCATTCCAGCATATCATAAATGCTTTAGAGAGAGTCTCCCCACCCGTCAGAGGTTAACAGATGGGCTGGTGCATAGTCATGTGGCTTTTTCCACGTGGATTTATATTAACACCCATATTAATTAATGTATTCATATTGTCATTTTTAAATTTCATAGTAGGGCTGTGCCACACCTGCTCTTCTGCACTTTGTTTTCTCCACTTAACAGTGCCTTGGTTTTTCCACGTACATTCAGACCATTCAGACCCAGCGTGTTAGTGGCTGCAGGATTCCCCTCTGTGCAGGACACGCCCCTGTGTGCGGGGTTCCCCCGTGTGGGGCACAGCGTACCTAGTCTTTGAGCGCTGGCTGTCCCGGGTGTCTCCTGGCTCTGCTCGAGCATACCTTTTTGCACCTCGTGGAAGTGTTTCTGTCTTAGAAGTAGTGATTGTTGGGGCAATTACATTTTAATAGATATGCCACACGCACCCCATGTACTCTTTATCTTGGTTTTATAAAAATAATATTTTAAGTGAGTTACCATCAGGGCATCAAGAAAATGTAGGCTGTGTCTAAACTCTCAGGACTGTATTTATTTCACGACTTTCTGTGCACACCGTCACACACCTGGGTTTGCAAACTTGAATTTGAAAAGCCAGGCTCCAAGCTTAGTCGCCTTCCTCTATTCATCCTGTTTTTACTGCGTGCCTACTGTGAGCCAACTTCTGACCCCGCAGTGAGAAATACGGAAGACATTCCCTCTCTGAGCGCTAACGTGAACCTTTCTTGGCGGCCACGTTTTTACAGCTCTCTTGCCACACCTTGGGGCAGGAGGGAAAGAGTATGGGTTGAAACCATGGCAGCACATAACTGTGCAAAAATAAATGGGACGCAGGTTTCATACAAAACGACCACCACAAGCTGCTGAGGAATAAACCTTTGTTCTGCATGGTCAGGGTTTTGGTCTTTATACCACCCCGACTGTCCCATTAGGACGTCTGTGGTCACTGGGTGAACGTGGCACCTTAGGGTGGAGTGGAGGGGCTCAGGGACAAGAGAAGTTAGAGTTTCTCCTGGGACAGGACAGTTTGCTGTTGATTATTTTGTTAACTGCTGGTGACCCATGGTACTGGTGATCCCAGACTTGAGTTGTTCACAATTCACCCTTGCAATTTTCATCTTGTCCACATACTGCTACTAGTACTGTTATTGTTATTATTTTCCTTTAAATTGACTCATTTCTTTTATTTAACCTTCTCCTAAGTAACATTATCCTTGAAATATGGGTTTAAAGTGCTAGTTACATTTTCCTGCAATGCATATTAAAATAAATACGTAACTATTACAGTAAAAATCTGATGGGGTGTGTCATCTACTTTGGGAAGCACCGTGTCCTGGCATAGTTGCTCTGCACCCTCTTCCCTGCCTGGGACGTGGTGTCCGTAATGGTAGGTGTGGTGGCAGGGGCGGGAGGTGAGACGTCTCCGACCCCGAGCTGTGGGTGTGCTCAAGAGGGAAAAGGAAGATTCTGGAGAGCAGAGATGCTGTGAGGAGCTGGGATCGGTGAGTAGGGAGAGGCCTGCAGGGTACAGGTCCCAGGGACTTTGAGGGGCAGGGTGATGGGCCAGAGACTGAAGCATCCGCAGGGCCTGAGCAGACACCGGACAGGCCCTGGGACTGAGGATGACTTCTCTGTTCCTGGACTTGACTGGCTCATGTGAGGATGGCCACCCGGCCTGACTCGGGGTGGACGCTGACCCAGGCTGGGGAAGCTTCTCGCGGTGGGAGGAGGCCCAGGGAAGAAGTGTCAAGTTACTTCAGAGAGAGTGAAGCGCTGCAGGTGCTGGGTGTTTCTGTTTGTTGTTTTGTGATGTTTCCTTTTTTACGTTTGTTTTCTGAGAATTCATTATATGTAAAATGTAACACAAATCTTACTTGTATGATTCTTGGAGTTTTGACAAACTCATACCTGTGTACCCCAAATGCCGACCAGGATGTAGAACATTGCGGTCGATGCAGAGTGGCTGTGTTGCCGGTTGGAATCCCCTGGGAAGGCTGCCTGGGATGCTGATCTGCTTGTGGGGTCACCGGGCTGTGGGCTTGTGCTGGGAGCTTTCCTAGGGGATTCTCATGTGTAGACAAGTTTGGGAATTACTGCTCTAAAAAGTTTCCATTTCCATTTCCCCTCCTCACTCCCTGGAGTTAATCACGGGTGTGATTTTTTTTCCACATAGATTAGCCTCCCTGTTCTAGGACTTGATGTAAGTGGAATTGTCCCTCTTCCCTGGGACAGAACAATATTGAAATTGGGCCAGTTAATCACCCTACAGTGGCCTCTAAACGTTCAAGTGAAAGGAAGACTTGTATATCTCTCACTTTAAATCAAAAGCTAGACATGATGAAGCTTAGCGAGGAAGGCCTGTCGAAAGCCCAGATGGGCCGAAAGCTGGGCTTCTTGTGCGAGCAGTCAGCCACGCTGTGAAGGCAAAGGACAAGTTCTGGAGGAAATTACCGGTGCTTCTCCAGTGAACACACGAATGGTAAGAAAGCAAAACAGGCTTATTGTTGATGTGCAGAAAGTTTCAGTAGTCTGGATAGAAGAACAAACCAGCCACAACATTCCCTTCAGCCAGAGCCTCATCCAAAGCAAGGCCCCAACTCTCTGCAATTCTATAAAGGCTGAGAGAGGGGCAGAAGCTGCAGAGGAAATGTGTGAAGGTAGCAGACTTGGTTCGTGGGGATTAAGGAAAGAAGCCGTCTCCATAGCATCAAAATGGAAGGGGAAGCAGCCAGTGCTGATGTAGAAGCTGCAGCAAGTTACCCAGAAGATCTAGCTGAGATAATTGGTGATTTTCAATGTGGATGAAACAGGCTTCATGGGAAGAAGATGCCACCTAGGACTTTCATAGCGAGAGAGAAGTCAGTGCCCGGCTTCAGTGCCTCAGAGGACAGGCAGACTCTCTTGTTAGGGGCTAATGCAGCTGGTGACTTCAAGTTGAACCTAGGACTGAGTTATCATTCCAAAAATCCTAGGACCCCTAAGAATTATGCTAAATTGGCTCTGCTTATGCTCTGTTAATGGAACAACAGAACTTGGGTGACAGCACATCTGTTTACGTGGTTTACTGAATATTTTAAGCCCACTGTTGAGACCTACCGTTCAGAAAAAAAAAGATCCCTTTCAAAATGTTACTGCTCACTGACAATGCACTTGGTCACCCAAGAGCTCTGATGGAGTTGGACAATGGGATTAATGTTGTTTTCATGCCTGACAACACAACATCCTTTCTGCAGCCCACAGATCAAGAAGTAATTTAGATTTTCAAGTCTTATTATTTAAGAAATACACTTTGTTAGGTTGTAGCTGCCATAGACAGTGATTCCTCTGATGGATTTGAGCAAAGTAAATTGAAAACCTTCTGGAAAGGATTCACCATTCTAGATGGCATTAAGAACATTTGCGGGACTTCCCTGGCGGTCCGGTGGTTAAGACTGCGTGCTTCCAGTGCAGGGGGCGCGGGTCCGATCCCTGGTCGGGGAACTAAGATCCCACGTGCCTCACGCGCATGGCGTGGCCAATAAAAATTAAGAAAAAAAAAAAAAGAACACTTGTGATTCATGGGAAGAGGTCAAAATATCCAAATTAAGAGGAGTTTGGAAGAAGCTGATTCCAGCCCTCCTGGATGACTTTGAGGGGTTCGAGACTTCATGGAGGAAGGACTGCAGACGTGGTGGGAACAGCAGGGGAACCAGAACTAGAAGTGGAGCCTGAAGATGGGACTGAATTGCTGCCATCTTGCGATGAAACTTGGGAACGGATGAGGGGCTGCTTCTTATGGATGAGCAAAGAGAGTGGTTTCTTAACACGGAATCTACTCCTAGTGAAGAGGCTGTGAAGATAGTTGAAACGACAGCAAAGGCCTTAGGATATGACACAAACTTCGTTGATAAAGGAGCTGCAGGGTTTGAGAGGATTGACTCCAGTTTTGAAGGAAGTTCTGTGGGTAAAATGCTGCCAAACAGCATTGCTGCTCCAGGGAAATCATTCATGAAAGGAAGAGTCCATCAGTGCAGCGAACTTCATGGTGCCTTTGTTCTCAGAAATGGCCGCAGCCATCCCAACCTCAGCAGCCTTCATCCTGATCAGTCAGCGGCTGCCAGCACTGGAGGTGAGACCCTGCACCAGCAGAAGGGCTACAGCTGGCTGAGGCTCAGGTGATGGTCAGGGTTTTTTAGCATATTTTTAAATTAGGGTCGTACATTGTCTTTTTAGACATAATGCGATTGCACACTTAATAGACTACAGTATACTGTAAACATAACCTTTTACACACTGGGAAACCAAAGAATTCATGTGATTCACTTTATTGTGATATTTGCTTTATTGAAGTGTTCTGGAACCAAACCTGCAATATCTCTGAGGTATGCCTGTAATAATGTTGACTACTCTTTAATATGTTTATTGCTATCTGTATATCTTATTCTATGTAGCATCTTTCAAATCTTTTGCCCATTTAAAAAAATATATATTTATTTATTTGGCCACACCGGGTCTTAGTTGCAGCACGCGGGATCTTCGTTGCCGCATGCAGGATCTTTAGTTGCAGCATGTGGGATCTAGTTCCCCGACCAGGGATTGAACCCAGGGCCCCTGCATTGGGAACATGGAGTCTTAGCCACTGGGCCACCAGGGAAGTCCCTCTTTTGCCCATTTTTAATTGGGTTTAGAATTTTTAAAAAATTATAGAAGTTCTCTGTGAATCTGTTTACCAGTTCTTTGTCAGATGTATGTTTTGTAAATATTCTGTCACGATCTGTGGCTTTGCCTGTTTGTTTTCTTGATGTCTTTTGATAAGCAGACATTTTAGTTTTTTTGTTTTGTTTTGTATTTTGGCTGTGATGTGCAGCAAGCGGGATCTTAGTTCCCCGCCCAGGGATCAAACCTGTGCCCCCCGCAGTGGAAGCTCAGAGTGTTAACCACTGGAGTGCCAGGGAAGTCCAGCAGACATTTTTAATTTTGATGAAGGCTCTTTGTTCATTTTTTTTCTCTAATGGTTTTCACTTTCTGTGACCTGCTTAAGAGATCTTTGCCTGTTCCAAGTCGTGAAGGCATCCTGCTCTGTTTCCTTCTAAAAGCTTTATGGCTTTAGCTCTTATATTGAGGCCTTCGATCCACCTGAGTTAGTAGTGTTTGTATCTACCATGAGCTGGCGTCCACCTGACCTTTGTTCACCTTGTTCACAGGGCTCTTGGGCGGTTCCAGTTCAGCGTTTGTCCCTGTCTGTTCATTTGCTGACCTGGTCACTGGTCTGTGCACTTGTCTGCACCCAGCATGTGGGCCCTCCCTCCTATGGGCCAGGAGAGACCCCTGCCCCGTGGGAGCTCCCGGCCACGGGGACAGACGCAAAGCCCCCTCCTCAGGGCTGCGGGCCCAGAGAGGGGAGAGCAGAGGCGGGACCCCTGCCGACGGGTTGTGGGTGGGGTGCGTTCCTGCCATTGCAGTGAAATCTCCCTGATGAAAGGGTTGCCGGACCCCAGTACAGGGTGTGCTGATCTCAGGCAGTCTTTGTCTGTAAGAACCTTCACCTGTAAACATTTTATTAGACCATTAAGTGGCCTTCAGCCTCTCCCACGTTCACTAATGCCGGAGAAGGCCGAGCATATGTTGCCATTTTTATGAAACTCTTGCTTTTCCAGAGGCTTATTCTTGGACCTAATTTACTCTGAGTCTCATCCCACAGATCTGGCTTAATTTGTGCAACTGGGACGACCGTCTGTAGGCAGGGCCTTCCTGGAGTTGGGAGATGAGCTGCATGACAGGCACACGGCTCTTAAAAACTGTTCTGCTTGTGAACGTACCAACCTTGGGACACTCTGGGTGCAGGGTACCAAGGGCACCAACCCACTTGGACCATACCTTTGTCCTCCTTTTCAAGTTAACATAGTGATTCCACGTGTCTTACAGTGCAAAGCATGTTGGTATTCAGAACCCTGCTGAAGACGTAGGGGTACATACCGAGCACAGGGCACTCTGGTGCTTGGTGTCATGTCCCGTGTTCCTCTCAGGATGTGGAGCTGGGTCGTGGGATGCATTCTGGAGCAGCTCTCTGGAAGGGGCTGCCTGGAGAGCCTAGGCAGAGTCTTCTTTTCCTTCTGGTCCCCAGGTGGTATCTGTAAACCTGTGTTAGCGGTCCCCTCAGGCTCCAGGGAGGCGGAAGTTCCCCATGCAGTCGGCTTGCTTGGACTCATTTGACCAGCCACCAGCCTTGAAAAATTATCCTTGCCTTTGTCAGGCTTCAGAGGAAGGGGTGATCTCTGGGTGACAGGCCAGGAGCCAAGGCACCAGGAGCAGAGCGGGGACTGGGCGCGCAGCATTGCCTGCCACACCCCGGTGCCTCGTCAGCGGACAGAAGGGAGTCGGCTCTAGAGAAGGCTTTTCCTGCCTCCCCGGAAGCCCACCCGTAGGAGGCAGCTGGGGTTGGAGGGAGGGTGGAGGGCAGGCAGCCAGGAGCCTGCACCAGCAGCCTGGGCTCTGCCCACATCACAGAGGGCCCTCCGGGGCTCCAGTTCAAGAAAATGACATCTTTGAACATCAGCATGAGAGTAGAGTACATTTATTTCTATAATTCAGAGTTTCTTGCTTCATTTTAAAACCTCAAAGTTGTTCAACCTGAGTAAGAGCCTTAGAAAACAGTACCTACAGGTGGCGGCCCCTCCTCGCTCCATTTTCCTTCCTCCAGCTCCCTCCCGCCTTCTTGCAATGTAGGACTCAACTGTCATTTCACCTCAATTTCCCTGGAAAGTGGGTGGCAGCTTGGGGAAGGTTCTGTGGAAGCAAGTCTCTGGGGTGTGTTGCCTTTGTCCTCTCACTAGAAATGAGCTCCTTGGGCAGAGGCCTCAAGAGATGACAGTGAGGCCAGGAGGTGTGGTGGGTGCAGCAGCCTTTGTGACGGTGGCACAGGAGTGAGCAACATTGGAGGAGCTGCTGTGTGGCGGGACTTGCCTTCAGGTCCTTTTGGAGTCCTTGCTGACTTTTCTTTTCTGGAGCATCTTTAATATTATATTATGATTTCATAAGAAAAAATTTTGAACTAAGGAAAATCATTCAGTGACACGTCACTAATACAATGCAAGTCGGTTCGAAATATAATACGAGACTTTTAAAGTTTCAGTTTCCTCAGTTACATAAAATAAGACAGCTGAACTAAAAATTTTGTCTCCGTCAGTGAGGCACAGTTCCTTCAGTGACTATTTGCAGCCACCGTGGAAGATAATTACTCAATGGAAAGTGACCTAGTACAGACCCAGAGGCCATCAGTTGACACCAGAGTATTAACTAAGTGATGCAGGATTGTAGAATTCCTGAGGTCTCTTTGTTTCCAGGAGGGAAACTGGAAATTGCCGTGCTCTGTCACCTGATAGCTATAATTAAGGTACTTTTGAAGAAGGAGTGCTCTGTCACCTGATAGCTATAATTAAGGTACTTTTGAAGAAGGAGTATGGGTAAGAGGGAGCACCTCCGCAGTCTTGGGGGTAGGCTGTGACAGCACCGTCACACATCTGAGGAAACCTTGGTTGAAGGGGAGTGGGGGAGTCCCAGCGGCTGGTGGAGGACTGAACCTGAAGGTGCGGCCCTGGGTCGCTGAGGTCACCGCGATGGGGAGACTCTGCACCAGCCTCCAACTCTGACATGTGGCCTCTGCGCCATCTCACCTCCCTGCCGTGTGGATGGTGCCTGGACCTCACACTTGGACTCTTAGCTGTGTTCTGGCTTTCTGCATCCTTAGTGGGCTCATGGTCTTATGTCCAATTTCCAGGTGACTGCAAGCCCTTGATGTGAGGGGTGAGGCCCACGGCCTTTGTGTCTCTGCCTGCATTTAGGACAGGACTGTGCACACCAAGGCAGCGGGGCCTTCCTGGGGGGGAGGAGTGTAGGTTTTGGATTGAGGATGTGAATCTGGATCCCGGCTGCACAGCCTAATATCTGTGTGACTTTGGGTGAAACGATGATGATTGCGACAGCAACGGCGGAAGGGAATAATTCCTCGGCCTTGTCTGTGAAGTAAGGGTAGCCATGATGCGCACTGCACAGCGTTGGTGGTTCAAGTGAGATCATGTGTGTAAGCAGTCACTTTAGTTGCTTGGAAAATGCCATGAAGGCACTAAAATCAGGACGCTTGAGTTGAGTAGAATTGTTAAAGCATGTTAGTACATAATCTTCATTAGTAAAGGACAGAAATTCATCCCAAACTGCTTCTTACAACCAGCATGATTTGTGGGCTGGGTTTAGGCACAGCTGGATCCAGGGCCCCCCATCTCTCGGGCCATGTCCCTCGTGCCCGCTTGTTTCTCAGGCTGGCTGCCTCCTGCAAGGTTGTGGACCTGCCCGTGGCTCTGGGCTCAGCTTTCTCGCTGCCGAGTCAGTGCCCCCAGCAGAAGACGCAGCGGAGACTGAGTGGCTGGATCTGGGCCCAGCCTGTGCCTGGCACTTGGCCTGGGGTTCCTGCCAAGTAAACAGAGAGACGGAGCCGGGGGATGAGGACCTCGGAGGAGAGCAGCTCTGTGAGCAGTTGGTGGACGGGGCACAGGGTCCCCGTATCAGCAGCAGATGCAGTTCCCTCGTGGGTTCCGAATCCCTCAAAGTGGGAGCTTTTCTCATGTGTCCCCCAGCCCAGCACAGCTACCAGCTTCCGTTACAAACCAAGCATTTGGCTATTTTTCTTGCTCTGGGAATGGTTGATAAAAAGTTTCTGTTTAGTTGAAGCATTGCAAAAGTTATACAGGAAAAATAAACAAATCTGAGAACCTGGCCAGTTGTGGCCTGGAGGGACATCAAAGGTTGGCCAGTCACCAGGCCCCACTTGCACTGGGGCGCTTTGTGTCCACCCTCAGGTCTGCAGACCTGGGGCTGGAAACCAGCTCCAAACGGCTGTGCTCGGGCTGGACGTGCTGAGCCCATGCTGGAGCAGCTGGTGGTCTGTACCGGCCTTCTTCCTGCCCCAGCCCGGGGCCCTGCCTGCCCGCCCCCCCTTCCACCCCTCGACCAGCCCACTCAGGCCTGCACCAGCCTCTGGCAGCTGCCTCTACATGGGTTGTATCTCACACCCTCTCACTCCTCAGCACTCAGCTCACTCACCCCGTCTCCCAGTGGATCGCTCACAAGACCCCCAGGAGCCCTGTTAGCCCAGCTTGCAGAAGCCACAGGTCACTGGCCAGTTTCTCGCTGGGCCACTCTCGGAACGGGGCCCGGTGTGGTCCTGGTTTAGGGCAATGGGGACCATAGGAATGGGGACTGAGTTTGGAATCCTTTGACAGGAGAGGCGGGTGGGGGCAGCCTTTGTCCGGCTGGCTTTGGCAGTGGTCCTGAAAACTGTTTTCAGATCCCTGATGTAGCAGAGGGAGACCTCTGGTCCTGGGATGGACTCTTATCATATAAGAATAGCCCAAGCATTTTCACTCTCTAACATTTTAGTAGGTAATGATTTTTGTTATAAAGTATTTATAGTTATTGCGAAGTGAATTTTCTTGTCCCGATTTTGGAAAACAGCACAGGAAGAAGAAAATAAAAATCACCCATGATCCCACATCCATGGGTGTTGATGATGTTAGGGAAAGGGTGGTATGATCCATGAGAACCAGTCAGATCTTAATCATGTCCCATTTGTTGGGCACCTTCTATGTGCCAGGCTCTGTGCTTGTCGCTCGGAAAGCTCCACAGCCCCTCGGGTGTCACAGGTGAAGAACTGGGGCTCGGGATGGGCTGAAGAGGTTGGCTACAGCCACGCAGCAGGCCAGTGAGTAGAGAGCTGATGTGGGAATCCAGATCCAAGTAAGGGGGCAGCGACCATGAGTCAAGACCACAGCACACACACGTTTCTTTTAACCCAAGTCCCTTTTTAAGGGGCTCTTTTGCAAATAGCATCTAAAGCACCGAAAGATGCTGTGCAAGGGGTTTTACTCTGCGTGACTCAAGGCAGCAAAACGCAAGAGGGGAATGAAAGAACAAGACCAACTGCAGCAGGCCTCCCGAGTGGACCTCTCTGCCGTCTCTGGCCTCAACCCAGACGTGACTGTAAGAACCGCTCTGGAAACAGCTGATGACAGACTCTGTGCTTTCAACCTTTCTGTTTTCGCTGTTGCCAGAAAAATAATCAGCTCTGTGTCTCAAGTGCTTGATAAAGTGGCCCAGACACCAGCTGTAGCTTAAAACAGTTTCTGGTTTAGGTGCTTTTAGCCAACAGATGGGTGGCCTCCTGGGCTGAGTGTGGCGCCCACATCCGAGGACGGCCGCACCCCTGTCCTCACCGCGTCTGCGTCTCGTTCTGTGCCTTCGGTCCTCCTTTGCCTGTGCTTCCGGAGGCTTGGGCTTGGGTTGAGAAGGGCAGTTCTGGGCTGGGCGTTGGCTGCCCGGGGGCTGTGCAGGAGGTGGGGAGCAGAGGTCGGTGCAAGGGCAGAGCCTTCTCTCTCCAGCCACAGCCATCCTGACTCTCTAGCTGATGATTTCTTCTGTAACTTCATTACATACTTTTAGTTTTTCTTGGTTTGGACCTTCTCTGCGGGCTTCCTCCTAAGGAGGACGGGACTCCCTCCCCTTCATGTCGCCGGCCTCAGCTGCAGTCACGGGGTTCCGGGAGCCTCCGCAGCCAGGGGGGCCCCAGGCCTCTGCCGAGAAGCTCACAGACGGTGGGAGCAGGCAGCGGGAGGAGGGAGGCTGCAGGCAGGGTAGAGGGTCTGTATTCGCACGCTCGTCCCCGGCCCGGCCTCCCGCAGCTGGCCTCCCTGGCCATTTCCTTGAGTAATCACCGTCCCCTGGGCCTACAGCCTCACCTCAGGGAAATTCTTTTCGATGACCTGCAGGGTGGCAGCCATGCAGCTTCTTCGATTCAGAAATATATCAATATCATAGCCCACCAAGTCTTCAGGAAGGAGAGGGGAGGGAATAGGATGGCTGAGTGGGGTGTGGGGCCAGCACCAGCCCCTCCCCACGTTACCATCCCTAAGTCTCCCTCCAGGAAGACCCCTCTGCCCTCACCCGCCCTAGAATTACTGCTGTCAGCCGTACCTGGGTCAAGGCGGAGCCTCTGGAGGTCAAGAGCTTGCTGGGAGACATCAAATCGTTTGCTCAAGGTCAGCTGCGGAGAGAGAGATGGAGAGAGCCGCTCTGAGGCTGTGGTGGTGGCAGGGAAATTGGGGGCGAGGGGGACGGGGGACTGGAGGAAGGAGAGGTGGGTCTGAGCGCTGGCACACTACTCGCCGTGAGTCTCCATTACCTTTAGCTGCTCCATTTCTTCTGGCTTCAACTTATCCCGCACAGAGTAGGGAACAGCGGAGGGGCTGACAAAGACAGGTATCTGCAGGAAGAAGAGGTGGGGTAAGCACCAGGAACTCTAGTTCCAAAGAAGACAACCAGCCCCTGGCCTGTACTCCTTCCTCAGGATGAGGTACACGTAACGCCCTCGACACACACCTTTCGGCTCTCCTCGTCACAATTCTTGTAGCTGACATCCATCAGTGCAGAGGCAGTGCTAGCTTCGTGGACAAAGAACTGAGCCTCATTTTGCATAAAGTGGAACTACAGGGATTGAATGCAACAGCAATAGTTTCAGAAGCCAGCAGACCCTGCTGAATCAAGTCTCTCTCTCCCCCTTCCCTGTGCCCACGCGTCTGGCTTCGGCATCCTCTCTTACATCCACTGGAGTGAAGGGGACACTGCAATGGCTCTGGATTGAGTTCGTTAGCCATGTCTTGTCATACTTTATCCCATAAGGAATCTAAGGATGAAAAGAAGGCATGGGAGAGAGGACAGACAACAGGGAATTTAGGCTGGAGGACGAATCTTTTCCTGTTCTTTCCCGGCCTTCTACTGAGCTTGAAAGGGCTTGTAAAGAAGGGACCACTGGCATGATTTCTTATGGGTGTGCGTAATATGGATTTCCTAAATACTCTTTCTCTCCAGTCAAACTCTCTTCCACATAATCAAGGTGTCAGAGATGATGTTCCTTTTATAAATTTCCAGGAGATCCTACCCAGCGCACACACTGCTTGCCCCTCAGACAAGGTCTCCAGAGGCTCGACCCTCCATCTCCCACACTCAGCTTGCCAAGCTGAGACCTCCAATGTGGAGGTGCTCCATATCCTTGGCAGTAGTTTCCATCTTTGCTTTGAGACAGGCTCCTCCGTTCTCCTCACGGTCAGCCTGTTCCCTTTACATTGCTTCTCTGAACCTGCCCTTAGATGAACAAGACTGTTAACTCCTGGTAATAAAAAGGACAGATTACAAACTGTCCCCAGTGAAAGAAACCAGCATCTCTACATGAGACCAACACAACTCCCCCTGGCTTTTCTCTCCTGCACATTCCATACATTTTTCAGGATACTCACTGTGACCCTGAACCAGCTCCCTGGGGTTCCATCTTGTGTGTTCTCCCCCATTTCCCTCTCCAGAGGTTTTCTGTTTCTCCACACAGTAGTATGCATGTGGCCTTCACTGTGCCATCTCACTCCTCTCTTGTTGCCTGGGATGGTACAGGGAGAGCTGCAGGGGGGACGTGGAGAGAAGGACGGTGAGTGGCCATAAGTGCTAAGAAAGTCTTCTGTACACCCTCGCCTCTTTGACACCAGCACTACAATTAGGATTGCTCAACCATTATTTCACTTCTAGCATGCTTCAGTTTTGCAGTGAGAGAAGAAAAACAAGTCCACGGAGAGTGAGAGAGGTGCATAGTCCCAGGGGCTGCTGTGTACAAACCCAGCTGCCTGGCCACTTACTGTCTTACTTCGGGGTCCTCCTGGACATCCCTCTTCACCACGTTTCCATCATCCTCCTGGAGGTGTGAAGGCTGAGGCTCACACCCATCGTGTTCATAATGAGGGCTCCTCTCGCCAGAATTACCTGGGAAAGAACTCCAACCTTTCTTTCTTCCTTGAGGTGGTCTACCACCATCACTGTACTCTGAAAAGAGGAACAAAAATACAAGTTTGCAGACACATCTGTGGTCCACTTACCACATTCCATGTCTTAGGCTAACAGCATGGTAGGGCAGGCCAAGTGCCAACCTGGCCTAAGGGACCAGTCCCACAAGCCTCAGAAAGGACACTCTTCTGCCTGTGCAGAGAGGACAGCCTTATCCGACAGATGGCACTATCAGGGGAAGAATCGAGGAGGAGCAGGATGAGGAAGAGGACGACAAGGAGGACAAAGAGGGAGGAGGGAGGAGAGGACAACTGCGCTGAAACTTTTAAAACAGTGGAGCAGGACTGATAAAGAACCGAGGTGTATGCGTCCATGGGTTAGACTGGACACCAGTCATAGAGATACCAGGAAGGCCCCCGAATCTTGCCTTCTCTCAGGACTTTCCAGCAACCACACCAATACCTCTCTCATGCTTCCCAAGTCCAAGGAGCCGCCATACCGATTCCACTAACAACCAGCAAGCTAGCTGGACTTCCTTTGCCAGTGCACTTGGAGCTTTAATGTCAGGTGGCACTGAGGTAACAGCCTCCTGAACTGTCTCCCTCCCTCCAGCCTTGCCCTGAACAATACTCTGTTGGAAAGAGCCAGAGTGACCTCTCTATTGGGCCAGCCTGAAATGCCTTTCAGCTCAGCAGGCAACTCTTCCTAACTTCAGCCCTTTTATAACAAGGGTGTGAATGATAACCTGGAATGATGTGTCAACCACCATTTCCCAGTGTTTAGGGATTCTTCTTTTTGCTTTCCATTACTGTTTTCTAATTTGATTCCATCATGGCCAGGGAACACACTCTGGGAGATTTGAAATCATTTTTTTATTTTTATTTTTTTTAAATAAATTTATTTCTTTATTTATGGCTGCATTGGGTCTTTGTTGCTGCACACGGGCTTTCCCTACTTGTGGCTAGCAGGGGCTACTCTTCGTTGCGGTGCACGGGCTTCTTGTTGTGGTGGCTTATCTTATTGCAGAGCATGGGCGCTAGGCATGCGGGCTTCAGTAGTTGTGGCACGTGGGCTCTAGAACGCAGGCTCAGTAGTTGAGGTGCACGGGCTTAGCTGCTCCACGGCATGTGGGATCTTCTTGACCAGGGCTTTAACGTGTGTTTCCTGCAATGGCAGGCGGATTCTTAACCACTGCGCCACCAGGGAAGTCCCTCAATTCTTTTTGAATTTACTGACGCTTGTCTGATGGTCGAGGAGATGGTCTAACTTGGTGAATGTTACAGAGACCCTCGGGGAAAAAACTGTACTCTGCTGTTGTTGCGCAGACTGTTCTATTTATATCATGCAGATCTCGTTAGTTTACTGTGTTATTCAGGTCTCCTATATCCTTGCTGATTTTCTCTCTAGCAATTCTGTCACTTGCTAAGGGGGAGGTGGGTGTGGAAAGCCCCCACTATAATTTTAGATCTGGCACTTTCTCCTTTCATCTCCATCAGTTTTTCCTTCATGTACTTTGAGGCTCTGTTGTTTGGTGTGTACACATTTAGGATCTTTATGTCTCCCTGGTGTACTGATCCTTTCACCATTCTGTAAGGCCTCTCTTTGGCTCTTGTTCATTTTCTTTACTCTGACATCTACTGTACTGGATACTGAAGCTACAGCCACGCTTAGAAAGTGTCCTGGGTATACCTCTCCTTGTATTCACTCCTAGCAGTTGTGTTGCTGTTCACCCCTCCACCCACAAGTTCTCCCCTCCAACATATCTAATTCACCATGGGAAAAGATTTGGAAGTTTTTCCACACCTGCAAAAATAAGATCGTGTCAATTCTCTCTCCCATGGGTGGATTCACTAAGGGTATTTTATTTTTAACGCATTCCACTGAAACAGTGAACCAGCAGATAATCATACTAGTGGCTTGTGGGGAGGGAGGATTATGGTAATTACACTGTTAGAAACCAGCTTCCGTTGGGTTGTAATACTTAAAGTCCTCTAGGTTTGTGTGCTGTGCCTTTTGTACATTAACTATTCCATGTTGTCTCAGGGCACGCTTATGAGTAAAGATCCGCCCACTGTTGATCACTCCACGATGGAGTGATTACGACCAGGCCTCAGATGAACTCCTCTGGGGAGCCCTTGCTTTCCCTGTGTGGCCCGCTGTCAGGGCAATCCTGCTACTCACAACCTTGGGACTTTCCGTGTGTGGCACTGAAAGTGAAAGGAAACACAGATAGGGCATTTGACCCACAAATGCCACTTGCTCAGTCCCCAAACCTCGGAGGGGGCCTGGCGTGCTCTCTTTCTCCCACACTCCACATCCAACTGGTCAGGAGATTCTCTCGGCCCCTCTCTCAAAGTATGTCCAGAAGCCAGCCACTTCTCACCACCTTCATTACCACCACCCTGGCCAAGATACCAACAGCTACCTCCTGGACTGTACTGCTGTCCAGCTGGCCCCTCTGCTTTCATCCTGGCTCCCTTACCTGTCTCTTTTCAACCCAGCAGCAGAGAGCAAATCAAATCATTTCACTCCTCTGCTCAACACCACATAACGATGGTTTGAAGCCCACCAACATGTTCAAAAGCCAGGAGTTCATAATGACACTCATCAACAATAACAACAACAAAGAGGAACCTTACTGGTGACCTTTGGAGAATGCCGGGCAACCAACTCGTTTTCAGGAAAATCCAGCAATGAAAGGGAAAAATTCACATTTTAAAGGGAGCAGTAAGGGCATGTGGTCTACGTACGGTGTATAGGAAGAGTCAGAGTCATTTGTAAGAACCCACTTTCCTTCCGAAATAACGTTGCCGAGGGGAAAGCGTAAAAGGGAGCTATATAACAGCTACCGCAGTCCCCCGGCTGACGAACTACGTCGGGTGCCTGAACAGGGCTAGAGACCTCCCTCATCAAGGTGATTCAGACATAGGAATCTCAGGCATTGCCTTGTTTTGGAACTCTTCCAGGAGAGTGGGTATGTGATCAAAAGCCACAGAGGGGTCATCACACTCACACACGCGCCCACACACACGCTCACATGAACACGCATACATTCACTTACTGAACATTTGCAACTCAGTCTGATTCCTGTCTCACAGTCGTGCTGCCAGAATCAAAGGTGATCTCAGGAGTATTTTAAAGCAACTAGTGCCTTCCGCTCAGGCTGCCTGGGTTGCCCCTCAGCCTCTACCACTTACGCGCTGATCCTCCCACGACGAAATAGTCGTTAGTATCCTTTATGACATCATGTGTATTCATATGGTGACTTCCTGTGTCGTTTTGGAATTCTACCTACATCATGGCTATGCCACTGAGTACATGGCAACAGCATCCCCACTATGGTAGGGAGAGAACACGGTGAGAAGCAAGCCAACACTTGCCCAGCAGCAACCAATGTTTGCTCAGTGATGGGCAGACTCACTAGATTTCTTTGACCTCTTCACAAACACCCCATGACGATTGTATCCACGGTCCCTTCTCAGGCTCACAGGGGTTAGATACAATAAATTTTCCATGATTCTCAGCCAAGTAAGTGGCAGAAGGGGGATTGTGTCCTCACCTATCAGTCTCCCTCCACATCCTAAGTGTTCCTCCAGCTACTGCACTGGTTCTCCTTTAGTGGTGAGCTTTCAGGTCTCGGGGACAGATTTCTGTGAGCAGACCTGGGATGATGTTTTGTGACCAGGTGCTAGTTGCTCCTACTTGGGTGGGTCCAGGTACTTCAGACCAAGTGGAGATATCTGTCTTGAAGTAGAGGAGAAATCTCTCTAGATCACAGGGTTTGCAGGTTAGAAATCCCTTTGGGCTGGCAATACCTGGCATAGAATAACAACTAATTAATATCTGTTAAATGAATGTGTGTAATGGCGACTTGTGATCATCAACAAAGCCACATTTGAGAATCTGCAGATCTCAACCATTTCCACCCACATCTATTTATTTCAGACAAAAAAAAAAAAAAGAAAAACTGGGCTGCAAATCTGTTTCATAACCTGCTTGTAAAACTAGCATGTGTTGATTCTTGCTTTTGCAAAATTAATATTTTTCATTCATGTACAGTTAGAAATAGAGCTAAGCCCCTCCCTGTTGACTAACACTAATACTACAGCTTTTCTGATCACAGGAAGGGAGGCTTTTGCAAACAGTGGGGACACAGAAACAAGGAGAAACTTTCCTTGAATCCAGCAGACACAGCTTCTTCCAGAATATCTGGTGGGTGGGGGAAGAAAGTTCCAGACCCACAGGCATGACTGTGGGTGCTCAGCTTTGTGACAGACAGTAAGCATGGCTTATTTCTCAGAGGAAGAGAAAAGTGTGAGTGTGCATGGGTGTGTGTTAACATTTTGCATTATAAGCTTTTATAACTAGGTTACAGATACATGTATTCCAAATCATGTTGGTAAATGCACTGCCCTCCAAACTGGATCCTACTCTACATTTTCTGGATCTCACTGTATTACATATGACCAGTGTTTGCTCCTTGGTCTTAGTCTTAATATGCTCTTTAATGAGTCTTTTCATATTTGTGTTTGACTGATTTCTTTAAATTACGCAAGTACTGTGATAGAGTTCTGTGTACCAAAAAAAAAAAAAAAAAAAGGAACAATACCCATGGGTTGACCAGGGTTATAGAGCATCCCCAGTGGTGGAGGCCAAAGAACCCAGTGGAGCACAGCTTGGGCTTCAGGGTAGGTCCAGGACTTTAGTCCCTGCTCTTCAGCTTCCCAGAAGAACCACACCAATAGTTTTCAATGTAAGACATAGTTTTCTAAGGACGTGTGATGATAGTTACAGCAATATGCCTTTCCGCTAACAGTGTATGAGAGCCAAATTGCCTACAGTATGCTTAAACCATTCAGAAGTCATTCTTATACTTTGACCCAGACATTTCCCTTTTTGAATTTATCATACAAAATATTTCCTGCCTAAATATTTACCTACAGCTACATGGCTGTGCTTTACAGGCTCTTTGGCACAGAAGGACGATGAGACCAGAGTGACTGCTATTGTCAGAAGAGGGGTAGAAATGATTGTCATTGGAATCAAGCACAGGTGGAAAAGAAGGGACGTGAGTACCTGACATACAGAGAGTAAAGGCCAAAGGATGGATGTAGGGGCCAGAAAAATGAGGGTGAGCACTGGGAAGAGAATGAAACACACATGAAAAATGTCTCTAAGGACTGAATTCATCCTGGCCATATGCACACACCCTCTGGAAACCTTCCTTTCCTTCCATGTGTAGCTTGTCTGTCTCTGTTACTTCACCTTCAGTTTGAACACCAGAGAAACAGTTCCCACACAGTCTGAGAAAGGAGAGACAGTACAGGGCAACAGCGTGCAGCGATAGGCCTCTCAGACAGAAGGCTGGAGTTCAGGGCACCTTGGTCCCAGACCCCACACTCATCACTGCCTACCTGACTTTGTGAGTCCCATCCCAGTGCTCATTTCCGTCTGAACACAGAGTCACACATTAATGATTATGGGCAAAAGATTTGAGGTAAGATCGATCAGAGTTTGAATACTGGTGCTAAATTCTATGGTCCAAGGCAAGTAACTTTGACCTTACGGTGACTCAGTTCCTCTGCCCCCCTGCCCCGCCAAAGTGAAGACAGTAATAGTTTCTACCTCATCAGGTAATTGTGAGAATTGAGTTGGTATATGGAAATACATGGAAAGCCCCTGGAGAAGTGCCTGTGACCTAATGAGCACTACAAATAAGTTAGGTATTCCTAGGTCAGGTACTTAACACAGTATCTGGTGTTCAGTAAGGGGTGAATGTGTATGAGTAGCATTTGTTGTTATGAAAAGGAAGATGGACGGCTGTATGGGGGCAGGTTGCAGTGTCAGCTACTAATGTATCTTGTAAAGTGGCAATAGTAAAACCGGGCAGCCCCAGTGGGAAGCAACTTGACATACCGTTTAAGGGGACCAAAATTAAAAGTTCAGAGCCTGAAAAAGGCATGTGGAAGGATTAATGTGGGGGGGGGGGGCTGAAGTTCCCATTTCCAAATGCTGCTCAAAAAAAGAAAAAGCATCATTGTTCAAGAAACAGTTTGGGTTTAAGTGTTAGGTTACAAAAAGCAAGATAGAATATTCCTGACACCGCATGATACAATGTGAAAAAAAAAAGTCAGGGTATAAAACTGTATATTACAGTATGGTTCCTCAGAAGAAGATATTAATGAATGTTAATGTTTTTATGGTTCCTCAGAAGAAGATATTAATGAATGCTTATGTTTTTATGTGTAATTATAAACATTAAGAAGTCAAGGCAAAGGAACGCATGAGAGTGTCAACTATGTTTATAAATGGGTGACTGGAATGCAGAATTGTTATTCGTTCACATGTATGCTTTGCTTGTATAAAAGGATGTTTGTGTCTGGGTCAGCGTCTTCCCAGGTGCTTAGGGTGAAGCACTATACCTGTTGGCTCCTTACGCAGCATAACAAGGACAATTTATCATTGATAAGCAGATATGAGTATCTCCTCACTGATTAATAAGCTGCAACACTTTACATGACTCACCCAACTTTTCCTGATCCGTGGTTCCTTACATGTAAGAATCAGGGGTTAGGGCTAACCGCCAGCTTAATCAAGATATAGAACACATACCACACTCCCTAAAGGTTCCCAGTTAATCTCTTCTTCTTCCTCTGGCCCCATGCAAACTTTGATCTGCTATCCATTTCCATACATTAGCTTTTCCTGCTCTAGAATTCCGTATAAATGGAATCACACATCCTGTACTCCTTTGTGTCTGGCTTCTTTAACTTAGCATAATTTTTTTTTCTTGAGATCCACCCGTGTTCTTGCCTTTTTATTGCTGGGTAATATACCATTGTATTGATTTGTTTACCTTTAATGTTGTTTCAATCAAGTTTCAGGAGGTAGTGAAAGTCCAACCTCGTGTTCAATCAGCCATCTTCCTGGTCAGTGTTCTTTTCTTATACAATGGATATAATTTCAACCTTTACCACTCCATTATCTCTCTAGAGAAATACTATCTTTAGGTCTTTTCCAGCCTTTTCTCTTTTTCCTATTCCCTCATTACCAATCACTCCATGTGTTGCGTTTGTTCTGTCCCTTCCACGCTTACCCTGTGTTGTGACCTTCTCCTGAAGAGAAGACTTCACTGTCGAGTCAGCCCTGGGCTCCTGGTTGCTTGGCTTTAACCCATACCTGGCTCTGGGCTCATCAGTGGTTTAGCCTTCCTCCCTGACCCTAGCACTGGGGGCCCCTGCCTTACCGCTGTGTTTTCCCATTCCCTCCCTCCCTCGCTCACTCCCTCCCTCGTTCCTTCCCTTCCTTTTTTCCTTCCTTGAAGGAGAGCATTCTCTGTTTATTACATGGAAATTCTTATTTCATACTTTCCACCACAGTTATATATTTATTATGATTGGAATATTCTATGTATTCATTATTGGAATGTTATTTTTCCATAACCACAATTATAAGATTTTTAAACTAAATATTGTAAAATACTTGCACCCTCATCATTTAAATTGTTCAGGCAGTTCTCAACCTCGTTTACACACCAGAGTCACTTGGAAAGATTGAAAAAGTCACTAGCGCCAGCCTACACCCACAACAATTAAAACAGATTTGGGGGCAGAACCAAGCAATCACATTTTTAAAACTCGTCATGTGATTGCAGTGTGCAACCAAGGTTGAAAACCACTATGTTAAAAGGCATCGACTTTGGGGTTATGCTTGGCAGAAGACCTTAGGAATGCCTGCCACCTCACTTTGCTGACTTTCCACTCAGTGCTCTTTTTGGGGACCTAGTGATTCCATTAGCTTACAGTGGGGATTGGTAAACTGTGGTCCACGAGCCTGTTTCTGCATGACCTGCAAGCTAAGAATGTTTTTACATAGTCGAATGGTTAAAAAAAATCCAGAGAAGAATTGTATTTCCCGGCATGTGAAAAGTATTTGAAATTCACATGTCCCTGTCCGTATATACAGTTTTATAGGAAGACAGCCATGCTGTGTCTGTGGCAGCTTTTGCTCTACAATGCAGATCTGAATAGCTCCATCGGAAACTGAAAGGCCTGCAAAGCCTCAAATATTGGTCATCTGGGCCTTTCCAGGGAAAGTTTTTTGAGCTCTGGCTTAAGAGCATGTGTCCTTAAAGCAAATGCACAGTAACAGCAGTAAATGGCTGACTGTCCCTTTGGCTAAGCCTGGGAAGAAAATTTACTGTAGTTACTTGCGACTTCACTGTAGGGTCCTTCCTTAGTAGTCCACTCATTCATCATGTTCTGGGTCAAGTGTGGGAATTGAGTAAGGGACTACCATTCGCCATCACGATAGCTCGAGTCACCAAATCTATAGCTTGATTTATTTATTTTTAAATTCTTATATTTTATTATAAATAAATACTTATCTATATTTTATTTATTTTTACACTGATCAAATGCAACTTTGGAGTATGTTCAGATATTTCAAGATCCAGGGGATCTGTTGATCAATTAGCCACCTTCAACGATTGCTGTAGGTCAAACCAATGTGACTACCCTTCCAGCCTTGCTGCTTATTAAGGTAAACAGCACTCACCTTGAGGCAGGAGGTTAAGTGCTCCTACTGGGCCTGCAACTCCAGGACCACAACATTCCCACTGAAATGAGGGGATCTCCCATCTCATCTGTGGCCTACACAAGTCAGCCACTTCAGAACACTTCGAAGATGAAGATGCCCTCTGCACTAATGTGTTTCTCAGTGCTGTGGGGAAGGGAGCATCCTGTGAGTCCCTAACAGCATCTGTTTGGTCCACCAACACATTGACTTCAAAGGCATTTCATTCAAGTGACCACAGGCAACAACTCCTGCAACTGTTTCACCATTGTGTGCCATGGAACACCAATATTTCATCCTCTAATGTCACTTGGATCCTTACTGTCTTCAGATCCACCTAAGCCAAATACCTTTTCTCAGATTCCCACTTCCTTCAGGGCCCTTGGCTTGCAACCACTTTTGGTGTCAAGTACTCTTTCAATCAAAGTTCCCACTTGCCTATGCCAGCTATTCGTTCTAATAGCTATTTTATAAAAATAAGACACTGTTAATAAAATATATTCCATAGCTGACAAAAACTCTGTGAGGGCCAGAAAAGCCGGCTTGGATGCTATGCAGCCAGGGGAAGTCCACTCACGCTTTGGGACTGCTATAGCTGAAACACCACTGCTGCCTGTGTGCTAACTGACATGTATGCATTCCAGGCACTCTGCTGTGACTGCTCCATAAGAACCAGAGATCCCTCCCATCATACACAGTTGACCATGTCACTGAGCCATACGTGGCTCCCATGTCATTCAGTTACGCCTCCAAGTCTCAGGATGGTGCATATGCTTGAAACCACCGATATCCCATTTAGAACCCGAGCTGTAAGGGGTTCTGGTTAATGTGTACACACACACACACACACACACACACACACACACACACACACACACACTGGTTTCATGTTTTTAGCTTTTTGGTCACTAAAGAAAAGGAAAGCTTATGAGTGTTCATGTATGTCAGAAGAGTTGCCAATGGAATCCGATTCATAGTTGATTTTATAGAACGTTATAATTTTTGCTTCTGTAAATGGTATATTCCGAATGGAAATGGTACTTTCTATTTGTTACAATTATTTTGTGTATATTAGTCTTATACTCAACAAACTTATTAATCTCTATCATTAATCTTAGTTTCCTTAGCGTCTCTTGAATTTACATGAAGGTAATTTTGTTATCTTGACAGCTTTATTTTCCCTTGTACACATTTATTAATTCCCATGTGTATAGATGCATATATACATTCTGGCTCACTGTACTGCCTAGGAGATGTAGTATGATGCTAAAACAAAGTGGTCATGTAAGTCATCTTTGTCTCTCTTCTGATTTTAAAGGGAATGCTTCCAACATTTCGCTATTAAGTATGATGTTTGATGTAGTTTACCCTATTTTTAATATCTGTTGTCAGTCTAAAGAAACATCTTTCAATTTATGAATTGCTGAGAATTCCTGTTATTGTCAGTTTTACTGCTGATTGGTTGTTTCAATTTTTGTAGGCCTTTTTTTACTGAATATTTTGTGATAATCCTCCTTCCTTTATTTCACTAATGGGCTAAATTAACTTCACAGATCTCCTAATGTTAAACCAATGTGGCATGCTTGGGATTAAACATGACTTTGTCATACTGTGTTTCCTGTCTTCGCCGTGGCAGGATTTAGCTTGCTATTAATTTATGTATACGTTTTGCATTTGTGTAACTAACTGAGATTGGCTAATAATTTTGCCTTCTCGTGTATTCTTTGTCAAGAATACGTTTAATAATATTAAGATTTTCTGTTTCTTTAGCATGGAAAATCGTGTTATTCTCTGGGATTGATCTGTTTTCTCTAAATTTTAAATTTATCAGCATATCTTTTCCATAACACTGTTGTATCTTTTGAATCTTTGCTGAAACTGAAAGTGTGGCAGCTTTTCTCATTTCAGAGTGGCTTCTCCGTGCCATATCTGTAATTTTCTTGACCCTTGTTGCCAGATGTTTCCTTATTATCTTATCTCTCTAAAGTGCTTGCAGCTGGCATTTTTTTATTGTTGTTGGTCTCTGTCATATCTGTTATCAGTTCCGTTCATTTCTGTTCTTATTTTTATTATTTTTCCTTGAAAAGGGTGGAAAGACAGATTAATTTTTATAAAGTAAATGATCCATGAACAGGCTTTTCATCTACCACCATGCTTTATTTTCTAATTTTTATGTTTGAATATAATGAACACTCAAATATCCAATCCATTCATCTGTTTGGAAGAGGCCTGCAGCTTTGCAGTGCTGCCACTGCCACCACGTGTATTCAGTTCCACTGTTGGCACATCAGATGTTTAAGGAAGAGGGAACTGGAGCACTACTGCTAAGTACAGCTGACCCTGGAACAACAGGGTTTGAACTGCGTGGGTCTGCTTATACGTGCATTTTTTTTCAACAAAGGTATAAAAAAGTACTCGTGTAGAACATCGTGTACAAGACAGGTATTGAAGTGGATAGCCTATCCTTACACAGGCATAAGGTGAGTGATATTTAATAAAAAATTAATGACGTGTTAGTTTTCTTACTGTTTTATAACTTTGCTTTCAAAGAATTACATACCAGTACAGTACGTCTCTCTGTCTCTCTGTCTCTCTCTGTCTCTGTCTCATAATTGGAGAAACTACACATCAGCCTATCATCACCACTGGTATGTGTTTTTTTAGTATAACAATGTTTCCAATGCTGTATCATGAAGATGACTGTGATACTGTATGCCATAAAAGTTTTATAATGATTCATTCATTAGTGTATGGTCTAGGCTAGCATGAAGCAATGGTATCCATCACACTAGACAACCATAAAGCAATCATATTGCTGCTTCTTTGTTATCAATGCACGGATCCCGATACCTGTAAAAAAATATGAATTTCTTTGTCACACGATCTTTCTACTTTTGGTGTCTAGTGTTAGTAGTACGTGTAACATCTACCATGTTTTGTATCACATAAGACAGTATTGATATAGGTACTGACGGAC
Source organism: Orcinus orca (assembly GCF_937001465.1). Lineage (NCBI taxonomy): Eukaryota > Metazoa > Chordata > Mammalia > Artiodactyla > Delphinidae > Orcinus > Orcinus orca. Next base: position 89,975,438 of record NC_064580.1, read on the forward strand.
AGACAATTCAATTTGTAAGCAGATGATGCAAACTTACGGTATCAATAAATACAGCACAGTACTGTAAATGTATTTTCTCTTCCTTATGATTTTCTTAATAACATTTTCTTTCCTCTGGCTTACTTTATTGCAAGAATACACTATATAACACATATAACACACAAAATATGTGTTAATCCACTGTTTATGTTATCGGGAAGGCTTCCAGTCAACAGTAGGCTATTAGTAGTTACGTTTTGGGGGGACTCAAAAGTTATCTGCAGAGTTTTGACTGTGCAGGGGGTCGGCGTCCCCAACCCCCACGTTGTTCAGGGGTCAAGGGTATACACGTATTTCATTTAAGAGAATAGCATACAATTCAGAAAAGAGTATGTAAAGAACATCGACTTTGAAAACATACCTGCCTGGATTCAAATCCTGCTCTGTCCCATACTGCCCATGTGACTTTACGCAAGTACTCAGTCTCTCTGCATTTCAGTTGCGGCATACAGCAGTCAGTGGTCCTGTTTGCCAAGTGTTTCCATTTCTCCCCTGTTCCAGGCCCCTGGAAGAACTGCACTTCTTGCTTTATCCCCTTTGTTTGGGCGGGGCCATAAATGTGAGTAGTTCTGGCTAATGGGTTTGAGTGATATGTGAAATAATTCTGGGCCACAACATATGGTTGTTGGTGTGAGACCTCCCTCCAGGCCCAGGGCCCTCTTCCCCTCAGGCACAGCGAATGACAACTTTCTAGATGGTGGCTGCTCTGTCGGGTTCAGTCTCCAAGTCATTCTAGTAAGAAGAGATCAGATCTCCGACATCCACCATCCTGTGATGGACGTGCACCTGCCATGGACATGTAGTGGGAGTGAGGAATAAGCCAGTGATATTTGGGGATTGTCTATGACCACAGCATAGCTCAGCCTCTCCTGACTCACGAATCTCATCTGCCAACTGAAATAACACCCTCTCAGAATTTTTCTGAGGGTGAAATGACTTAACTTACATGACTAGGTTATCACAGTGCTTGACATATAATAGGGACTCAAAACATGGCAGCTTTAATTATTACATAATAATAAAACTGTTTTCGAAAACTGTAGGATATTTGTATAAAATGAGAGGTATTGTGTCTGCTTATCCTGACAGGTAAGTTGTACTTTTCTTTCCAGAGCGGGGCAGTATATTTGTTGCTATAGAGAAGACTGCTTAATGATGTGCACTTACGCACTTGTCTTTGCCACCACGCTAGCAGACATATGTTTAGAAATTGAGGTTACCTCTGAAGACTAAAAAGTGAATAGATTTAAGCAGGAGGGAGACTGGCTGATGAGATAAGATAAAATGCATTTCAGAGCAATAAGTAATTTCTTAAAGAGAAGAAGAATAGACTATAATAATTATATACATACATTCTCTTGCTCTTAGTAAGCAAAAGCACAAGGTTTTAAAGTGGTAGGAGATTTAGTGTGGACAGGTCTTCCCAGAATATTTTCTGGCAACACTCGTTCCTCCGATGCTCTGTGGAAAAATGTATCATCCCCGCATAAGTTGGGGAAACTATCCTTGCCTTTGACATTCATATTGCATATTAGCATATTATCTAAAAAACATCCTATGGTATGGAAATTCATTTACCTCTAGTCCTGTATGTTCCACACGTCTCTGAAGTAGAGTCCAATTTCGTTGTTGCTGTTTTTTGTGGCCCTAGTGTTTTGCAGAACAAGCTTGGAAATGCTGAAGTGAGAGAAAAATAAAGTGGATTATTTAAGCATCATGTAATATAAATTATCACAAGTGACAATATTCTTGAGCCATGTATCAAGAAGTATTTCTCCCCAATAAATGTAAACACAATCTCACTATCTGCTCAACTTGACTCATTCAATACCGCTTTCATGACGGACCAGGACCCTGCTGCTGAGAGATGACATCCAAGTCCATGAACCCCAGCCACCCCGTCCACGGCCGCCCCACCCACCCAGGCCAGGCCATTCTCCTCCTCCACTTCACTCTCTACCAGCAGCTGCTCCCATAAGTCCAGGTTCAGGTCGCACACACCCACAGGCTTTCTCTGCCAGCTGTACAACAGTTAGGCCGTATCCAGAAGCCCCCTCCCGCCCCCCACCTCCGTCCAACACTCTCTCTCGGGCCCTTGGCTCTTTGCCGGACCTCGATCTGACATTGCTTGGGCGCCTCTAAAAGCCCAGTTCCCTGAGTAAACTTCTAGTATCGGCGGGGGCACCTCCTACCCGAGTACCACCCACCGCGGCAGGATATAAAAGTTGGTGGAAAGGTTGGGATCTGAGCCAGAGTCTCCTCAAAGTCCCCCCTCAGCCAGAGCGCCCACCACAGCTCTAAAGGTCTTCTGCACCTATGGGTCTGACTCTTCTGGAGGTTAAGCCGAACTGCAGTTGAATAGACCCTCCCCACTCTTAAAGAGCAGACCCTCCTGCACGACCGTAGGTGATCACATGATTTCGGGGACCACCTGAACCACCGAACTGAGGAGCCCTCAATCTTCACGTGACTGAGGGGGCTGAGTCTCACGTGACCACATGCTGGCACATGTCCATAAGGTCCACTTGACCAACAGCGAGTGGTTCAGAAGCTGCAGAGCTGACATGAGTGGAAGAACTTTGGGTGCCACGTGTGGTAGGAGACACACTGTTGCCCATACATGGATATACAGCGTTTAGTAGCCCACAACCTTCACGTGATGGAGATTGCTGAACTTGACATGTACCCTGCTGGGAAGGGTACCAGATCATAGCATCCACATAACCGTAAGCAGTAGATCACATCAGCTGAGGTTACCACATGCTGGTAGCTAGTCAGGGTCACATGAGAGAAGGAGCCACATGACACACAGCGTTCAGGAGTCCACCATGCTCTAGTGACTTGAAGGGCTGGAGCTACCACAGGGTCATGGCGGCAACAGGGCCAAAGAGACCACATGCCCTTTGGGTTTAAGGGCCTAGGGTTCTGACCGGACAGGAAGGGCTGGGCCTCTCAGGTAACTATTGTCCACAGGATGGCAGCAACCACATGATCCGCAGCTTTAGGATCCCACAAATCTCATGTGCCTGGGAGGGCTGAGTCAGCTTTCTGACAGTAGGGTCCAATGACAGTAGGGTCCAATGACAGTAGGGTTCTACTTGATCTGCAAGTTTCAGGGGAACATTACCTTCGGGAGAACAGGAGATCTGAGATTGCCCACATTCCTCATCTGCTCTGTGATGTTGGTGCCTCCGAGTGACCTTCTAAGCGCACAAGCTTGGGCTTTACGTACACCCACCCCACTCTAACGTGTTAATTTTATGTGCTTTTTTTCCCGCCCCATAGCACATGAAATTAAACACATAACAAATTAACACATGAGGATGAAATAAGTCCTCCCCCAAACCACAGTCCTGGGCATGCTGTAGAAAGTACTGTTAAGAGCCTAAGCAGTGGGTACAGGTAAGCGCTGTTGACTTCCGTTTCAGGCAGGGCTAAAGGAAATTAAACCAAATCTAATGAGTTGTAGTTGTTAATTTCGGAGGCAAAGTGTATAGTGATTACTGCGGGCCATGCACTTGAGAAGGATAACTCATTTAAGAGAGGTAACTCTATAGATTACGTACTGTTACAGAACTTTCCAGATGCGAACACTGAAGTCCAGAGGTATTAAATCAATCACCTGACTAAGAGGTCACGGATATTGCAGGTGGCACACCAGGACTGGCCCACAGGCCGTCTGGCTCCAGACTCTGTGTTCTGCTCACCCACCAGTTTCCTCACCAGAAGGTAACATTGGGTACACCCTAACTACTTCAGAAAATCTGGCAAATCAGCCCCACTTACTGAAAAGTTGAGATCTTGAGAGAGCTCTTTGGGATGCCACGCTAATTAGACCCAGTCAAATTTGAGTCTATTTCATGGCCTCTATTTAAGGTTTGTGTATAGATATAAACGTATCTCTAATATGTGAAATATGTGTATATGAGTTGTTTATGAATTGCTTGATGATAGCTGAAAACATTTCCATCTTTTAAATAAACACTGAAAAGAAGGTATCATAAAGTTTAGTCACCATACTCCCCGTGCCTGAATTACAACAATTACAAATGAGTGGAATCTGAATTCATTAGGGTTTACAGTGCATATTCCGTCTGTGTCTGCACAGAAAGAACAGAGAAAGGAGTAGGACAATATATATTGTAGGGGTTTTTTTATTGCAAATCCAGAAACACCTATTTTGCTGATTTGTGTGGGAAGCTGCAGGATCATCAGCATGTCCAAAATAAGTGTGATCTGATCTTTCTGGTTTGCTGGCCTCGGTAAACGATGCTTTACATTGTTTGGATTATTTTGCTAGGTTCCTGCAATGTGGCATGGATGCATAAATGAGCTGAAGAAAATGCAACAGATCAAACTTTCCACTGTGGTTAAAGTTGAGGTATTAAGAAAGACAAGAGACTCTGTGGTTCTAGACCTACTGAAAAATGTCCTAGTTTGGTGTAAAGAATTGTAAGAGAAGACAGTTATTCGTGCAGGTCACTGTGTCTCATGTAACTGTGGAGAATTATTTGTGGGACACATAAATTCAAGAGACAAAAAAGGAGGCATATCTTTATTTAAAATAGAGCCTATTATGAAACTTTACGCTGGATTTAGGAAACATCTCCATGTAGTCATAGGATGGAATCTGATACCAAGACCTGATAGAGTTGTTATAATTAGACACAGATGAGCAGATCAACAGTGCAAGATGCAGAACAATTTTATCGAGCCTATCTATGCTCACCTGATGGTGATTGGGGTCAACTTTTTTTACCAAAAGTCCAATTCTGGCCTCCTCATTATCCCTCTTAAGTCACATTTTGCTCCTGTCAGACCTGATAACTCAAATCAATCATTCTTTCTCTGAGATGACGATCCGGAGTTCCTCAGGACCTTTTGAAAACATTTAGCTACATCAGTGGGGCCCTGTCACCATGCTCTACTATATATCACGGGGGCAGGGAAGAAACTCTATGGTTAAAGACCTGTGTATCTGGGGTCCAGTTTAGGCATTACATTTATCAGGCACTGTGTTTAGGCAGCATGATAAACCATTTCTCTTGCATGTGATTTGGCAGGATTTCACGGGAACAAATTTTCCTTCTTTTATCTTTTTTGTTTTGAGGTGGCCACTTTGGGAGTTGGTGCCAGTGGTTTTAGGAGGAGGAGTGGCTTTATCTAACACAGAGAATTGGGAAAGGGGAGCAACAGAACAGTTGTGATGCTGTTTACCTAAAGGTAAATACTCAAATTCTTCTTGTTCTAACACACATATGTACAACTAAACTAGATGTCGTATGTGACTTTACTTTCAGAAAGCAAAGTTGACTTACCTAGCAACAGTACACAGGAGACAGCGTCATATGGGGCTGTATCATTATGGAAATTGCATTCAGAACCTGTTTCTCTTTGTTCCTTTTTGAAATTCGTTAAGATATATGGACGTAAGTTTACTGTCAGTGGTTTTTTTGTTTGTTTTTTTAACATCTTTATTGGAGCACAGTTGCTTTAGAATGGTGTGCCAGCCTCCGCCCTACAACAAGGTGAACCAGCCACACATACAAACACGTTCCCATATCTCCTCCCTCTTTTGTCTCCCTCCCTCCCACCCTCCCTATCCCACCCCTCCAGGCAGTCACAAAGCACGGAGCTGATCTCCCTGTGCTATGTGGCTGCTTCCCACTAGCTAGCTATTTTACGTTTGGTAGTGTATATATGTCCATGCCACTCTCTCACTTTGTCACAGCTTACCCTTCCCCCTCCCCATATCTTCGAGTCCATTCTCTAGTAGGTCTGTGTCTTTATTCTCATCTTACCCGTAGGTCCTTCATGACGTTTTTTTTTTTTTTTCTTAATTCCATATATATGTGTTAGCATACGGTATTTGTTTTTCTCTTTCTGACTTACTTCACTCTGTATGACAGACTCTAGGTCCATCCACCTCGAAAGAAGAGAAACGGTTGCAGTTACTGTGCTGTGGCGTAGAGTTGAATATCCCTACCCACCAACCATCATGATGTAAAATTCTACAGCCCTAGGTTGAATATAATAGGTCGAATAAGAGGCTTATCCTGTGAGGATTACCATAGCATGGAAATAGGAAATTACATCCACAATTAAAATTTCTTCTGGGCAAAGGATGGAGAGAAGTGAGAAGATAAGGATTCTGTACAGGGTGCTTATTCATAAGCTGTGTCTTTTGTCATGATATGACTCTCCAGTACAATTCGGAAACCCCATCCACGTGAAAACCATTGAAAATAAAATTGTGGTTCATAGATTTTCATAGTCCTAGTCGAGAATGAACTTTTTCCTGGGCTGCTTCTTTTTATCCACTCAAACATTTTTCCATTCAAATCATAGTTCTAGAGTGTGACGTCAGGAAGTTGGCAGAATAGGAGTCTCCAAGTAAACATTTTGCCTAATCAGCCATGGGCGAGAGTGTTTTTGTGGGAGCCCCAGTATCAAGTGAGGAAGCCCCAACACCCTGATCCTTTAAAAAAAAAATCCAAGAACAGACACGTTGAAGAGAGTAGGAGGAACAGCTTCACCCTACCAATATCAAACTTCCCGCAAGGCTACACATATCAATGCCTAGATAGATGCACTAGGCCTGCAATTCCTCCCATGGGAGATAGTGAGAATGTGGTGAGCACCTGAATACCCAGTGGTGCTAGACGCTGCCCAGGAATCCCACTTCTTTCTTGCCCAAACCCAGAACCCAGAGGTGATGAGCATGGCTGAATAGTCTTGGGATAGCAAGGAGAAGGGGAAAGGGCAAAGGCTCACAGCAAACAGGGCACCAAGCTCAACAAAGGGCTGCAGTTTCTACTAACTGCCTCACAGACTGTACCTTACAAACCTCATAGGCCCCATCACCTACAGAAGCCTCAGTTTGCCCACGAGCACATCCAGCACTCTATATGCCGGTCCCCCTCAGAACCGGCATTCCGTGGACACCCCTGCAGAAGGTGCACTCATGCCTCAACACATCATGCACATATGCATAAAGAGAACTGGCACCACTCTGCTGGATGGTGAGAACAGACATACCTTAAACACTTCAGGGTACCGAAATGGGGAAAATAAACAGGAGGCTGTCAGCATGTGTCCCAGCTTTGTGCAATTGAGAAAAGGCGTGTATCATCCAAACACTTCCTTCACAAGATGGAGCAAGAGGGGCAGAGCTGGTGAATCCACAGAAAAGGCCTCAGGGAACCCCCAGTATCCCTAGCTTGGCTGAGTGTTGCAGGTGTTTCTCTCCTGATAAAGGTCAGTAAAGGCTGATGGAGGAGATTCCTTCCTTAAATGTGAAGACACCAACACGAGATTTTCAGGGGCAGGAAAAATATAGGAAGCCCAATACCCCACAAATGATACAAGATAATTTCCCAGTAACTGACCCCATAGAAATGGAGGTCCATGAATTGCCTGACAAGGAATTCAACATGATTGTTTTAAAGATGCCCAGCCAGCTACAATACAACTCAATGAAATCAGAAAAGCAATACCTGAACAAAATAAAAAAGTCAACAAGGATAGAGAACTCATGAAAAGGAGCCAAAAGGAAATTATGGAGCTGAAGAATACAATGGATGAATTTAGAAATATAACAGAGAGCTATAACAACAGACTTCATCAAGCAGAAGAAAAAAATGTATGAACTCAAAAAGAAGTAATTTGAAGTTATCTAATCAGAGGAGAAAAAAAAAGAATGAAAAATATTGGGGAAAATCTATGGGATTTTTAAAACACCATTAAGTGGACTCATATATGGATGATGGGGACCCTGGAGGAGGAGGAAGGGAGAGAGAGAGAGGCGGGGGGGATTTTATTTATAGAAATAATGGCTGAAAACCACCCAACTTGTGGGAGCAACATGGACCCCCAAGTTCACGAAACTCAAAAGTCCTCGAACAGTTTCATCTCATAGGAGGTTATATGAAGACACATTATAATAAAAATATCAAAGACAAGGAAAGAATTGTTTTTCTTTTCTTAACTGTCTTTATATTTTACTTATTTATTTTGAATACTTACAACAATCTAGAATTTTTGTCATTTCTATTAAAAGTTAATTTTTATTGGAGTATAGTTGCTTTACAATATTGTGTTAATTTCTGCTCAACAACAAAGTGAATCAGCCATATATATATATATATATATATATATACACACACACATACATATATCCCCTCTCTTGTGGATGTCTTTCCTATTTGGGTCACCACAGAGCATTGAGTAGAGTTCCCTGAGCTATACAGTAGGTTCTCATTCGTTATCTATTTTATATATAGTAGTGTATATATGTCAATCCCAATCTCCCGTTTCAACCCACCCCCCCTTCCCACCCTGGTATCCATATGACTGTCCTCTACATCCGTGTCTCTATTTCTGCTTTGCAAATAAGTTCATCTGTATCATTTTTCTAGATTCCACATATAAGGTATATATTATGATATTTGTTTTTCTCTTTCTGAATTACTTCACTCTGTATGACAGTCTCTAGGTCCATCCACATCTGTGCAAATGGCACAATTTCATTCCTTTTTATGTCTGAGTAATGTTCTATTGTATATGTGTACCACACCTTCTTTATCCATTCTTCTGTTGATGGACATTTAGGTTGCTTCCATGTCCTGGCTCTTGTAAATAGTGCTACAATGAACATTGGGGTGCATGTACTTTTTGAATTATGGTTTTCTCAGGGTATATGCCCAGGTGTGGTGTTGCTGGGTCATATGGTAGTTCTGTTTTTAATTTTTTAAGGAACCTCCATACTTTTCTCCATAGTGGCTGTATCAATTTTCATTCCCACCAACAGTGTAAGAGGGTTTCCTTTTCAAGGAGAGAATTGTAAAGTCTGTAAGAGAAATGCCACTTGTCATATACAAGGGAACAGCATAAGGCTATCAGATTTCTGAAAAGAAACCTTGCAGTCCAGGAAAGAGTGGGATTATACATTCAAAGTGCTGAAAGAAAACAACCGACAACGAAGAATACTCTATTCAGAAAAGCCGTCCTTCAGAAATGAAAGATAGATGATGACATTCCCAGACAAGCAAACGCTGAGGGAGTTATTCACCACTTGACCTGCCTTACAAAAATGCTAAAGGGAGTTCTTTGAGTGAAAACAAAAAATTAACAACATGAAAACCTATGAAAGCATAACTCATACGTAAAAGTAAGCATATAGTCAAATTCAGAACACTCCAACATTGTAATGGTGGTGGATAAAACACTTTTAACTTTAGTATAAAAACGGAAAGACAAAAGTATTAAAAATAAATACAGTTGCACTAATTCATTAGTGCTCACAATATAAAAGATACAAACTGGGACAACAATAACATAAAATGAGGTGGGAAGAGGTAAAAGTGTAGCGATTTTGCATATGATCAAAGTTAAGCTGTTATCATCTTAAAGCAGACTGGCATAACTAATGATGTTTTATGTAAGCATGGTGCTAACCACCATGGTTAATTAGTTTTCTTTTTTTTTTTTGGTAAGTCTTTGAAATGCAGTGCATTATCTCAATATGTAAGCAATATGAACATATTATTAAATAATTTTGTATTCTTTCTCTTCTTTTAATTGGAATATAGTTGATTTACAATACTATATTAGTTTTAGGTGTACAGCAGAGTGATCCAGCATTTTTTCAGATTATACTCCACTACAAGTTATTATCAGATAATGCCTATAATTCCCTGTGCTATACAGTATATCATTGTTGCTTTCCCATTTTATACATAGTAGTTGTATCTCTTAATCCCATGCCCCTAATTTGATTTGTCCCTCCTACCTTCCCTCTCCCTTTTGGTAACCAAAAATTTGTTTTCTATATCTGCGAGTCTGTTTCCATTGTGCATATGCATTCACTTGTATTAGTTTTTAGATTCCACATACAAGTGGTATCGTACAGTATTTGTCTTTCTATATCTGACATTTCACTAAGCATAATATTGTCTAGGTCCATCCATATTGCAGCAAATAGCAGAATTTCATTCTTTTTATGGCTGAGTAATATTCCATTGTGTGTGTATATATGCCATATTTTTCTATCAATTTGTCTGTTGATGGGCACTTGGGTTGCTTCCATATCTTTGTTATTGTAAATAGTGTTGCTATGAACCTTTCAAATCAATGCTTTTGTTATTTTTCTGTAAATGTATCCAGGAGTGGAATTGCTGGATCATATGGTAGTTTTATTTTTAGTTTTTAAGGGAGCTCCATATTGTTTTCCATAGTGGCTGCACCAATTTACATTCCCACCAACAGCATACAAAGATTCCCTTTTCTCCACATCCTCTCCAATATTTGTTATTTGTAGACTTTTTGATGATTGCCATTCTGACAGGTGCGAGATGATATGTCATTGTTGTTGTGATTTGCATTTCTCTAAATATGAGCGATGCTGAGCATCTTTTCATGTGCCTGTTAACCACGTGTACATCTTCTTTGGAAAAATGTCTATTCAGGTCTTCTGCCCATTTATCATTGGGTTGTTTGTTGTTTTGACATTGAGTTCTATGAGCTGTTTATATATTTTGGATATTAACCCCTTGTTGGTCACATCATTTGCAAATATTTTTTCCCAATCCTTGGGTTTTCTTTTCATTTTTGTTGATGGTTTCCTTTCCTGTGCAAATGCTTTTAAGTTTAATTAGTTCTCGTTAGATTATTTTTGTTTTTATTCCTTTTGCTTTAGGAGATTTATCCAAAGGAATATTGGTATGATTTTTATCAAAGAGTGTTCTGCTTATGTTCTCTTCTAGGAGTTTTATGTTTTGAGGTCTTTCATTTAGGTGTTTAAACCATTTTATTTTTGTGTATGGTGTGAGGGAATGTTCTAATCTTTGTTTTACATGTAGATGACCAGTTTTCCCAACACCACTGATTGAAGAAACTGCCTTTTCTCCATTGTATATTCTTGCCTCCTTTTCTGTAGATTAATTGACCATACGTGCATGGGTTTATTTCTGGACTGTCTATTCTATTCCATTGATCGATGTGTCTGTTTTTGCGCCAGGCCCATGCTGTTTTGATTAGCTTTGTTTCATAGTCCGAAGTCTGGGAGGGTTATACCTCCAGCTTCATTCCTTTTTTTTCTCAAGATTGCTCTGGCAATTTGGGGTCTTTTGTGGTTCCATATGAATTTTTGGATTCTTCGTTCTAGTTCTGTGAAAAATGGCATGGGTATATGATAGTGATTGCATTAAATCTGTAGATTACTTTGGGAAGTATGGACATTTTAACAATATTAATTCTTCCAATCCCACAGCATGGGATATCTTTCCATTTCTTTGTTCATCTTCAGTTTCCTGCATCAGGGTTTCATAGTTTTCAGATAGGGCTTTCACGTCCCTGGTTAGGTTTACTCCTAGGTGTTTTATTCTTTTCAATGTGATTTTAAACTGAGTTTAGACTTGAGGATATGGGGAGGGGGAAGGGTAAACTGTGACACCACATAGCACAGGGAGATCAGCTCGGTGCCTGGTGACCACCTAGAAGGGTGGGATAGGGAGGGTGGGATAGGGAGGATAAGGAGACGCAAGAGGGAAGAGATATGGGAACATATGTATATGTATAACGGATTCACTTTGTTAGAAAGCCACCATTGTAAAGCAATTATACTCCAATAAAAATGAAAAAGAAAAACTTTCATTTTGTGATATTTCATTATTAGTGTATAGAAATGCAACAGATTTCTGTATGTTAATCTTGGATCCTGAAAGTTTGCTTAATTCATTCATTAGTTCTAATAGTTTTTGAGTGGAGGCTTTAGAACTTTCTATACAAAGTATCATGTCATCCGCAAAGAGTAACAGTTTTACCTTGTCCCTTCCAGTGTGGGTACCTTTTCTTTCTTTTTTCATCTGATTGCTGTGGTTAGGACTTCCAATACTATGTTAAATATAAGTGGTGAGAGTGGGCATCCTTACCTTGTTCCTGAATTTAGTGGAAAGTCTTTCAGCTTTTCGCCATTCACTATGATGTTGGCTGTGGGTTTGTCGTAAATGCCCTTATCATGTTGGGACATGTTCCCTCTATACACACTTTGTTGAGAGTTGTTGTCATGAATGGATGTTCAATTGTGTCAAAAGAGTTTCCTGCCTCTATTGAGATAATCATGTGATTTTTATCTTTCATTTTGTTGATGTGGTGTCTCACACTGATTGATTGGCAAATGTTGAATCATCCTTGTGACCCTGGAATAAATCCTACGTGATTTATGGTGTATGGTCCTTTTGATATATTGTTGGATTTGTTTTGCTAATATTTTGTCCAGGACCTTTTCATTTGTATTAATCGAAGATATTGCCCTCTCATTTCCTTTTTCTGTAGTGTCTTTGTCTGGCTTTGGTGTCAGGGTATTGGTGGCCTTGTTGCATTCTTATTTTATGATGTCTTTGAAATGCCATGTGTTATCATTTCAACAAAGCAACAACATATACAATTCATTTAACACGTTTATCTTTCTAAGTCAGAAATGCAGTAGCAAAATGGAGGTAACAACAAGTCATTAACTATTTTTATTAATTATTAATTAAGTTTTACATTATTTTCTCTGTTTTTGAAATGCAGTTTATCACTTCAACATGTAAGCAATAAGAAAAAATAATTGTAAAAAATTTTTTACTGAGTCTTTAAAATGTGTGTTATCATTTCAACAAGGAAACAATGTAAACAACACTCATTACTTTTACATTCTTCTTTCTTACTAAGTCTTTAAACTACAATCTGTTTTCACATCAACAATGAAAATGCAATCTGTTTTCATTTCAACAAGGAAACACTATACACAAAATACTGATTATTTTTTCCATTCTTTTCTGTTATCGTTGACATTTTCTATGTTACCATTTCAACATATAAACAGTAGGAACAACCTATTAATTAACTTTATTTTCTCTCAATTAGTCTTTGGAATGCAATGTTTTATCACGTTGATATGTAAACATATAAACACGTAATTATTATAACATTTTTCTTACTAAGTCTTTGAAATATAATGCTATCATTCTAACATGTAAGTATATAAAGAATTTAATTTACATTCTTTTATCTTTACTGTCTTTGATATGGAGTATGTTATCATTTCATCATGTAAACAATACACGTAAATTATCAATTAGTTATTCTACATCCTTTGTTTCTTACTAACTCTTGGATACACAGAGTGCATTCAACACCTAGGGTACATCACATTTGAGATTAGCCAAATTTCTAGAGTTCAGAAGCCACATATGGTTAGTGGGCACCATACTGAGCAGTGCAACTCTAGTGGAGGGGCAGACGGAGCAAATACATATGCAACAATGTGTACCATGAAGGAAATATACATGGTACCTTAAGCAAAAGCAGCAGCAGAATAAATCTGCTTAAATGGGGAAGTAAGAGAAAACCTATCTGAGGAGGTAACATTTAAGCCATGACCTGAGGCCTGAGCAGCTACCCAACAGCACAAAAAGACCAATATCATTTGAGCAGACTATGTGAGGGGAAAAAGTGAGAAAAATACTGTGTTATGGGGGAATAAATAATTTCCCAAGTATTCCAAGAAAGAGTAGAGAAACTGATAAATCATAGGAATGTCTACACTCTGAGTGAGATCAGGGACTTTATCTTTCTTAGCACCTGGAAAAGTACCTAAATCATAACAGATACTTGGTGAATGTGTGTGGAATAAGGAATAACTGAGCCAGGGGTCTGAGACCTGGGAAATTAGGCAGCAATATGCTGATGAAGATACCAGTAGGTAGTGGGCATAGTTTGTTTCCTTTTAGTTGCATATGGTTTCTCAAAAGCCACCTGAGGAAATCAGAAACACAGGAAGTTTGCAGGTCCCTAGAGGGTAAAATTATTCAACAACTACCACCTCTAGGAAGAGTTTCAATTGATCTGACTTGTGTCAAGTGCCCATAAATGGATAAGTGAACCAATCAGTGTGGATAAGGAAATGATGTACCATGACTGGGTCAGCTTACGTCACATACCCAACACTGTGGATAGTAACCAGAAAATGTAGAGGGCAGTGGGCAAGAGATCCAGCGGACATTTCAAATTCCTCTATTTCCTTTTTAAAGTTCCTCTTTTATAGAGATCAGTTTACATATCCAGTGTTCCTAACCCCAGTTTCCTAGAACAGTAGAACTTTATATATGTGTCTCTACAAACTTGGGTTTCAGGCAAAAAAAAAAAAAAAAAGTGAACACTTTCATGACCACACATCAGTGTTGAAACACCTCCCTGTGCTGTGGAAATCACTCTGAACAACTGACCCATTTCATGTCGTTCCTCTGTGCCCCGTGCAGCATCGCTTCCAACTGAGCCTGAACTTCAGCAAGTTTCTGTCGGTCCAAACGGTCATGAAAAATCCATTCCTCGTAGCAATGGACAGGGACAGGATAAATCACATGCTTCAGCTTCATCAAGGAAGTCAAGTGCTGCAGAAGGCTCTTGAGCACAGGCATTGTAATGGGATTGAAGGCAAAGCTAAGGACACGGAGGTGAGTACAGTGGCTCAGGGCTGGGATGACGGCAGAGAGAGTAGAATCAGTTATCATACAATTGTTTATCACCAGATGTTGCAGGGTGCTTGAGACCTTCTCCAGCAGAGCCTGGAAGGGCTCATAAACTTCTGAGAAGATGTGGTTGTTACTGAGACTCAATACCCTTAGGTGGGTGGCCTGAGAGCTCTGGGACAGGACAGTGACATCTCTGTGAGAAAGCTGACAGTGAGGTAGATACAGTGAATCCAACTGAGGTGGCACAACTCTACAGAGAGAAAAATGTAAGGTTATTTCAGAAGAATGAGGGCAATGAGCCCCAAATTTTAGGTACCTAAGGCTCTAGAATAAACTACTGTGTTCATGGTTTGCAATAAGTGGTTAACAATGTGGACTTTGGGATCAGACTTTATAGATTTGTGACCCTGAGAAAGTTACTTTACCACTCTGAGGTACAGGGTTTTAATCTTGAAAACGTGCACAGCAGTCATTATTATACAGAACTGCGGGAAAGATTAAGTGAAGAAATTGCATGCACTTAGTATATACGACATAATCAGTGTTGGATCTGATTCACTTATTTGGCGAGGATGGGTCTGGGAAAACAGCCAACTGAGGGTTTCCTTTGACTAGTACCAGATGACAAGCTCTCCATTCAGGGTGTAAGCCTGGGGGGAAATACAGGAGCAATATTATCTGGCAGTGTTAACTATTGGGGCCCATCCATGGACATGTGCATTAGTCCTATAGCTTAATGCTTCTCCATCTGAATGCCTCCCCTTCCTCTCTAGAGATCTGTAAAGTCCAATAGGAGAAGGACTGAGTCTTTTTCACCAATATATTTACAGACTTCTTTTAGGATCTGCCCACGGTCACTGAATGAATGAATGAATGAGCACAGCTTCCTTTTCTAACCTCATCTGCTGCTCAGCATAAGGTACCCCTCTCTCCCCCAGCTATGTTCAAACTCCCAGCAGTGCCTATGCTGAGGCAAAGAGAGAAATGGGTTACAAGGAGCTTAGGAAGATCCAAGCATGGTCTCTTCTGTGTTAACAATGAGGTGATCAGGGAACCCAGGTTCCTCCCCACCCCCTCACCTGAGCAGTTTGTGCAGTTGATCTGTGAGGCAGAAGAAAGACAAGCTCAGCTCCTGGAGATGGTCCAGCCGCCCAAGGCAGAGGAGAAAAGATCTGAATTTCCTTCTATTATAAGTTTTAAAGGGGATGTTACACAGAGTAAGGCTGTTCAGGTGGATCACCTGAGCCAAAAGGGTGATGACTTCACTCAGATTAGCCTGATCCACTTCCAGGTTCTCAATGCACCCCAGATCCAGAAACTGCAGGATACTTTTGTGCCCAGACATTCTATCGATTTGCAAATCTCTGCAGCAGACGTGCAAGGACCCAACATTCTGCTGAATCTTACTACAAAGGAAAGAGAGGAATTGTTCTGTTCTCAAGGTACTATTGAGGGAAATATCCACTAGTAATTCCATGGGTTCCTGAGCTGACTGAGGCTCAGACCCGGAATTACCAATCCTGAGGCACCTGACTCTATGCTGAGCTTCTATCTTAAGGATAGAGTGCTGAGAGTAAATGCATGACTGAAAACAGAAAGGGAATGCGGTCCCAATCTCAGAGCATATTGTCTTACAGACCAGATCACTCCTTAAATCTAGGATCCTCAGTTTGGGCCCCCTGTAAGGAAAGGAAGAGACAGAACACATGAGAGATAGCTGATTTTAATATAACCCAGCAAGATCAATGATGAGAAGCAGGGACAGAACACTTTAACCCTGGTTTTCACTTCATCGCCATTCACCAAGAAGTTCTTTCCACACAAATGCAGCGTCTTTCATCCTTTCCCCACCCCCTCCTTCACCTCCGGTCTTTCCCTGTCTCAATGCCCATACTCCACTTCTGTGTAATCGCACTCAAATCCATTCATAGTACCCTCAAACACCTCTACTCTATAATCAACTCTATAAGGCAATAGAGTCCCGAAGGACCGACAGCTCTGCAAAGACTGCAGTATCCACCACTGGCTACTATTGGGAGACTGTTAGGTATTCCCCTGCCCCAGGCTACAGCATACACTCCTGCTGACTCCCTGTGTCTCTACTGGTCATAGTCTTACCAAGAGAAAGAGTTCTGGGCAGGGAGGATCTGCAGACCATCAATCATGGCTTCCAAGATGTCATAGTATGATTCCCGTGTGGTCAATGACCCAATATGGAGACAGCGAAAAGGCCAAACCTTCACCATTGCCTTTAGGATCGTCTTATGCCCACCGGAGAAGGCAGCGTTGAACAATGGAACAAAGAGGTCTCTTGGGATTTCGTCCAGGGCATGGATAGCTGCAGGCTCATTATTCAGCAGACTCTTTGCAGCAAGCTCAAGGAGGGTGACTGTGGTCTTTTGGTCCATCTTCAAAAACCTGCTTCAGAGTGGAGAATTTTTAGAAATCCTGAGAAGGTATCTATAGTCACTTGTTTGCTTCCAGGGTTAGCTGTGGACAAAATACTTATTGAATAAGTATGTGGTGAACCATAGGGCCAACTCAAGTGACCACTACTATAGGAATAGAATGAAAATGGACTTGTGTGCACGCATGCATGCACACACACACACACACACACACACACACAGACACACACTTCCATGAGATAAAATGCCATTAGAAATCAGAGGTAAGTTAGCAGAAGACAATGCTGACCACCTAGTTGCCTTCCTCAAATTATTTCCTCCTGAGGAGCTTCCAGATGGCAGAAGAGTAAGAAGTGGAGATCACCTTCCTGCCCACAAATACATCAGAAATACATCTACATGTGGAACAACTCCTACAGAACACCTACTGAATGCTGCCAGAAGTCCTCAGACCTCCCAAAAGGCAAGAAACTCCCCAAGGACCTGGGTAGGGTAAAAGAAAAAATAAAAAACAGAGACAAAAGGATAGGGATGGGACCTGCAGCAGTGGGAGGGACCTGTGAAGAAGGAAAGGTTTCCACACACTAGGAAGCCCCTTCGTGGGCGGAGACTGCAGGTGGCGGAGGGGGGAAGCTTTGGAGCCGCAGAGGAGAGCGCAGCAACAGGGGTGTGGAGGGCAAAGCGGAGAGATTCCCACACAGGGGATCGGTGCTGACCAGCACTCACCAGCCTGAGAGGCTTGTCTGCTCACCCGCCGAGGTGGGCAGAGCCTGGGACCTGAGGCTCGGGCTTCAGAGGTCAGATACCAGGGAAAAGACTGGGGTTGGCTACATGAACACAGCCTGAAGGGGGCTAGTGTGCCACGGCTAGCAGAGAGGGACTCCAGGAAAAAGTCTGGAGCTGCCAAAGAGACAAGAGACTTTTTCTTGCCTCTCTGTTTCCTGGTGCACCAGGAGAGGGGATTAAGAGCGCTGCTTAAAGGAGCTCCAGAGAAGGATGTGAGGAAATAGTTAATCAAGTGCAGGAAGCACAGAGAGTCCCATAGAGGATAAATCCAAGGAGAAACACGCCAAGACACATATTAATCAAACTATCAAAAATTAAACACAAAGAAAAAATATTAAAAGCAGCAAGGGAAAAACGACAAGTAACACATAAGGAAATCCCCATAAGATAACCAGCTGATCTTTCAACAGAAACTCTGAAAGACAGAAGGGACTGGCAGGACATATTTAAAGGGATGAAAGAAAAAACCTACAACCAAGATTACTCTAACCAACAAGGATCTCATTCAGATGTGAAGGAGAAATTAAAAGCTTTACAGACAAGCAAAAGCTAAGAGAATTCAGCACCACCAAACAGCTTTACAACAAATGCTAAAGGAACTTCTCTGGGCAAGAAACACAAGAGAGGGAAAAGACCTACAATAAAAAAAAACCCAAAACAATTAACAAAATGGTAACAGGAACATACATATTGATAATTACCTTAAATGTAAATGGATTAAATGCTCCAACCAAAAGACATAGATTGGCTGAATGGATGTAAAAACAAGACCCATATATATGCTGTCTACAAGAGACCCTCTTCAGACCTAGGGACACATACAGACTGAAAGTGAGAGGATGGAAAAAGATACTCCATGCAAATGTAAATCAAAAGAAAGCTGGAGTAGCAATTCTCATATCAGACAAAATAGACTTTAAAACAGACTATTACAAGAGACAAAGAAGGACACTACATAATGATCAAAGGATTTATCCAAGAAGAAGATATAACAATTGTAAATATTTACGCACCCAACATAGGAGCACCTCACTACATAAGTCAAATACTTACAGCCATAAAAGGGGAAATCAACAGTAACCCAATCATAGTAGGGGACTTTAACACCCCACTTTCACCAATAGACAGATCATCCAAAATGAAAATAAATAAAGAAAAACAAGCTTTAAATGATATATTAAACAAGATGGACTTAATTGATATTTATAGGACATCCCAACCAAAAACAACAGAATACACATTCTTCTCAAGTGCTCAAGGAAAATTCTCCAGGATAGATCATATCTTGGGTCACAAATCAAGCCTTGGTAAATTTAAGAAATTTAAAATCGTATCAAGTATCTTTTCTGACCACAATGCTATGAGACTAGATAGCAATTACAGAAAAAAATGTGTAAGAAATACAAACACATGGAGGCTAAACAATACACTACTAAATAACCAAGAGATCACTGAAGAACTCAAAGAGGAAATCAAAAATTACCTAGAAACAAATGACAATGGAGACACGACGACCCAAACCTATGGGATGCAGCATACGCAGTTCTAGGAGGGAAGCTTATAGCAATACAATCCTACCTCAAGAAACAAGAAACATCTCAAATAAACAACCTAACCTTACACATAAAGCAATAGAAAAAGAAGAACAAAAAAAATCCCCACAATTAGCAGAAGGAAATAAATCATAAAAATCAGATCAGAAATAAATGAAAAAGAAATGAAGGAAACGATAGCAAAGATCAATAAAACTAAAAGCTGGTTCTTTAAGAAGATAAACAAAATTGATAAACCATTAGCCAGACCCATCAAGAAAAAAATGGGAGAAGACTCAAATCAATAGAATTAGAAATGAAAAAGGAGAAGTAACAACTGACACTGCAGAAATACAAAGGATCATCAGAGATTACTACAAGCAACTCTATGCCAATAAAATGGACAACCTGGAAGAAATGGACAAATTCTTAGAAATGCACAACGTTCTGAGGCTGAACCAGGAAGAAATAGAAAATATGAACAAACCAATCACAAGCACTGAAATTGAAACTGTGATTAAAAATCTTCCAACAAACAAAAACCCAGGACCGGATGGATTCCCAGGCAAATTATATCAAACATTTAGAGAAGAGCTAACACCTATCCTTCTCAAACTCTTCCAAAATATAGCAGAGGGAGGAACACTCCCAAACTCCTTCTACGAGGCCACCATCACCTTGATACCAAAACCAGACAAGGATGTCACAAAGAAAGAAAACTACAGGCCAATATCACTGATGAACATAGATGCAAAAATCCTCAACAAAATACTAGCAAACAGAATCCAACAGCATATTAAAAGGATCATACACCATGATCAAGTGGGGTTTATTCCAGGAATGCAAGGATTCTTCAATATACGCAAATCTATCAATGTGATAAACCATATTAACAAATTGAAGGAGAAAAACCATATGATCATCTCAATAGATGCAGAGAAAGGTTTCGAGAAAATTCAACACCTATTTATGAAAAAAACCCTCCAGAAAGTAGGCATAGAAGGAACTTTCCTCAACATAACAAAGGCCATATATGACAGATCCACAGCCAACATCGTCCTCAATGGTGAAAAACTGAAAGCATTTCCACTAAGATCAGGAACAAGACAAGGTTGCCCACTCACACCACTATTATTCAACATAGCTTTGGAAGTTTTAGCCATAGCAATCAGAGAAGAAAAAGAAATAAAAGGAATCCAAATTGGAAAAGAAGAAGTAAAGCTGTCACTGTTGGTAGATGACATGATACTATACATAGAGAATCCTAAAGATGCTACCAGAAAACTACTAGAGCTAATCAATGAATTTGGTAAAGTATCAGGATACAAAATGAATGCACAGAAATCTCTGGCATTCCTATACACTAATGATGAAAAATCTGAAAGAGAAATTAATGAAACACTCCTATTTTCCATTGCCACAAAAAGAATAAAATATCTAGGAACAAACCTACGTAAGGAGACAAAAGACTTGTATGCAGAAAATTATAAGACACTGATGAAAGAAATTAAAGATGATAGAAATAGATGGAGAGATATACCATGTTCTTGGATTGGAAGAATCAACATTGTGAAAATGACTCTACTACCCAAAGCAATCTACAGATTCAATGCAATCCCTATCAAACTATCACTGGTATTTTTCACAGAACTAGAACAAAAAACTTCACAATTTGTATGGGAACACAAATGACACTGAATAGCCAATGCAATCTTGAGAACGAAAATTGGAGCTGGAGGAATCAGGCTCCCTGACTTCAGACTATACTACAGAGCTACAGTAATCAAGACAGTATGGTACTGGCACGAAAACAGAAATATAGATCAATGGAACAGGACCGAAAGCCGAGAGATAAACCCACGCACATATGGTCACCTTATCTTTGATAAAGGAGGCAGGAATGTACAATGTAGAAAGGATAGACTCTTCAATATGTGGTGCTGGGAAAACTGGACAGGTACATGTAAAAGTATGAAATTAGAACACTCCCTAACACAAAAATAAACTCAAAAGGGATTAAAGACTTAAATGTAAGGCCAGAAACTATAAAACAGTTGGGAGAAAACAGGCAGAACGTTCTATGACATACATCACAGCAAGATCCTTTTTGACCCACCTCCTAGAGAAATGGAAATAAAAACAAAAATAAACAAATGGGACCTAATGAAACTTAACAGCTTTTGCACAGCAAAGGAAACCAAAAACAAGATGAAAAGAGAACCCTCAGAATGGGAGAAAATATTTGCAAATGAAGCAACTGACAAAGGATTAATTTCCAAAATTTACAAGCAGCTCATGCAGCTCAATAACAAAAAAAACCCAATCCAATGCATAAATGGGCAGAAGACCTAAATAGACATTTCTCCAGAGAAGATATACAGATTGCCAACCAACACATGAAAGAATGCTCAACGTCATTAATCATTAGAGAAATGCAAATCAAAACTACAATGTGATATCATCTCACACCGGTCAGAATGGCCATCATCAAAAAATCTACAAACAATAAATGCTGGAGAGGGTGAGGAGGAAAGGGAAAACTCTTGCACTATTGGTGGGAATGAGAAATGATGCAGCCACTATGGAGAACAGTATGGAGGTTCCTTAAAAAACTAAAAATAGAACTACCATACGACCCAGCAATCCCACTACTGGGCATACCCTGAGAAAAGGTCATGAAGTACCTAGGGGTAAGACAGGAATAAAGACACAGACCTACGAGAGCATGGAGTTTAGGATATAGGGAGGGGGAATGGTAAACTGTTACAAAGTGAGAGAATGGCATGGACATATATACTCTACCAAACGTAAAATAGGTAGCTAGTGGGAAGCAGCCGCGTAGCACAGGGAGATCAGCTAGGTGGTCTATGACCACCTAGAGGGGAGGGATAGGGAGGCTGGGAGGGAGGGAGATGCAAGAGGGTAAAGATATGGGAACATATGTATATGTATAACTGATTCACTTTGTTATAAAGCAGAAACTAACACACCATTGTAAAGCAATTATACTCCAATAAAGATGTTAAAATAAATTTAAAAAAAATAAAATAAATTAAAATATAGGGGCAAAACCAGATTTGACACACACAGAAAAGGAAATGTCAATGTGACCACACAGGCAGAGGTTGTTTTGATGTGACCACACGCCAAAGGATGCTGGCAGCCACAAGAAGCTGGAAGAAGCAAGAATGGATTCTCTCCTGGAGCCTCCAGAAGGAAAACAGCCCTGCCAACACACTGATTTCAGCTCAGTGATATTGATTTCAGACTTGGCTTCCAGAGCTATGAAAGAATAAATTTCTGCCATTTTAAGCCACCAAAAATAAAATAAAATAAAATAGAAAAAGGAAAAAAAAAGAAAATGGTCAGAGAACCTCGGTGTAAGACGGCAATAAAGATGCAGACCTACTAGAGGCTGGACTTGAGGATACGGGGAGGGGGAAGGGCGAGCTGGGATAAAGTGAATGTCAGGGACATATATACACTACCTAACGTAAAATAGATCGCTAGTTAGAAGCAGCCCTATAGCACAAAGAGATCAGCTCGGCACTTTGTGACCACCTAGAGGGGTGGGATAGGGAGGGTGGGAGGGAGGGAGATGAAAGAGGCAAGAGATATGGGGACATATGTGTATGTATAGCTGATTCACTTCATTATAAGGCAGAAACTGACAAACCATTGTAAAGCAATTATACTCTAATAAAGATGTTAAAAATATTATTTTCTCCCCAAAGGATACAAACCAATAAGAAGGAAAATGTACATCTACACAAAAGCCACACCCTCATCAGTATTTTAAAATGGAGAAGGCCAAAAATTCAAAAGTATTGTGAGTAAAAAAAGAAAAATCATGAATCCTGGCATAAGATTTGTCACACTCCCATTACTAGGCTTTGTGGAAAACAAAAAGACAGACCAAGAAAAGCTGCCAAGAGAGAGGAAAGATGGAAAAGGGCTGAAAGCTGATCTAAAACTACAGCAGAAGGACTAAGCCCAGAATAAATCTAAAAATACCAAAAATGTGTCCTAGAATATGAGAGCCTGGACTACAGGGAAGGCACTCCAAAATCGGAGCTTATGAAGGGACAGAGATGATTTAAAGTGCAGTCTTTGAAAGATATAACTCTTAGGGAAGAAGAAAGGCAAAGAGTTAGGGAGAAGCATCCATTGGCGCTTGGGTAATGATGGAGAAAATAAACAAAAGGGGAAAATTAAGGATCTTGCAAGACATAAGAGAACCGCAAAATCAGAGCACTCAGGACTTCTCCCTTCATCACCAAAACAAACAAACAAAATAAAAAAGGATCTGGTCTTTGCTATACTAACAAAATTTCACATTATTAAACTAGGAATCTTGTCGAAAAAACCAGTATCATACAGATGAACAGAATGAAGGGAATTCCATACAAAGCTTTGTAAAAAAAAAAAAAATAGATGAGGGAACAAAAGTGCATACATATTAAACAACCATGAAGGAGAAAAAAGAGTGGAAGTCAACACTCCAAACAAAATTAATTATACTCAAGCAAGCATTGGAGGATATGAAACCCACCTTAAATAGAATATTTTAAAAAATCAAAAGACAGAGATTGAATAAAAAGAAAGGCTGAAGCATAGATTTCATAACCAACTTGGGTGTCCTTTAAATATCACAGCCTACAGAAAAAGCTTTTGAACTTGCAGAAACTTAGGAAATTCTGCACCCCTCAGCCCTTCCTAAGGAAGCTACTAGAGCAGGGGTCTGCAAACTGGCCCACTCAACCAAATTCAGCCCACTGCTTGATTTTGTAAATGAAGTTTTATTGGATCAAAGCCATGATCAATCATTTATGTATTGACTATGAATGCTTTTGCACTACAGTAGCAAAGTTGAGTAGAGAGACAGCGACACTGTGACCCAGGAACTTACAATATTTCCTATACTTCTCTTTACAGAATGTTTGCCAAGTAATCTAAAAGAGGAACTGGGAGTGTGATCCCACTGCGATGAGAAGGAAAACTTCACCAAAATACCCAATGGTGAGTATTTTACATACAATAGTAAAATGAAGGTGGGGGAAAGGGGAGAAGGCTAATGTACAAAAGTTTTATGCTGTGAAAAAAACCCACAGAAACTCTGCAACTAAAAATGATAGAAGGTAGAGAAGTAGAAGAAAATACAACAAACTTTTTATCATAATGCAGTAGGTGAGTGTTAAATGATACTGGAGGAAAAAATGCATAGACCAGAGAGTAAAGTTAAGAAAACAGGTGGTTCAGGATGATTTTAAGAAAGCATTAAACGTGACCAAAAACATGTCTTAATGATAAAAGCCAAAACTCACAATGAAGATATAACCCTTAGGAATATTTATGAACCAATAACAAACAAACACCTTTATAAAGCGAAAATGCAAGGAGACGTAGATAAAATAATAATAATAACAGGAAACAGTAACAGTAGGAGATTTAATACACCAAACTCAGTCTAAGGCTGATCAAGTCATATAAAAAAAGAGAAATCTAATCAATAATGTTATATAGGGAATATATTCTTGTCAAAAATGGATCATAATTATCTCACAGAGATTAGATAATTAATTTCTATAAAGTAGAAATAGTACAAACAATCCTCTCTAACCCCAATGCTATAAAAGTTAGTAACAAAAATTGAAAACAGAAAGGCCTTTCCACCTGAAAAAAATTTTTAAAGCTTCTCTTAAAAACTGTTGAATATAAGAAGAGATGCAAACTGAAGTTGTAAAGAAATTTTTTAAAAGATTGACTGAAAAACTACATATTGGCATCTATGGGATACATTTAGAGCAGTGATCTGAGGCAAATTCACACAGTAGACACTTTTATGAGTAAAAATGGAAGAATGAAGATTAATTAAAGTATGGCCTCAAAAAATGAAAAAACAAAAGCAACTAGGTAAAAAAGAACAATTAAAGAAAGCAAAACATAAAAGCAGAAATGAATGAGATACAAAATAGAAAAATGAAATCTTGTTTTTCAAAATGGACAAACCCCTAGCTGGCTTGATGAAGGAAGAAAGGGAGAGATCACACATACACAAAATAATAGACAAAGGAGAAATAATCATTGAAACAGAAAAAAGAGGAGATTACTTTGCCAACCTCTATGCAAATAAACTTGAAAATCTATATGAAATAGGTAACTTCCTAGATAAATACAAATTACCAAAATTCTGATTCTAGTGTTAGAAAGCTTAAATTAGGCAATTTTCATAGAAGAAATAAAGTTATTACAGCAATACCCCCAAGAAGCACCTTGCTCAGATGGTTTTACAGGTGAATCCTAGTAAACCATCAAAGATCAAATAGTACCAAAGCTCTATGAGTTATGTAAGAACATTAGAAAGGAAGGAAACTTCCCTAACTTCTTATATGAAGCCAGTAGGATGCTAACAGGTAAAAGGTAGATACCAAAATACTAAATAGAATATTAGCAAACATCCAACAATACATTTAGAAACTAATATACTGTGATCAAGTGCAATTTATTCCATTAATACAAGGCTGGCTCTATATTAGGAATTCCATTGATATCATTCACCATCGTCATATAATTAAGGACAAATATCATATGATTAAAACCACAGATGCCAAACAAATCTTTGGGAAACTTCAACACCCATTCATGTTAAGAAAAGAAAAACCTCAAGAAGTGGGAAAGAGGGACGCATTCTTAACATGATAAAAGATATATAATTAATTCCTCATGCAAGTATTTTATTTAGTGGGGGACTACCAGAGGTTTTCCAATAAGCTCAGGAATAAGAAAAGTATGCCCATTATATCATTCCTGTTCAGTCTTCAACTACAAGCATTAGTCAGTTGACTAGAGAAATCAATTAGATTTCTGAGAATGAATAACAAGAAGTAAAGCCACCTCTGTGTGCAGATATTACCGTACACCTGAAAAGCCCTATAGAAACAATGACAGATTGAGTAAAACAATAAGAGAAATCATCAAGGTAGTAGGATATAGAGTTACATACAAAAGTCAATGGTCTTTGTGTGCGCACACACACACAGCTGGAGGACACTTTAGTAGAGAAAATTCCATATACAATAGCAAAAACAAAGCTTAAATGCATAGAAATAAACTTAATGAGAGCAGCTATGCAAGGACAATTTTTAGACACTCCTGAACGACATAGAAGGAAACTTGAATAAGTACAAAGACATTGGTCAGTGTTCTTGGATAGAATAACACAACATTAAGAAGATGTCAGTTCTCCCTAAACTAATGTATAAATTTAATATAATCTCAAAAATACCAGCAAATGTTTCTATGGAGTTAGATCAATGGATAATAAAATTAATATATTTTTTAAAAATCATGCAAGAATAGCCAGGATATAAGTGAAAAAGAAAACCTGTAAATGGGGAGTAATGATACCAGACATTAAAGCATGCTATAAAGCCTCGGTAATTATAACACTGTGGTACTGGTACATGAGTAGACAAATAGTCCAGTGAAACAGAATAGAAAACCCAGAAAAACAAGAATAATATATGGAAATTTCAGTATATGATGAAAGGGCATTTAAAAGCACTGAGGCAAAGATGGACGTTCAATAAATGATGCTGGAACAACTGAGACATTTGGGAAAAGAATCAGTGTAGATCCATATCACACACCATACACAGAAATAAACTGTAAACGGGTTAGGAACCTAAACAAATGAAACCATAACAAAATCTTTAAGAAAATATGGCAGGACTCTGCTTTAACCTCAGCGTAGGGAAAGGCTTTCTAACTGTGACTCAAATTTCCAGAGGCAATGAAAGAAAACAATGATCTATGTGACTACGAAGGATTTTTTTAATGTACGGCAAACACATCATAACTAAGTCAAAAGGCAATTGACAAACTGAGATAAAGTATTTGCACATGCCTCACGGACAAATGAATAATAGTCCAAGTATATACAGAACTCTGAAGTATTGAAGGACAAAAGGCTAATATTTCTACAGAAAAATGGGAAAAGATATGAACAGATAATTCACAAAAAATATATAAAACAGTCCTCAAAATATAGAGTCACACTTTCTCATAATTAGACAAGTGCATACTAAGACAATGCCGAGATATCATTTCTCACCTACCACATCAACAAAGGTCACAAAAGTAGGGCAACATGTTCTGTTAGTGAGTGTGTGGGGAAACAGTCACAGTAGCTAGTGGGAGTGAAAACCAGTACAACCCTTCTGGAGAGAAATTTGGAAATACCTAACAGAAATACACATGCACTTAACTTTTGGCCCAACAATACTACTGCTGGGAATAAAACTTGAAGATCCATTTCCACCAACACAAAAATACTTATGCCTAAGGTTATTCACTGCAGCATTGTTTGTAGTTGCAGAATGTTGAAAACCAGTTAAATGCCCCTACATATGTCAGCGGAGTCCAATGCAGCTGTATAAAAAGAGAAACAAAAACAAAAAAACAATGAAGCCCTCTATGGCATAAAGAGTTTTTTTATGGGATGCTGTTAACTGAAAAAGGAAAAGTGCAAAGGAGCATTATAAAATGCCATCCTTCATTTAATAAACAAGGGAATATAAGAACACATATATGTATCAGTTCATTTGTGCAGAGTAAATACAGGAAAGATTAAACCAGAAGCTAACGAGATTGGTTATCTACAGGGGGAGTGTGGGAAATAAGTGGCGAATGGGAGGGGCTTAGAAGGCATGAGGAAAGAGTGACACTTGTCTAATAGATGTTTCTGTGCAGCCCTGACTCTTTGAATCACAGTAATATTTCACATACCCCAGAATTAAATAAAAAATTAAAATCAACTAAGATGTGGGGGGGAGGCAAAGTCAAATACAAACACCAACAAATTAACCTAACTATATTACAAATGAATGTCTTAACCACAGCTGAAGAGGTGAGAAAGAAAATAGCTAAGCTAAGCAACTTAGGGAAATAGTAGTTCTTTGACTGCATCCTCTGAGGCCTAAGACATAAAGAACTGTACACAAACACAAGTTATCAAATCTGTTTCTAATAGGCGTATTGGGTAACCTTTCTGCAAGTACTTCATGTATATATCAGGAATGAACAAGTAAGTAAATATTGAAGATAAGGAGAGCCAGGTGAGACAAAGAAGTTACAAACAAGGCTACAATGGATTAAAATAAGAAGTATCAGTATGAGCTCCTGGCTTTCAATATCTATACATATAGGTAGAGAAATTGAGAAGTATCTGTAAGCATGAGTATATACATACAATATATTTCCTTCATTTGTGGATGGAGAGGGAGGACTTAGCAGCAGTGAAACCGCAATAGCAATGAACACACACTGAGATATTGGTTTCCAAATGTCATTTTCCAAGAAAAGGAAACATGGCTCTTTGCAGAAGTGTTTTGATTTCAGGGCCGTGGTGGGGACAAAAACACAAGATGAACAGGAATACCTTACAATGCCAGCAAGGAAGTACACAAAAAAGGATCAGGTCATGCTGAAAGAACACAGACCCCACCAAAAGGAGCTTGCAGTCACCAAAGCTGGAACAATTCAAGAAACTAAATAATGATTTAATTTGATTATAAGTCACAATATAACATAGTTATTCATGATTCAATACTGACAAATAATTTGATTAGCTATTTGATTCAATAATTTGAAATAAAACAAGTTTTATAAACAACTTGATAATTTATAAATAAATAAATGGGGGAGAAAAGACAGCTCCTCAGAATTCCAATGAACCAATGTAGTAAGAATAAGGAAATAGAAAGTCACCATTAAGTCATAATTGTTGTAGGCAAGATCAACAGATGGATTTTAAAAGTCGTGAATAACAGTCTGAGAAGAAATAGGATATTTTCATAGTCTGAAAGTATTTCCTACACGATATTTATTACTTACAAATAGGAAAACAGTACTATTACAATGGAGCAACACAGTTGTCCCTACCTTAATCAAGTGTTGCAAATGAATATCATCATTAATACAACATATGGACATCATGTACCCCCTCACATGATGCTTGGAGCAAGGAACAGAATTGCTTTTGCAGCGCCGTGGTATAAGACCTAAAATTAAGGCACAGTGACATGTATGCCTTGACATTTGGGGGAAAACCCAGAGGGTCTCAAATGGACTAACCACAAGTTCCCATTCCCCTTTTGTGCTGCCGGGAAGAAGGTCCCCTAGCCAAAGAACCAGCCTTATCATGGGAACTAGCCACAGTGCCTGCTCGCCCCTGACTATCAGGTTTCAGTTCCCTACCAGCTCACAGAAGTATTCAAACAAGCCAATCACATCCTCCCATGTGAACCAAGGGTCACCTCGTCCTCTTGCTACTACAGACTGCCCCCCACAGCCCCTGCTTGTTCACTCTCTTCCAGAGAATGACTCCTGTGGGGCTCTACCTGGCCAGTGGTGTCCTCCTCCCCAGGCCGTGAGTAAACGTTACTAATAAGCTGCTCTGGATAGTATCTGTCCAGTGTCAGGTGTCGTGTGTTCAGCCACCCCCATAACACAAGGGTGGAAATTCCTCCATCACCAATGGGATGAAGGGGAGGAGAATAAAACAGGTATTGTTGCCAAAAATGTATAAGTTCAATCAAATCACAAGAACACATCAGACAAACCCAAGTTGACACACATTCTATAAAATACCTGACCAGTATCTTCAAAAGCGTCAAGATTGGGAAACACCCAGAAAGCTTAAGGAAGTGTCAGCCTGGAGGAGACTAAGGAGAAATGATGGCCAAATGCAATGTGGTATCCAGAATGGGATGCTGGAATAGAAAAATGAGATTACTGGGACAAATGGTGAAATTCAAATAAAGTATGTAGATTAGTTAATAGTACTGCATCAATGTTAATTTCCCAATTTTGATAGTTTTTCTTTGGCTGTATAAGATGTTAACATTAGGGAAATCTGGGTGAAGGCTTTCTATACTACTTGCAAAGTTTCTGTGAACCTAAAATTATTTTAAAATAAAGAATTAAAAAAATCACTGGTTAAAGGAATGGTTATTGTATAAACGACATTGTTTAATAAGAGTTTAACTAATTGAAATACAGTTAGGAGGATGGATAAATGCTCATGCCGCATCATCCATTGAAAAACTATTTAAAACTGCTTTAGAGAGCCCATTAAAATAAATAAAAGTGCAGTCATCTCCAAGATGTAGATGAGTATTTATCTGCTCTTCAGAAGATAACCATTTTAAGTATAAAAGAAATGAAATACCATATATATATATATATATAGAGAGAGAGAGAGAGAGAGAGAGAGAGAGAGACCAGAGAGAGACAGAGAGGTGGGGGAGGGCGGAGAGAGAGACATACATTTCAATACCTACAACTTGAAGTCTGAGATATCAAAACAAACCGCAAACAAAACTGAGGTGCAAAGGAGAAATACAATTTTTTTTTTTTCCCGGTACGCGGGCCTCTCACTGTTGTGGCCTCTCCAGTCACAGAGTACAGGCTCCGGACGTGCCGGCTCAGCGGCCATGGCTCACGGGCCCAGCCGCTCCATGGCATGTGGGATCTTCCCTGACCGGGACACGAACCCCTGTGCCCTGCATCGGCAGGCGGACTCTCAACCACTGCGCCACCAGGGAAGCCCCAACTTTTTTTTTAAGAAGCAGAAGGCTGATCGAGGGATTTTAAACAGAGAGCAGGAAATGATTAGCCACACAACTGAAGCGAATCACACCTGAGGAAAGAGGAACGCACGGAGAATGGACAGGACAGTGGACCCAGCAATCCGTTCGATTGCCTGTCTTATTAACCCCCAAACCTTGATCCTGGGTAATTTAATTTAGGTCAATAGAGGTGTAATTTATAGAAAGAATGCTGTTGTAATTTACCTGATTGGAACAAGAGTTGGAAAAAACTTGAGCTGTCCAAGACCCCAGCAGTAGGAGCAGGTTCTTCCCTCTCCAGAGCTCGGAGCGGAGAAGCCTCAGTGTTTCCGGAACTGGGCGTCTTAACGGTTCCCTCTCAACGTTAAGCTCACCGGAAGAGGACTTGGATTGGTGCAGCTCAGGTCACGTGACCCCCTATCACTCAATCTACTCTGTACTGGGAGGAGGGGCCAGATTCCCGACCCCACCCAGAGGGCCGAGGGGAGAGAGCCTTATGCAGGAGAGGGTTCCTCTCAGGCGCCAGCGCCACCCTCCCACATCTCCTTGGCACAGTGTCTCTCTTTGTCACCTGGGCACTGCCTGGCCAGGGTTACTGCCAGGCCGGGTCTCAAACCTAGAGAACTGACGTCCAAATTGATAGTCTACACAACAGAGGGTGTGAACTTAAAAACGAGTGGCGGGCTTCCCTTGTGGCGCAGTGGTTGAGAGTCCACCAGCCGATGCGGGGGACATGGGTTCATGCCCTGGTGTGGGAAGATCCCACGTGCCGTGGAGCGGCTGGGCGTGTGAGCCATGGCCGCTGAGCCTGCGCATCCCGAGCCTGTGCTCCGCAGCGGGAGAGGCCACACCACTGAGAGGCCTGCATACCGCAAAAAAAAAAAAAGAAAAAGAAAAAAACACGAGTGGCCAATGATGACAAAAAGCCATCAGACTTTAGTGTCCCTGGTGCTCCACTATATTAAACAAGCAGTCGAGTCCCCACCAAAACATAGGAAAAATGTATTCTTGCCTCTGTGCAGTAAAGCCAGCATAGCATTTACATTGATATTTGACAAAAGCAACGTAATGGAGAAAACTGCCACCCACTAATAACTCTACTATCAATTGCAAGGATAGCTAATAGTATTTGTTTCCAACCCTCTCCCTGGACTCTTGCTTCCACTTCTTCCCTGTCTGCTTCCTTTTCTGATCCCAATTGTTTACCACCTTTTGGAATACAATACACTTTATCCATATGCAATTTTGTAAATTGGCCATCTCCCTTGATGGAAAAATATAAATTCCAGGAGGGCAGGAATCTTTGTTGGTTTGTTCATTAACATATCCTAAGTGCCTATAGTAATGCCTGGTTCAGCGGATACTTGAATATTTGTTGAATGAATTTTTCTCCAGCCACACTAGCCTCTTTTCTGTGCCTCTAACCCTAACTCACCAAACATGTTCTCCTACAATTATGTGTTTTCCTGTAACAGCCTGCCCCAGATAGCCCTATAACACCTTCCTTACTAAACTCACATCTCTGTCAACTTATCAGACAAGCCTTACTTTTCTTCATGACACTTAGCATTTGATCATAGCTTTTCTGGGTTTTTCGTTTGTTTATTTGTTTTCTTTTTTGTTTTTATTTTGCTTTTGTTTACTTTTGTTTTTCCTGTTTCCTTTCTTCAACACTTTTTCTTTTTGTTTTATTTTTGGCTGTGTTGGGTCTTTGGTGCTGCGCGTGGACTCTCTCTAGTTGCAGCAAGTGGGGGCTACTCTGCATTGCGGTGCACAGGTTTATCATTGCAGTGGCTTCTCTTGTTGCGGAGCATGGGCACTAGGTGTGCGGGCTTCAGTAGCTGTGGCACACGGGCTCAGTAATTGTGGCTCACGCGCTCTAGAGCACAGGCTCAGTAGTTGTGTCGCATGGGTTTAGTTGCTCCGTGGCTTTGGGATATTCTCAGACCAGGGCTTGAACCTGTGTCCCCTGCATTGGCAGGCAGATTCTTAACCCTTGCGCCACCAGGGAAGACGAACATTTTTTTCTTATACTCTAATTGTAGATAAAGAATTAGACCAGCCATGGCCATTTTAATTTTTGCAGTACAATGTCATCTGTCAGTAGATGGGGTAATGACATCAAATAACTTAAGACTGGATCCCTGGTTTTATGGCTCTACCACTTAGTGGTACCACAAGTTGCATGACCTTGGCCAGGCACATCAACTCTTCCAAGATTTCATTATCCATATTCAAAAAGGGAACGGCAATATATTTTTTAAAATTTATTTATTTTCAGCAGGTCCTTATTACTTATCTATTTTATACATATCAGTGTATACATGTCAATCCCAATCTCCCAATTCATCCCACGACCACCCACAACGCCCAACCGCACTTTCTCCCCTTGGCGTCCATACATTTGTTCTCTACATCAGTTTCTCTATTTCTGCCTTGCAAACCAGTTCATCTGCATTATTTTTCTAGATTCCGCATATATGTGTTAATCTATGATATTTGTTTTTCACTTTCTGACTTACTTCACTTTGTATGACAGTCTCTAGGTCCATGTACGTCTCTACAAATGACCCAATTTTGTTCCTTTTTATGGCTGAGTAATATTCCATTGTATATGTGTACCACGTCTTCTTTATCCATTCATCTGTCGATGGGCATTTACGTTGCTTCCATGACCTGGCTGTTGTAAATAGTGCTGCATTGGTGTGCATGTGTCTTTTTGAATTATGGTTTTCTCTGGGTATATGCCCAGTAGTGGGATTGCGGGGTCATATGGTAATTCTATTTTTAGTTTTTTAAGGAACCTCCATACTGTTCTCCCTAGTGGCTATACCAATTTACATTCGCACCAGCAGTGCAAGAGGGTTCCCTTTTCTCTACACCGTCTCCAGCATTTGTTGTTTGTAGATTTTCTGATGATGCCCATTCTAACTGGTGTGAGGTGATACCTCATTGAAGTTTTGATTTGCATTTCTCTAATAATTAGTGATGTTCAGCAGATTTTCATGTGCCTCTTGGCCATCTGTATGTCTTCTTTGGAGAAACGTCTATTTAGGTCTTCTGCCCATTTCTTAATTGGGTTGTTCCTTTTTTTAATATTGAGCTGCATATGCTGTTTATATATATTGGAGATTGATCCTTTGTCTGTTGATTCGCTTGCAAATACTCTCTCCTATTCTGAGGGTTGTCTTTTTGTCTTGTTTATAGTTTCCTTTGCTGTGCAAAAGCTTTTAGGTTTCATTAGGCCCCATTTGTTTATTTTTGTTTTTATTTCCATTACTGTAGGAGGTGGATAAAAAAGATCTTGTTGTGATTTATGTCAAAGAGTGTTCCTCTGATGTTTTCCTTTAAGAGTTTTATAGTGTTCGGTCTTACATTTAGGTCTCTAATCCATTTTGAGTTTATTTTTGTGTATGGTGTTAGGGAGTGTTCTAATTTCATTCTTTTACATGTAGCTGTCCGGTTCTCCCAGCACAACTTATTGAAGAGACTGTCTTTTCTCCATTGTATATCCTTGCCTCCTTTGGCATACATTAGTTGACCATAGGTGTATGGGTTTATCTCTGGGCTTTCTATCCTCTTCCATCGATCTATATTTCTGTTTTTGTGCCAGTATCATATTGTCTTGACTACTGTAGATTTGTAGTATAGTCTAAAGTCAGGGAGTCTGATTCCTCCAGCTCCGGTTTTTTTCCCTCAGGATTGCACTGACTATTCAGGGTCTTTTTTGTCTCCATATAACTTTTAAGACTTTTTGTTCTAGTTCTGTAAAAAATGCCATTGGTAATTTGTTAGGCATTTCATTGAATCTGTAGATTGCTTACGGTTGTATAATCATTTTCACAATGTTGATTCTTCCAGTCCAAGAACATGGTACATCTCTCCATCTGTTTTTGTTATCTTTGATTTCTTTCATCAATGACTTATAGTCTCTTGAGTATAGGACTTTTACGTCCTTAGGTAGGTTATTCCTAGGTATTTTATTCTTTTTGTTGCAGCGGTAAATGGGAATGTTTCCTTAATTTCTCTTTCTGATTTTTGTTGTTAGTGTATAGGAATGCAAGAGATTTCTGTGCATTTATTTTGTATCCTGCTACTTTACCAAATTCATTGATTAGCTCTGGTAGATTTCTGGTGGCATCTTTACGATTATCTATGTAGAGTATCATGTCATCTGCAGACAGTGACAGTTTTACTTCTTCTTTTCCAATTTAGGTTCCATTTATTTCTTTTTCTTCTCTGATTGCCTTGGCTAGGACTTCCAAAACTATGTTGAATAATAGTGGTGAGACTGGACATCCTTGTCTTCTTCCTGATCTTAGAGGAAATGCTTTCAATTTTTCACCATTGAGAATGATGTTTGTGGTGGGTTTGTCGTATATGGCCTTTATTGTGTTGAGCACATGCCACGGAGCAACTAAGCCCGTGCACCACAACTACTGGGCCTGCATGACACAACTAATGAAACTCGCGCATCTGGAGCCCATGCTCCGCAAAAAGAAAAGCCACTGCAACGAGAAGTCCGTGCACTGCAAAGAAGAGTAGCCCCCGCTAGCCGCAAGTAGAGAAAACCCGTGTGCAGCAACGAAGACCCAACGCAGCCATAAATAAAGAAATAAATATATTAAAAAAATAAAAATAGGGGCTTCCCTGGTGGCCCAGTGGTTGAGAGTCACCTGCCGATGCAGGGGACTCAGGTTCGTGCCCCAGTCCGGGAAGATCCCACATGCCGTGGACCGGCTGGGCCCGTGAACCATGGCTGCTGAGCCTGCACATCCAGTGCCTGTGCTCCGCAATGGGAGAGGCCACAACAGTGAGAGGCCCGCGTACCGCAAAAAAAAAAAAATTAAAAATAAAATAAAGTAATTAATTAAATAAATAAAAAAAGAAGAATTGAAATATTGCAGAGTGTGTTTCCTGGCCACAATGGAATCAAATTAGAAACCAGTAATAGAAAGCAAAAAGAAGAATCCCTAAACACTTCTTCAAGGGCTCTTTAAAAGTCAAGACTCAGTAGCAGGGGCTGGCTGAGCCTTAGGGCTAAGGCAGGCACTGTGGAAAGGTGTTTTTCATTCTTTCTCCTAATGAGAATATACATATCTTTATGAAGGAAGCAAATCTCTCTCTGGTATGCCTTGAGTTCAAAGTTTTAAAGACAGATTTTGCCATTTTACATGCACTCATTTGTGTGTTAGAACGCCTGTGCATAATACTTATATATATCATACCATGCACTTTTACCAGCTATGTAGGTGTTCTAACTATCACCACAAACAAGATCAAAAACTGTTTCATCACCACACATTTCCCTCATGTTAGCCTTTATAGCCACACCCACCTTCTTCCTGATCCCACATCCCTAAACTCTGTCAAACATTATTATAATTTCCTAAATGTCATAGAAATGGAATCATTTAGGAACGGATTTCTTTCACTCAGCATAATTCTCCTGAGATCCATCCAAGTTCTAAAGTGTGTCTATCATCTGTTCCTTTATATTGCTGAATAGGATTCCACGGTGTGAATGTACCACAGTTTGCTTACCCATTCCCCCGATGAAAGACATCTGGGCTATTTCCACTTTTTAACTATTGTGAGTAACACTGTGATGAACTTCATGTAAAGGTTTTTGTGTAAACATAAATTTTCATTTCTCTGGGTAAATTGCCCAGAGTGCAACTGCTGTATCATTTGGTAATCGCATGTTTTGTTTTGAAAAACCTGCCAAATTGTTTTCCAGACGGCCTGTACCATTTTGCATTCCCTTTGGCAATGTGTGAGTGACTCAGTTTATCCAGTGTTGCCTGCATTTGGTTTTGTCACTTTTTTCAGCCATTCTAATAGGTGGGTTTAAAATTTCATTGTGCTTTTAATTTGCATTTGCATGATGGCTAAAGATGTTGAATAGCTTTTCCTAAGCCTATTTGCCCTCTGTTCATGTCTTTCATCCATTTTATAATTGAATTAAGAGGCAAGAAGTTACCTCTAGAGAGCTGCCCTGGCTCTGGCTAACAGGCAGAGTAAGAGAATGTGAGGCCCCTCGAGACTCACTTTTCTTGACAGGGAGGGCAGAAGTGGGGCTGAAGCTATTAAATGTTCCTCAAATTAGGACTGAACTTGGATATGGAACAGGATTAAGAGATGGGGGCATCTCTGGGTCCATCTGTGGAGATCTGGATAGGGCAGAAAAAGAAGGAGGATATGGGGTAGAGGAAAAACAGTGGAAGGAGGGAGATACCGGGGGATGCCTTCTAAAGGATGCTAGATTCACCTCTCTCAGCCTGCTCAATGGAGTGCAAAAAACTATTCTCCTAGACATGTGGTTTTCAACTCTGGATATCCATTAGGATCCCCTCGAATGCTCAGATTCAACCAGCTGAATCAGAGCCTCTAGGGATAAGCCTAGTCATCAGTATCTTTAAGGTTCACCCCAGTTGATTCTAATGAGCTGTCAAAATTGAAAACCTTATCGGATGGTGTATTAGGTTGCTATGGCTGCCATAACAAGACACCACAGGCTGAGTAGCTTAAACAACAGAAATTTATTTCTCACAGTTTTAAAGGTTGGAAGTCCAAGATCCAGGTGTCCACAGGTTTGGTTTCTTCTGAGGCCTCTCTCCTTGGCTTGCAAATGGCCTCCTTCTTACTCCTTCTTCACATGGCTGTCCCTCTGTGCATACACACCCTGGTATCTCTTTATGTGTCCTAAACTCCTCTTATAAGGAAACCAATCATATTGTATTAGTGTCTACCCTAATGGCCTCATTTTAATTTAATCACCTCTTTAAAGGCCCTATCTTCAAACACAGTCACATTCTGAGGTACTGAGGGTTAAAGCTTCAACATATGAATTTGGGTAGGACACAGTTCAGTCCACAACAGATGGTATGAGAAACACCATGGTCTGAGACATTCATCTCCCTTTTAGCTACCTTCCTGGAACTACTATACAACACTTCTGCCATCACCTCATTAGGTAGAAGTTGGTCATGTGACCATTCTTGGCTGCAAAGGAGGCTATAAATGTGGTCTTTTACTGGAAACATTACTGTTGCAAATAAGTTTAGGATTCTTTTATTAGGAAAGAAGGAAAATAGGTATAGAACATATGCTACACTTTCATACCCAAGGCAGCTAGAAGCACTACCTCAATTATCCTGTTCTTTCTACCCAGTTTTCCAACCACAGTATTCATGGGTTCAAACAAAACTGCTGCTTCAGAGACACCTGAGCTCACTCTCCCATCCTCCCAAATCCCATGTCCCAGACTATGCCTGAGTCCTCACAACTTAGCATGCTTAATCTACGTCATTCACTCACTCAGTCATTCATTCAACAAGTATTTATTGGTTACCAGTGATATGTGAGGCACTGTGATAGGCACTGGAGATAAATCAGAGAACCTGACAGACAGGGTCATGGTTCTCATGGAGCTCACATTCTACAGGGGTTGATACACTCAAGATTTGAGAGCCATTAAGAAAATAATATGGGAAAATGTGACAGAGAATGACTAGGGTGGGGAAGGCAAGGAAGGATTTTCTGAAGACGTAACTTAGATTTAATATGGAAATAACAAGAAGTACACAGTCAGCAGTGGGAAGATATAGGAGCTGAGCGCTTGAGGCAGAGAGAAGAGCAAGACGAAAGGCCCTAAGATATGGGCAAGCTTGGCAGTTTTAAGGAACAGCTTGTATGCAGTGTGTATTGGGAGAACAGTGTTAGAAAATGAGGTGAGAATGGTAGGAGGGGCCCAATAACAGAAGGTCCTGTGGGCCATGGGAAGGACTCTGGGTTTTGTTCTTATTATGATGGAGCCATTGGATTCTTTCTGAAAGGAAGGGAATTATTATTATAATCTACCTTATTAAAGCTCATTCTAAATGTTCCTTGGAGGACAGACTGAAATAGAGCAACTGTACGATCAAGAGACAAGTTTAGGAGGCTACTACACACATGACAGTGAGAGGTTACAGCCTCGTAGACCACAGTCGTAGCAATGGAAGGCGAGAGATGGGGTTTGAGATGAGATGTATCTTGGAAGTACTGAACTTGTTGATGAAGTCCACGTTTGTGGTAAGGGATAGAGAGGAATTAAGTGTGTCTCTTGGAATTTGGATTTTTGCAGCTGGGTTAGGGTGGTTTTCTTCGATGGGGAAATGAATGGAAGACCAGCTTTGGTGCAATGCCAGGAAACTGACCGTTCAGTTTTGACCATGTCGTTTGTGGAGCCTATGAAAAATCTGGGTGGGGAGCATGTGGTTGGATGTATAAGTCAGGAGATCCTGAGAATATTCTTGGCTGTGGCAAAAAAAAAACCCAAAACAAACAAACAAACAAAAAATACAAGCATGCAAGCAAACACAGAAAAAGCCAAACTGTACAGTTCAATCTGAAAATACAGGTTGATTCCACATATGAGCATGACACAGCTCTAGATTCTGGAAGGGATACAAAGACATATTAAAAACCAACTTCACTGAGCTATAATTTGTGTTCAACAGAATGCATCCATCTTTTTTTTTTTTTTTTTTTTTTAGCTGTGCTGTGTGGCTTGCAGGATCTTAGATCTCCAACCGGGGATCGAACCTGGGCTGCCAGGGGCTACTAACTGTCAGAGAAGAAAGATATATGTGTGGAATATAACTATCATTCATCCACTTATTCATCCATTCATGCACCTAGTGCATGTCAAGCTTAGTGCTAAGAAGGGAAGATAGGACCATGAACAAATTCAGACAATGTCTCTGTCTTCCTGAAGATTAGGAGTCGAAATAGTGGCTCTGGTTGCTAAATAGTAAGGGAGGTATTTGGTGAGATAATTGGGGCCCCAAAAGGTCTAACCCCAGTGCACAGACGCAACTCTTCCCCTTCTGCATGTCTCATTGACAATGCTGTGGCATGACCTAGAACATAGAGCTGTTAGAATAGAATGCGCCCGAACATTCTGTGCATAAATTGCTGAGGAAACAGCTTTCCAAACCTTCCACCCAGCAATCAGCCCTGATTATGTGCAGAAGTAGATCTCAATTTCATTTAATTCTCACAGTTGGAGTTGTATGACTAATTATTTTGTCTCTGTATCTAATTAAGAAGCTGAGGTTAAGAAGGGTCAAGTATCTTGGAAGAAAATAGCAGATCTATTGATAAGAGGAAAGTGTTAGATTTTAAGCTGAGCTATTAACTAGTATGGAATACTAGTTCCCATCCCTTAGGTCCAGGCTGAGGTAGTAGCAATGCAAATTTCTCAGTCAAATGCCTGGGATTCATTGGCCATTCGAGAATTTTAGGAACTGGAGAAGCTATAGGAAAATGAAAGCCTAACATACCATCCTCCTGCCTGCTCCGCATCATTGCTCCTGCCTCTGCTCTCTTGTTTTCTATGGTAACGTCATCTGAACATTAGGTTCTGTTATTGACTGAACTGTGTTCTCCCAAAATTCATATCCTGAAACCCTAACTACCAGTGCCTCAGAATGTGACTGGATTTGGAGATAGGGCCTTTAAAAGGTGATTAAGTGAATTTAAGGCTGTTAGGGGATACGTTAATCCCATCTGACTGGTGTGCTTATAAGAAGAGGAGTTTAGGACACACAGAGAGACAGCAGAAGTGTGTATACAAAGAGGGACAACCATGTGAAAAAGCAGCAAGAAGATGGCCATCTTCAAGCCAAGGAGAGAGGCCTTAGAAGAAATCACCCCTGCTCACACCTTGATCTTGTACTTCCAGCCTCCAGAACTGTGAGAAACAAATTTCTGTTGTTAAGCCTCTTAGTCTGTGGTATTTTTGTTTTGGCAGTCTGAACAGTCTAATGCAGGCATTATGAACGTGTTTCAGTAGTTCATGAAGTAGGTAGAATAGACTGTCAGAAAGGATGAAAATAAAGTGATGGTAAAAAATACCAATGGTCAGTAAAACTGAAAGCAACATGGTTAATTTGTATTACTATCAGGCAAAATAGACATCAAGCAATTGCAACCAAGAGGGCTACTATCAAACCATAAAAGAAAATGTATTGAGAAGATTACAAATTCTGAACTTACATTCACCCGATAACATATCTTCAAAAACATATATAGCAGTAAGTAACAAAGCTACAAGTAACAGAAAGTAAAATCCACTTTTGTGTATACAATAAGGAAAGATACTTGCTTATATAACTGAGAGCCCAGAGGTAGAGGAGACTTTAGGTTAGTTGATCTAGTGGCTCAAAGATATAAAGACTCAGGCCCAATCTTGAACCAATGACTGTGGCTAGGGACATAGGATTATTGCGTGAGATCTAGAGTAACTCTGGTCTCACCCTTGGAACTAGCAGGCAAATTTCCCCCAAACATGTGACTGTATGAGGGAGGAAATGCACTAATGAAAATTTGAGACCACTTAGGAAGATGAGGAATGTATATTGCGTAGGTAAACAAAAATATTCACCTTCCGGCACCATTTGAAAGCACAATTATCAATATGAGCATAATACCCACAGTACTCAAGCTCAAATGGTTTTCAACTACTATGTCTTTCCAGGTAACAAATACTTCTATTCAGGAAATACCTACATTGAATTAGTGAATGGGTAGTTACAAAGCACTAGAGCTCTCATCCCTGCAGTAAGTTTAGGAAGAACCACAAAGGCATCCATGGTAGCGTACTGAAATCTC
Source organism: Orcinus orca (assembly GCF_937001465.1). Classification (NCBI taxonomy): domain Eukaryota; kingdom Metazoa; phylum Chordata; class Mammalia; order Artiodactyla; family Delphinidae; genus Orcinus; species Orcinus orca. The sequence goes on from NC_064580.1 coordinate 90,017,008, forward strand.
TTTTTCTTTCTCAAATTTTTGGCAAAGCTTTTTCTTTACTATCGTACTTTGATATTATTGTGTCAGGATAGTTTGACTAGAAGGGAATGGATTCTTTATAGTTACAATTTCATCAAGTATTACCATTCTGTACACATACAACACAGAGTTCATAAAGGTATGAAAGGTGAGAAGCAAGAAAATTGTCAACATTTATGATCAGCAACAATTTTCTTTAAAGAGCACCATTAAATTTCAATATGGAATATCTTTAAAAGCTTCAAGCTTTTAGAAGAAATTCAGTCTCATGAAAATGTAATAAAATTAAAGAACATCTGTTAATGTACATATTTGTAAATATGCAAAAAGGAATATTCCTCTGGGAACACTAGCCCAAGAACCACCACAGCCCTGCCGCCTGGCATGCCAGGACCCAGCCCATACACCAACAGGCTGGCACCAGCTCTGGGACACATTGGGCCCCTCAACCAGCTGCTCCTGGATCTGGCCCCACTCACCAGTGGGATGACGCCATCTTTAGGACACCCCCGACCCCATACCCAGCCATGTCAGGAACTGGCCCCACACACCAGCAAACCGGCACTAGCTTCAGGAATCCAAGGCCCTGCAGCCAGAGACCCAGGGACCTGGCTCTGCCCACCAGCGAGCCAGCGCTAGCTCCAGGACTCCCTGGGCCACAGCCCCACCCACCAGCAGGCCAACACCAGTTCCAAGACACCCGTCAGCCAGCTGCCCTGGGATCCAGCCCCACTCAACAGTGGGCCAACACCAGCTTTTGGACACCCCCAAACCCGGCAGCCAGCCATGTGGAACTGGCCCTGCCCACCAGCAGGCTGACACTAGATACAGGACCTCTAGCCCCACCACCACCCACTGCAGAGCCTAGCACCACCCACCAGTGGGCCAGCGCTAATCCCGGGACTTCCTGGGGCACTGCAGCCAGCAGCCTCATGACCCAGCCTCACTCGCCAGTGGCCACCAGCGTCTGCACAAGGCAGGGCCTGGCAACCCACTGGACCAGGGGCCAGCCACACCTACCACACCACCCACAGTAGTGTGCTGGTCACAGCAGAAGGACACATGCAGCCCTAACAGGGGGCACCCTTAGAGCATATAGCTCTGGTGACCAGAGGGGAGAGCTCGGCTGGGTCACACAGGACGTCTCCTACAAAAAGCCACTTCTCTACGGTTGGGAAATGGAGCCAACCTACCAGATACAGAGAAATAAAACAGCAAATTGGACAAAATGAGGCAACAGAGGAATCTATTCCAAACAAAGGAACACGATAAAACCCCAGAAGAAGAACAAAGTGAAGTGGAGATAGGCGATCTACCTGATAAAGAGTTCAGGGTAATGATCATAAAGATGTTCAAAGAACTCAGGAGAAGATTGGATGAACAGAGTGAGAAGTTTTTAACAAAGATTTAGAAAATATGAAGAAGAACCACACAGAGAAGAATACAATAACTGAAATGAAAAATACACTACATGGAATCAATAGTAAATGAAATGATGCAGAGGAATGGACGAGCAAGCTGGAAGACTGAGTAGTAGATATAACTGAAGCAGAATAGAAAAAAGAAAAAAAGAGAAAAAGAAATAGGACAGTTTAAGAGACCTCTGGGACAACAGCAAGTGTACTAACATTTGCATTATAGGGGTCTGAGAAGGAGAAGAGAAAGAGAAAGAGAAAGGGGCAGCGAACATATTTGAAGACATGATAGCTGAAAACATCCCTAACCTGGGAAAGGACAGAGATATCCAGGTTTAGTAAGCACAGAGAGTCCCAAACAGGGTCAAGCCAAAGGAGACCACACCAAGACACACTGTAGTTAAAATGGCAAAATTTAAAGATAAAGAGAGAATATAAAAAGCAGCAAGGGAAAAGCAACAAATAACATACAAGGGAACTTCCATAAAGCTATCAGAGCAACTGGAATGAATCCAACTGGATCACGGTGTATGATCCTTTTTAATGTAGCATTGGATTCGGTTTGCTAATATGAGGTTGAGGATTTTTGCATCTATATTCTTCACAAATTTTGGCCTGTAATTATCTCTTTTGGTAGTGTCTTTGTCTGCGTTTGGTATCAGGGTGATGGTGGCTTCATGGAATTAATTTGGGACTGTTCCCTCCTCTTCAATCTTTTGGAAGAGTTTGAGAAGTATAGGTATAAGTTCTATATATGTTTGGTAGAATTCACTGGTGAAGCTGTCTGGTACTGGACTTTTGTTTGCAGGGAGTTTTTGTTTTGTTTTAATTACAGATTCTATTTCACTTCTGGTGATTGATCTGTTCAAATTATCTGTTTCTTCTTGACTCAAATTTGGCAGGCTGTATATTTCTAGAAACTTGTTCATTACTTCTTGGTTGTCTAACATGTTGGCATAAAACTGTTCATAGTATTCTCTTATATGTTTTGGTTTTTGTGTGGGTTTTTTTTTTTTTGTATTTTTGTGGTATTAGTTGTTGCTTCTGTTTCATTTCTTATTTTGTTTATTTGGGCCCTTTCTCTTTTTTTCTTGGTGAGCCTGGCTAGAAGTTTGTCGATTTTGTCTTTTCAAAAATGTAGCCCTTGGTTTTATTGATCTTTTCTATTTTTATCTCTATTTTCTTTCTTTCCCTCTGATCTTTCCCAAAGAACTGACTTTGGGAATTTTTTGGTTCTTCTTTTTCTAATTCTTTTTCTATTTCTGTTTATTTGAGATTTTTCTTGTTCCTTAAGGAAGGCCTGAATCTCTATGTACTTCCCTCTGAGGACCGCTTTTGCTGCATCACATAGATTTTGGAAGGCTGTGTTTTCATTGTCATTTGTCTTGAGGTATTTCCTGATTTCTTCTTTGATTTCATCATTGACCCACTGGTGTTCTGGTAGCATGTTGTTCCGTCTCCATGTATTCATTCTTTTCCCATTTTTCTTTCTGTGGTTGATTTCTAGTTTCATATCATTGTGGTGATACATGATGCTTGAAGTCATTTCTATCCTCTTAAATGTGTTGAGGTTTGTTTTCTAATCTAGTATGTGGCCTCGCCTAGAGAACGTTCCTTGCACACTTGAAAAGAATGTGTATTCTGTTTATGGGGGTGATGTAGTGTCCTGTAGATATAAATTAGGTCCAAGTGGTCTACTGTGTCCTTTAGGGCCTCTGTTGCTGTGTTGATTTTCTGTCTGGAAGATGTGTCCATTGATGTCAGTGAGGTGTTAAAGTCTCCTAGTATCATAGTATTCCTGTTAATTTCTCCCTTTATGTTTGTAACTATTTGTTTTATATATTTAGGTGCTCCTATATTGGCTGTATATATGCCAACTAGTGTAATATCCTCTTCTTTATTGATCCCTTTATCATTATATAATGTCCTTTTTGTCTTTACGGACTTTGTTTTAAGTCTATTTTGTCTGATATCTGTACTGCTAAGCCCGCTTTCTTGTTGTTTCCATTTGCATGAAATAGCTTTCCATCTCCTCACTTTCAATGTGTCTGTGTCTTGTACCCTGAAGTGAATCTCTTATAGGCAGCATATGGTACATTCTTGTTTTTTTTTTTTTTTTATCCATTCAGCCTCTCTGTCTTTTGATGGGAGCATTTAGTCCACTGATATTTAAAGTAATTATTGATAAGTATGTACTTACTGCCATTTTAAACCTTGTTTCCCAGTTGACTTTGTAGTTCTCTATATCTTTCACTTTGGCCATTTTAATTATGCTACGTCTTGGTGTCACTCTATTTGGGTTCTTCTTGTGTGGGACCCTCTGTGCTTCCTGTACCTGGATATCAGTTTTCTTCTTTAGGTTTGGGAAGTTTTCAGCCATAATTTCTTCAAATATATTTTCTATCTCCTTTGCTCTCTCCTCTTCTTCTGGTACCCCTATTATGCATATGACTGTGCACATTATGCATATGATTATGCATATAATGCATGCTTTATATTATCCTATATAAAGGATAATATAATGTTTCATATATTTCTTATATAATGTCTCATATGTTTTCTTCATTTTTAAAAATTTGTCTTTCTGTCTGCTGTTCTGATTTGGTGATTTCCATTATTCTATCTTCCAGATCACTTATCTATTCTTCTGCTTTGGTTAGTCTGCTATTTATTGCTTTTAGTTTGTTTTTTGTCTCGGCAATTGAGTTGTCTAGTTTTGATTGATTTCTCTTTAGAGTTTCTAGTTCCTTGTTGCAGGGATCTGCATTTCTATCAATAATCTTTCTTAATTTCTTTAGCCTTTTTCTTACCTCCTTTCTGAATCTGGGGACTACTAGACTGGTGAGGTCTCTTTCATTATTTGTTCCTTCAGGGGATTTCTCTTGTTCTTTTTGTTGGGAAGAGTTCCTCTGTTTTTCATTCCACTCAACTTTCTTTCTCTCTGAATTTAGGAGAAGCATGAATCTACTGTGTTCTTGAAGGGGTGTTTTTAGGTTGGAGGATCCCTGTGTAGATGGTATGAGTCCAATATTTTTGGTGCAAGGGCTGGTTTTGGTGTGGGTGCTTGCCACATATTTCCTTAAAGTGTGCTGGCCCTTGTTCCCTTGATAGGGGGTGTGTTTGAAGTTGTGTTGACCAGAGCCTGCACTGGTTGTTGGCTGGGGCCTCCTCTTTGCTCGATGGGTGTCACAGCCCTGTTGGGGCTGGGGTCTGCTTCCCAGCTGTTGGAGTAGAAGCCCTGAGGGTCAGGTTCAGTCAGGTTCCATTGCCCCTAAGCACATGCCCAGATGCAAAGGAGGTGACCACTGAAGGTAATGACGTCCGTGTGGTCACCACAAACCTATGTGCCTCCCGTGCAGGCATCCATGGTTCTGCCAAGAAGCAGCCCAAGGTTGCATCCCTTTCTCTGTTGTGTTCATCCCAGACTTAGTGCTGGGCTGTGGTGTGGAGTAGGCTGGTGCTGGCGGCCGGGGCCCTGTGGCTACAGGAATTGAGGTGGTTGTGCTGCTGCCTGGAACCTGGGCTGCCTCTGTGGCAGACCTCTCCCAGGACCTGTCAGCTCCAGATCTGGCTCCAAGCTATGGTGTAGAGTGAGCGGGGCAAGTGTGCTCCCACCGTGAAATGAACGACATGCAGTGCCCAGCTGCTGTGCCTTTCCATGGTGCCATGTGGTGCATGTGCTGGCAAAGTCCACCATGGGCATACCTGCCCCCACTGTGTGCACACTGACAATGGGCACTGTGGCAGGACCTGCCCCCACTATGTGTGGGCTGACAATGGGCTCCTTGGTTTGGCCCAGACCATACACCAGGCCCTCCGGGCTGTCTCCACACATCTAGATCAAGTCCTCTCCCTGAACCTGTGTACCTAAGATTCAATGCTCAGCTGCTGTGTGCATCTGTGGCCCCACCACCTTGTGTGTGCTTTGGATTGGGAAGTGCAGCAAGGCAGCAGCCGCCAGTGCCAGTCTCTCTCTGCCCTGATTGTTAGCAAGCCAGAATGCATGCACTCCTTGTGAGTAGAATTTAGGCTTTTCCATCCCCTCCATCTATCCCAGTGGCTATTTCAGCAGGCACGGGGGCTCCCTGGGGCAAGGGTCTGCCTATGTGTACCTTTCCTCCTTTACATATCTCTCCCAGGGGTGTCAGGACCATCCTCATGCCTTTAAAATTTTTTCTGTCCTTCCTGGATATGTTGAGATATTCCTTGCAGCTTTGGTTGTGTAGGAGATCTTCTGCCAGTTTCCAGTTGGTTTTCTGTGAGAATTGCCTCGCATGTAGGGGTATTTTTAATGTGTGTGGGGAGAGGTGAACTCCACATACTCCTACTCCACCATCTTGATCCCCCTCCCTATGTGGGAGACTTTGAATTACATCAAAGTGTCCCATATAATAACAGATACACTAGACTAAATTAGAATTTCAGAATCCAGTGATAGTCAACTATTGCAAGTGCCTGTCATTTTTTAGAGGGCACAGGATAGGCCATGTTTTTCCAGATTTTGTGGGAAAAAAAGGTAGAGCATCATGTACATTTTAGATTATCACTGGCCCCAAACAGGCTACATGAAGTAGATAATTAAAAAATCATCTGGTGATGTTATGGAAATGCAAAGTTCATTGATATAATTTAGTCCTCAAAGCCTGCTTTTATTCTAAAGAAAACTGGCAAAGGTCACTCATTTACATCATATGGGAACATATCCACCAGCAGTAGATGCCAGTGTGATATCGTAACAAGGAAACAATGTAGCTGTTTACATAAAAACCCATCTCACAATACTTTCAAAGTCTATAGTTAGAATTATTTGGGGGGGGTGGCAAAAAAATAGTTACAATGAGTGGATAACAAGAGCCAAGCTAGGACCACTTCAATTCTCCCTGTCTAATAATTTTTAAAGCCTTGAAACACACTTATTTAATTTTTAAGTGGTCTTCACGTGGATGGGATTTTCAAAGTGTATCAGAGAATCATACCATCACAAATGACATAGTTTATGAGCAAAAACCCTGTAAGGAATCCCTGCCTTCTCGCCCCTTTCCATTCTTTGTCCTCAAAAGAAGTTTTCACGGTGGATGTAATTTTCTGTTTCCAGGCTGTGGTAGTCCCCATGAATGAGCTCATCACCTAGAGCTGTTAAAATTTACACTGTGCTGGGGGAAGGGAGCACACTGAGTACTCTGACAGGGAGCACTACCTACAATTGTTTCTCTTCTTTCCCATTGCTTGACACTGACAGTAAAGTCACTTCTAGTTAATTAACGAGCTTCTTAAAGGAACAAAGAAAAACATGTTTCGATTACCATTTCTATAAAGGCACAGCAATATCTCATAAGTTCTCTTGGATAATGTTACCAGATTAAGTCAATTTTACTTTCTGAAAGTAAATTCACATAGGATCTCTACTTGAGTACATATTTGTGTTTGAACCAAAAGCATTTGAGTTTAATTTAGCAGCATCACAAATGTCTGTTATTCTCCTTTCCCATTTCTCTGTGTTAAACAAAGCCACTCCTAAACATCCACCCCAAAACAGAAATATAAAAGAAGTAAAAGTTGTTCCCAGTAAACCTTGCCAAACAACATTCAAGAAGAATAGCTTATCAGCCTGCCTCACCTAAACAGACACAGCACCTGATACATGCAGTGCCTAAACTGCCTAGCTCATATAGGCTGTGTTCATACAGGTGTTTACCCATAGCCTTAGCATCCCTTCCCCAATGTATGTTACAAAGAGCTGACGGGCAACCACTGGTGTAACTAAATATATTTTTAAATCCTAAAATAACTCCTGGTAATCATCACAGGGCAAGAATAAATGATACGACCTTTAGTTCTGACAGGAGAATATCTGACCCTTCCCAAGTAAAGTTATAATTAGAACTCCAGGGTTTGCCTTTTGGTGAAAGAAGTTGACCTCAATCACCATTAGTGGATTTGTCCATTACAGAAGCTACAGTTGGAACAGACATCAGGTCTTGATGTCAGATTCCATCCAGTGATTGTATACAGATGCTTCCTAAATCCATCTTGAGGTTTCATAATAGGCTCTATTGTAAACACGTGGCTCCTTTTTCATACCCTGTATTTACATGTGTCCCATAAATAATTTTCCAAAATTATCTAAGTAACAGCAATGTGCCCAAACAGAGTCACTCCAAAAAATCACTACTTCCTTCGACAGGCTTAGAACTACAAACACAGTCTGTTATCCTTACTAGTATATTCAAATTTAACCATGGTGCAAAATTTGGTCTGTTGTATTTTCTTCAGGTTATTTATGTAGCCATGCCACGTTGCAGGGTGCCGGCAAAATAATCCCACTGCTTGTATAGCATTAAGTTTGCCTAAGCCAGCAAACAGGCAAGATCACATCAAATCTCTTTTGGATATACAGACAGATCTTCAGTTTTCCATACAAATCAGCAAAAGAGGTGTTTGTAAAGCTGCAATAAGAAAAAAAACACCAAAACTATATTGTATATTCTCCTTTCCCTTTCTCTGTCCTTTCTAGGAAGATGCAAACAAAATATAAATGCAGTAATATCTAATTCAGATTCTGCTCACTTTTAACTTTTGGAATTCCGTAAAGAGCCATAAAGTCTGCACTTTTTCTCTTTAGAGAAAAAGAGCCATAAAGTCTGCAATATTTCTTTTTAGAGTGTTTAAAAATAAAAGAAGGAAACGTTTTCAACTAACGTCTAGCATTTTATACCGACTTTTATATACAGAAATACTTCACTTATTAAGCATAAGTTTATATTTATACCTTAAAATGAATCCGAGGGCCTTACCTGGCTTCAGCTTGGATTCGTTCTAATTACTGATAGTACTGGAAATTATTTAAATGGCACTTTAAAGAGGTCCTCTATGATCTCAACTTTTCAGTAACTGCGGATGGCTTTCCAGTTAGTCTGAATAAGGAAGGCTGAATTATTCTTAATTTTCTTTGGAGACTCTTGTGGGTGATCAAAACACAAAGTCTGGAGCCAGGGTGCCTGGGAGTAAACCCTGGTTTGGCACCTATAGGTTCAGTTACCTCTTAGGCAAGTGACTTAACACATCTGTGCTTCCACTTTCTCATCTGTGAAAACTGGAATAATAATCATAGTACCTCGTTTATAGAATTGCCAGCATTAAAGGGTTTGACGTTTTAAAGTGCCTGACACATAGTAATCATTATATACATTTTTTTTCAAATTAACAGCTAAAATTCACTTATTGAGTTTGCTTTAATTTCTCTTAGACTTGCATGAAATTACAGCAACAAAGCTTACCTGTACCCACCGCTTAGGTTTTTGAAGTGGTCCCTAAAATATGGCAATGGTTATGGATTTAGGGAGGACCTAGTCCATTGCTATGTGTTAATTTATGTGTTAAATTTCACGTGTTATAGGGAAACAGAATTAGCACACGAAAGAAGCACATTAGCACATTAAAAGGGGGTTGGGGCAGGTGAAGCCAGCCTGTGTTCTGAGGAAGATCATCCGGAGGCACCACCATCAACGGGAAGCCCAGGAATGTGGGCAATCTCAGGTCTCCAGGTCTCGTGAAGAGAATGGCCTCCTGAAACATGCAGCCGGGAGAACCCTGCTGTCACTATCCTACACTCAGGAGGCTGACCCAGCTTTTGAGCACCGTGGGCTCCTAAGGCTATGGTCACGCGGATGCGGCCATCAAGTGGCAGGCCCTGACAGTTATGTGGCAGGCCCAGACCGTTACGTGGCAGGCCCAGACCTACTGGCCATGTCAGCACCATGAGCCCTTAAACCCTGAGTTCGTGTAGTCTCTCTGGACCTATTGCCACTATGATCATGTGGTAGATCCAGCTTTTCAAGTCGCTAGAGCATGGCAGACTCCTAAACCCTGCCCATCATGTGGGTTCATCCTGTCATGTGGCCCTCCCTAGCTAGTGGCATGTGGAAGCCTCAGCCCTCCAAGTCACACAGGTGACCTGCTTCTGAGAGTCGTATGGATGCTATGGTCGGTCACATATCCCCCTTGGTCACACATCAGGCTCAGCCATCTCTATCTCGTGAAGATTGCTGGCTACCAGAATCTTCAGATCCCTGAGTCAACACGGATGTGGCCGCTACCATCACATGGCAGGCAAAGCGCCTGCCGTCATGTGAACACCGCACCTACCCTTCGGCTGTTGGTTGTGTATATTCTACAGTCATGGGACATGCTGTGGTCTCCTGAGGCTCAGTTCTCTCGGTCACAGTTCACGATTGAGGGCTCCTGAACCCTGAGGTCACCTGCATCCTTCTACTCTGTGGCCTCCGCCAGCCAAGCCCCTGGAAGTCAGGTAGGGCCCCACAGCGGCGCGTTGCATTACGTTACGTTACGTAGGTCGCGCAGTCACGTGACGCCATAAGGTCGCGACCGAAGGGGGCGCCCTTTCAGCGTGTGGAGAGCCTGCCGAATGGTCGGTAGCTCGGCTTAGCCTTCTGAGGAGTCAGACCGAGAAGTGAACAAGACCTTTAGAATTAAGGTACTTGTCCTGGCTGAGGGGGAACTTTGATGAGGCTCTGGCTCCGATGCCAACCTTTCCACCGGCTTTCATATTCTGCCACGGTAGGCGGTAGACGGTAGGCGGTAGTCGGGTAGGAGGGGCGCCCGCCGGTACTAGAGGTTTACTCAGAATTGGCGGGACAGCGGGCGGCAGGCGTTCATGGGCTGCTCTCGGCAGCTAGGCTCGGGATACTGGGTGGACCCCTCCCTTCCCCCTTCCTTCCCAACCCCCACATTAAAGCCCTACTCTTATCTCTCTTCCATATTCGTATTCACTGCCTGCCATGTGATGGCGTCCTCTGCGCTCCTCAGACCACGTTTGTTATTAGGGACACCAGAGAACTCCTAGATGCCAGTTCGTATCGATGATTTCAAATCTGATCTGAATTTCTGTCTCTTAATTTGTTCTGTAGAGAGAGGCAAGGAGAGAGACTTTGTTTAATTTGATATTTTTTCAGTAAAAGTGTGAAAGTAGCCAGCACCTTAAGGTTCAGAATTTGTTTTCTGTATTTGCTTTGCGGATCAGTAGCTTTTCGAAGTGTGTGGGGGTTGGGATGCCATAATCTTTTCCTGCTTGGACTCTCTAAACGGCTTAAATTAGTCCAGACAGACACTATTGGCTTCTGATTTTCCTCCTTATTTTCTAACCATTCCTTGTTACATTCCTTAAAAGCTCTCCCCTTTCCTTCATGTGGGAAAAAACAGTGAATTTATTTAAGAAAACCATATTAAGTAAAATTATATATGATACATTTCATAAAAATCACATAGATGGTACTTAATGAGTAAATTGCAGCAAGTAAAAGATGGTGTTTACATTTGTGAGGGATTTAAATATTGTTTGAGAGATGGTTAAGGGGGTGATATATATATTTTGTATTATATAATAGCCATTTCTTTCCTCTCATTTCAGCACTTTCAGGTTTGCTCTACAAGACACTATGTCTGAGAGACAGCAACAACAAAAATGTTTTTATCCATTGAAGAAATATGGGACATACAAAAATGAAGGTACAAAGGATTTCTATATTGTCATATTTTTAAGATAATATGCCACTTGAATCTCAAAGAATAGGGTAGTGTCTTAGCTTGTTCAGGCTGCTGTAGTAGAACACCATGTACCAGGTGGCTTACAAATTACAAAAATTTATTCTTCACAGTTCTGGAGTCTGTGAAGTCCAAAATCAAGGCACCAGCAGGTTCAGTGTCTGGTGAGAGCCTGCTTCCTGGTTCATAAAGGGCTGTCTTCATGATGTATCCTCACATGGCAGAAAGGGCAAGTGAGCTCTCTGGGTCCTCTTTTATAAAGGCACTAATCCCATTCATGACGGCACCTCCCTCATGACCTAATCACCTACCAAAGACTTTACCTGCAAATACTGTCACCTTGGAGACTAGGTTGGTACATAAACATTCAGTCTGTAACAGGTAGTTTCTTCAAGCTATGTGGGAAAAGAACATTTTTCCACAGACCACTGGAAGTACTAGTGTTCCTCAGGAAACATTTTGGGAAAGCTTGTTCAAAGTAAATCTCTTCTGCCGCATTAATACCTTGTACCTTTGTTTACTAAGAAGAATGTATGCTTACTAATAATTATAATCTGTTCTTCTCATTAAGAAACCACTTATTGCTAACTCATTTTATCTTATGTCATTAGTCATTCTCTCTTTTGCTTAATCTTTCCACTTTTTCATTCTTTACATATAACCTCAATTTATGTTTCTGATATCATGACGGCAAGAAATAAGTGCATAAGTGCTAGTCATTAGGAAGTCTTAAAAATAAAATAAAATGCCCCACTCTTGAAAAGATGATACAACTTACCCGTAAGGATGAGTGGATGAAATAGCTCTCATTTTATACCAATTTTCCACACTTTTCAAAACTAGTTTGTTATTATTATTTAATCATTATAGCTTCCATTTTTTGAGTTCCTGTTTTATGTCAAGCACTGTGGCAACCTTGTCATACCAGTTTTCTCATTTAATCCTCAGAAAAATCCTGAGAGGATGTTATTTTAATTTACAGATAAGATACAAGAATCAAGATAGGCTAGATTATGCTGTGGTAATAGACAGTCCCCATATCTCAGGGGCTTATTCCTCACTTTGACTACATGTCCATGGCAGGTGCATGCCCCTCACAGGATGGTGGACTTTGGGGGTCTGAGCCATTCTTACTGGAATGACTTGGAGACCCAAACTGACAGAGCAGCCATCATCTAGAAAGTTGTCAGTCTCTGTGCCTGAGGGGAAGAGGACCCTGCAAGGTCTCAATCCAACAACCATATGTTCTGGCCCAGAAATAGCACATGTCACTCACAACCCATTAGCCAGAACCAGTCACATACACAGCCCTGCCCAAACAAAGGAGGTCAAGAAGTACAGCTCTTCCAGGTCGCTGGAACAGGGACAAATGGAAACACATGGCAAACAGCACTACCGCACGATGGAATTGAGGCTCAGAGAGGTAAAATACTCGCCTAAAATCACATACGCAGTAAGTGACAGAGCTTCACTGGATTATTCTATCAAATACTTGACAAGTCGATGTCTGAGATTGCTTGTGTCTGAATCACCTTGATGAGGGAGGTCTCTAGCCCTGTTCAGGCACCCGACGTAGTTCGTCAGCCGGGGGACTGCGGTAGCTGTTATATAGCTCCCTTTTACGCTTTCCCCTCAGCAACGTTATTTCGGAAGGAAAGTGGGTTCTTGCAAATGACTCTGACTCTTCCTATACACCGTACATAGACCACATGCCCTTACTGCTCCCTTTAAAATGTGAATTTTTCCCTTTCATTGCTGGATTT